>NW_025106648.1:1219311-2438622 GCF_013123115.1 Colletes gigas
GTCGTAAGGGCGCATTTGGTTACTGTCGTCCATAATCGACGCTCGTACCGAAGAGGTTAATGCATCTAGTATGTACGCGCATGATATTTCACGGTCTTAATTTAGAGTCTTCGGGACACTAATGTCTTGTGCGCTCTAAATAATAAAATTCATGAGAGCCGTTGCTTGGATGACATCCAAGTTGAATTAGTGTTAAAGCAATCCTCCATTGTGTAATTAAATTCGAATATCTGAGTTCTGGGGAAGCTTGTTATATTTATTTCCTCGTTTACTCCGATCCTTTTTCTCTGTCGAATTCGACCAATTATAATTTCTAGAAATATGTACGTTTTTACACCGGAAGAGAACAGGAACGTTGTATAATAACTGAACTAACAGGAGGAACAACTTGATCCCAGTTTACTATTTCTCTCGATCTCGTACATCTCTACCTAACTGCAAACAGTAGGATTACTATAATATTCATTTAACTTGGGCGCCATCCAGTCGCCAACGAGTTTCATACTCATTCATTCTATTACTATAACACTGGTCAACAACAAATATGTTTTCGCCATCGTCTGTTGTTGACTCTAATTACAGAAATTACATGTTTCAAAGCGCAAATTAAAAGTGGAAATTTCAACAGATGGTTGCTAGGAGCAAACAGAATCAAACTTGTGTAAACAAAAATGTTATTTTCAGCTCCGTTATTTTAGTAAATTTATGATTTAATTTTTCAAGACACGAACGATGAGAATTCGATTGTTTTTGCTTGAAAACTGAACGATTTAAAAAGAAATGACAGTGTCTAAGACACATCCTCTCTGTATCTGGTCTCTTCCTTAACAAAATGGAGTAACGAGTGCCCCGGGAGTAGGTAACCCCGAACATTGTCCGGATTTAATTGGACTCGAAACGATTTCGGAACTTCCACGTTCTCGCCTCGTCGCGGAAACGATAACGAGCAGCCGCCTCTATCGTTCTCCTTTAATCTAATTGATCCTCGGGCGAAAGTTTGATCGAGTCCGCAGAACGTTTCCAGCGAATCGGAGATCTCGTCGCGTGGCCTTTTTATTCCCCGGGCCACTTAGTCGTCGCGTTAAAACTCGACAGTGCTCGCTAATAAGCTGCTCTTCTTCGATCGTCGATCCTCCGACCACTTAACTCCCGATGCCTGACTTACCTCGAACAAATCCAGAGTCGGACATACAATGGAACCCATGCTTAGCGTCTGAGACAATAAAACGTAAAATGATAGGAGAAACATAAAATTTAGAGTGGAAATTTTTAATCAAATTGAAGAAAATTTGAAGAAAAATTCTAGAAAAATAGGCTTTATCGTACTGTTCATCTTTTTCCTGCCTAGTACTTTTCTATCTCTCATCGAATTCAAGACATAACCCGTTCTAGTAAACTCACCCTGTGAAACAAACAAATATCGTTCTGTCGCCGAGCACTGTGCGTTTCGTCGTAAGTTTTATGGGGATATTCATTGCTAGAAATCAATTAGAACGTAAAGCCTTCGAGATAATGAGTTCTGGGCTAAGTTGTTGTGAAAGCAAAGGATCGTCCGCGAGTGTTTTAAGAACGCCCCGGCTGCTAATCAACCCAGTTATGTCAGAGACAATCTCAGCTCGTAAATTAAATCGTTGCTCGGACTACCCGTAATTGACGCTAAAAATCATACTTTCTCCTCCGGCGCCGATGAAAAACCGCTGGCTGCCACTCCGTCGTGTCGTCGTTATCACTCATAATCGGTCGCTTTCGCCGTGTCACCGATATCTGCTCGAATTTGTCCAGCTACGAAAGAGTTATTGCGACCAAGACAGCGGAGATGTAACGGCTATGGTTCCCCGAAGCGTTGGCGCATAGTCGTAGCAGTCTCGTCTAACCAATGAACCACGGAATCGCGAGCGATCCGGGAGCGCCAATACTTTCTCCCTTTATCGTGAATCTGGCTGTGTCGGTGGTTTATCTTAATTAGACGCGATACTATGTATCGCTGTTCTTTTCAATTACAAAACGCGCCGGCGATAATGGCGGCGCGTTGGTCGTCCGTGATCGCGCCACGCTGGTAAACAGAACCGTTTCTTTGACCTGACTCCGCGTTTTAATCGCCGCGGCGACTAAAGGATTGAATTATGAAATCGAACTTCCACCGAACCACGGTAATTCCCGATTAGATGTTTTCTGGGTGGGCGGGAATAAACAGAGGCTGAGATTGACTTCAATGTCCGAAGAGAGCGTCTACGTAATGCTAATAGGAGTGATGACTGAGGCGCTGTGTATTCGTTTCTGAAATTAAATTGT
Source organism: Colletes gigas (assembly GCF_013123115.1). Classification (NCBI taxonomy): domain Eukaryota; kingdom Metazoa; phylum Arthropoda; class Insecta; order Hymenoptera; family Colletidae; genus Colletes; species Colletes gigas. Next base: position 1,221,604 of record NW_025106648.1, read on the forward strand.
AAATTACATACAGGGTGTTCGGCCATCTCTGGGAGATTATAGAGTCCAAAATAAGACGAAAATCAAGAATATCAATGTATTGATGGAGGCTTCGTTAAAAAGTTATTGAAAAATTTCAAATCATTCTGAAAAAAATATTTTTAGTTGCGGGGGTTAATTACAAGCATTTTTGGTCAATAGACATACCCACAAAATCGTACCCACTTTCTAGAAAAAAATTCGAGAAGGTGTGAAATTTTTCGACAATATTAAAGAATTTCAAATCGTTCTAAAAAAATTATTTTTGGTTGCAGGGGTCAATTGTAGTCATTTTTTGTCAATAAACATACCCCCGAAAACCTACCCACTTTTGGGAAAAAAATTCCTAACCGAAAATATAGTCTGAAACCTGAAATTTCATGCGAATCTTTGAAACATCATAACTCCTGAACGGATTGGACAATTTTAATGTTTCAAATTGCAAACAACGCGTATTTTAGTGAAGAATATGTAGAAATTCTAAAAATGTTCGAAAAGTTGTTCCTTGGCTCCGTAAACTGATAAAACCCCCATAAAAATGTTCCAATTTTCAAACGACTATAACTACTAGAATAGTGAACGTATCTCATTGAAATTTAATAGAGAAGTAGAGCTCATGGATACCTACAAAAAAGTACTAAACAACTTTTCTGTACAGCGCCAACCAAATTTATTAAAAATGAAGAACGAATTTTTAAGAAAAATCGATAAGGGGGTAGCTGTCTAAATTTTTTAACGAAAAAGAAAAATTTCAAATCCTTCTGGAAAAATTATTTTTAACTTTGGGGTTCAATTATAATCATTTTTGGTGTATAGACATACCTTCGAAATCCTGTCCATTTTCTAGAAAAAAATTCGGGAAGTAATGAAATTTTTCGACGGAAAAAAAAATTTCAAATCGTTTTGGAAAAATTATTTTCGATTGTGGGGGTTAATTACAATCATGTTTGGTGAATAGACACACCCTCGAAATCCTATGCAATTTCGAGAAAAAAATCAGAATAGGATAAATTTTTCGACAAAATTAAAAAATTTCAAATCGTTCTGGAAAAAATATTTTCGATTGTGGGGGTTAATTACAATCATGTTTGGTGAATAGACACACCCCCGAAATCCTGCGCATTTTCGAGAAAAAAATTCAGTACAGCCGGAACTTTAAACGTTAATAATTTTTTAACGAAGCCTCCATCAACAAATTGGTATTCTTGATTTCCGTCTCATTTTGGCCTCTAGAATCTCCCATTATAATTTTTCCCAAGGGTGATTGAACACCCTGTATATCTTTAGACACTTTGAGTTCGTGGTGGAGAACATGACGCTAACGACTTGACGTGAACTATCTTTCATCGAGAGTCTATAATAGAGTCAGGCAAAATGAAATTTCAGAGGTGGACCTTGTCTTAATCTACTCTCGAGTAGAGTGCACTCGTATCAGAAGTTAAATTGTGGGTAATAATTTCCCTAGACACTTCAGATCGGTCAGGAATAGTATCGCAACTTAGGTTGATCTCTGAACGAGGCGTCTATGATGGAAATAGAGTTATAAAGTTGAACGATACGTTTACGATTAGGTAAAGGTGAGCATGTAACGCCCTCGTGACTCGATAGAAGCTGTCTGCTCGTATTCGTCCGGGATTCAAGTATATCTTCTGCATGATTCGGGCAGACCTCTAAACGAGATGTCTGTAATGCAAATAGAGTTGTAGAGAATGCACTCGAAGAGATGGACAGCCCACTCTTGACCCAGATAGAGCAGAGTACAGTACATCCGTGTTTGAAGTTAAGTTATGTGCGTTCCTACGCAGTGGAGATTCGTCGGGAGTCAAATACGAGTGGTTCGCGACTGAAGTGTACCTCCGAGCAAAGCATCCATAATCTAGCGTACCTGTGTGATAACTATACTCGGAACACAGAACATCTCGTATTCGCGACTTAATATCGTGGATAGCTGCAAACTCAACGATTCACGTTGATACAGAAATACAGCAATAAACAGGTCGGTGGCGATACACGCGACGTTCCTTCGCCAGGAGTTGGTCGAGCCCCAAAGAATAAGACGATGCAATTGATTTAGAATGGAAGCACGTGTCCCAACGAGCGTCCAACTTCGTGCAAGTTCGAGGCGCCAGGCGCGCCACGACATAAATCCCCAAACAGAACCGATTCCCAGCGAAATTGGAACCCGAGGGGAACCCAAGAAAACTGTACGTTCGTTGTAGGTGTCCGGTAACCGATTCAAAGTTCATCGATACCGTCCCGGAAATCGGGTCGAGAGGGTGCAAACAAATGTCAAAAATTCATTAACCCGGGTGGCATGATCCGGTACAACGGATCGTTGCCAGATACGTTCTTGGCACGCTGGCCCGTCCCCCGGGATTCTCTTTCTCGCGGCAGCCGAACTCCGAGAAATTATGAACACACCCAAGGCACGTAGAGAACGTGGCCGAGGCTCTGTTCCGCGCGCTCTGTCTCTTTATATCATCATCGAAACGTTAACGGGAGCAACCCTCTCGACGGGCTGACCCAGCTGCGCTGGATCTTGGCACCCTGGCCAATCCACGGTTTCCTTTTTCACCGCTTGATGACCCTCCAGGCCTATTATCGACAGATTGTTAAGGCGGAATAACGCCGCGGGCCTCCGCTCCACCGCCCTACGGTTTCGTTTAAAGCGTCACGTATCCGCGCGATGTCGTGCATAAGAAGCTAAATTTATAAGGCGTGCCCTAAATTTAATCCAACGCGTCGTGTGTGCGCACCCGGAAATATCGCGAGGCCACCAAACCGTCCACGATCCTGCGAAACGAAAGTCGCTGAACGTTTGACGCATTGTAAAAATGGTGATTATTTTAAAGAATAATATCTAAAACCCGTCAGTTTGACGGATGTTGTGTAGACAACTTTGTTGAGCACTTCAAATCACAATGACTTTGACCAACGATAGCTTATTTCAAAACTGTTAAGACGATGTTTGAAAGTAAATGAATTCAATCAGGATTCTGTATCGTGATGAAGACACACTCCCTCTGTTTGGAAATAGAGATTTACTTTGGTTTTTACTAGTGAGATTACTGTCCATCTATTGTAAAGGGCAGTGTATTAAAGATTCATCAAACAACTTCAAACCTGAAACTATTTCGTATTTAAATGACACGAAAAATCGAAGTCTCAGACAAAATAGGGAATATTCTAGATGTAAGGTCTATCATAGAGAGTACAGTATTACAGAATGTACAAACATCTTCAAACCTGAAATTATTTCGTATTACTATACAATGTTTCGAAAAGTAGACGTCTTTAACAAAATAGGGAATATTCTAGTCGTAGGTCTATCATAAGAGGGTACAGTATTACAAACTCTACAAACAGCTTCAAACCTGAAATCCTTTCGTATAACAATATCTCGAAAAATTAAAATCTTGGACAAAATAGAAAATATTCTAATTGTAGGTTTATCATAGAGGTCACAGTATTGCAAACTCTACAAACAGCTTCAAACCTGAAATCCTTTCGTACGACAATGTCTCAAAAAATGAAAATCTTGAACAAAATAGAAAATATTCTAATTGTAGGTTTATCATAGAGGTCACAGTATTGCAAACTCTACAAACAGCTTCAAACCTGAAATCCTTTCGTACGACAATGTCTCGAAAAATGAAAATCTTGAACAAAATAGAAAATATTCTAATTGTAGGTCTATCATAAAGGTCACAGTATTGCAAACTCTACAAACAGCTTCAAACCTGAAATCCTTTCGTATAACAATATCTCGAAAAATGAAAATCTTGGACAAAATAGAAAATATTCTAATTGTAGGTTTATCATAGAGGTCACAGTATTGCAAACTCTACAAAGAGCTTCAAACCTGAAATTATTTCGTATAACAGTGCCCCAAAAAATAGAAATCTCAGATAAATTGGAGAATATTCGAGTCCTCTGACAAGTCTGCCAGGTGTACGATAAAATTGAGGGAAGAATCGCGAGTCTCGCGTCACGATCGGTGTTCCCGATCGCGCGGACACGCAGAATCTTGAACTTTCTCGTAACCGCATTAAATTTGACGAGATACGAAGTCGTATAACCCAGCGTCACATTTAGAACAGTAATATGCATAAACGGATTGTCCCACAAACTTGTAAGGGTTAAGTTTACCGCGACGGCTGATTAACCGCGACCGGGAGGGTGCAGCGCCGAGATTACGCGCTGCTGGACTCTGTCCAGTTAGTATGTTAAAACGACAAATTTACGACTATCGTTTGGCTGCCTCCATTCAGCTACTTTACACCGAGCGTTTGATCGAGTTACTCGATTCGCGAAGAAAACGCGTAACACGAATCTGACGTAATTATTGTTAAATCCTGTTGAAAATTTGTTCTTCGATATTGCACGAGTTATCGGTACTTTATACGAAACATCTCGATCGCATCGTACCACTTGAAACAACAAATAAATTTATTGGTATACAGTGCGTATCATAAATAGTATAGATAAGTAGTGTAAATGAAAATATTATAAAAAACCTTATTGCAAGTATACAAAATCAAGTTTTTAATGTAATCCATAGTGATGGAAACATACGATTTAAAATAAAATGAGTTTTGTTTACAGTTGGTATATTTATGAAACACAGATTAAACAGTATTTCCGTCATTTAAATTATTGATTATAATAAACTAACTAAAATGCTTTTGAATATTTATTTTTATAGCACTATCTAGGAAAAGGAAGTGCTATTATGGCTTACTTTATTTCCAAAAGATCAAATTCCTTACATTTTAAGGGGTTGGTATATTTATCATGCACACTGTATCATTTGATCTTGAACAGTACAATTAAAAAGTATATTTGCTTGGTAAATATGCAGGGTACAAAAAACTAATAAATTACGTTTCTAGTATCATGTGGCACTATAAAAACACAATAAAATCTTGAAACCTTCAGAGAAATAAGTAGACACAGACCAACTAGAAGTTTGAAAAGAATTAAAAAAACGCAGTGCTACTTAAATTTGAACGAGAAATACTGTACTACTTTAGCATCCAGAAAATTGCAGAGGATCTAAGTGAGCGTAATAACCCTACGCAGCCAATTCCCACTAATGTACCCAGCTTGTTGTTTAGCGACCAAACTCCTCCGCTTGTTGACACCGTGCAACGAACATGGAGGTTCTCGCGCAATAAACGCGGTTTTACCGCTCTGCGTTAATAACTACGTGCTTTACGAAACGTATTTTCGTATTGTTCGGTGGAAAGAAGCTCGACACGTAGAAGCGACGCGAACGCATCGATGAGTCCGTTTCAATGTCCTCCGCTGATGGCGGGGAACAGCGTAACCGCGATTCTATTCTGAGCGGTATGCGCTCACCGTTCGAAGCTTCGTCTTCGCTGTGCTTCCGCGTTTAACGCGGGAGGAAGCAGTCGCTGATGCAACTTCGCTTTAAGTGCACTCTGTGCACCGAGTGCGGACGCATCAAGGCGGAACCGTGGCACGAGGGCGCGCGAGCCTCTCTGTCTGGGACCAAGCGTCGAGAATCGCGCGTATGGCGAGTATTCGCGCGCCACGCGCTCGCGCATGCGCGGTAGGGTGCTCCTTATTCTTCGACTTTCAATTTCTTTTTTACGCGTCCCTCGAATTGTGACACTTGGTGAAAAAGAAGTTCTGTGCAAAATTTCAGCGAGATTAGACAATAGGAACACGTACCCTATTTAACACTTTCACTGCCACGTGACCCACATATGGGTGACAGGATTTATCATTATGATACTAGAAAAATTAACTCTCAAGTTAAGGCGTTGAGAAAAATAAATTTAGATAAAATTTATGAATTTTAACAAGATTACCATATTAAGTACTCAAACAAATTTTAGGTTATGTAGCTTACATTGGTCTAAAATCAAAATTTTACTTTACGGTTTTGATCTGGCAGTGAATATGTTGAGTTAGAGTTTTTAAATTTTTATGATTTCGCGTCGGATGCACTTGTATCATCTTACACCAAAATTGTAGACTGATATTTTTTAGTGAAATTATAATTTCTTATGTTTGAAACAATAACGTGAGTGTGATTTTCATTGTTATATTCAGAATCCTATACAGTGCAGCGTCTGGTGGAAAAGAGTGGAAAAAGTATAGTATGTACCCTCTTAAATTATGACATTTAGAGAGAAAATAACATGTGCAAAATTTTAGAGTGATTGGGAAACGGGAATCTGTGCCGCATTTGAGTTAAAATTTTTAAATTATAGCTGATTTCACGTCAATTTAAGACATAATTGTATTGTGCTATTTTAGAAGTATTAATGAATATTTTTAAATAGAAGTAAACAGAAGAAATTATATGTTAAATATTTTTATATGAAGTGTCTGAAATTTGATCTGACTTCGAAAAGAAATTTCATGGACGTGGAAAATATTGATAATGCAATTTCATTATAGTAAATTATTTACGTCTTTTAACCCTTCGCAGTTCAGAAGAAATTATGTATTAATGGGGGAGACAGAAGTAAAATGGTAAGACGAGAAGTGATATTTGACAATTTTTTTACAGCATGAGTTTGATAAAACTTTTCGCCACTTTCCACGTATATTCTTTAACATTTAAAGATTCAACAATTATTTTTCTTTTATCTAAAATAAAAAATCGAAAGACAGTTTGTTCATAGTAGTACTACTTAAATATTTTTATATGAAGTGTATGAAATTTGATCAGATTTGGAAAAGAACATGACGTGGAAAATATAGAAAATGCAATTTCGTTACAATAAACTATTTACGCCTATTATATCTTCGTAATCTAGAAGAAATTATCTATTGAATATTTTTATACAAAGTATATGAAAGATCAGAAATATTATTCCATCGAAAATATAGAAAATGCACAGTAAAAATAGTCGATCGTTATACGTACAATATTTGCAATTGTTTTGCATTGACTGAGAGTCGAGACGGACATCGAATATTTCCGGTCTGTTGTGTACCAGTAACCGGGGATGTAAAAAATAAATAAACCGACGAATACACCAGGCGTTGCGTACACGGTTACGTTGGAATAATAAACGTAGTAACAAAGGGAAGGGAAAATTAAAAAGCACCGACTGCACAAAAAGACGCCGAGCAGCGAGACGAACAAGAAGGCCGGAGTATCGCGTAGGAGGGGGAGGGAGGGAGGGGGGTGGGGGAGTATCACAAGCAAAAGTTGAAAGAAAGTCGCGAAACAATGAACGGGAGCTAACGACGTTGAAAACAGAAATACGGAAAACGGTGGAGCAACGAAGAAATTTAAATAGCCGACAAAGGGGTGAGTTCTACGTTCGTCTCGCTCCGGGAGTATTCTGCACCCTCCCCCTCCCCCCGTCTAATGTGTGTCGGTGGGTCGATCGGTATCTGGGTCGCGGGTTTTGGCAGTGCGAGCCCAACCACCCCCCACCTTTGCTCGCGATCATCCCTCCGCTCTCGGGACGCGGCGTTGTGCTATATCCGCTGCGGATTTACGCAGAGGCGGAGAGAGAGAAGGAGAGTTTCATTTCGCTTCTTTTCCCCACCGCCGCGGCGGCCATTGATTAATCTCGGTAAACAATCGAGACTCGGCCGAGAAACTGTCGAGAGTCGAGATTATCGGATCTGCTTCGGCACGGTTTTATTTTAATTCATCGCCCGATGGCCTGACGGTTTTGATCGATCGACGTCTACGAAGTTTACGCTCCTCCCTGCTATTTATCGGCGCGATCGCTCCGGGTTTGTTGACTCGTTGAAATATAGTTGTAAATAGGCTCCGTCCAGGCCGCGTCTATTTCTTCGTTCTTTCGCGCTAGGCTAATCTCGCGAGATGTTCGGTTGGACCGAACGAAGGGGCTGTTGATCCCGGCGCGTTGCCTCGCGAACACGTGTCAGACTTCGAAACAGCTTCTTAACAAGATTAATGATTTCCACCGGGGGGGATCAGCGTGACGCGATCTCGGACGTTAACGCCGCGAACGTTTTATCTACGTGTCTTTGATTAATTCGTTACAACCGCCACTTTCCCGCCCGTCCGACTGAATTCTAATTTTTCGTTATCCCGCCGATGATCGCGAGGACTTTATTATCTACGTAACGAGGCTGGTATATTATAGAGAAATTCAAAAGAAAACTGTGTACAGCGTTGTCCCTGCAATCGACGAGGTGTTCGTGTTTCCTTCTGTAACTGAACTGGGAGTCATTTATTTAGTCAATAATTGAAACGCCAAAGAGATTTAGATTATAGACTCTAATTTATAAAATTGTTAAAGAAGAAAGTATATTTTTGGACAAATCTCAAATCTCTTCAAAAGAAAACTGTATACAATGTTGTTCCTATAAACGACGAGATGTTTCCTTCTGTATGTAACTGAACTGGGAGTCATTTATTTAGTCAATAATTGAAACGCCAAAGAGATTTAGATTATAGACTCTAATTTATAAAATTGTCAAAGAAGAAAGTATATTTTGGACAAATCTCAAATCTCTTCAAAAGAATACTGTATACAGAGTTATTCCTATAATCTACGAGATGTTTCCTTCTGTATGTAACTGAACTGGGAGTCATTTATTTAGTCAATAATTGAAACGCCAAAGAGATTTAGATTATAGACTCTAATTTATAAAATTGTCAAAGAAGAAAGTATATTTTGGTATAAATTTCAAATCTCTTCAAAAGAATACTGTATACAGAGTTATTCCTATAATCGACGTGATGTTTCCTTCTGTATGTAACTGAACTGGGAGTCATTTGTTGAGTCAATAATTGAAACGCCAAAGAGATTTAGATTATAGACTCGAATTTATAAAATTGTTAAAGAAGAAAGTATATTTTGCGACAAATCACAAATCTCTTCAAAAGAAAACTGTATACAGAGTTATTCCTATAATCGACGAGATGTTTCCTTCTGTATGTAACTGAACTGGGAGTCATTTGTTGAGTCAATAATCGAAACGCCAAAGAGATTTAGATTATAGACTCTAATTTATAAAATTGTTAAAGAAGAAAGTATATTTTTGGACAAATCTCAAATCTCTTCAAAAGAAAACTGTATACAGAGTTATTTCGATAATCGACGAGATGTTTCCTTCTATATGTAACTGAACTGGGAGTTATTTGTTAAGTCAATAATTGGAACGCCAAAGAGATTTAGATTATCGTATTATTAACAAAAAAATATGTGGTTCCATTTAAAAAAATTAGCTTGATTTTGAAATTTCCTCCACCACTACAAAAATTATTTATACCACATAAATAATTTGCCCCTTTAAATAACAACAACTTTTGTAAGAACACTTTTTTGTTACCTCATGAGATATTCCACTATTTGTACTTAACATTAGATTTATGGAAGCCGTCAATTTGACGGATGTCTGGTTCTATATTTAAAAGTGCAGAACGCGTAAATATTATTTTTTAACAACTTATGTTGAATTTGATTGATGCAATAGCATGAATACCTATTCTAATTAAAAGAAAAATCGTATTTTAAGGTAATCATCACCACGAAAGGTATCAATAAATATACGTGCAATCAATGCCCATAAATCCAGTGTTAAACGTAACATCCAGTAAACTCGAATTTACAAAATTGTCATCATTCCCACCCGAATAAAGGAAAAGGTATATTTTTGGACAAATATCTGCCTTGCATCTCGATAAAAGTGTAATCAATTTGGTCGAGAAGCTTCAGGTGTAATCAAATTTTTCCCACGTATATCGTGATAAATTTGAAATATTTCCTTTTAGATAAAGTAGAATTGGTGAGAGGGAGATTGTGACTTTCACGAAGTGGATACTCGGTAGAACCAGTCGGATTTTCCGAAGTAAGAGTCATTCGATTCGACTCTTCCCTAGGCAGTTTAGACAAATCTCTACCTTGCATCTCAAGAAAAGTGTAATCAATTTGGTCGAGAAGCTTCAGGTTCAATCAAATTTTTCCCACATTTCTCGCGATAAATTTTAAATAGTTCCTTCTTCGAAAGATAAAATACAATTCGTGAGAGACCGTGACTTTCACAAAGTGGATACTCGCTAGAACCAGTCGGATTTTCCGAAATAAGAGTCATTCGACTCGACTCTTCCCTAGGCAGTTTGGACAAAACTCTACCTTACATCTCGAGAAAAATGTAATCTCAATTTGGTCGAGAAACTTCAGGTGTAATCAAATTTTTCCCACGTATATCGTGATAAATTTGAAATAGTTCCTTTTAGATAAAGTAGAATTGGTGAGAGGGAGATTGTGACTTTCATGAAGTGGATACTCGGTACAATCAGTCGGATTTTCCGAAATAAGAGTCATTCAACTCGACTCTTCCCTAGGCAGTTTGGACAAATCTCTACCTTGCATCTCATCGAAAAGTGTAATCAATTTGGTCGAGAAACTTTAGGTTTCATCAAATTTTTCCCACGTTTGTCGCGATAAATTTGAAATAGTTCCTTTTTCGAAAGATAAAGTACAATTCGTGAGAGACTGTGACTCTCACGAAGTGGATACTCGGTAGAACCAGTCGGATTTTCCGAAGAGTCGTTCGACTCGACTTTTCGCCAGGCATCCGAGTCTGGAACCTCGACTCCAGGGAGCAACGACACTCCAGGTCGTCATCGTCGTGCATACGCCAACCTCGAAAGGCATTATGGTTGAGCGGTTAGGTTCTAACAGAATGAAGCCGTTCCGCGATAGGCTGCATTATCAATCCCGATACGCGGAGATCCGTAGAACTCGGTCACAGCCGGCGAGATTCGACCGAGATTCGAGTCCCCCGAGCGATCTCGCCGATTTTCGATACAGACAGAATCCATCCAGCGCGGAGCGTCTCATCGGGATCGGAAAAACGGTGGCTCACGGTCGATCGACGGGACCGACTTCCTGTCTCCGCGTGGCCGACGATCGCGTAGCTCGCGGAACTGTTTTTCACCGACTTCCACGGAACCGTTTCTCTCGATTATTCACCGGCTGAATTTATTCGCGCCATTGAGGCGGTCACGGGCCATTCATTGAAACGGTGATTTATTATTCGACGAGAGCTGAAGTTCCCTCCGTTTCGATACTCCGACTCTTCGCTGCAACGGAGTTGCAAAAGTACAACGTTGCGCAGAAATACCTGGCGAAGTGGAAGAAGAACCATTATAAAGCCATTCAGATGTTCTCATGCAGCCAACCGAATATTCATCGACAAATATTAATATTCGTATCGAAGTCACCAAACCCTACGAAGACCACCTAATTTTTTCCGACGTGAGATCGAAATGTAAAATCCTAAATTTAAAATTTGGAATTTTATTAATTCGTTAAAAAAAATCTAAGACACCTGCCGCGAGTTATATATTAGGTCTGGGTTAGGTTAGGTCTGGGTTAGGTCTGGGTTAGTATATAAGGATAATATATTGATGGACAATTTTTGAATTTTTTGAATCGACATATTCAGAGGATATTGTTCATAATAATTCTACTGATTTCGAATACTCATCTAATCCAGGCCTAACCTTTCTCTTGATATTGGTGAAATATTTACATTAACGAACTCAAAAATAATTGTGGTCCAGGATATGACAATATTCCTCCCATATGTTTTAAATCATGAAATTTTATAGAAAGTCTAAAATTATCCTTGCAAGTTATTGTAATTCAATTTATTCTGTTAAAATTTTATAAACGATAATGTTTGACTTTTGTACTAAAGATTCCTGTTAATAAATGAATAATAATAGTATAGATTTAATTCAAAATACGTCACAAAATGATAAAATTGCCTTACAAAATGATAATTCTAAAAACTTGATAAATAGTAGAAAATCACATTGTAATCGTAATTATTTTTATTCGAATTATTTATCATTCTGGGCAAAGCGATTGATCTCACGTTTGTCAGGTTGATATTCCAGGTAACTTTGTCACGTCTTTTAAAATACTTTTTGTCGACGCGTGTTTCCAATATGTTTGCTAAGGAATTACAATTTATCGAAAGGAAAACCTTGAATACGAAGTCCGTTCATTGTAATAATCACTTATTTGATTGGTGACACGGGTTCCCTACACGAGTAAGTAGATGATGAAACTACTCAACTCGTCCCAACAGTCATTAATCACAGTTGGGAGTTAGTAATAGCTTTGTGTTAACGATCAAATATTTAAACAACAGGTCGAAAGGTCAACAGCCATTCTACCGTAAGTAATAAATCATTACATTATCTGCTTAGAAAGTCCATTTGTTCGGCTACAAGGTGCTGTCATCGTTGAAAAACGCTGGCATAAAATTCAAATTGACCACGCGTTGTCAGTTATTTGGTGATGTTGCCAAGATTGAATCTCAGCCTGTTGCCTGAGCTTAGTCTGCTCTATTGCAACCAACGATAAATTATAAACATTTGTCAAATATTACGTTTTATTTTATCAGGTCCCTGACAGTCGTCATCTCGAGAAGCTCGTACAAATTGCAACTCGAGGAATCTCAAGAAAATGCTATTATTATATTATCATTTGGTAAAATCGTCGTTTATTTCGATATTCACTCGTTCTCGTAGAAGTAATCACATCGAGATGTTTTATAATTGCAATTCTTCGTCATTTTCCATGGGAAGGTTTCTTTTCAGATAGACTTATAGGATTATTATTTAGTAGAATTGTCGTTCTCGTACAAATAAAGAATCTCGATGTATCGAGCAGAGATGTATCGTCAATCAAAGGCAATCAGAGGCGAACGCGCACAGGAAACCGGAAACGCTTCCGGGTACGCGTCTTATTCGAAACGTTCTTCGCGAAAGAACTGAAAAATCTCGTTAAAGGGTATTTCCCTGATACTGGCTGAACGATCCTGCACACAGGATCGCGAAAAGCTTCTGAAAAGTTCGCGCGTTTCCCCGGAGATCGCAATAAAACGCGCCGGTTAAAATCGTAAATTACTCGATCGCACTCTTTATCGCGAGCCGGGTTAAACGCGGTGCAATTTAACGAAAAAAAAAAAAAGAGAAGATAGAACGAGAGAGAAGAGATTCGATTCGTGAAAAAGTGTTCGCGATAAAAACGACACTTCCATCGGGGCCGAAGTGAAAACGACATAAAAGAGATTGAATTTCTGCGCGAATATCGGCGACCTTTTAAAAGTTCGACGCTAGCGATGAAACCGTGGAGAGGGTATTGTGTTTGATTTCATTAAAGGGAATTGTTCGTTGGCTCGCTCGTAAATTAATTCGACGTGTCCCGAGCGTCGCGGGAAAACCAAGGGGGGATGAAAAACTTTCGCAGATTTCCGTGCGGGATTCACGCTCGGAACAGGGAAATCTCGTTAAAGGGTCATATTTTCTCGATAGCGCTTGAGCGATTGGTAACCATCGTCGTCCGTCTTCCTGGGAACCTTCCTGAAACTTTCCACCGTTTAGAATTCCACTCTATCAAAGTCGAAAAACTTCGCAATAAGTCCGGGGCCCAGCGACTATAATAGATTATTCGACTAACGGCGCCCGTTTTCAAGAAACCGTGAGATTTTAAATTTCGTTCGTCTTTGGCGACCAGCTGACTTTGCTTGCAACGAAATTATTCGCGTCGAATGGTGGGTCCCTTGAAACCTTCATACCTTCCTTCTTATTAACCTGTCTTAAGTACTCCACAATAACAGAATATAAATTAAAAAAGGTTCAATGAAAATTCACCGTAGGAACAAATACCTCTCTATGGATTAAATTTGTTGAAATTAATAGTAACATTAAACTTGGTTCTTTGCTTGTAAGAAAATTATTTGCGTCGAATGGTGGATCCCCTGAAACCTTCATACCTTCCTTCTTATTGACCTATTTTAAGTACTCCATAATAACAGAATATAAAAAAGTTCATTGAAAATTCACCGTAGGAACAAATACCTCTCTATGGATTAAAGTTGTTGATATTAATAGTAACACTAAACTTGATACTTTGTTTGTAACGAAATTATTCGCGTCGAATGGTGGGTCCCTTGAAACCTTCATATCTTCCTCTTTATTGACCTGTTTTAAATACTCCACAATAACAGAATATAAATTTTAAAAAATTCATTGAAAATTTACCGTAAGAACAAATACCTCTATGGATTAAATTTGTTGAAATTAATATTAACACTAAACGTGGTTCTTTGCTTGTGAGAAAATGATTCGCGTCGAATGATGGGTCCTTTGAAACCTTCATACCTTCATTTTTATTGACCTGTCTTAAGTACTCCACAATAACAGAATATAAATTAAAAACATGTGGCGTCGCCTCCCATACTCGCCACCAGAGGGGTCGCGCTCTCACAAGCGCTCGACCGACCCCTCGGTTGCTATATATACAATCCTCGATCTACTTCACAATAACAGAATATAAATTAAAAAAAGTTTCATTGAAAATTCACCTCTCTATGGATTAAATTTGTTAAAATTGATATTAACACTAAACTTGGCTTATTTCAATTTAAAATATAAATAGTAACAAAAGGAATATATCCTAGCAAAAAGACATCGAACTAAAATAGAAATTGGAATTTGGTTGAACAGGTCCAGAAATTGAAAATATATGCGTTCGAGACTTGGACGTCCCGTGCAAGTAGAAATGGCGAATAATGGTCAGACGCGCTAAGGAAATTGTATTCAATCGCACGCGTGACCCACAAATTTTTAAATTCAATTATCTTAAAAACGTAACATCACGTGAACAAATTTTATTCTACAATTTTGATTTATTCTTTTCACATAGATCACCCCTTTAGTAGCTGTTTCGTGATTACTGGAATGTCCTATACAATTCACTTTCGAAGAGTATATTTTAATGTTTTGAACTAAAGAATTAGGTAATATTAATATTGTGACTTGAAAAAAATATTAACTATAATAATTTATAAGTATCAACTAGGTCTTGCTTACTTAGATATAACAGCACACTGATGTGAACGTTAGACTCGTTGATAAGCAGCACTAATTTCTCAATTTTTACTCTTGTTTGTCCAGAGTTTATCGATTATTTTAATTACGAAATTTCATATTGCACAATACTTTCTCGTTTATTCTTCCATTATTCATTGTACTTGACTTCATTGGCCGGAAAGAATCGACGTTCTAATTAGAACTTGAGGAACGCCGCGTATTTCCTCCACAGATCGACGTGTCGCAAACTCATCAGAACTTTACACATTAAACAACACGCCTCTTCGTGTCCCGTGGAAAAATGTTAATACACGTATAGACGTTGCGTGGCATTATGTAAACAAAAGTTTGCAAATATAGATTTTGTTCGCCATAGCTGTGAAGATAAATATGTTACGCAAATATTGGTTCGAAAGTGCGTTGTTGAATACTGACAGCAGTTATAATAGTAGTGATTACGTCTCTATGACGCTCGCGTAAAGACTGTGTAACGAAATGGGGGAATAAAGGAAATTACAGGAAGCTAACGTTAAATTGTGGTGTAAAGGGATTCAGCGATGAAGAGATACGCTGCTACTCAGTCTAATCTTAAATTAAATCCAACCCCGGGCATGTAATCTACCTTGGTAGTATGAAGTACAAAAGAAACTACGACGAATTTTGTAATAACCTTTTATTGCATAATCTGACCGATCGAGAACCCAGGGAAAAAGAAATTACTGTTTAGGTCGAGTATTAATTAAATCATGAATGAGTGAACGTCAAAGAATCTTATTTTGTAATTTTTGGAAGGTACAATAAAATTTCTGTGGTGGAAGATTAACACAGTGGGCTTTATTGAATGAATTCGAATAGTATTTTATCATTTAATCTCCAAGTATTCATCTTGCGACCTCAAGATCGCTGGATCTTTTATTTTGTATTTTCGTTATCGTATTTCTAAATGTTAATTTTGCAAACCCACTTAGTATTATTATTATTATTGTTATTAATTGAAAACCAAAACTATTGCAGGACCCTGAAAGAGATCAGGAACATCAAAGGCTCTTATTTCGTAATTTTTGGATACAGTGGGTTTTATTCAATGCATTTGAATAGTGTTCATTTCATCATTCAATTTTATATTTTGTGGTATTTATCTTGCAACCTCAAGATCACTGGATCTTCCATGTCTGTATTTTTATTATCGTATTTGTAATTTCTTTATATATCGACGTTGTTAATTTGCAAATCCACGTAGTATTGATATTATTATTGATATTAATTGAAAACCAAAACTTGAGGATCGTGAAAGAGATAGTCATAGGCTGAAGAGGTAAAGGAAGGACGGTAAGGTCCCCTTTAACTTCTTGAACTCGGCCAGCAGGTGAACCGTAAGAGAAAGAGGGACCCATATATCAATAATTTATTCCCCCAGAAACGGTAGTGATTTTTCCAACGCGTCAGCAATACTTTTACCGCCGTGCTCGGCGCATTCTTCATGTTACTCTCTCCCGTCGTCGATCGATTTTCCATTTTAACGTTACGCAGATTAAATAAATAGTTCGCCGCGCGTCAACCCTTCAAGATCGCTTCCCTTAAAGGATACGCGCCGCTGTCGAAAAGTTTGGGACATTCAAAACGAATAAACTCTTTTTTATATGTACATTAAAATTTTACTGAAATTATTATCCCTAATATAACCTCCACAAATTATAATGTGAAAAATTTTCTTTCGATTAAAATTAAAATTATTTCCATGAAGATCGAAGAATTCTCGCTGCTGTCGAAAAATTTGGGGCATCCTTCGATCTCAATACTCAAACGAACCTCTTTTTTATGGGTACATTAAAATTTTACTGAAATTATTATCCCTAATATAACCTCCACAAATTATAATGTGAAAACTTTTCTTTCGATTAAAATTGAAATTATTTCCATGAAGATCGAAGAATTCTCGTTGCTGTCGAAAAATTTGGGGCATCCTTCGATCTCAATATTCAAAACGACCCTCTTTTTTTATGCGTACATTAAAATTTCACTGAAATTATCATCCCTAATATAACCTCCACAAATTATAACGTGAAAAATTTTCTTTCGATTAAAATTGAAATTATTTCCATGAAGATCAAAGTGTTCTCCAAATATTTATGCCGCGACGCCTTGATGTATTAGCTAAATATTGATGGAGCAATTTTTGAAAATAATTTTTCGCGACGAGCGAGTTTCCTGAGGGAAATTGTTCCGCAAGAGGTCGGATTTCTGTGGCAGGACGGAACAAGAAGTAATGTATGATAAAACGATGCAAACGACGATGCAACCAGCGCGGCTGGGAGCTATGACGCGTTCCGCTTTAACTCCTTTATGCCAGGATTCGATCCTGCGGCAGGATTGTAGGAAACAATAGTTCAGATAATTTTCGATAGTTCGAATTGGCAGAAGACCTGAATTCTACGAGTTTCTATGCTTTTTAGTTCCCCTAAATCCCACTATTGTCGTCAAAAACTAAACAATCTTATCCAGAATTATTTTTGGGTAAACAGCCTTCAAAGAAGAAATATTTTATAGGCAATAATATCCACGAAAAGAAAAAGAATACACTAACTCTTTACTAAATTTTACTTTCGTAATAACTCATAATTATTTCGGAGTAAATTCTGCAAATAACTTTCGATAGTTCGAATTGGCAGAAGATTGGAATTCTAAGAGTTTCTATACTTTTTAGTTCCCCTAAATCCCACTATCGTCGCACAGTGGGGGGGTCATTGCATGCCAAACGCGGCAAAAAGTGGTTTTATACAAATATACCCACAATGAAATAATGATTCACTAATAGTTAATGGGACACATGGGCCATGATTTAGTGTGATTTTTTTTATCATTTGTCGATTTTTGATACGATTACATGATTTTGAAACGTTCAATCTTAAAATCATCCAAAATTATAATCATCGTTTATTGTTGCAATGGCCCCACTGTGCGTCGTCAAAAACTAAGCAATGTTATCCAGAATTATTTTTGGGTAAACAGCCTTCAAAGAAGAAATATTTTATAGGCAACGAAAAGAAAAAGAATACACTAACTCTTTGCTAAATTTTACTTTATAATAACTCGTAATTGCAGAATGATGTACAAAATTGAAACAAATTAATATTATTACCAGGAATCACTAATGTAAAGATAATAAATTACAAAGCATTAATAAGAAAAAAATCGCGTAAGGTAGCCACTTAATGAATAATGAAAATTTTATTGAATTCGTTTACACCACCAACTCTGGCTGATGGTAATTTATTGTTTCGTTCGAATTAGTATTCGTTGGATTTCTCTATGATAGTTTACTCAGACAAGGATCTGGCGCGAGTATCGTTTCAGCGTTAGAAGGGAAAGAGTTAACGACTCGCGTCCAAAGCATCATCGGTAAAATATTTCGGTCGAGTCCGGGCGGTTTGTCTTTCCCTTTCGGAATGATTTCAACCCAGTAACCGACTTTCGCGTCGTTCTCGTTCGCGGCAGCTCCTTCGGGGCTCTTAAGACTGAAAAGTTTTGCCAGCGGAAAAGAGGGAAATAACAGCGGGTCCTATCAGTCCGCGGCTCACTGAAAACATCTTAAGCACGGCTGTTCCGTGAAAAGAAATATTATTGGAAACGGAATAACGTTTATCGGACGAGATTCAACCACGGATGAGCGATCATTTTTATTCCATCGACGCGCAGTCAGTCAGAATTCATTCGCAGCGCGGCAAAAATAATTGTTCGATCAACACGGGTTCCCTTTGATAAATTACAGGACTGAAATTCTACTGTCGAGACTAGAAGTACTATTTATTCGACGTTAATTCGCTGGTCTCATCTTTGAAATTTTAACGAAAATATTAAATTCTGAAAGAAACGTAGTACAAAACAGTTCACTTTTTTCCAATATCAATCACCGGTTTAGATCCGTGCGAAAGAAACGAACGATAAAAGGTGCGAAACGATCGTGTTTGTTTAAAAATATTTGCTCGTTCTCCGTTCTCCCTGCAAATATTGTTCGTTTGCGCTCGTACAGATTTAATTTCACGCTCGTTACGACAAAAGCAGGTGGGAATTAAAATATTTCGTTCGACAGTCGTATTTCGAAACCTCTCGAGGGTTTTTAATCCGAGGGGTCGATGAAATTAAATTTACTCGTAACATTCTGGAATTGTACAATTATTTAACGATCACAGAAAAAAACGGATTTTATTAAACAAGCAATCAAACGTTGAATTTAAACTGATACTCGAGCTTCTGCGTTTGCACAATTCTCTCTGAAAAATGAACAAAAAGTTCGAAACCAACGTTCAAGCTTTATTTTCTTCCCGTAGGAAAAAAAGAGTCTGTTCGAAAAATGAATGCATAAATCAAAACCAGCTTAATCCCCTCTTCGGGAACTTTAGAAGCCCTGAAAGGGTAGGATGTCTGATACTCACGTAATATCTGTGATTCAGTGACATCTCTTCGTTTCTCTGTATTCAGCCACGCCGCTCTTTCTCGGTCAGAAAGTGTCGCAGGAGTGCTCGGTAATCTTCTCAGAGGCACTCGAACATTTTTTTTCCACCCGAGCTTCTTCTTTCGCGTTCGAGCTTACGTTCGTTGGACAGGGACGAGACGAGTCTCGTCGCGCGAAACGCGATGAAAATATACGCTCCTCCGCGTCGATGGCCCGCTACTATTTCTTCCCTTCTTATTTCTCTCCTCTTCTTTTCCCTCTGTTCGCCGCGGGCTAATCGATTCGCGTCAGTCTTACGTGATTATTGTCGAGGTTGCAGTCAATCTCTGGTCTCCTCATTATTGTCGTTTTTCCCTGGCGTTTCTGTCGCGCGCGCATCTAGGTTACTGGCTGCAGCAGCTCGTTTCCGCCATCGCGATTCGACTCAGATTTTGTTCTTCTGCCTTTCCAGGGATCCTCCTGTGAAAACGGTCCCCATTGACAAAGATTTTCAGAAGGCTGACCGATCTCGTGGAATCGCGAACCGAACGATTATTGATAAATCGAATGAAATGCTTGTTAATAATAAATAATCCAAATAAGTGATCGTTGGTATCGGTAATGTTTACACGTTGATATTTATCGAAATGTCGATACGATTCGAACGTCGAGTGTCATCGAAACCTGAACAAGATAACGATGCAATTACCGTCAGAGTGGATTGTTCAAACAAGTTTGAAAAATCTCTGCCTGGATCAGTATTTCTCGATGAAAGAAAATTTTTGACTAACCAACCGGGATAGAATTAAACTAACTTGTCTATTGGTAAACTCGTACAAGTCGTTTTGAGTTTTGTTTGATATGGTAAATGGGGATGAAACGGGATGGTTACAGGATGAAGAATAGCAATTGAAAAACATGCATCGATATTCTAGTTATAAAGACATGTTTCTTTTGAAGTCGACATGATATGTCAGATGGAAACGTTCGAGTTGGTGTTTATGTTTTTAAGAAATTCAAGAAAGGGGAAATTAATTTTCTAGTCTCGATGTGGCTAGAGCGGAAAAGCTTCCTGGTCTCTCATACCGCAGAATCACGAGGCTGTAAGCCTTCCTGGGTTTTCCTCGAAACCCGCACAATCTCATCTCCGGCTTCCATTTTGCTCCAATGTTCGACTCGTGAAAATACGAAATCGATGTTCTAACGAAAACTCATTTTGAGCCTGACTAATATATATCGATGGTCAAGTACAACCATAACGCAACTGCAAACTTGCAAATTTTTAGCTAACCACGTCGCTAATCCCAAAAACACCTAAGCATTCTACTATAAAACTTTTAGAATTTTCCAAACATCCCTAGCGACTGGAGAACAATTACTATAATATTTTGATGCTTTGCAATATTACTTTGTAGCTTTATAATTTTGTTTATAACAAAGGATAAAATAGTCGATATATATTTAACGCTTAAACATCGAATCTAGTTAATGAAACTATAAAACTCGTCTAATTTATAATATTTCGTGTAAAATAAATTTTACTGAAAACGATGTTTCATTTTGATGCAACTTTGATATACTTTTTTCTGTAAATGAATATTTTAATATTTCGAGTATAATTTTTGGTGAATAACCCCTCTGAAGCGTTGAAAATAATTTTGTTATTCTGTTCCAATATTATTTTTTAAATATATTTAAAACGTTTGTAAAATTGAAATTCTATATTTTACAGAACACGACAAAGAATTTTCATAGGCTCTGTTTAATACCAAATAACATTTAACGATAAAATAGTTTCGCTATCGAACAGTATCACAAAATTCTCGTTACTTGACTTTCAGGTAAAACTATCTCGTTGCAAACGAAGAATGCAATTAAATTTCATCCGAAAAATTGGCTTAGTTATCGATTGAAAGTGATCGAAGCGCCAAAGCACTTGCTCGAAGGTTAAAGACAAAGGTAATTCGATTTAGCTTTTAATATCCTTATTTGCATTCGTCGATGCGATTAAACTAATCGCTGGATTCTAGCGGTGGATAATATTACACAGGGCGATTCTAGAAACTTGTGACTCTTTTCTGAGCGCAAATACAAAAAAGGTTGAATCCTGCATCCTCCATCTTATTCTATTGCGTCTAATATATGCATTTCTACTTATTTTGTTAATCGAATTATGCATTATTTTAACACGAATCGATTTTCTTTATCGTTTTGCATACAAAATTGTTTGGTACTTCGCTTAGAAAAGAACTACAGCTTATCCCAGTTTCTAGAATCACCCTGTATATAATCGTATCGATGGCCCACGTAGCCTGGAAGACAAATCACATAAAACTGGCTCGATACGGAACGTGATGAACCATTCTAACGAATCTCTATCGTCGAAGCTACAGCCAACGTGCTATCTGCTGTGACTTATTTCCGTTTAACACTCTGTCACACTTTTTTCGTAAATATTCACTACCTTTATTTAAAGTTTCAGGACTTTTTATACATGAACTATAATTCAAGCAATTTGTTTGGTATGAATTCCAATTTTTATTTTTTCCTCGAAAGTGCATAGGATTTCGAGGGTGTGCCTATTCACCGAAAATGATTATAGTTGACCCCCGTAACCAAAAATAATTTTTCCAGAACGATTTGAAATTTTTTAATTTTGTCGAATTTGTTATCCTACTCAAATTTTTTTTTCGAAAGTGCGTAGGATTTCGAGGGTGTGTGTATTCACCAAAAATGATTATAATTGACCCCCGGAACTGAAAATAATTTTTTTAGAATAATTTCAAACTTTTCAATTTAGCCAAAAAATTTCAGCATCGATTTTTCTTAAAAATTCGTTTTTCATTTTTAGTAATTTTATTTGACTTGTTATGGAAAAATTGTTTAGTACTTTTTTGTAGGTATCTATGAGCTCTAATTAAAAAAAAAGTTTCATTGAAATATAGTCACTATTGTAGGAATTATGGTCGTTTGAAAATTGGACCATTTTTATGGGGTTTTTCTCACTTTATGGGGTCCTGGGAACAACTTTTTCAATATTGTTAGAATTTCTACATATTCTTCATTAAAATACACGTTATTTGCCGTTTGAAACATTAAAATCCTCCAATTCGTTCAGAAGTTATGGCCAGAAATTATATTTTCGGTAAAGAATTTTTTTTCTCAAAAGTGCGTAGGATTTCAAGAGTATATGTATTGATAAAAAATGATTGTAATTGACCCCTGCAAACAAAAATAATTTTTTTAGAACAATTTGAAATTCTTTAATATTATCGAAATTTTCACACCTTCTCGAATTTTTTTCTAGAAAGTGAGCAGGATTTCGTGGTTATGTCTATTGACCAAAAATACTTGTAATTGACTCGCGCAACTAAAAATATTTTTTTCAGAAAGATTTGAAATTTCTTAATTTAATTTTTTAATAATTTTTTAACGATGCCTCAATCATGAAATTGACATCCTTAATTTTCGTCTTATTTTGCCCCTTAGAATCTCCCATTAAAATTTTCTCTAGGAATGGTCGAACACCTTGCATAGATTGTACGAGGGAGCAAAATTATGAAAAAATTCACGATAAACATTGTTTGGGAGTGGAATTCGCGTAGAAACGTCTCTGTTCCGAACTAGAATACCCGTTTAAAGTCCGTGTCCGGAGAAAACGAGACGCACGCGCGGCATGCATATTCGCGTGGATTTACGAATGGCAATCGCTAGTCAGTGAATAAGCTATTTTTCTTGAAAGCGGATCCGGCACGCATCTTAAGGAGAAGCCGTGTGAAATACGGAGACGAGCGAACGGTAGTCGCGATTCTTTCGCGAATATTTAATTACGAAAGCGTCGGTGTACGGTGCACTACGGACGTGTAATCGGTTATTGAGCACGGACGATTGCGCGCAAACAGAGGCAATAGTCGTTAAGAGAGCCGCGAAGTTAGCATATGAAAGGATCGGTGCTTCTACGTGCACCGGCCTCGAAAGTGTTACGAGCCTTCCAGCGAGCGCGTTTGCGCGCTAAGTACGCGGATCTTCTCTTAAATAGACTCCGGGGAAAAAATTCCTTCCTTTTTTTCCGAAGAAACGAACGCTGAAACTGTACGGGCATCACCGTAGGAAAGAATTTTCCTATAAAGATAATGAGTTTCCTCGGCGGGAGAAAATCCTCGTGCGTCGACTTGTGCCACTGGTTTCCAAACTTTTTACATTTGAAATGATACGACATATACTTCGACCGTGGTTACACTTTGATTGAATAAAAATCATGTGTTCTTCAAGGGTGAGTCCAGTAACGGTAGGGAAAGCTTGTACAGGATCATCTTTCAGAAAATTATAGTCCAACTCAGTTACTAGACTCACCCTCTAAGTTGTGAGTCGCCTCCCTAGGTGTCAGAACACTGATTTATGCTTCGAAAATTGCAATGCAGATACGTGTTTTACACCTCTGCCTAGCGAAGAACTACCATGTAACCCCTGAAGCCATAAAGTTTCAATTTTGTCCTATTGTTTTGCCCTTTCGGTACCGTTTGGCACTTGTACAATGGTATTCAAAAATGTCTTCGCTTTTGTTCTAACTTTACTTGGCCCAATCGTTAAATACACCCTGTATTCAGAGAAGATACGAAAACAACAAGTAAAGTTCGTACGAACTATCGAATTTTATAGCAAACTCAGCTCATTAAACTGTTTTTTAGATACTCTATACAATGTTCAACGTCTTAGCCCTCGACCTTGCTGACTATTCCGTTCTACGTGTCAATGCAGTTCATTCACTTTTATTAATTTTTTGTACGCTAGAAAAGGTAACGAACAGGTATTCGAACCAGGAAACAGCAAACATCCATTTGACGTATGCACTCGGTGAATGTAATTCAGCTCAAGTAAGACATCTGTATGCGAATCGTTTCCCCAACAGACGTCTGCCAGACGGGACACGTTCCAGAGAATACACGAACGCCTCTTAGACACAGGTTCGTTTAAAAAACGAGTGACAGACGTCGGTAAACCAATTAGTACCAGAACTGTTAACCTGAAAGACAGAATCCTGAATCACGTTGAAGGAAATGATGGCGTCGGTGCTCGAGAAAATGCCAACAATGGATAATAATGTCGGACACGTAACAGTGCGGAGGATTTTGCAAGACCGACTGCATTATTCTTACGATCCTCAAAGAGTACAAACACTCGACGGTGACGATCCTCCTTCGAGAGTTAACTTTTGTTGTGCTTGGTTGCTGTAGGTGCGTTTCTACCGGTCGCAAATCGCTCGTTTGTGCATACAAGGCTCCCGTCAGAATCCATTCTTCACGTTTCCACAACTTTCGAACCTTTGTTTCACTTAAAATTTAAGTTACTTCACTGCGAAGAACTTGTGAAAATAGGGCTGAATATTATTATATAATTTTTAGCTCAAATTATTGATAATGTAAGAGGAATAATATTAGTTTACGAGCAACGTGAAAGAAATTTCCTTCGTCGACAATGGCCATCCAATGAAAAAGAATTTCAATCATAATCTTCGAAAATGTGGAAGGAGTAAGAATAAGAATATAGAAATGTCTGATCAAAAACGCAAGAACCTTCCCATTCGAGCGAATAGATTTATCGTCTGTTTGCCAAAGAATCCCTAAAACAAGTTCTCATTGCGCATACGCATAGAGTTATGAAACCAATATGGCTGACAATCAGTACAGATGACAGAACTGTACCACATCACGAAAAAGATATTTTTGTATTGAATTTTCGTTACAATTTGTTATTTGCGTTATATTATTGTTAATGATACAATTTTTGACTCAAATTATAACCAATATCAATAATGATATTAGTATAATTGTTACAAGTTCTCCTTCCGCGCCTGCGCACTAGAGTCATGGAACCAATATGGATGGCAATCAGTACAGATGACAGAATTCTACTAAAAATCAGGAAAAAGGTATTTTCGTATCGAGTTTTCGTTACAATTTGTTATTTGTGTTATATTATTGTCAATGATACAATTGTTGACTCAAAAATATCAATAATGACATTAATATAATTGTTACGAGTTCTCCTACCGCGCCTGCGCACTAGAGTCATGAGACCAATATGGCTGACAATCAGTACGGATGACAGAACTCAACCATATCACGAAAAAGATATTTTTGTATGGAATTTATATCGAATTTTCGTTACAATTTGTTATTTGTATTCCATTATTGTCAATGATACAATTTTTTACTTAAATTATAACCAATATCAATATTATATTAGTTTAATTGTTATCAATTACCAATATCATATTAGTATAATTGTTTTCGTGTCGCACCTGCGTAGTAGAGTCGCGTAACCGATTCGAACGTTCCTCAGCTAGAACTTGCCGCGGTTCGAGGCGGAAATCGCGGCCTTGAGACGCGACTATTCGCGCGCTTATCGTTACTGCGAAGAGTAACAGCCGGTACGCTAACAGTGCGCGCGAATAAATAGCCTGCACGCGAAACGTCACTTTTATGGCCCAGAGCTTTTAGTCCCGCCTGTAAAAACGTCGCAGTCCATTAGTGCCCGCGACGACGCGAACGTCACCGCGGCTGGCTGCGCATGCAAAAATCCGCAGCCCCGCTTAACAACGTTTTCTCGTCTGAACGTTTCGACGAACAGACCGCGGCCACGTACCGGGTGGATTGGAAACAATCCCCTGTGGAAACACTTACGTCCCCAAAGCGAAACGAGCGTTTAACCTGTTGTACCGTGTTATGACTAGCATATTCGTCTTGCTAAAACGGAGACTCGAATCTCTAAGGAAATATAAAAAGTGAGAAATCGATCTCCCTATCATTAATGATTAGGAAACCCCTTAATGATAGGTGCTAGAGAAAATTACATGCTGATGCTTGATGCAATATTTTTGAATTAATACTATTTCTACCGCGGTTTTATGTTATCTATTTCGACAAAAGGGTGTCTTTTGAGACCTTTGTATTTGGGAAAACATGATTAAATTTTGAAAGAATTTTCAGTAAAAATTTGTTGAAGGTAGTTTTGACCAATATTATATTGCTTGCATGGCAAGGATAAGGAGAAAGTTATTTTGATTGATAGAAAGAAATTAATGATTTAAGGGTAGCGCGATCGAAATCCCATTGGACTACTGTTCCACCGAGTCGTTTTGGTCAGAGGTGTATCGTAGAGTACGCGTCGGGAACATAAAAAGACGCGACAAACGGTTCGAGATCCAATGAAAAAGCTTCCATTAACACGTTGACTGTCATGTCATGCATATATGCATGAAATTAATGTTGCGGTTACTGCGGCGACATTTGTTATGGCATGCCATACAAACGCGACTAATGCTATGTAGAAATCCAACGAATGTTTGAAAGTATAAACTCTGTGCGTAGAAAGTTATGGTAGTATAGATTGGAATAAAGATATTGGGTTGAGAGTATAAATTCTGGTAAAATCTAGAACGGTAGCCAAGGGAAATTACGCGATATCATCTTGGCTGTTAACGTATTCAAGGCTGATTGCGAGCATTAATCTCTTCGAAAGTGGTCGACGATATTACAGTCGTTTATATTAATCGTTTATTTATTTTGTGCCTTCGAGAAGTTGTTGACATCGATAGAAACTAAAACATGTTCTTTACACCAACCAGAGAACAGGTACCAGGCAATAAAATCGTAACAAAATCCTCGAGGATTGCAAACAAAGTAAACAAAATCACCACCCCTACAACTGATCCGAAATCCCGAATATCGGACGAATTATCCACCCATCGCGGATATAAATTCGTCTCCCGATATACAGCTCCCATCTTCGGATGCGTCACGATGTTAACAAGCCCGAAGCTTTTAATGCGTGGGCGGCGTAAACATTTACCAGAGAGAGACGAAACACGCGAGGGATCGCGGGAATCCGCGGGAATGCAAGCTGCGATCGCGGTTTACCCTCCCCGGGTTCCATCATCCATCATCGGGGAAGAATGCTAAGAGGGTCGCCTATTTTCGCGCGCGCGATGCGATCGTTTCCCCCCGGCGAAGGTCGCGTGGGTGGCGCGTATCGAAACGCGGGGCTGCGTTGAACGCCGGCGTGGCCCCGGACGATTCGAGGGGGGTGGGTAAACGCGACGGAAAGTTGGGCGAAAGCAAAACGGGACGCGGGCTGGCTGCAGATAGCGGGTGGCGCACACGCCGGTGCTCCTATTGTTCTTCGTTCCTGAGAGGCCGAAGTGCTGCCAATATCGGAACGTTCCGGCGCGATATCGGGTCACGAAGTCCGGCACTGTTTCTGGCAGCCGGCGATAACTCAACCGACGCGACGCATCAATTCGATCGAATTTACCGTAATTACCGGCGGATTAGACGACCGTTTCGGGACCCGACAGCCTTTGCTACGTCCCTGACGACATTTTGTTCATCGGGTTAAAGTTCGAAAGCTGTTGTAACATAGTGTTGCAGAACAACCGTCAATCTATTTGTGTTTCGATAAGGTGGATTACAATCTATATATACTCGGTTACTCCCACTCTTATGAAGTGTTTCCATTTATTTTTACCAAATCTTGTTTATTTATAATGTATTACTTCTATTTACGAAGTAGTTTTTTCTTTATTTTAATAGTAACAGTCGTGACCCAATTACAACCGTCAATGTTTTTGTATGCTTCGATAAGATGAATTACAATGTATACAGGGTGCTCGTCCACCCCTGGAACAATTTTAAAGGAAGATTCTAGAGGCTAAAATAAGATAAAAATCAAGAATACCAATTTGTTAATTGGGCTTTTGTTAAGGAATTATTAACGTTTAAAGTTGTGCCTGTAGAACGGCAATCTGCGCACAGCTGCATGCACCCCATAATGGTGCAGACGGAACTTTGAACGTTAATAACTTTTCAACGAAGCCTCAATCAACAAATTGGTATTCTTGATTTTCGTCTTATTTTGGCCTCTAGAATCGCCCATTAAAATTTTTCCCAAGGGTGGTCGAGCACCCTGTATACCAGTTACTCCCACTTTTATGAATTGCCTCCATTTATTTTTATCAAATGTTGTTTTATTACACTGTACTACTTCTAAAATTTTAATATTAACAATCAAGTGTTGCCCACTTACAAACCCAATAAAGAAGTATAAATGATATATAAACGGTATATAAATTAATAGTATGTGGTGTTTTTCCAAGCGATCACCCATCCCAAAGTACTGTATTTGATCACGTCCAATGTTGCTTAACTTTTAGTAATTAAACTAAAACCGATATTTCCACCGTAGCACAACTTTTAACTAGTTTTACTTTTAATTTATTCGGACACGAACCCTTAAATATCTCAATGTATCAAAAAATGTACTCATACCAGAAACAATCAGTTCATAGGGAACAAGCTCTTCTTTACTTACAGTGAATCACCCTTATAGTGAACGAATACGACTGGGAGTAACTGTACAAATATGTATGAGTGTTACTTGTACCACAACCCTTAGTGACATGAAATAACTCTGTATACAATAGATTTAAAACTGTTTAAAGCAAGCAAGCGTATAGTACACACGTAACAAAAATATTAATTTCTGTCTCTATTGTCAATCTTCTATATAAATATAAAAATGTTCTAGCATAACTCTGAAACGCCAGAAACTAAACTTGATACGTGGATGACTTGCTATCTACAAAAAAATACTGTGGGGGTAAAACACCCCTAGCATCCCTGGGGATGAGGGTGGAAAATAATCGAAAACGACCGATATTAGTATCAAATCCATAGCTTTGGGGGTTGCTAGACTGTTTGGTGACAATCTCGATGACATTTAAGTCCAGGTTTAATCGAATAAACCGGATAGAACTCTATAGAATCTTTTGAAAATTTTTAGAAACGAATAGAAACTTGTAAAAGAAACTGAACGTGAAAGAAATCATTTTTCTATACCTTTATATTCTGAAAAATCATTCATCTTCCTATACACCCTCATTTATGATTGGAAGGATCAGAAGAAGGGCTAGATTATACAGGGTGTCCCGTAAATAGTGTAAGAACCGGAAATGTGGGGTAGCTGAGACGATTCTGAACAACAATTTCCTTTGCAAAAATGTCGGATGGGGCTTCGTTTTTGAATTATTAACGAAAAACACTGTATCAGGCAGCATAATTCAATTTTAGCCTCAAATACTACATATATCGTCTTCAAAAATAAGGTTTCACTGTTTTAATCCAAAAACCTCAATATATAGGTGCTCGAGCCGATTATGGAAGACTTTTGTTCCGAGTAACTGTCTACGTGTCAAATATTTAAACGCTCGAGTGATTTATATATTGGAGAAATATAATTCGAATATTTATTTCTATTGAGATTTGCTGTCTCGAGCGATTCCACGCGGCCCACGCTGAAGGTTAGCTATTTTTCAACGTCTCGGTGTTGATTCGTCCAGAGTTGAACGGCCGTGCCGAACACGGTAACGAACCAAGACAGTTTCACAAAACGGCACGGAAATCCTTTCCGCTCGTTAAATTTTATTCGTCGCGCAATATCGAGCGGACGGGGCAACCGAACTGCCTCTTCAGCCTAGGTGTACATTCAGCGCAGGGTGACGCAGCCCACCATAATCCCCGAGTAAAATGCTTTGCATTCACAGTTGGACAAATTTTATTCGCGAATAACGAGCGAAAAGTTTACATTCCTGCATAAAATGTAGTCACTCGTAAACTAGAATCCATTAACGCGTTGATTGCCATGGTCACTGGTGACCGACGCTTTGAACTTACGACGTATTGCAGTATTGTTCACAGTGGAAGCCTGATACTTGTAAAATTGTAACGAAATTTCTTAGAAAACTAGAATCCATTAACGCGTTGATTATCACTGGTGATCGATATTTGAATTGAAGTAAAATTGTAAATAACGAAATTTCCTTGGAAAAACACAGATATTTCGTGTGAGACATATCGAATAAAAAGTATACAGGAAAGTGGAATTTCTTTTAACCAGTATAGTATATCGAGGAAACAAGTAAAAAACAAATACTTGAAAAGCGTGGATTTTTTCGATAATTATTGGTACACAGTTTCGTGGATATAAGAGAAGAGTTCGACTCTCGTGCAAAGTTTTTTTCGATATCTCTAACTTTTCAAGGGGTGACTTTATTTTTATGCGTGGACTTTGTCTAATAAAATTAAATGCAGAATATACATAGAGGAAAGAACGAGGCTCTTTCACAACTTAACTAAAATTTTATTCTCTGCGATATTTTCCTTTTAGTTGAAGCATGAAGCTGTCGGATGACTATTGAACTAGATAATGAAGTGGATTTGATTCGAGCTGCCTATCGATGATCGTATTTATTTTCCCCGAAGGCCGGAGAAATTTGCATAATGAAAGGTTGAAGGGTATCGCGGATAACACGGTTGTCTTCGTAACTGCAATTGCATCGATCAGCCATCAATTACACGTGGCGCGTAACCCTGTCAGAAACAACGCGTGTTTTCTGCAACGTCGACGCGGGGGATTCGCCCAGCGGCGCGCTGTTAATTTAAAAAAAAAAAACCCCTGCAAAAATCCCCGTCTATTCCAAAGTATCTCGATCGCGTCCATTTTATCCGACGAGATTTCGCTGATCAAACAACGCGCTCAACATGAATTCCAAGCTTCAAAAATTTGAAATTATTTTACACGAGCTGGCTAAAATTACATTTATAATATCTCTTGCAAATCGAAACGTATCGATATCATTTTAATGGGAGATTTGTTTGGGTTTTGATGTTATTTATTTTGTTATTTACACAAAATTCACGAGTAAAGTGCGTTTAACATGAATTCCAAGCTTCCAAAATTCGAAATTATTTTGTATGAGCTAATTAAAATTGCATTTACAATTTCTCTTGAAATTCTAAATACATCGATATTATTTTAATGGGAGATTTCTATCCTAATTTCATTTTGATGTTATTTATTTTTTGACTCACACAAAATTCACGAGTAAAACGCATTTAACATGAATTCCAAGCTACAAAAATTCCAAATTATTTTACCCAAGCTAGCTAAAATTACATTTATAATATCTCTTAAAAATCAAAACGCATGGATATTAATTTAACGTGAGATTTCTATCCTGTTTTCATTTTGATGTTATTCATTTTTTTATTCACACAAAATTCACGAGTAAAGTGTGTTTAACATGAATTCTAATCTTCCAAAATTTGAAATTATTTTACACGAGCTAGCTAAAATTACATTAATAATATCTCTTGAAATTCGAAACGCATCGATATTATTTTAATGGGAGATTTCTAACCTGTTTTCATTTTGATGTTATTTATTTTTTTATTCACACAAAATTCACGAGCAAAACCAGTTTAACATGAATTCCAAGCTTCCAAAATTCGAAATTATGTTACACGAACTAATCAAAATTGCATTTACAATATCTCTTGAAATCGAAACGCATGGATATTATTTTAATGGGAGATTTCTATCCTAATTTCATTTTGATGTTATTTATTTTTTGACTCACACAAAATTCACGAGTAAAACGCATTTAACATGAATTCCAAGCTACAAAAATTCCAAATTATTTTACCCAAGCTAGCTAAAATTACATTTATAATATCTCTTAAAAATCAAAACGCATGGATATTAATTTAACGTGAGATTTCTATCCTGTTTTCATTTTGATATTATTTATTTTTTTATTCACACAAAATTCACGAGTAAAGTGTGTTTAACATGAATTCCAATCTTCCAAAGTTTGAAATTATTTTGCACGAGCTAGCTAAAATTATATTAATAATATCTCTTGAAAATCGAAACACATCGATATCATTTTAATGGGAGATTTCTAACCTGTTTTAATTTTGATGTTATTTATTTTGTTATTCATACAAAATTCAGAAGTAAAGTGCGTTTAATATGAATTCCAAGCTTCCAATATTCAAAATTATTTTACACGAACTAATCAAAATTGCATTTACAATATCTCTTGAAATCGAAACGCATGGATATTACTTTAATGGGAGATTTCTATCCTAATTTAATTTTGATGTTATTTATTTTTTTATTCACACAAAAATTCACTAGTAAGTATGTTTACCTTTCACTATGCATTTTCGTAAATTTTATAGAGGCCGTAGGAACGGGTCGCGCGACACGTCGGTAGAGTAATCCCTTCCGATGGGTAATTAGGAAAGGAAAGAGGCGAGTTGTACGTAAAAAAGGGCGAACATAATTTGTCCCGGCTCGTTTGTGGGATTTGTGGCTCGGTCGCGGCGGAACGCAAATAAAAAGAGGAATCCCCCTCCGTCTTTATGCCGGCTGGCAGCCTCCACAAAGTGTCCCTGTCACTCGTACAGGAATAAGTTATGAAACGCCGACCGGATAAAAAGTTTTGATCCCCCTTTCCCGCAACGAGAACCTTAAGCCGCACCCACGTCGGTCTCGTCCTCGAGGATCAAGGACCCACCACGATCCGCGGACCGAGGCGATCTTCTCACCTGAATCGAACAACATCGGCTATCGAATTTGCATCGAGGACGATGCGCTCGAAATAAACTCGACTCGGTAGCGAATAAACGAAAGTGAACGACAACGAGTTTTAACGCGATCACTGCCACGTCTTATTTATCCGGACAACCATTTCTAACCGGATTTCATCCAATCAAGTACACGCTACTAGTCCAATGCCATTGTTTAATTTATTATTTTTTGATTTGTTCCTTGTCGTAAATTGACGAGAATAAGATTTGTAATTCAGAAGAAAATGAACAAAATTAGTCAGTTTCGGGGGTTATCGAAATTTTAAATCAACATCAACGATTCATAGAAATTTGAAACAAATACTGTGTCAAGGTTCAAAGTAGGAGATCCACACTGGCTTGTGGAACGAAATTTTCTTGATCGTGCTGGAGATTGACTGCATGAATAATTTTATTAGCATATAATGAAACCAAACCTTCTCTGAATCTCTTAATGACTGGATATACAACAATCTCTAGGCTAATTAGTGGGTAAACAATTTGAAAATGTCAACGTTTTAAGAAACAGTGTTGACATACATTTTAACAAAAAAGTCAAAGAAGTTTTGTATCGACGATATAATGGCTTCACCAAAGGAAGAGAAGGAAACTGTTAAACGAAAAGAGGTTTACTATTTTTCATAAAATTCCATATGTTTGAAATACTACTTTAAGTTGTAGCACAAAATTTGGCACGAACATATGAAACAAGCTAAAATTATGTCATAGTATTCTACTACGATGATTTCCATATTTTTCCTAAATTTAGAAACATTATACAGGGGTACATTTTATAATTGTATCAGTTATTCTGCAAATTTTCCTGACTTTGAAAATAAAACAGAAGACATTTAAAAATCGCCACATTTAATTCTATTTTTACAAATAACTCTTCCCGAGACGCCCATTAGTCTAAAACGTTTCCATTTCCCTCCGCGTTATACGGTTCGAATTATCGAGGTGCTCGAATATTTCTGGATCGCTGGGTGTTAAAATCAATCGGTTATCCATAGAAATATTCTGGATTTCTATTATAGAAGAGTGCACCGGCAATCCCCGCCCGATTCGATGCAATTTTCTACATCATACTTACGCGAACTGTGATTTTCAGCGAAAGAGGGAACGATTTTAACGCGTTGTACGCGAAGCGAGACATTGTTTGTCTCGCGTACCTCCGAAGGTACATCAAGCTCGAGCATTCCATTAACCCAGATAACGCTGAACTTTTTCTGTTATTTAAAAAAAAATATTATTTCACCGGAAATAGGTCTGGGTTAACACGTTCAACTGGAAGAAACTTTCAACCCATCTAAGAACAACCCTTCAGAAAACACGAACTTAATACACCTAATATAATAACTAAATTTTCAAGAAGCTACAGAATGCACTTAATATGCAAAAATATAAGGAATATTTAAAGGAAGAATTATTATACTTAGCGGTTGAGACATACCTCTACAAAGACCCCATTTCATTAATTACTTTTGCACCTGACTTTAACAATGAAATCATCTTTGACATGTACAATGATATTTTTAATCTTGCATGATAATAACTAGACCACGAATGTCTATGCATTTATGGGAAATTTTAATTCTTAAAAATTATTTTATTTTATTTAAGGGTTGAGACTACAAAGTTCCCCTTTCATTAATACTATTAATAAAAGTATGAATTTGCATAAAGTTTCACAATCTAATAATAACAAAAGAACAATATATTTAATAAATCCTTCTGAACGAATATCAGTTACAACTATGCCTATGTCAATGGTTATAATTAACTACTAAACACAGCAAATCAAATTCTTATATTCTGTCATTTTTAAACCAGTAATCATGAACTCAAAAAGATTAAGAATTATTTTCGAAACTTTTTCCCTCACAGTATCATAAATATTATCACATCGTCTCAACATTTTCTGTCATTTAAAAAAATATTATTTGACCAGAAATAGGGTTAGGTGTAACCATATATCTTCAACCCATGTAATGATCCTTCTGAAGATACTAATATACCTAATATAATAACTGAACAATATATTTACTAATTTCTTTTGAATGAATATTAGCTATATCTATGCTGATGTTAATAAACAAAGCAAATCAAATTCTTATTTTCTGTAATTTTTAAAGTCAGTAATCATGAACTCAAAAAGATTAAGAATTATTTTCGAAACTTTTTCCAACCCTCACAGTATCATACATATTATTACATCGTCTCACCGTTGTATCGTATTATACTAACCCACACAATGATACGCACTTCATCCTCAGACCGAAGCTAATTGCATGCTAGCGAAACGCCAGAACACTTTGCCAGAACGACACGGCTTTAAAGTACATCTGGGGAACCTTCGGTATAAACTGGACCGTGAAAGCCTCAAGGAACACTTTTAGCGTAATTTCGCTGTAGGCTTGCCAAATGCACGACAATTGCGCTACGCGTGCAGAGGATTCGACGGAATGGAGGCTAAGTAGCTACGGCCTAATGGAAAACCGCCGCTGAAAACGCGTTGAAATAACCCGAATAACCGCGAGCGGGGCAAAAGAAATCGGTCAAAGTCGAAAGCAGAGATCGACGGGCGCGATCGAAGCCGATCGTAACGCGCGCGGATGTTTGCGCAAAATCGCGAGTCTTTGACTCTTTGCTTTCGTTGGGATCCGACGGACAACGAGAAATTTGTAATTAAAGGCTATTCACGGCAAAAGCGAACGCTTCGACGTTCAGGAAACGGCTTAATGAACCTATAACGCAGCGGTTTATTCGTCGCCGTTCGCTGGAAAAATCTGCCTCGCGCGTCTGAAATTGCTTCCTGATCGATGCTAATTGATCGCCGCGCGCCTTCCTCGCCGCAATTCCTTTTTTTCCCTCCCTTTTTCCATGGTCGACCAAACAACGCGCGGACCGCGATTATAAACCGAGCACTCGATAATATATTGTTCGAGTTTGAAAAGTAGGGACGGTTAAAATTTATAAAAACTGTTACATTCAATGACAGTTTCGCGTTTGAATAATAATCGAAGTCTGGTACCTCGCAAACAGTTCTAATAAGGTCTTTGAAATCTGTGCTGAACAAATCATGGACAAAGGGTATAGTCGAATTAGCATGGCAAAAGTTTCCCCTAACCGAATTGAACTTTGGTACATGCTGAGCGATAAGCCCCTAAAGGGAAACCCTTTCTGTCGAGTTTCAACCCCTACTGGAAAGGTAATTACAGTTTAAGCTCAGTATCTTCCGTAATATTGAATAGAAATATTTGTAAAATTTTAAAAATATAACAACCCTTATTCTAGAGTAAGCCATGCTGTTACTATTTTTATTTTCTTCAAGAAAGTGTTCTTCCAAAAGTCGGTTTGTTTAAAGGGGCGAAGTATGTGGTAAAAATAATTAATTTTCCAAATTGTCGATTCCTCTGTACGTCGCGTACAATGGCGAAAAGTATGTCACAGGGGACGGAGGACGAGAAATTTTCTGACCGCGACACGATGATCTTGACCTGTCCCGAGCCGACACGTAACGAACGATACGCCTTTAGTTCCCACCCGCTGGAAAAACTGGATTTCTTATCGTCCGAACATTTTTCCCTGTCGGTGGGAAGCCACGGTGTTTTTGCGCCGACAACAGGAGGAATCGACAAAGAGTCCCGGGGATCGAGAATTTATTTCCGCGCGCATGAACGCGTCCGATCCTCATCGTAAAAACGCGCGCAGATCGACGTGCACGGACTACGATTTACGTACGCGCGCGAATTATCCCGCGTTATTGTCCCTTCGTTCGCGTCCGCTTGCACGAGTTCGCGCGTGACCCTTTTAAAGGGAATAGATCCGAAAGGGCACGCGCCAGTTTTCCCATCTACCGGGTGTGACGCGTTAGAATCCATAAATTAATTTGGTATCGTAATCGAAACGTAATCACAGAGTTAATAGACTCCTTGTTAATTTTGTTGGTGTCCTATGTAATAGAAAATGTTATGTGGTGACGCTTTCTGCACTCGTCGCTAGAGGGACACGCTTAACCTCCACCTTTCTCACAAGTGCTCGACCTATTCCTATATGTACACTTTTCGACTGACACTCCTCGAATGCCCCTTTCCTTTCCTTTCCTTTCCTTTTCTTTTCGCCATAATGAATTTTGTCAACTAGTTCATTTATTAAAACACGTAGAATGAATGAAACTATTGAACTACTGGACTATTCGTATGTTTCATATTATAACTCTATCAAGTTTGTAAGATACCCTAAACTATCTTAAGTCACAGAACTGTGGCGACGCTTTCTGCACTCGCCACTAGAGGGGCACGCTCAACCTCCACCTTTCTCACAAGTGCTCGACCTATTCCTATATATACACTCCTCGACCGACCATTTAATGTCTTATGTTTATATGTACTAAAGAGACTTCAGAAAATTATCGATACCAAAATAATTTTTGTTGAAGTTTCTAAAACTAATTTTCCAACGATTTCTTAATTATGTAATATTACTCCCATTCCTCGATACCTGCACTCGAACCTCGTTCTGTGCATTCTGTCAGACAAATGCAAAGGATTTCGCCTTTCAAAACACTATTAACACTGGAACTACCAACAATTATGATGTATTTATCTGTACCAAAGAAATTAAAACGATAGATACTTGAAGAAGTGTATAATGCAATGGAAACAAATATTTGCTCGTTCTCTTATAGAAAACCACAGTTTTATAAAAATCCAGTCTAGTAAATTTTTTACAATTTTTATTAGAAATTACAAATGAGTTATTTTGACAACTTTATTAGTTCTAGTGTCAAATGCTTCAATTTTATAAACTTTGGGAATATCATATCCGTAGAGGTGCATCTATATTATTCATACATGGCGCACTTTCTGCACTCACCACCAGAGGGCTATATTCTCTCACAAGTGCTCGACCGACGAATGACGAAATGCTTCCCTCTTTGATAGAAATTAGCCACTAAAACCAACGTAAAAGAATACGTAAAGTCTCCAAGTTCCCAGAGAATACTGAAGCTCGATCCCACGAGGATTTATCAACGAACAATTATCGAAAATACACGCAAACGGCTAAAATGCAGCGTTCCTTCGAATTAAAATGCAACGCCGCGAATTCTCGCGAATGTTGCACCGAGGCACACCCTGTGCACAGCTAATCCGTAAATGTCTCCGTTGTAAATGGATCCTGTCTTGCGCGTGAATTGTCGTAACTCATCGTGAGTCGCACGCTGAACGTGTCAGCGCCTAGATTAAGCCGCGCATTAAATCAGTTGTATCTGCGCCGGTGATTAATTTAAATTATTGTTCGCGCCTGGGAATTTCGTGGTCGAGGCCAGGGGTCCTTGGGTAATGAAAACGCGACCGCGCAGGAAAGGGGGACGAACAAAACAGGGTGAAACGCGCCTGGAACGAAAGGAGACCTCTTTGGAATCCTCGAGTTCTTGCTTCCGAGTTCTTGAATCGCGGAGGATCACACGGAGCGAATTACGTTTTGTACCGGGGGGGCCTAATCTTTGGGAGACGTTTCGAGCTGGTGCTGGTTCATTTGACAAGGAGAAATCGTCTTTCTACTGCTCTGAATCCTAACGCGTCCGGTGTATTCCATAGCTTGGTCTCCGCTTAACGCGGAACACATTTTCAACATTGTTTTGACCTCGAGTCTCGTTGAACTTCGAGATCAAAGAATGTTACTGCAGGTCCTCGACGCTATAATTGACCAAAGAGGTATTTTATAGTCACGCCCACGCATTTATACGGTAACGTTGATTCGCTAAACACAGGATTCATCGACCCTTCGAGGAGAAACGGAGCACGCACCTGCTCAACCGGGTTACAGTCGATCGAAGCTCTGATTAATAGTCCAACGGATGATAATCATTTGCCACTGCGCGTAATTGTTAAACAATTTAACTGTCAACGACAGACCGGGAGTGTCGATACCTCGAGCGGAGGCGTGGCGGAGACGGCGGTCGGAGGATCGCGGGCCACAGTCGATTATACGTAATCGGTTAAAATTAATTCGTAGTCTGTCTCGCGTAAATTGACTTTGGAACAAAAGTTCGCCCGAAGTTGCCGGATCGCGGGAATTCGCAGGGGCTTGATAACCAGCGTCTATCTACCCTGAAGAAGACAAAGCTAATCTAAATAACCGAGCTCCGACCGGATCGCGATGGTCTGTCTGCCCGAAGAAATTCCAAGCGATTCACAGTTTTCGACTTTGAAGGACGAAGTCTTAAGCAGAAATTGAACTTGGACCATTAACGGCCTCCGGTAATTACCGTGGAAACGACTACCGTGGTAGGAGGATCTACACGATATTCAGCTGAAATTCAACTTCAATCGATGGTTGTAATGGGGCAAGGATCTACGAAATCTTAAACAGAAATTGGAATAACTTCTGGTATTTCTTAAAATCTGTGGGGATGATCTACAGAATTCTAAGTCAGAGTTGAACTTATTTTTGATAAACAACTACAGTGGTATGAGGATCTATACATTCTTATCCAGAAATTGAACTTGGATTTACACAATATTAAACAGACATTGAATTTAGTTTAGTCTCTGATAATTGTTAAAAAATGACTACCATGATGCAAGGATTTCTAAGCGGGATGATCTACACAATCTTAACCCTCTATGGATCGAATTTTGTTCTTAAATATGAACTTGCAATGCATTTACTTTGATATTTCAGGTTGATGGTACTGTCAACCGTCATCGATATTGTTATTAGTTAACAGAGAGACATTATATAATTAAGACGTATACTTCATCTTGCGAAAAAATTAAAATTAGTTGGTAAAATGTCGATATACTAGTTACACGGGCCCATAGAGAGTTAAGCAAAAGTGGAACTTATTTTTGATAAACGACTAGATTGAAATGAGGATCTATTCATTCTTATCCAGAAATTGAACTTGGATTTACACCTGTCAGAGATTTACACAATATTAAACAGATCGAATTTAGTTTAGTTTCTGGTAATTGTCAAGAACCAACTGCCATGATGGAAGGGTTTCTAAGCGTGGACGAATTCTTCGAGAGCAGAGAAAGAAGGTGCACGAAGAGCGACGTGAAACGGGTTTCGAATTCCACGCAAGCAATCGTCATTTTTACGAACAAGAGGAAAAGGAAGATCCGCAACCGCTATTGATAACACTAGACCATCCGCTATTTGCGCAGATTAAATTTATCGATCGATCGTCCAACGCGAAACGAGAGCCTCTGCACAATGTGGAAGATAGCTACGTGCTCTCGCCGCGGTTCTCACAGCCTCATCAACGTTCCAAGTTTGCGCGAATCAATAACCGTCTCATACGCCATTAAATCGTACGATAAACCCCGTTGTATCCCCTCGAACAAAACTCGAAGCCCTGAATCTGGCAGTAAAGAAGTTCGCCGCGAGAAAATCATGTACCCATATCCGGGTCCATCGATCGATCGATCTTTCCGTTCTGTGGATTATTTTCCAATTTGCGCTGGACGTTCCTGTTTCTCCTCTATTTGGGATTTTATACAAAACAAATCCATTATTTAGAGATATATTTATTGTAATTAACGCAATAATCCACCATTTATATATCTTCACCGACCCATCGAGTGGGGCAACGATTATTGTAAACAAATACCCATGTATTTACGAAATTTAGAAGCATTTTTATGCATAATTAACCCTCGAATGGACTCTCAGTCTCAACTTACTTTACTTAATGTTAATTTTTACCAAATTGGTAAATGAAAATCAACTTTCCTTCAAAGCATTCAAAAAATAATGAACAAATGGAGAATTACATAAATTTTCAAATAATTACATTTAAATATATTAAGCAATTACTTAAACTTGCGAAGGGCCCCAATAGTCCACTTAAGAGTTAAATATAATCGCGAAAATTTCACCGATCTGTTGATAATATCACGAGAATGACGTTGCTGTTTGATAGCAGGGAATTTCTGTACAAAAATGAATACGATTCAGAAACAAGGTCAAACGAAGCACACATGTTAATATGAACTTCCTCCTTTGTGATTGTGTCCCACGTATGCGGTTCAAGTTGGTGCTCTATATTACGAAATACTCTATATGTAGACCAGTATGTCAATTATGGCGGTAAGAGGTCAAACGCCTCTCGACTCGAACGAGAAGAAAAGAAGAAATTGGAATTTTCAGCTGATCGCAGAACGTAAACAATGCAAAAATCTCTAACTCAAATGCATACAATAATGCACAGAAATGGCTGTAATTCACTTCAGAAGGTGAAATGTAACCAGATTGGTCCATCAGTTACAGTGATAAGTACACTGTGGATGTTTATGCATTTATGGGAAATTTTAATTTTCAAAAAACTATAGAATGCACTTGATATACAAAAATATAAGAAATACTTCAAAGCTCCCATTTTATTAATAAAAACATGAATTTGCATAAAGATCCACAGTCTGGTGATAAGAGTTTCCAAAATAACTTCTCTGAATTCGTCCTTAAAAAAAATAGGAATGAATCGATATTTTGACGTTTAATAATTGTTTAGAAACCGGTCATCCCTCGTTCGCGATTCCACGCGATTCCGTGAATGTTCTTGCCTTTCCACGAGCGTCATTTGCTCCGTCAGGTCTCCCCGTTTGAATCGCGCGAACCGGCTGCATCGACTCGTCAACGTATCCGCAGTGCCGATTAATCACCCTGGCCCGGTTTCGACAAGACGCGCCACCCCCTATCGACATCAGATTTCGCTCAAAAAGCGACACACAACGGTTCCATTTCGCTCGGTGTGTCCCACGGGGAGAACGTACGAGCCAATTCGCGTTGTTTCACGTCGATTTACAAGCACCTCTTACGACGTTTCCTTCCCGATCGGCCAGAAAATCGGCCTCCTCGACGCCGTCTCTCGTTACACTCTTCTCAGGAAACAGAGGGGGCGAATGAATTGATAAAATGTTGTCTGCACACACACGCCTCTCCTCGGTACACTTGCTGACACGAATGTTCCTCAAGTTCTGGAGTTACGAAGTTTCTTCTCTGCCCGAGATGACCTACTAAAACGATGCATGTTCGACACGCGTTTTTCCCACCCGGAGTGCTTGCTAGGTGTATCGTCGGATTATGTTCGCCGTTGGTTAGGCCACTTTTTGCACGAGTATCGTTCTATGGTTTCTCAAACCCTTCGATAATCGAGGATCTGTTGGTTACGTGGGGACAGCGGAATCTCGATGAATCTGCATAAA
The DNA here is from genome assembly GCF_013123115.1 of Colletes gigas. Classification (NCBI taxonomy): domain Eukaryota; kingdom Metazoa; phylum Arthropoda; class Insecta; order Hymenoptera; family Colletidae; genus Colletes; species Colletes gigas. Next base: position 1,263,607 of record NW_025106648.1, read on the forward strand.
CGATTTCAACGGGATTTATGAGACTGTTTCACGGATCTATGGAAGAACGTTTTCGTATTCCGAGCAAGTGAAATCCTGATATGTTGCATCCTATTGTAAATATTCTTGAACGTATAAAATGGAAGTTATCTCGTCTTCTCTAATTTTCTGATCGTCGTCCACTGTGTCCACCAGAGCAGGTTATCGTTGGTTTAAAATTATTGTCGGTTCCAATAAACGCACTCATGGCTTGCCAAGCTCTCGATAATCATTCGCATCAATCTACGATCGGGCATCGATCCAGGTCACTCGGGAACATCATCCCGCGACTTTCTCTTCTACGATCTAGTTTCGAAGGACTATCAACATTACCGGACGATTAAATACGCATCCAGGTCACTCGATAACACCACTCGCGAATTCTTTTCGAAAATACTATCATCGTCCACCTCTAAACACCTAGGTCACTCGGAAGCATCATCGAATTTTCAAGGACTGTCCGGAATTAATCCACGATTCAACATCTATCCAGGTCACTCGGAAACATCGTTCACAATTTTCTCGTGGATTGATCCACGGTCGGGATTAATTACCGATCGGACACCTATCCAGGTCACCGATGAACATCATCATCTTTCGCGGAAGACCGTCTTCCGAGAGGCCCGTCAGTAGTAATTGTATGGCGGCTGTGCATCGACCCGGTTCGCTCAGGAGTCACGCGTGCCTTTCATGCTCGAGACGATCAGTCGCAATCTTGGTGCACGCAGCGACCCTTTCAGGATGCATTACTGAGTAGCAGCCAGCCACTCAGTCGCGGAGGAGGCTGCTGCAGTGGCTTTAGCAATTATTGTCGAAGCTACGATCGATCGTTCGATGCAGTCAGTCCCTGGAGACGCATCCTCCGTGCCTTCCTTCTTCGTCTACGAATCCACGGGAGCGGAAACGGTGCATAGTATCGGGGCTTCCGGGAAAATTCGCGACCTCGTCGAACTTGGACTTTGAACGATGGGAGCCTTGGACACGAAGCCGACGGAGTAGAAAGGAACCTGGTGTTTATCGATTGTTTTAAACGACGAAGAAAGCTTTCGAATGACGGTGGTCGTGATCCGCGAGAGAGACTCGACCATCTCCAGAAGGGGTTCCGATAACCTTACGAAACTTGGGAAAAGGGATCGAGAGATGTTAATTACTGTCCTCCCAACGGGCGAGGCGGTCCGTGCGTCGATTGGTCACGTAGAGAAATTGATTCGCTGGCTGGAAACACCAGCTAGTTCGACGCCCTCGAAATGCAGCTCGATCGGAACGGGAATGGGTAACGCGATCGTGCACCAGTTCCTCTTTAACGCAATCAATCTTTCGACGCCGCCACCCGGAAACGCAGTCCACTCGGTCACGATGTGGGGAACCGATCTTCTTATTTGTTTCGAAACGATTAATCGCACTGATCTAACCCGGTGGGACGATTCCGTGAACTCCGTTCGTTACTGTAACCGAATATAATCGACGCACAATCGACCTTTCGAAATTCTACTCGATCCACGTAACACGCTGATCCATCGACGGGTGAGAAAATAAGACCTCTCGATCCCGTTTCCCCTCGTTCCTCGCCACTTGTCCGACTGGCCTGCTTCCAGAGCCAGTATTCGACACTGGATCGCTCGCACTCGCGAGGGTGAAAACGCGATACTGGTCGTTTCTGGCGACGCGAGATTAATCAGGATAGACGAGAACGCGCGAGATCTGGCCACCAGCACCCGTGTTTTCGCGTCTGTCTAGCCCGCGACGAGCGGGACATACACCCGGCGCTGAATCGCGGCCAACTGAGAGGGAGAAAACAGCCCCCTAGATACTACCAGTCGGTTGGCTGTGGCATCGCGCACGGAAACCCCCTGCGCAACGCTCGCCCCGTCCCACGATCGTGCTGTCGAGCAGACCGCGGCGAGGAACCGGTGCAGTTTCGACGCCGAAACGACGAATTTCGCGTCCTGGATGGGTCCCTTTGGGGCTCGTTTACCATTACCGGACACGCGTGCCCGCTCCAACGCGTTCCATACCCGCTGCACGCTGACCCACATGCGGGTCAGGACGATTTTCGCTCGTGACTACGTCCAACACGGAATACAGTAATGATTCTTAAAATGAACGTCGTTCCGGGGTTGATGCGTTCAGGTTTTGTACAGCGTAGAAATTTGGTGCCAGGGAATGTTTAACGATTATATAATGTTTACGACTATATCGTTGAACCCCAGAGTCCTCTGTTGTCTTTATCTTTCGCCGTCAGTCGACAACTGTAAAAAAAAAACAGCGAGTTAGAAAAAATGAATGAGAGTCGAGGAAAAGGTTTCTGTATGATTTTTCATTTGTCCTGTCAATTTAAAATTAGCGATTTAATGAAACTGTTAACGTGTATGTCATTCTACGAATACAGTAATGATTCTTAAAATGAACGTCGTTTCGAGGTTGATGCGTTCATCTTTCGTACAGCGGAGGTGAAATTCGACACCAGAAGATACATATACAGGGTGTTCGGCCACCCCTGGGAAAAATGTATTATTAAGTATTTTCCTAACCACGCCAAAATTAATGAATGTGATATTCAAATTTATTTCCTTTAACATTTCAGTTTGAAAATCAATTGTTTTAGTTCCAAAATGAAAAGTCTTGTTACCCATATATGGATAATGTGGTAACCAACGTATTAAAAGGTTTACAATATTTCTTTCAGGAAAATTCATAAATATATATTAGTACAAATTTATAAATTATATAAAATTGAAACAACTCTATTGCAATTATTCATTTTAATTTAGTCAGAATTGAATACATCTGATGATACACATTCATCATACACTATTATATTACTGAGTTATTAAATAATTTAACATGGTAAATAGCATATTTTTAGAAATATCTTTCTAAAGTTAATAAGCTGTGGTCTTTAAATGCAAGTTGACAAGATTGTCAACAAGTTGGGAGAAATAGAAATGCTCAATTTTCGAATCATGGAAGGGGCTCATTTTAAGAATCATTACTGTACCTATGGACAAGAGCTCCTGCCATAATTTAAAATATCGTTAGTACCTTTATTTACCTGTATTTATCGATTTTTAATTGCATTACAATTTTCAAAATTTTTCTTAAGCAAGAACCATAAACCCTATTATTTTCTTACCATTATTTTGCTACCCTATCTACATACGTAACAATCAATCGAAAATTCGTTAATAAAATCTTTAATAACTCCTCTTACTCTTACCCAAACAAAGATAAATATTCTTCAAGCTGAAATTTCGTTTCTAATTTCCCTGTACGACACCTGAATTATAAAATTACATTTGTTTAAAAAAACACAGTGAAAATCGATCTCATATTCACTGACAACTATTAAAAATGGCATCCTTCTTCACCATGGAAATTCGCCACGTCCAATATGACCAATATAACTGTATAAATCGTCTAATTATGAGTACTAATATATATTATGGAACAATAGACACCTTTCATCATATAATCATTTTAAACCCCAATTGATTCATGTCTCATCTACCAACGACTAAAAATACTATCTGTAAAATCATTTTCAACTTTAATAAATTTAAGAACACAGAATTTACTCTTCAGACTAGTAATTTCATCTCTAATTTCTCCCCAAATATCTATGTTCCAATGCATTACATAATACACTTGACGTTCGATACAAATGAACGTACAGAGACGAAACGAGCTCTTGCTGTAATTTCTTCTCCGGTGTCCGTTACAACGAGAAACTTTTCCATCATCTTTCATAAGCTGCGCTTGAAGTTCTTTCTTCCCGTTTGTGTTTACGGTACGCGCGCGCGCGCGTTGTCGAATGACGGAAAATTACAAAGAAAGCGAAGGGAAGTTTCATAAAGAGAAGTTTTCGAATAAGGAACAAAGAGTCTCGAAAACGCGTTTCCCTCCGAATACGGTGTAATCCTGTCGCTACCGTATGGCGCGAAGTTTCTACGAAGCAGCAATAAAATTACCGTGGAACCGGTACAATGGACTTAACGCGGTAATTAGCGAGCGAAGCTTCGCGACTGCAGGCTGCTCTAATAAACCCGATTGGATTTCGTTGGTCCAAAACAATGCAAAATTCCGTCGATAGCCTGACTTTCGATTAGGTCGCCCTCGAAACAGCGAACCGCTCGTACGATGGAACGACGTTTGAACTTGGATTTCCCTTGGCTTGCAAACTCCGTGCATCTTGCACAAACGTTGCAGCACTGACCAATTTTAAATAATAAAAGTTGATGAATTCACAACATTTTAATTACTCCGTACGATGCTTATCATTTTTGAAATTTTTAAGTAAAACCTTTTTAAAAATTCAAAGCTAAAAGATTATAGTCGTGAGTCGGAATCGATATATTAACACTAGATTTACGAATATTGATTGCACATATTTTTATTGAAACTGTTTACGTTGACGATTACAGTAAAATGCGAGTTTTAATTAAAGCATATATTTATACATTAGTCAAATTCAATATAAATTGCTAGTAAATAATAATTACGAATTCTGTAACATTAAACATGGTATCTGACACTCGTCAAATTAACGTGTTCCGTAAATCTAGTTTTTAACTATTTTAAGTAGAATAGGCTGTTCATCTTGACCAACGAAGGTCAAAATTATTTTTTTCATATGCAATAAATTCTTTTTGGGGCAATTGTTAATTTTTTTTAAATTGAACGTAGTATTTTTTTGTTATTCGAATAGCTTTTATCGAACTAACATTTTATTAAGTTTTTTAAGAATTAAAGTAGCTATCAAATAGATTGGAAACGTACTTGTAAATCGATTTTAATTGTCTGTCTTAACTCCGTAACTGAGCACAATAAAACAGAAAGTAATCCTCTGAATCGTTTATTTAAAAAAGAAACGAAGTCGATATCTTCGTTGGTTTCGAAGAAAATAGCTTGTAAACCTTTATTTCGATCACATGTTGTATTTACCCTAAAAATCTACGCACGATATAAATCTTCTTTTTCATAGTATCGATTACAGCTCTAAAGAACCTGTTTGTAGAACGAGGTTAGATATTATAACAGCATTTGTAGCTGCACCTCGTCCGTTACTCACTTATTCGAGGTATATTTTATTTATACGCGATATGGAACGATAACTTTAAACACCTATAACCAATTACACGTTGCAATTATAATGAATTGTCTGGAACACTTTTTACGACACACGAATCGTTCTATTTCGCGTGAAATATATGTATAGATTCTTAAAACAACAAAATATAACGATAGAGGCCATCTTGAAACCTGTGAGAAAATCTCCACCCACGAAACAATTACACGCGAACGAAGCTGTTTCGTGTCTCTAAAAATAATGGGTAATAATGGATAATTGATTCTAATTTATAGACTACTCACAGTCGATTTCACAGATACTGTGTCTTTTACGTTTAAATTGTCTCACGATCGTTTGTCGACTTTCTATATTGGGAACAAGTATCAGATACAATGGGAACAAGTAAAACAACGTTAACGGCGATGGAGATAACTGCATGACAACCTGAGAAACAGTACTGTAACTCAATTTTTATCGACTCCGATATCGATCTTCTCATGTTCGTACAAGTTTGCCCGGCTATGTTTGATTTACAATGTAGAATATGCACGTATAATGGGCTACCTTATATAACAGAACCCGTTTGCTTAATAAGTAAATATCCATGACGGAAGTGAAGCCGGGAGAAATAGAAGGAAATGGTAACGTAGACGTCGCGACTATTCACAGGATCGATCAGTTGTAGTTGATAACTTGGCTATTTGCTCGGACCAGTTGTCGACCGTTACGAGTCCGCTAATAAATGGTGATTCTATTTAATATAATACGTCAATTTGATGAATCACAGTCCAGGATGGAGTTGACGTTTTCAGAGATATCTGTAACTGGGTAGCCGGTGGAAAAGAGAAACTTACGATTCTCCGACCGATCGTTCGATACGTAATCTTCAAAGTACACGATAATTAACAGAGACACGACGAAGATTTGATTAACTCTGCACGAGAATCTTGGTTGAAACCTTTGGGAAGGTTTTCAATAATAATTGAACCTCTCTAATGCTACAAGTTAATATTTTCATGCGTCTGTTTAACTTTATAAAGTTTAAAGCAACTGAAAGTAAAACCAAGTACTTAAATCAAATTAAATTACAGTAGAAGGAAAGGTCTACCAGTGACTAACGTGACTAACAAGATAATCACACGTTGATTATGCGGTTTAGCGATTTACGAATATTATTACAGAGCAATTACACAACAATTAGTGTCCAACTGGGAAGTAATTACAATTACCTAGAACCGCGAGGAATGTACTCAAGAAAAGTATAGTAATAGTTACTACAACTTTCTATGGTAATATATAAACCGACTATGAATAGAAAAAAAACAAAGTCACGTTTGGAATAGTTTGACGACGATCGAAGACAGTTTATAAATGGACCGTGAGTGGAAGATTTATTCAAAAGGCATCGTGACTCCGCGATATCGCCTGTCAGAAAAGTAATAATGGAAAAAGGACGAGACCAGACGACACCGGTGGGATCTCGAAAGCTTCGACTAGGAACACGCCCGAGACAACGAGACTGCATTAACGCATTCGATTGAGCGAAATCACGAGGCCACGAGTACAAAACCATAGCGAATTAAACGCCGCAATAAAACCTCGTCCCGGAGCACCGGGACACGCCCCGGAAAAAGGATTCAACGTATCGGTCGCAGTCTGAATGCAGGATAAATTGCTTGACAATGAGCTCCAGTGCCCCCTCTGTGCCCCCTACCGGCTGGATTTTTCGTTTTCGACCCCGTGCAGGGATACAAAATACAATGGAATGGCGGCTCCAGGGGGAGAGAACGGGAGAATAAAGGGTGCGCGCAGGCGACTCTCTGGCCCCGGCTGTTATTGTCGACGAGAGAGGATGGTCTTCGACGGTACGAATTCCTGTAAGCCAGAACGAACGAGAAGAGCCTCCTATCTGCCCGGATGTTGTACTCTTCCCGATTAATCTTCGACATCGACTCCAATTTGTCACGACTTTTAGAGCAGCGCGCTTAGCGACATCGCGAATCGTTCCGAGATCGAGTCGATGACTGATTGCGACGTCCCGCTTTCGAATTACGATTTTTACGCCGGACACTGATACGGTGGAGCCTCGATTATTCGTGGAAAATTGGGGCTGAGATAGCAGCAATCAACATAATTTATCCAAGGAAGTCCCAAACAATAATGGCGTCTTTAACTTTATTTTTTGCTCAGCGATCATCATTTTTCGTGCAATAATCGAGGTTCTACTGTGGCTAAATCATCCCCTCTACTGGGTAATATTTAATCTAAACGACCAATCGCGAGAAATAGGGTCAGTTACTCCTATCTTACCGTACAATCACGAATCTGACTTGTTATAAGTTCATTAAATCTTGCATATTAAAATCAACACATTTTTATATACACGAAGTACACGTAAAACAAATCTTTTTCATAGCCATTCCTTGTACAAACAAAATTAAATAGTACAGGTTTGAAAAATTACTTGAAATTAGATCGTACATCAAGGGATTAAAAAGAAAATTTTGATGCTTCCAAAAAACTTAAAAAGTCACGTTTGTCGTAATTCTTTAGAGAATTTTTATTATGAAAATTCATCTTACTTCACATTGAATAAATAAAATTATTTATTAATACTTGGATAAATACTTGGAAGTACAAGGTAGGAGGCAGACCACGTTTGCAAATTTAAAAAAAAAATGATGATATCGCGAATGTAAGAACTTGACCCCATAGTGTATCTGATAGGAATCGAATCCTTGAGAGTTCAGTATAAAAGACAGAATCAAGGGATCAACTTTCCAAACTTCACCTGAATTTAATTCACCACTCGTCGATGATATAAATATATATGTCGTAAACCATTGGAAAATTTTCATTACCAACATTCATATCACTTGACGCTGTATAAATAAAATTATGTTGTCTTTAATCGATACGAAGAATGACGTTTGGATGTTGCCTTTGAAAGTAGTCAAGTTGAAATAAAAGAAATATACCAAAAAGAAAAGAACAGAATAAAAAGGGTTTCCTGCCTATAAAGACGCGTAATATAAAAGTTAAAATAATTCCTACCAAAGGACTCATCAGTTTTCGTTGAGTATTCTTGCTTGTTAGTGAAGTGTATATTCCAGTTATTAGTTGATCGTTTATTTAGTTAAAAGTTTTAAACAAAATGAAAAGAGCGACAAGACAAAGGCTTGGTCGCTCAAGAGGACCTGATAGAAGTAGCCAAAGAGCATTGGTTGATGAAGTTTCGTGGTACGTAGCTTTAGTTAGGGACAAAAATCGCAACCAACCCCCTTTTCAAGCGAATTGGCGATGTTTCGTCGTTCGAAAGCTATATTCTAATTCAAATCTAGGCTTTCGCGAAACGATCCCGTCGAACGTCGACGCGAACCGTTTGATATCGTTTTTTTATTCGACGAACGCGACAGGGATACTCGAAAGCCTTTCACTCGGCGGTGAAATTAAAAGGTAGAACGGATGCGCGGGCTCTTTATCGATCACCGACCCGTTTAACTTCGCCGACATCGTTCCAACTTCCTCCTTAAGCCCTAACATTATTATCAAAGTCAATAGTTCGGAGAACTATTCGAGCAAACACCCTTACGCTGTATAATCGAAGGGAACGGGAGGTTTAGAGACAGGGGGATGAAAGAGAAAGAGAAAGTCACGTCGAGGGAGGTCGGTCTTCTCATCCTGCTCGCGTCGGCGGTCGGCGAGATTTGCGATCGCTTTATTAAAAGTTCCAGCTGCTACCGATCGACGATGCGCCCAGTGAAAGTTTATAAACTCGATATCCTTATACTTCTTGGAAGGGGGAGAAAAAAGGAAGACTCTCGGGGCCCGTGGACCGTGAAAGGTTTGCATACGCGTCGCGAGATCGACGGTGTATAAACCACTGTTTCGCAAACTGTAAGTTGGAAATCTATAATATTTGCCAGAAAAGTAAATTTAGTAGCAGAGATCGGGGCTAGAAGTATCGATTTTGAGAAAACATAAAAAGTGACTAGGAAATAATGTAGTTACTTTTTTCACTCCTGACTAATTTATTATATTTTAAGATTTTGTCAGCTCAAATTTAATATATTGCAATAAGTTTTATGTAGAAATTCGTTGTTTTGTAATTAGTCGAAGCGGAATTTGGGGTAAATTATTACTAAGAAATAAGTGTTACTTTCTAATGAGACATTTCTATCTCTGATGGAGGAAACACAATTTTATTAATAAGGTTTGTTTGTTAACTTAGGATTAACACAAATATATATGTCGGAGAAACAACATCATTGGAAATTATTCATAAGCTTTGTCTCGGAATTCGTTTTATATTATTTAAAATTTTCAACTCATTAACGACTGACTATTAACTGAAATAAACTTTATTAAAAAGGAAGAATAATCAACGAAAATTGATGAATCCTTAGTAGTAATTATTTATCTTTTATATCACGCGTTTTTATCGTCAGAAAACCCTTTTTATTTTGTTCTTTTCTTTTCGAATATTTCTTTTTTCAAATCTTCTTGCCACCTGCTAAAATTTTTCTTCTTATGCTCGTCCAGAGCGGTGTTCATTTTAAAAATCATTACTGTATTACGGTGTATAAATTAATAGTAGTAATAGTAGTAAATAGGAAATATAATCTTCAGTTTCCATTATCTTAGAACAGTCTAACAACGCGTATTAAAAGTAGTTCAACTTTACACACGCGCAGTTCCGAAACTGCTAGTGTTTTAGTAATAATTGTGCCACTGTTAGAGGCGGTAAAGCTTCCTCTTTGAAATGGTTTTTGGTTTTTGTCGATCGGACTTTCCGTTTTCGAGATATCGTAATTTATGTTAAAGGGTATTTTTCTTAATTTGACTGTCTCTGTCTCCGTCTGACGCGTCGCGTTGGACCTCTCTCTCGCGCGTGAGTCGAGACAGTCGCGTGACGCGGAGGTCATTGACCTCGCGTCGAAAAGTAAACAAACGCTTCGAACTCTTATATCTCCGAAACTAGCCACCGCATCGACTTGAAACTAAAATCCTCATATCTCCGGAACTAATTACGCTATCGACTGGTTTGAACGCTCATTTTAAAGGGCATTTCATCCTCTATCCAATGAATATAACAACTATTATAATTTATGCTGTCTTCTATGTTTATTTTAACATTTACTTTGACACTATACACCCAAAAATGTTTCAGCAATTCCTATTGATTATACGACCGATGCGCGATGAAACTGGATTATAAACTATGTATTTAATTCAAAATGAATTTAAATTTGTATACAGGGTGTTCGCGTAATTACTAACCATTTTTTCGTAAATAATCGTTTTCTCTGGAACTAACTGCGGTGTCAATTCGAAACAAAATTCAAGATACTTGGATCTCTATACTATTCAAATGCTATGAGAGTATCTGCAGCATCAACAATTTAAATTCTCGAACGACAGACTCTATGATCCTTTACTTTCTCCTGAAGAAGCAATGCCCTCTAGTGCAATGCCAACCTAATCATCCTCGAGTTACAGTGTCGCTGCATTACAACGTAAACAAATACTGTAACCAAGACTTTTTGATCGCATCGCGGGTCAGTGTAATATGTTTCCCTAATGGCCAATATCGTAATGCTCGCGCCATAAACGTCTTCATTCATCGCGAAACGCAGCCGTGTCGTATATTTTTAACGACCCTTCCCCGGATCGTTATTCCGGTATTAAAAATTGCCGCGGGTTCCGGGTTGCGTTTCGGTTCGTTTCGCAAGTCCTGCAGTTTGAAATCAAATTGATAACGGTCGTTGTAAATTCTTCGACGGGCAGAAAGAGGCGCGTGCGACGAAACGCGGGCAAAAGCTTTACAGTATGTCGGCGCGCGAGGACAGGCTGAATGAGAAACGTCGGAGCATCAATTTACGTCTCCGTTTCCCGACCGTCGACCGTTGAAGAACATAAATTCGCGATCTCCGCCTGCGAAGTTAATGGAGCATCGATACACTCCAAACGTTTCAAGATTAACGATCGACCACTTCCGTCGCGTACCTCTTTGGTCCATCACTTTTATCGGTCGGTTCGAATTCCTCGAATCGATCCTTCTTCCTCCGACGAACGTCCGCGTTTCCCCGTTCGAGATCGCTCCGGAGACTGAATTTTTGAAATACCCCCGTACGCGATTCTACAAATATCTCTGAACTCACTGATTGCGATAATGACGCGCGAAGAGAGCAACAGCGCGTACAATTGAGCATAGGAACCATTTTTATTATATAGAGAACTCACATAGTGAACTTGTATAGTGAAACAAAGAATCGAAATACAGTCGAGTATAATTAAGTATCTTAAATTGTAAAAATTGTAATAGCGTCTAACGGTATAGTGATAGTGTGTGATTCGTGTTAAACCTGTAAATAAATATTTGTGTATTAAAACGACAAATGATAGCGATTATTGCCTCACGAACAAATGAAAAGGAACGATGTTTGAAGCTAAGTTTTATAAAGGCACTTTTATCTTTATTTTCTCACTTCGAGGGCATGTTAATTATACAAAATGAAACTGATATCGATCCAGTTCATAGTCTTCGAAACTATTAATAATACTAAAAATGTTTCAGGCAAAAGTTAACATTTTTGTAAGCCTTTCTGATTCATCGTAACTTCTGTAATATTTAATATTTTTGCATGAAAGAGACTGTGGATGCTCTTGAAATATGCAGTTAAAAAAATTACATTAAAAAGAACTGGAGAATAACGAATATATGCAGATAGTCTCTCCGATATTCACGGGGCATATGAATTAATAAAATTGACGTTTGCGTGTTTCCTCGGTGCTCGAACTATGCAGGATTAATGTTTGAATATGTATAAAATGTTAAATCGAAAAATTTCGCGTGCGAAAATAGTTTGGAAACTTTCGTTATATCGAAACCTCCGGATGTCTCTGGTGCCAGGGGAATAGTTTTCGCACGAATTAAAAATAATTCTCGCCTGAATTTAAGAATTTTAATTTTGATTCTTATGTAATTAAGGATTATGATGAGTTAGATTCATTTCGTTTATTAGATGTTGATAATTGATTAATTATTTCATTTAATACTCCCATTCGATTATTGTTGGGGTGTTAAATAATACGCCACTTGCGCACATAAGTCAATATATATTTGGTTATCACACGTAAATATACAGGGTGGTCCACGCAATTGTTACAGGTCATAACTCCGTTATTATTGCATTTCCGAAAAAATGCCAAAGGAGAAAGATGAATGGTTCGATGAGCACTACATCTGTAGGCCTTTAAATTTTTTTTTCGTTGCAGCAGTGCATGTGCAATTAACAATTGCATCATTCCTTTAAATAGAAATGCATATTTTTTTTACACAGATCGATTCTTTTGTTCATTCTACGTAAAAAATGATTAGGGTACCATGGCCAAAAAATTATTAGATTTCGAGATATTTTCAAAAAATGTCTTTATATAGTAAGTACTATAAGTATAAAGCCAACAAAGTCAAATAAGCATGCGGCTAAGCATGACAACATGGCGCCGAAAAAAACCATGCGACCACCACTTAGATGGCGCTGTAGTGGGACGAGCAAACCCCTTTCAATTATTAACATCTTCTGATGTAATTCATTCTTGAACTATTCCATCTTTAAGGATAAAAATAGGTTCACTTCCAGGAGGAATTAATGAAATAACTTTAATTTCAATACGATGAGGATTATTTTTTGGTCAATGTTCAGAAATTTCTGGTGCTGATCATAGTTCTATACCAATTGTATTAGAAATAACAAATTATATAAATTTTGTAAATTGATAAAAAATAAATTACTATATTAATAATAATTATATTTAATTAAAAAATAAAATGTCATTTTAAAATTATTGAAATAAATTATTCAATATTTTTTTCACTAGATGTCTGAAACGTAAGAATTGGTCTCTAAAACCAAATTATAGTATGTACGATTACTTCTGTTGGAAATCCTATAAATACAATACAAAACTGAAACGACTAATGTTAAATAGACGTTATTGTACCTGTGGATGTATGTATAAAAGAATTCACCCGATAGATTCAGGAATATCCAGAATCTAGATACGTATATGTTTAAAAACCACAGACAGCGTCCTAACAACCGCTACAGCGAGACGTGATTACTAATAAATGGTTATCGTTATACGAATGTCGTATTGAATATATCCCATAATATCCAATAACTTCTAATGTGTCTGATGCCAAGGGAATAGTTTTTATGCGAAACACGCGGCTATCGTATCGTTTATAATAGAAATAATAATGATATTCTATCGTAGACGTCTCAAAATCGGAGCGACGCGACCCGACGCACGCAAACGCGCCGGCGACGATAAATTTAATCGGGGCTCCAGTGCGTGTTAATTCGTTCCAGCGCGAGCGGCGTCCCGAAAACGCGGCTGATTTATCGGCCAAATAATTCGCCCCTTCATATAGTAACGCTTCATTAATAATTTCTCGCGGCTGCGAAACATCGTAGCCGCGCGGGCCTCGTTTTCGCCGAAATTGGATCAGCGCGGCAGATAGCGCGGACAAAGACAGGTGCAATCTCGACGGCGCGATCGTTCAATGAGAGTAATTAATGGCCGCCCCGCGGGCCTGCATCGTAATGATAAAACGCGCGGAAGGGAAGGGCCCTGACAACGGGTGGGGGAACCACCTGCGGGGGCGGGAAACCAGAGTAACAGTTTATCGTAAATTTTTATCATAAGGCACCAAAGTTTTAGCAACCATTTAACGTACCAGATTTATTAAGGTACCAATATTCCTCCCATATTTTTCGAATCATGTAATTTTATTATGTCTGGAGTCTTATGGTTAATATTTAATAAATCTTTATTGTAAATTTTTATTATAAGGTACCAAAGTTTTAGTAATCATTTAAGGTACCATGTTTGTTAAGGTACCAATATTCCTCCCATGTTTTTTGAATCATGTAATTTTATTATGTCTAGAGTCCTTTGGTTAATATTTAGTAAATCTTTATCGCAAATTTTTATTATAAGGTACCAAAGTTTTAATAATTATTTAAGGTACCAATATTGCTCCCATACTTTTTGAATCGTGTAATTTTATTATGTCTAGAGTCTTATGGTTAATATTTAATAAATCTTTATTTGCTGGCATCTTTCCCAAGTTATGGAAGTTATGTTTAATTAAGCTGGTTCCTAAATCTACTAACTCAACGTCGATTTCAAACTTTAGGTCTATTAGTACTCAAAATGTTATGTCTAAGATTATGGAAAACTTAATTAGTCGTAAATTATCATTTCTTTGCAAAGACATCATCATTGATGAACAGCATGGTTATAGATAGATCGACTGTGACTAACCTTGTTTAGTATCATCATTATTTGACCAACTGTATGGATTCTTTTTAAATGGCAGAAAAACTGACGATGTAATAATATATATGATACTGTGACGGTTAGAAAAAGCTTCGAAAATAATTCTTAGTCTGGTCAAACTACGGATAAACTACGGAAAATAAGAATTTGCTTTGTCTATAAGTTACTTAGAACCATATAACAATAGAAATACTACATTTATCACAAAAAAATATACATTTCAGATTCTAGACTGGGAGTCAAGCTTCTGTAGATAACAAAAACCCCAGAAGTTTCCGATAACCGTTTACATTGTTCGGTAAAAAACCTAAAGAAGCTCGTAGAAGAGTATAATGGGGGAAACTACTGAACACACTGAACTGCTTAGACCGTTCGAACAACAGATTGCTTACTATTCAAGTCTACCATCGTAGTCCTCGCGTTCACAGAAGGGTTAATCAGCGACTGCTCCTTTCTTCTCCCTGCAATAGCGAGGTCGGGTGGTATTACAAGTGCGTTCGCGAGCGTTAATTCTCGTCCAGGAGAGTGGAATTCGAGACTCGTACTTTTCCCGGGGAGTTTCGATTCGTTGCAAAAGGAAAAGGTGCGAGGCAAGGCCTCGAAAATGGATGTCTCGGTAAGGGGAAAAAAGGGAATTTAATTTCTCGGGAAAATTGCACGGCCAATAGTCACGGTGGAGGATAAGGATTGCCGCGAACGAAGGTCGAAGGTGAACTACGAGTGACCGTCGACCATTAGAAGGCGGCCCGTAATCGAGGGTATCGGGTATTCGATCGGGTGCTCGTGCTCGCCGTCCGTGCAGCTTGCAATTGCGGCTCGTTATCGAACTGCACACGTCCGATAGCCGTGAAACAGGCCTCGTAAAACGGCAGTTAGCAACGAATTACGAGATAAAGCAGGTCGCGGGATCGCGGACGCGCGGTTCGATTACCGTCCGCGATTATCCCATTCCGAATCGTTCGATCTACGGATACCGAATTCTCGACACTTTGCTTGTTTCTTAAAAATAATTGCGGTTCACGCAACCAGAAGCTTCAGCGATTAATCTAACATGAATTGTTTTGGAACTACGTTCGTATTAAAGATGGCGTGCAAAATCACTAACAGTGATCACAAAATCACGATCACGTTTGTGATTAAACTCCATTCACGACCATGATCCGAAAGATGGCTTTTTAGTAGCGGTTCACGCAACTAGAGACTTCAGCGATTAATCTAACATGAATTGTTTTGGAACTATGTTCGTGTTAAAGATGGCGTGCAAAATCACTAACAGTGATCACAAAATCACGATCACGCTCGTGATTAAACTCCATTCACGACCATGATCCGAAAGATGGCTTTTTAGTAGCGGTTCACGCAACTAGAGACTTCAGCGATTAATCTAACATGAATTGTTTTGGAACTATGTTCGTGTTAAAGATGGCGTGCAAAATCACTAACAGTGATCACAAAATCACGATCACGCTCGTGATTAAACTCCATTCACGACCGTGATCCGAAAGATGGCTTTTTTAGTAGCGGTTTACGCAACTAAAGACTTCAGCGATTAATCTAACATGAATTGTTTTAGAAGTACGTTCGTATTAGAGATGGCGTGCAAAATTACTAACAGTGATTTATCACAGTGATCTCAAAATCACGATCACGCTTGTGATTAAACTCCATTCACGTTTTAGTAGCAGTTCACGTTAACTGTGATCGTTAGTGTTCCGCTAACTACCCTCAGAGGAAATTCAAATAATTACAAATGCGCCAAATTTAAATTGTATAGTAATCTAATCTAACAATAAGCACTGAAAAGGGTTGCTTAATTGCATATTTTGTACATTCAAATGTCAAATTATTGGTGACAATCAACTAACTGCAGCAAGAATGGGGATGTAAACACGCTGTGCCTTCTTCTCGTGGAAGGACGATATATATTTCTTTTCATGTACAATTTTTGTAAAAAATCTAGAAAAGTCTCTTCCAAAATTTTCTACGTAATATGAAATGACTAAAAGTGAAAAATGGGGGTGAAACATCGACGAGAAAAGGAACGAGTCACGCGTGCGTGATGTACCAGCCAATCAACTAACTGCAGGAAGAATGGGGATGTAAACACGCTGTGCCTTCTTCTCGTGGAAGGACGATATACGTTTCTTTTCACGTACAATTTTTGTAAAAAATCTAGAAAAGTCTCTTTCAAAATATTCTACGTAACATGAAATGACTAAGAGTGAAAAATGGGGGTGAAACATCGACGAGAACAGGAACGAGTCACGCGTGCGTGATGTACCAGCCAATCAACTAACTGCAGGAAGAATGGGGATGTAAACACGCTGTGCCTTCTTCTCGTGGAAGGACGATATACGTTTCTTTTCACGTACAATTTTTGTAAAAAATCTAGAAAAGTCTCTTTCAAAATATTCTACGTAACATGAAATGACTAAGAGTGAAAAATGGGGGTGAAACATCGACGAGAACAGGAACGAGTCACGCGTGCGTGATGTACCAGCCAATCAACTAACTGCAGGAAGAATGGGGATGTAAACACGCTGTGCCTTCTTCTCGTGGAAGGACGATATACGTTTCTTTTCACGTACAATTTTTGTAAAAAATCTAGAAAAGTCTCTTTCAAAATATTCTACGTAACATGAAATGACTAAGAGTGAAAAATGGGGGTGAAACATCGACGAGAAAAGGAACGAGTCACGCGTGCGTGATGTACCAGCCAATCAACTAACTGCAGGAAGAATGGGGATGTAAACACGCTATGCCTTCTTCTCGTGGAAGGACGATATATATTTCTTTTCATGTACAATTTTTGTAAAAAATCTAGAAAAGTCTCTTTCAAAATATTCTACGTAACATGAAATGACTAAGAGTGAAAAATGGGGGTGAAACATCGACGAGAACAGGAACGAGTCACGCGTGCGTGATGTACCAGCCAATCAACTAACTGCAGGAAGAATGGGGATGTAAACACGCTGTGCCTTCTTCTCGTGGAAGGACAATATATGTTTCTTTTCACGTACAATTTTTGTAAAAAATCTAGAAAAGTCTCTTTCAAAATATTCTACGTAACATGAAATGACTAAGAGTGAAAAATGGGGGTGAAACATCGACGAGAAAAGGAACGAGTCACGCGTGCGTGATGTGCGGCCGACGAGTGGTGGTCCCTGAAATCACGGATACGCGGTTTGGGGGAAAAGTGTTGGTATCGGTGGTAATATGGGTTGTAACGCGTCTCGGTATTAATATAACGGATATTTATTTAGGGGTCGTTGCACCGATAAGATGTTATTGCTCGGTGATCCTTATGGATGCAAGGGTTGGTGGACCACATTTGCGGCTCCTGCGGCGCCTGTGCATCCGTGTAGCGGTGCATACGCGCGATGCAGACGATGCGGAATGCGGCATGCGGCGCGTCACAGGGCCGTATACGAGCGCTGGTGCGAATTACCCCAGAAACCGGCGATAGAGGGGGAGGGTGGGGGTGGAAAGGACGCTTCTAATCAGCCTGTTCGTTAATCCCGAATCGCGTACCGTGTATTCGCATTGTTTTCGGCAAATTACGAGGGAATATAGGTCACGGCCCGGAACACGCACGTTGCGTTTATCGTTGTATCGACGAAACCGTGATTTTCAGCTGACGAAATCCCTCCGTCCAAGGATTTAAGCAACCATTTACCGGTGGATCGAAAAACCGTCGACCCATCCTCTTTCATCGAATACACATTATATTAAAATCAGATACGGTGCTGTAGATAATTGTAAAAATAGTATTTCTATTGTTTTAGAAATAGAAATAGAGAAATTATTTAGAGCAAAAGGCCCAATTAAATAAAAAATAATCGCGAAAAATACGCGAAGTAATACAATTATGACAGTTCTTTTTTAATGAAATTTAAATCTTTAAAAGTAAGGAATAATCTGTTTCCAAAATATGGAAAATGATAGATGAAAATAGGTGTTTCACGATTTTTGAAATTGGTTCTATTTTCATTATAGAAAATGCTAAAGAATAATGCTGAAATAATACATTATAAAAGGTGTTTCTACTCCATAAATAGATCAAAACTGTAAGAAAATAAAAATTTTGACTAAATAGTGACTACCACATAACGAACCATGTACACAATGACATAACCTAATCTCGTTTTTAAAAGAAATTTATACATATATAAAAATTATAAATAATCAATTCTGCAACCCTAAGTATTGCAAAATAAATCAGAATATACCCCAAAAGAATTTTAAAACCAAATAGTCATTACTACATGTCCTGTAATTAGGCCTCTTATCTTTATTTATTTTCATAATGTACTCAACTAAAATACCTTTTAGTTAAGAAATTATATTTTTGTTTTCTTTTGACAAAGATAAAAACAACATTCTTGTAGCATCGAAAAAGCAAACACTATCTTAATTTTGATCATCGACAGTATCACAATAATGAAAATATATATGTATAATTCCATTTACAAAAATGTGGAGGATTTTTAAATCTTAAAGAGAAAAATCATCTCGGTCGTAATATCTTTCGTAACAGATATATTTCACCAGAGAGATTTTCTCGCGTCATAAAATGCACCGGAGATATTTTACGTCGCAGTCCCGTGTAACTTAAACTGTATATCAATAGATTATTGCGCGCTATGACTCAAAACGTGATTAGAAATCATTGCTGAACTCGAGTTGAACTCGAGTAATAGACATTCTAGTTCTGATTGAGATTGACGGATGATAACTCAGGATTATGCATTGCGACACGCGTTACAAACATACGGTCCGGCCATCAGATTTTACAGCCCGCTTGACCCTTTTACTAGGAGCGTTAGTATTGGCTCGGATCGCTTCCGTCACGATCCTTCAATATCGTAGAATACAGAGAAAATTTAATCGACGCTGTCCGACTCGCGCTCGAAAAATAAATTGAATCTACGTTTACTTGAAATATATTACTCGTAATATTAATATACAGTTATACTACGGGTATAAAAATGGTTATATTGATGACAATTAAATATAAACATTATTACTTCCTTCATATACATCCTTACAACTTTGTAACCTTTGAAGAAATTGAAATATTTGGTAAATTCACTGTTCTTTAATTTTGCAAAGAATAAGGAATTTTACTGATATAAAAATTATTATATCAATGCACAGTTATAACTAAAAATTACTTCTTCTTCCATCTACATCCCCAACATTTTATAATGTTTGGAGAAATTGAAATATTTGGTAAATTCTCTATTCTTTAGTTTTGCAAAGAATAAGTATTTTTACTGGCATAAAAATTATTATATCGATGCATAGTTCTAACTAAAAATTACTTCTTCTTCCATCTACATCCCCGCCATTTTATAATCTTTGGAGAAATTGAAATATTTAGTAAATTCTCTATTCTTTAGTTTTGCAAAGAATAAAGAATTTTACTAATATAATAGTTATTATATCAAGGCACAGTTGTAACTAAAAATTATTTCTTCTTCTAGCTACATCCCTACAATTTTATAATGTTTGGAGAAATTAAAATATTTGGTAAATTCTCTATTCTTTAGTTTTGGGAAGGATACTTGTCAAAGGATAAGCAATCTTATGTCTAAAAATTGTATTATTTCACTGTTTGGCTCTTCATGGATTAATATACAGTTATATTACAGGTATAAAAATTGTTATATTGATGCATAGTTAAACTAAAAATTACTTCTTCTTCCATCTACATCCCCAACATTTTATAATGTTTGGAGAAATTGAAATATTTGGCAAATTCTCTATTCTTTAGTTTTGCAATGAATAAGTAATTTTACTGGCATAAAAATTATTATATCGATGCATAGTTCTAACTAAAAATTATTTCTTCTTCCATCTACATCCCTACAATTTACTGAAGTTTGAAGAAATTGAAATGTTTGGTAAATTCACTGTTCTTTAATTTTGCAAAGAATAAGGAATTTTACTCATATAAAAATTATTATATCGATGCACAGTTGTAACTAAAAATTACTTCTTCTTCCATCTACATCCCCAACATTTTATAATGTTTGGAGAAATTGAAATATTTGGTAAATTCTCTATTCTTTAGTTTTGCAAAAAATAAGTATTTTTACTGGCATAAAAATTATTATATCGATGCATAGTTGTAACTAAAAATTACTTCTTCTTCCATCTACATCCCCGCCATTTTAGAATTTTTGGAGAAATTGAAATATTTAGTAAATTCTCTATTCTTTAGTTTTGCAAAGAATAAAGAATTTTACTAGTATAAAAGTTATTATATCAAGGCACAGTTGTAACTAAAAATTATTTCTTCTTCTAGCTACATCTCTACAATTTTATAATGTTTGGAGAAATTAAAATATTTGGTAAATTCTCTATTCTTTAGTTTTGGCAAGGATACTTGTCAAAGGATAAGCAATCTTATGTCTAAAAATTGTATTATTTCACTGTTTGGCTCTTCATGGATTAATATACAGTTATATTACAGGTATAAAAATTGTTATATTGATGCATAGTTAAACTAAAAATTACTTCTTCTTCCATCTACATCCCCAACATTTTATAATGTTTGGAGAAATTGAAATATTTGGCAAATTCTCTATTCTTTAGTTTTGCAATGAATAAGTAATTTTACTGGCATAAAAATTATTATATCGATGCATAGTTCTAACTAAAAATTATTTCTTCTTCCATCTACATCCCTACAATTTACTGAAGTTTGAAGAAATTGAAATGTTTGGTAAATTCACTGTTCTTTAATTTTGCAAAGAATAAGGAATTTTACTCATATAAAAATTATTATATCGATGCACAGTTGTAACTAAAAATTACTTCTTCTTCCATCTACATCCCCGCCATTTTAGAATTTTTGGAGAAATTGAAATATTTAGTAAATTCTCTATTCTTTAGTTTTGCAAAGAATAAAGAATTTTACTAGTATAAAAGTTATTATATCAAGGCACAGTTGTAACTAAAAATTATTTCTTCTTCTAGCTACATCTCTACAATTTTATAATGTTTGGAGAAATTAAAATATTTGGTAAATTCTCTATTCTTTAGTTTTGGCAAGGATACTTGTCAAAGGATAAGCAATCTTATGTCTAAAAATTGTATTATTTCACTGTTTGGCTCTTCATGGATTAATATACAGTTATATTACAGGTATAAAAATTGTTATATTGATGCATAGTTAAACTAAAAATTACTTCTTCTTCCATCTACATCCCCAACATTTTATAATGTTTGGAGAAATTGAAATATTTGGCAAATTCTCTATTCTTTAGTTTTGCAATGAATAAGTAATTTTACTGGCATAAAAATTATTATATCGATGCATAGTTGTAACTAAAAATTACTTCTTCTTCCATCTACATCCCCGCCATTTTATAATCTTTGGAGAAATTGAAATATTTAGTAAATTCTCTATTCTTTAGTTTTGCAAAGAATAAAGAATTTTACTAGTATAAAAATTATTATATCGATGCACAGTTGTAACTAAAAATTACTTCTTCTTCCATCTACATCCCCAACATTTTATAATGTTTGGAGAAATTGAAATATTTAGTAAATTCTCTATTCTTTATTTTTGCAAATGACAAGCAATCTTACGTTTAAAAATTGCATTATTTCGCCGTTTGGCGCTCAATGGAAAAGTATTAAATTTGTTAAAATTGTAGCAAAGGATTATACGAATAAATTCACAAATAAACGCATGTTTGAAGCGTCTACATTGCAACATAATTAATTTGACTGATGAAAAATACTTCCCTGACCATTCGAACAAATTACGAAATTTTATTACGTTAAATACAGCTATAATAAATAAACTCCTAAGTGGTGTACAATTAAATATCATAAAACTGTCCGCGGCTTCCGTGATCTGCAATTAGGAGTTTTGTCGTTTGACGGGCGCGGAGAGGGTTGCGTTATAATTCGCCCCATAAATAATTCATGCGGCGGTGGTTGCACGCGGCAATACCCTGCTATTATGTGGACGAACCAGGTGAGGGGTTGCCGGATGAATTATGAATATTCAGCGTAATTCGCACATCGTATGTTTCGAACTGTCCAATATTAATCCCCTTGATGCACGCGAAATCCCACGTGCACGATGGAAATTCGTCGGAATCGAATTTCTTTCACCCCTAATCCGTATAAAATTTAATATCGTCCGACCGACGATCGTCAAACGACTGGGAATATTCCTTGGAAAATCCAAACTCGACAAAAACTGTATTTCGAAGACATAAATCGCGCCCGTGGATCCGTGATTCGCCTCGATCCGCGTTTTCGTTTTAATGCGTCGAGCGTGCGATACTGCGGACGATGCGATTTCTGTTTGGACTGCACCGTCGAACGGGATTGCGTAATTAATGGCAACCAATGGGAACAACTTTAAAGCGCCACGTAACGTTTCCATTTATATTTCGCGAGCAAAACGCGCCGCCATGTTTTTTTACTTCGCGACTGTAAACGAGAATTTAATATCGTTTATTTTCTGTATGTAATATTGTTATTTATTATCGCGTATGTATTGCGTTTACTTTGCGGTTTTACCTTTATGACGATATACACCGGTTCAATAATAACCCTGTTTACGATTTCTCGGAACGTTGATATGCAATATTCGATATCTTTAATTTAAACTTATTTTACGATCAATTAATACCTGTACATTTTTTGTAAAGGGAATGTATTGGATAATTTGATTTTTACAATCAAATCATTCATATATTTATCAGCGTAGAAATTGTTCGAAATCAAATTCGAGTAAAATTAATATACACTGCTTGTAGTTATATCATAAATTCTATTTTTAATTTCTTTAAAAGTCAAAATATAGGCTTTAGTTTAAACTTATTTTACGGTCACTTAATACTTGTATATTTTCTTTTATTGGAAATGTATTGGACAATTTGATTTTTGTAAACAAGTTATTCATATATTTATATTCATATTGATATATTTAATAGCGTAGAAACTGCTCGAAATCAAATTCGAGTAAAATTAATATGCACTGCTTGTAGTTGTATCATAAATTCTATTTTTAAATTCTTTAAAAGTCAACATATGGTTCGCTTTAAATTCTTCGATGTTTCTGTCGTCTATCGGGACGACGACAATTCGGATAACGTTTTCGATATACATAAACGACTCGACAACAGATGCGTTACCATTTCACGCTTCTAAACAAAGAAACATGTCCAGGTATTCTCGCGCAATATATCTTGACATCGTTCAGAATGAAAGAGACTAATAGCACAAATCGACAGTAACGATGATAGTAACATTGACAGGAAATAGATAATACATTGCCCGTGTTTATAACGCAAACACTGGCAGAAACAAAAGTCCGTAAAATCGAAACCTACATTTGATACTCGATAAAAGAAATTCGATTCTCTCGAAAATAAAGCTTCGTAAAAAAATGTCGTATTCTTTATTTTCGACTTATATTGAAACATTCTAATATCAGTAATTAAATATATAAAATCTCTCAAAGTAAAGATGATAAAATAAACAATGAACTCTACACGTTTGCAGATATAAAAAATTTTCATTAGCTGCAAAAATGAACGATTTACGTCAAATGATGCAATTCTAGTTAATTTATACAATATGCTAGCTAAAAGAAATTTTTAAATACACAAAATCAAAATTTCTCGTTTATATCGTATTCTTTATTTTCGACTTATATTGAAACATTTTAATATCAGTAATTAAATATATAAAATCTCTCAAAGTAAAGATGATAAAATAAACAATGAACTCCACACGTTTGCAGATATAAAAAATTTTCATTAGCTGCAAAAATGAACGATTTACGTCAAATGATGCAATTCTAGTTAATTTATACAATATGCTAGCTAAAAGAAATTTTTAAATACACAAAATCAAAATAGAATGAAACTACTTCACAAACCACAATTAGCCATTACATTAAAGTGCATAATAATTTAAAAAAATAAAAATTATATAAAATGATAATATGTGTTATAAATATGAATATTATTCATGTGATTTTGCATCACAATGAAAATGTGAACGTGTTAAAGAACAATAGTAATTAAATAAAGAATTAATCCAGTTATATCCGAGTATCCCGAAACTGTTCGTATATTCTAGTAAAAACATAAATTCATCGACCGTTCGGAACAACGAGGAATCGTTGTCGCGTCGCCAGCGGGACAGGAAACTGATGGAAACAGGCGAGTCGAGCAACCACGGATATTAGTTCTCGTTAACTGGCTGTCTAGGGAATTTCGAATTTATCGAGATCGGTCCACCTACACGACCAGGCGATCCGGATAGTTTTCGCGTCCGGGGGATTCACCGTGCGAGTTGACAACATACTACCGGTACAGAAAGTTCGATATAGCGCTGCTGAACTTCAAGTTGCGTCCAAGTTTAGCTCGCTCGTTCGCGTTACGCGCACGTGCACGCCCCGGTGTAAACAGGAGCAAGTTCGAGCATACCGAGCAGATGTGCATCGTCGTACTCGATTTTGCGCCTCTATTGTCCCCCCTCCGTCCTGCATGAGATTTCTTTTCCGCGAGTTCGTGACATTACCCGTTTTCTGGAACGACGCCAGCCGAAACGCGCTAGAGTTCGGATAACTGAACGAATTTCGCCCCCGATAATTGACCTGGAATCGTTCCCCCTCCGCTGCCTCGTTCGGCTCTCGACACTGATTCGTGGCTCGTCAGGAGCTCTCCTCCTTTTCGATAGTTTTCGCGTCCCTGAAACTTCGGTTGACGTTACCATTCTTTGTTGTTTATTCCTCTGTTATATGGAACGTGTTTATTGAAAAGATATAAGCTTTTAAAGTCATTCGTGCAGGCTTCCATTCGTCGAATTAGTGACTGTCGTACTCTTTCAAATATTCCATCTGTATATAGATACATTACCGATTGAACATTTCTTATGACTGCCACAACAAATCATAAATATCTTTTTATTATGAATAAATTTGGTCCCAACCTTTTTGGACACCCTGTATATTGGACGTATTTAAAAAATAAATATTCGAAAGCGCAAGATTCTGTATATCCTGATACTCGAATCGTTGACACTGAGTGTACAATAACCGATGTCTGCTCAGCAACAGACACGAATCAAATTCAGTTATCCGGGTGATACGCTAATTGCAATTATCTTTTTCCCCAGGCGTTCAAAGGACCCTCCACGTTCTCCACAACTCCGAGCAGCCGGCATCGGTGTTTGCCATTCTCGAATCAGGCAACAAAGTGGTGCCATTGATAGCTGACGGCCTCTTTGATCTATTGATGTACAAGATATCCAGCATCTACACGAACAAAATGCAGAAGATGGAGTCCAAGGGACCGCGATTCGAGATCGGCGATTTCTGCGTGAAACTCGGCAGCGTCACGATCAACCAGAATTTCAAAGGCGTTCTAGTTGAAGTGAGTGAAACCAAATCAAAACAAAATGGAAGGCGAATCTCTTATCGTAGGATCGATTGAACGATCCAATGCAACAGACTATCCTGATCCTCTGCATTCCTCTGGTGCTCCTACGGCGACATACGTACAATATTTAATTAAATTAACAAACTAAGTAAATAAATTAGAAACGTGTGCAGAGGACTACGATCTCTTACAAGTACTTGATCTGTTCCTACATACATACATATGCGCTCCTTGACCGACCATTGAATGTCCCAGCGCCTAAGGCAAGTCCTGTTAGGGTTGTCTTACTGAGATGAATTCAGTATAGCAGTTGCATCGAGATAGAGGCACAATACTGAAGACGCCAGCAAACACGATATTCTGAAAAAAGACCGTACAGATTAGTGGTAATGTTAAAAGTGAACATTATTAATCATTAACAAAATAACTATGTATATAGTAAGTATAATTCTTGGATAGATAAATTAACCCCTTGCTGTACAGTAACAAGACTACATTTGTCATAAAGTCTCATATATTAAAATCAACACAATTTCATATTTTCAAGGTATTCGTAACATAAATTTTTTTTCACGAGCATCTATGAACAAATTTAAACAAAATTAAATAGTATATTGCAAATGTAACGTTATCACTGACGGGGGAGTATATGAGGACACTTTCCACATTCGCCGGTAGAGGGCTACGCTCAACCTTTCTCTCTCACAAGCACTCGACCAACCACCTATTCGTGAACATACACTTCTCGACTGACCATCGAATGACTTTTCTTTCCCTCCTACTATCTCATTCGCTTCTTCTTGCAACAGCCCCGCCACAAATGTATATATATACCCTACGCTTTAACTCACTTTCATCCGAGAATTGGGATACATGATTCTTGCAGCGAATCTTTCAATTAAGGTCAACGGTAACGCAAGATTCACGGGGAAAGCTGCATCTGTTCCGTTTTAAATCTCAGTTTCGCGTTTGGAAATTTCAAAGTTTTCAAATGCTCCGGGGAAACTTTTCCTCGGGATGGACGAGCGGGAGGGGGAGGGGTGTAGATAATCGGTTGAATTAATAATTGCGGCAGACGTCTGGCCCCGGTGATTTTCGCGAAACTCGTCGCCGGGGCGTCCCCGCGGCGAAGAAACGCCGGAGGACGACGGTGGTAGCCTAATTAACTCGCGATTAAACTTCGAAACTGGCAAAATACGCCGCTTCCGGGACGCCTTGCCGATCACGTGACGACGTCCGTCGCGATATCGATTGACAAGTTTAGTCTGCTCGTATGATTCGCGATGGCACACACGAAACACGTGCATTGGTTTACCAATACACAATCAATCGTTTCACCAACAATTTTTACATATCGATGATGACTTCTAATCCATATAATGATCACTATTTTTATTAAACTATACATACACGTATTTTCAATAGTAGAAGTCGATATAACTAAGTAAGAGTTATCAGTGATCTAAAGGTAAATAAAAAGAATGATTTGTAATTTGTAATGTCAAAAAGTAGAATAATTTTAATGTTTCGGTAGAGTATGCTTCAAAGAGTGTTTGTAATTTATAATGTCAAAAATAGAATTATTTTAATGTTTTTATAGAGTATGCTTCAAAGAATTATTTTCGGTAAAGAATTTTTTTCTCGAAAGTACGTAGGATTTCGGGGATATGTGTATTCACCAAAAGTGATGTTAATTGATCCCCACAACCAGAAATAATTTTCCCAGAACGATTTGAAATTTTCTAATTTTGACGAAAAAGTCCACCTTCCTGGAATTTTTTTCTCGGAAGTGCGAAGGATTTTGAGGCTATGTCTGTTCACAAAAAATGATTGTAATTGACCCCCAAAACTGAATATAATTTTGTTAGAACGATTTGAATATTTTTTTTCGCCGAATAATTTGAGCATCTACTCGAATTTTTTTCTCGAAAGCGCGTAGGATTTCGGGGGTATGTCTATTCACAAAAAATAATTGTAATTGACCCCCACAACTGAATATAATTTTATTAGAACGATTTGAAAATTTTTTTTTCACCGAAAACTTTCAGCACCTACTCGAATTTTTTTCTCGAAAGTGCGGAGGATTTCGGGGATATGTCTATTCACAAAAAATGATTGTAATTGACCCCCAAAACTGAATATAATTTTTTTAGAACGATTTGAAAATTTTTTTTTCACCAAAAAATTTCAGCACCTACTGGAATTTTTTTCTCAAAAGTGTGTAGGATTTCAGGGGTATGTCTATTCATCAAAAATAATTGTAATTGACCCCCAAAACCGAGAATAATTTTTCCATGAATGATTTGAAATTTTTTAATTTATTTTTTTAATAACTTTTTAACAAAGCCTCAATCAACAAATTGATATTCTTGATTCTCGTTTTATTCTGGCCTCTAGAATCTCCCATTAAAATTTCCCCCAGGGGTGGCTGAACATCCTGTATGCAAAACCTTCGATTTATGAAATACAATTTATCTAGCAGCCTATCTCACCGAAACAAGTATTGATCGTGTCTTCGTCGCTCGTTTCTCTTTTCCCCGCGATCGTCGGATCAAGATCGCTGAGACTGGGTGTGGAAAAGGGTTCTGGCTCTATCGCGGCGATCGAAATCGCGCGGCTTTTGGTTGCAACGGTTGCACAACCGGAAGCAACAGCTGGAGTATTCGGTCAGAACTGTTCGAAAGAGGATAAACGACGTCCGATCTTGCATTATTCTTACCGCCCGTGATTTACTATCCTTTTAAAATTATATATACGCCCGCGTTAATCCCTCGCGACGCTTCCATTCCGTTGGTGTAAGCGGTTTACGGACTCGAGGCCACGAAATTACTCGTATCTGCGTGTAGAATGCTCCAACGACATTTTTCTTTACGCTCGCGGTAAGACGCGACCGTAGACCGTAAGTTAGTGCGAGCCGGTGGTCCGACGCCGTGATATTTCTCCCGTGAAATTAATGGTGGTACCGAGGGGTTTATCGTAACGTATTCGACGTCGTGGGAGGGTACAAACAGCGCCGTTACCGATACGAATGACCGGTGGATCGCTTAGAGCAGGGATTCTCAACGGGGGCCACGCGGCCCCCCAGTGGGACACGCTGGCATTTTCTGGAGGCCACGAAAGATTTAACGAACGTTCATTTTAGTGCACGAATGCAGAAAAGTAACTTGCACCTAAATATTACTTTATCCAATGCATAAGTTTTATGTTAATTCAACGATTTCTTACGTACGAAAAAGTCTCCGTATATAAAAATTTACTCAACGTTACAAATTAATTTAAAAATAAAAACGTTATTCACAAACGTAGCATTTACAAACAGTGCGGGAAAAATGTTACTATGACAGCGCTTCTAAAACTCGCCAACAGAGGGCTACGCTCAACTTTTCTCTCTCACAAGTACTTGACCGATCATATAATATATCCTGGTGCCTACTAAAGTTATTTTACTGATGAGTCTACTAGCAGACCCAGGACTTAACAAAAATGAGGTTAAAAAAGTTTCCATAGTAACATTATTATCCATAATTTGTTATCTTCGTGTTCAAATCGGTTCACCTTTTAATATTATAATTTCCTGCATCGTTTTAATCAAATCGTAATATTACAAGAAATTACTAACAAGGAACCATCGCGAACGGTCCGGCTTCGATTTTGATGAAATTTTGTACACTTATAAAGCAGCCAAAAATAATCGACACGTATTTTTTTTTAGCTGCGGTAACTCGAGTTTAAGGGGTGAAACCACCCCTTGAAGTTTTGGCTCGAAACAGCTATCTCGAAAACGGAAAGACATACAAAAAAATTGTTAATGGGCGAGGTTGATGGTTTCTTATGTACAATAACATGGTGTTAAAAAATTAAAAAAAATACAATTTGTTTATAACAAAAAAAAATTTATTAACTTAATTTTTCATTTTATTGAAATTTTCATAATGACAAAAAATGACGAGCATTTTATTCCAAATCCATTGGTATGCGATTTTTTAAAATTGCCTCCTACAGTTTTGCAGATTTTGATGATTTACATCTTGCGCGCACATCCATTGTGGTAGTAGCCGTTCTAACTTTGATTTTAATGAAGCACTGTAGGCTTGCACTACTTCTAGAGGACAAAATGGGGAAAAATACAAGAATACCAATTTGTTGATGGAGGCTTCGTTAAAAAGTTATTAAAAAATTAAATTAAAAAATTTCAAATCCTCCAGGAAAAAATTATTTTCGGTTGCGGGGGCCAATTACAATCATTATTGGGCAATACATATACCCACGAAATCCTACGCACTTTCGAGAAAAAAATTCCTAATCGAAAATGTAATTTATGGCCAGAAATGTTGTCCGAAAATTTCATGCGGATCTTTAAAATGTCATAACTTCTGAACGGATTGAAGGATTTTAATTTTCAAAAATGCAAACGACGCGTATTTTAATCAAGAATACGTAGAAATCGCAAAAATATGCAAAAAGTTGATCCTTGACCCCGCAAAATGAGAAAAACCCCATTAAAATGCTCCAATCTTCAAACAACCATAATTCCTACAATAGTGAATATATTTCAATGAAACTTTTTTCTGAAGTAGAGCTCATAGGTACCTACAAAAAAGTATTGGCCAACTTTTTTGTAGGGCGTCAAACAAAATTATTAAAAATGAAAAACGAATTTTTAAGAAAAATCGACAGGGCGTAGGTGCCTAAATTTTTCAACGAAAAAAAAAAATTTCAAATCGTTCTAAAAAAATTATTTTCAGTTGCGGGAGTCAATTTCAATCATTTTTGGTCAATATACATACCCCCGAAATCCTACGCACTTTTGAGAAAAAAATTCGAGAATGTGTGAAATTTTACAACAAAATTAAAAAATTTCAAACCATTCTGAAAAAATTATTTTCGGTTGCAGGGGTCGATTACAATCATTTTTGGTCATTACACATTCCCCCGAAATCATGGGCATTTCGGAGAAAAAAATTCAGTACGGGCGGAACTTTAAACGTTAATAATTTCTTAACGAAGCCTCCATCAACAAATTGGTATTCTTGTATTTTTCCCGATTTTGTCCTCTAGAAGTAGTGCAAGCCTACAGTGCTTCATTAAAATCAAAGTTAGAACAGCTACTACCATAATGGATGTGCGCGCAAGATGTAAATCATCAAAATCTGCAAAATTGTAGGAGGCAATTTTAAAAAATCGCATACCAATGGATTTGGAATAAAATGCTCGTCATTTTTTGTCATTATGAAAATTTCAATAAAATGAAAAATTAAGTTAATAAATTTTTTTTTGTTATAAACAAATTGTATTTTTTTAAATTTTTTAACACCATGTTATTGTACATAAGAAACCATCAACCTCGCCCATTAACAATTTTTTTGTATGTCTTTCCGTTTTCGAGATAGCTGTTTCGAGCCAAAACTTCAAGGGGTGGTTTCACCCCTTAAACTCGAGTTACCGCAGCTAAAAAAAAATACGTGTCGATTATTTTTGGCTGCTTTATAAGTGTACAAAGTTTCATCAAAATCGAAGCCGGACCGTTCGCGATGGTTCCTTGTAAGTCAATAAATTCTACGTCGAGCTGAACCCAAAGATATTTCGCGAGACTTAACCTCTTAACTTAGCTTAACTTTCGATAGCCTTAATTTCGTTGGGAATCACCGTTTTGTCGACTAGTTCCGCCCTATTCAACCCCCACAGGCGAATTGCAGGTCCATACAGTCCGACGGTGTTTCCTATCTTCTCTCATTTCCAAGCCACTGCTCGCAGAAGTGGCCGAGCACTTATCGGTGCAACTCATCAACACCGACTAATGCCTAGCTAATCGCTAACGAAGCTCTCGGGGGGTATCGACGTTATCTTCTAGGTCTAAAGAAAGCCTCCTTCGAGTCGATCGAAGCAAGATAATTACCTGCCTCTGCGAACGTTTCGTTTCTCGATTCAATGAATGCGAAGTGTGTTAAGAGGTTAGATTTGTGACAGCACCTCAACATTGGCCCAAAACTAGCGTTATTTCTACAAATTTTTTATAGAAATTGTGTGCATTCTGTCGAATTTACTATGTACGAAGCATTTCTTGTACTTTCGAAAAGAATTTTGTTCTAATTACATAAAATCAGGTAAAATGTACGAAGGCAAAAGTAAACTCGATGTTCCGTGGGCTGTCAAAAACGATGAAACGTTAATGGTGTATAAATAATTTGGGTCTTCCCATTATTCGACGTACACGGTTTATGATTGGCTCAACCCTTTGCGAAACGGAGAATAAAATGCGCCGCTCGAGGGCACACATTCATAACACGTATCCTCATTTTTTCTCGCGTTCCATTCTGGCCGGCCAATGGTCCGGCAAAAGTGCCAATTCCGTGCCCAACGCTCTATGAAGTTTTCGTTTCCATGATACCTTTCTTTGGCTATAACCGTATCCCGACCGGAAGTAACAGGGAGGAGATTTTAATGATGGAACGTTTTCCCACTTTCGTTTTGCATCGTGTCTTCCGTTTAAATTACCAATCGCCTACCTCTCGATATTATAGCAACGAAACATAATCGTCCTGTTATTACGACTCGTTGAAATCATTACCATTTTTTCTGTTACAGGTAGAATATAGGCCCTGTGTTGTTCCGGGAAGCGCGTGGGAACTGATGCGTGAATTTTTGCAAGGATTCCTCGGACCTACCGTGTCTAATCAAGCTCCACAATATTTGCAGGTAATAAATTATGATTAGTATATTAGCGTATTTTATATCCAGACACCGTCCGCAGAAGATTGATCATATTTCTTTTTATAGAACCGAATGAACGATATTTATCAACCCATGGACACCATACAACAATATTTGGAACACTTCGGCCAATATAGAAAAGCCACGGGTGTGATTTAGAGATGAAAATTGCACCGTTTTTATTGGGATATTCTGTAAACATTTTCTCAATAAAATTTTAAACAAAAATATTTCTTAGTAACGATTCATTTCCTATACAATACCCAATTTAAACTATGATAACAAACAAATTTCTCGTCGATTTATTTCAGCAATACATGTTTTCTAACAATTGTTAGTTATTTAACCTAGCTATGTATTTTTTTATTTAAATAATTAAACCTAGTATATGGACTTTGGATTGCATCCCCATCTACGGTAGAATGCCCAAGTTTGTCGAGGAATAATTCGTTTTCTTTGATACTAGATGGCACGTTAAGCATATTCGATCGAAAAATAGCTATTGTTATTAATATGAAAATATATTACTCGTTGTTTTAATTTATTTATAAAGGCTTCACTCTCAACGGCAAGATACTCAAATTTGTCAAGAAATAATTTCTATTGCTGTCATTAGAAGATACCATTAGTTACATGCATTGAAGGTTCAATGCCTTCTTCATTATTATAAAACTTTGGACTAAGTTTACCAAATAAATCTACGTATCTAATCTCAAGTCAATGTATATTACACTTAACGAGATGAAAACTGTGTAGATACATGCACAATGAAAAATAAAAATTAACATCTCAAACCGACAACAGTAGAAACTATTTCTCGACGAATATGGGCATTTTGCCGTCCAGAGCGAAGATTTATAATTGAATTAAAATGACGCGCAATGTATTTTCACATTAATAATAGTTATAACAATGTTATTTTTTGTCACTATACCAAACCATGGGATATGAAATACCATTGAACGTCCAATCTATGCTGTACCTCGTCTATGGTTTCACCGCATCCATTAAACGTAATTCACACTTCGTAAATGTAACTCATATTTATTAATAAAATATAAATGTCATTTAATAAAAATGACTTCATTTTCGAGAAAATCAACTTAGAAAATTCATTGTATATGCGTGCAATAGAGTACAACTTGGAATTCAACGCAAGTAGAAACAGTAGGTAGTTAGCAGACATACTGAACCAATTTTATTTAGTTGCACACATATGCAAAGCATCGATCCAAAGATCAAACTATTATTTATTAAGTATGCATCGCCCAATTACTTCCACGTTTTTAAAAAAATTCTTATTTCGAACGATATCCGTCGCAATAGTAACTTTCACGCGTTCTAGTTATTTTCGGTGCATTTCAAACTCTGATGCGACGCCATCGAAACCATGCACTGTGTATTGCACTTTAGCCGAGGTTCATGGACGATCGATATGCCCATCTATCTCTAAACTATGTAATCGTTGCGGACCATACGTGTTTATGGATGTTCAATGGTTGACAGCTGTCAGTCGCACATAGGTTGGTAGTGAGTCACGGTATTGGCAGTGGAACTGGGTGAAGACCGTTCACCTCGACAGGTGACTAAGAGCCTAGGAATTGCTGCTACTCTCTTTTCTCTCGAAGTTGTGTTATCATCTGTTGCGCACGCACTTGCTCGTAGCTAAAAGCGGTTTATGCTTTGTTACTTTCCTTTAGACATACCTAATCAAGCACTCGCTTTTTGGCCTCCAAGTTTTGTGCTGGTCCGCTACAGGTATCGCACGTCATCACCCACCCTTTTGTTCAGATGTCCAGGTATTTTTTGTAAGAGCCTTTTTTTACTTTGTTTTGCTCCAATTCGTACAATTTTTGGTAACTATCGAGCGCGATTCACTGTGGGAGTTTCGTTTTCCAGCGATATAACCGGCATGGCGTCGAGCTCCGTCAGCCAGGAGGACTTTGACAATGATTTTGAACTATCATCCAGAAGGTCCAGAATCAGAACGGCTCGAGCACGCATTGGCCCTCCCAGAACAGGGGATGGCTCTTCCATAGGCTTTCAAAGTAATTCAATGCCTTTTTGTCCGTTATTTCGATAGTTTATTTTACGTGTTACTTGGAATTCGTATTGCTCTGCTCGCAGAGAATGCACCGAACGTAGAGGAATCTCAAGGAGTGTGCGATACAAGTTCAAACAATGCACCCGAGCATGAGAACCAGCAGAACAAACCGATAATGAGAAAGCAGGACAAACGAGTGACTGGCCGGTAAGTAAACCATTTGTCGTCGCATGGCAACCAAAGATTACGCTTTCGAAATTCGAGTATGTCGCACTACTAAGTAGAACCAGTATAGAGTTTGCATATTTTGCTAACACTTTCTGGATCTGGTTCTAGTGTCTTTAGTGTCGTATCCTGTTTGCACAGGCCAACGCATATAAACAAGGGGAAGCAGCAACGCGATAGACGAAAGCTTAGGGAAAAGAGACGAAGTACGGGAGTGGTACATTTGCCATCGACGGAGGTTTGTCACTGTTTGCAGTCACCTTAAGGTCCCAATATCTTAACGACTCTTCGCAGCACTTTCTCAGATTCTAAAGAATTTTTTTTTTTTTTTTTTTGCATTAATGCTCGTTTGATATGAAATTCTTAGTCAACTTTGTATCTTGCATGAGAAATTTAGAGATTTTTTTTCCTTTTTATATTCATTGTAATAATAATTTAAACGTTTACTCTGATCGATCTGAAATGAAAATTTCAGTGGTGGAATTTGTGTCAAATGTATTTTGGTGTTCTCGATCTGTACAAAAAAATGTCTTGAGCGAATGTATTTTTATAGAAAGTCATGTTAGAATCGCAACACACACAGAATGTCTAACAAAGTAGTAGAATTGCACTTAGAAACGCTTTCTCGCGATCGTTAACGATAAACGCGTTCGTACACGAGTGTTATGGATATTGGTAAAAAGTTTTGTGTGCAACACCGTTGGTTACTCCGCAATGTAATTTCGTTAGCCACTTAATTCTGCAGAGTACAGGAGGTAGTACAGGAGAAGATGAGGAAGAGCTTAGTGGCACTTGTCTTGAAACTAAACACAACACACATCACAATGAGTTCCTTGATCATGAACTCCTAGAAGTAAGTTCGTGTGCTATATATATATATATATACGTATATACATATATATATATAATAATAATTATATTCGTTATTACCGTCCACAACGGTCAAAAAGTCAATCATTCTCTAACAGAAATTATGTATGTATGTCAAACTACGCGTGTTTCAGGAACGGACAGCAAAAATGTTTACACAAAGGCGAAACAAAAGGTATAAAACACTGTAATATTGACTACGGTAGTAAATTTACATACATATTATATATATAGAGCATTAGTGAAATTTCGTAGTTATTTGTAATAAACTGCTACTGCTTTTTAGGCATTACCGTACTTCCTACAGGTCATGTATAAATAGGCACAGTTGGTAAGTGCTACTGTACGTGACAAAGTACAATTAGGCACGACCTGTACGAAGTACGGTAGAGCTAGTAGATTCTTTTAAATACGAGCCTGCGTATTGTAACAAGTACGTAAGTCTTTTGTTATATCTTTTATACTCTACGATCTCGAATCGATAAGAATCGTAATTGTCGTTTATAGTAACATGTATTGCCTCATATTGCGCCAAAGCACAGAATAGTTCATTCGAGGAACGAATAAAAAGATCGTAGACGTCATCGGATATTAGGATCGTTTACATTAAGGGTCGTGCCTAATATGATCTTATAGGCAGTCCGTATCGACGGACCGACACGCGTCCACTAATATACGAAAAATATCCGATTTCATTTTAGTCATTCAGACTTGGAAGCAGACGACGAGGAGTTTGATTCTCTGAATCAATCAGATAGCGTCAATCAATCTGACCACGGAAATCACGAGCCGCAGACGTCTGTGAATACTGGCAATAGACCAAGACTGCCTACGCCCACGGGAGACAATCCGCACGAAGTATTTTCTCAATGAAATATTTAATCGCAGACGTTTCATGTAGTCATAGCGAAGTACAAACGTAAAATATATACGGACATTATCTCTATGTGTATAAAATAATCACAGACTGTTTACGGATAGACTTGTTACGACTACATTGAACGTTCATAAGATTTGTTCCTAATAATCAAGAAAATGACGTTAACTCTTTGCGGCACAGGATTTCAGATAATAAAATAGACCATGTTAAAAACATAAAAAAAAAATAGTAATAGTTGTCGCAATAAACCTTCCGTTTACAACTATTAATGAACCTGTATTGGCATGTTGAGTTGCCAATACAAGTGAATAGATTTGTAACATTTGTTGGAAGATATTACCAACTGCTTTACGTGAATAAGACGAAATATAAACCTATTTCGAGGTGGGGCTAAAAATGTCCCATCGTGCATTACGGTGCATCAAAATGGCGGGACACTTTTAGTCCCAGCGTGCCCCAAAGAGTTAAGTGCCTCTGCCCGCGAGTGCAAGTTCTTATTAAAATTTCAGTTGATTGAACGAGCGCAAGAAGAGAACAGGAGGCTATTGTCGCTGCTCGAGGATCGAGATCACAAGATCATGGCGCTCGAAGCACGTCTGTTGCAACAACAGCACGAAATGACTATAGAACGTGAACGGCTGCGGGAGGAGAACGCAGCGTTGATTCGCGCAATGGCGGCCCTGGCCAGTAATTAGCTTTCCTTTTTGCGAGGACACCACCCGACGCTACGTGTCAATCCTACGATCGTTTTTAGAAATCATTGAATCAGCGGGTTAAGAAGCTATATATATATATATACCAATAGTTTATATTTATCGTGAATTTACTTGTTAATAATAGTCGAGAGAGAAACAGCGAAGCGACTTTGAAGACAAGAAAGAACACATACACGCGCAGTGAAGAAAAATGATTAATTGATAAGTCACTCGGCAAGAGAATCAGGGTAAGTTACACAATAATACTACAGTCCGCTCTCGATTCCTCCGTATCATGTTTTTGTAACAAGCAATAGATCTCGTACGAGCGTACAGGTAATCATAATTTATCCGCTTCACCTATAGGGCTTTAGTTGTACGGATTTTATTACGTAGCGGGCCAGCGTTGGGCAGATTTTAAT
Source organism: Colletes gigas (assembly GCF_013123115.1). Taxonomy (NCBI): domain Eukaryota; kingdom Metazoa; phylum Arthropoda; class Insecta; order Hymenoptera; family Colletidae; genus Colletes; species Colletes gigas. Next base: position 1,301,308 of record NW_025106648.1, read on the forward strand.
CGAGGTAATGCTTGTTGATTACAATTATAAATAATCAATCGTTTACATACACGATTTATAAAGGAATTAGTGATCATTTGAAGCAATCGTTAGTCGTCACAGATAACTGACAATTGACAAATGAATTAATGGTTAATCGTTCAAGGCGATTTATCCGAGTAATCATTCGTTAAGGCTCATCGTTGAATGTATCAACGATTAACCTTCATTGGAAAATGACGTAGATATTAATTATTTAATTCGTTTGAGATAAATATATCGTGCTCTATAATATTGTTTCTAATAGAGAAATACACGAGTAATAATAACCAAAAAAATACGAAAATAGTGATATTTGACGGAATTTACTCTCGTTTTAAATAACGTCACTTGCAGTAGTGTTTTTGAGAAATAATAAAGTTATCAATTCGATTAACGATGCGTGCTAACCGGCATGATTCGATTAGTAGCGATCGCGATTACTTCCGTCGACAAAATTTTTCGAACGCGTAGCCTGATCGATCAATTAATCGAACGAAATTAGTTCATTGATGCTCAACTCTGGCAGTGGCAAGGGAAAAATATTGTTTTGCGTCTTCGTATTGTTGGTATCTAATCTCTGTGCGATAAATCGAGGCAAATATGTTTTTCGTCATGTAACAACTTAACGGTAGAAGAGGTGCTCCAGTTTGTTATGTCATTGTTGATTAGACGCGCGAACGAGATGTGTAAACATTGGCGAATCTATGCTTGACGCGATTGTAAACCCTTTGAACGTCGGCGAGTATCCACGCGAATCGAACAAACGTCTGTTTTATACTCTTTAACGGATCTATCGGTAATGCTCGACTATAATTGTTCTGCGTAAGTTTTTTACCCGCGGAGTTATTCGCTTCGCCGCGTGCATCGCATTGGTGTAAGGTTAAGTGAACTGCATTGTCGCGCAGCGACCACAAGTTTAATGCGATTTGTGTAAATAGAAAAGCACAAACGAAGCAATTCCGTACCACGATGCATTTAATTTGATCAAGAAGAAACGAACATCTTTCGCGTTTCGAGTCGTGAACGGAGCGAAACGTAACGAAAGGGGTGCGTCACGAAGAGAAAGCAGAAACTCGGCATTGACCCCTATTCTACTATTAGTTATATATATAAATATATATATATATATTACCGCTGCAACCTAATATTTACTTCCAGCGAAGCATACATACATATACATTTAGAAAGCAGGAGACTGAGGTGTGCAAGTGCATTATGCATGTAAGCGAGCAGAATCGAGAGAAAGCAAACAGATCGAATTTGTATTTACGTACTTCATCGTATGCACAATCATGTTTTTATTACTCCAGTAATAAGGTCGAAAATAATGAATTAAGTTGAAAAAAAACAAAAGTCTGCGAACACGTTTCCGTTTATTATTTAACTGTGTGCACCATTTCACAGCCGCCATCTGTCTACGAACTTGGTTTTCTACATCAATTTCCATTCCTTTGGAATGAAAAAAGCGCATCGATAAAAGGGATCGTTCGGTCTAAGGAGATTTATCCCCGATTACATCGCGAAAATTTGGAAATTTTATTATATTCGAAATTCGATATTTTCTGTCTAAATAAACATTTTCTTAACAATCGTATCTTTTATGTTACAAAATCTGCCTGCTACGCAAAGATTCTTTTCTTTTGTCCCGGCGCCTTAGGCATTTTCTTCATGCCTTGATTCAAATGCGTAGCAAAACATAATCGTAAACAAAATTTGAACTAGCATGAACATTATTATTTCAGAAGGTAGTCGATTAATTCGAAATTTTTGTTACAATTTTCATTTGTATTAGGACTATCTCAGTATGTTAAAAACTTTTCTTACAATGTAAAAATAAGGTAAAAAAACTTGTAATAAATCCCGTTTTATCCATCCTATGTGCAGTCATTTTGTCAATTTTTTAGCTCCTGAATTTCTTCCATATTCGTGCAAAAAAATAATTTGTATCTTTCGCTTCTAATTACTAAATGAAGCGTAATCATGTTCATCGATTGTCGATGCACTGTTGTGATATTATTAATAACTCGTTTACTGTTAGAATTGCGCGAAAAAGTTCAGCCAATATCTTTGCAAAAATATTAATTAGCGTGCAAAGTTTCTATATTCGTATTTTTCTCGAAAATAAAATCCCAAATATATTTCGACCCGAGTTGCGAGGAGACCCCGTTAACGAAATAAAAAATATATAAACGGGAAGCCATCGTTCATGAAACGCAAGGAATCGACCGCAAAAAGCGTGCGATTTACATTTTTATTCATAAAATAACTAAATAAATTTTGATATGATACAATACTTGTCCTCGCGCGTATGCATACGTTACGTTACATTTAACTGTACATTTAAAATGAAAATCGATAGGATCCGATCGTACAGGAGCGTTTCTACGGGTTGGTCAGCTTGGTGCCAGTTTCCGTCCCCAACTAGTGTGCGCGCGCCACTGGATCGTACGGCACTGTTTCAAACGACGACCGTTACAGAGTACACTAACCTTAACATGTGCATACCGACGCAGAAAGACACCAGCAATAAAAGGTTACGTCAATTTACGACAAATCGTAATCGCGAATATCCAGGAGTCGATACAAAACGGAACCAGACAAAATGCAGCCTCGCAAAATTGTATATCATCCGTAGGAATTTCGGTCGCAACGATAGGGGGCGTGGTAAATTGAACGTCACGATGGAGGAAAGCCCTCGATGGCCTTGAACGGTCAGTCGAATCCGTCTCGACGGTAAATCTTTTTCAGGCAACTCTCAACGTGCAATGATATACAACTCCTTTGCTGTTTACCCGTTTTAAGGCTTTACTTTGTCAGCTCTAGTCACAAAATCACGTCATAACAGCCAGTTATCGCTACTGCAACGACTATTTATCGCAGGTCCACATGTATAATTTTATTGTTAAAGATCTCCCACAATCCAGTAAACGCTACATACACGTCATATACATTCTCACGACGCAACAGGTACTACGCGCTCGTGTGGCTCTCTCGTTCTCTCTTTCTTTGTTTTTTTTTAATATGGTGCTACCAATCGGTCTCTTCTTTTCCGCGATTCTATTCGTGATCGCCAGTGTCTTCGATCTGCGACATTATATCTATTTACAACGCTATTCACTACACTTTTTACAATGTCTACGGAGACGTCGCGACGACGCGGAGGATACTTCAGGCCCCGCTGCCATCCATCCGCGAACGCGACTTCTCCGCGATCCATAAAAGAGGGAAAATAAAGGCGACGTCTCTTTGATATGTACCGTTTTCTTTTTGTTTCTCGAGAGAATTAGAGAATTTGAAGGAACTTGCTCTGTCTCGTATGCTATTATTACTCGTTTTTCTTCACGCACAACAGCTCTCTCTTTCTCGCTTGTCGAGCTTTTATTGTCAACAGTTGAGTCTCTAATGTAGAAAGGCATATCGGTTAAAAGCGACATTATTTTTTTTTTTGAACAGCTGCTCGGTTTGATTAACAGCGGCGATTGTCGTGTCGTAACAGTATTCGCACGTGTTACATTTTTTTTTTTTCTTCAATCAACATCTCCTGTGTACAGGCCGTTGCTCGAGGTATTTCAACGAATTGGATTCTCCATTTTGTTTTTCTCTTTCCGCGCGCCACGGTCGACTCTATTTCGTGGCCGTCGTTCGCGTGAATTAACGAGGTTAATTCGTCGATTAAAATGCTGCGTATTTATTTTTAAAGACGATCGGAAACTGCATTGCAACGCGTTCGAATATAAATACTCGGGTGGAATCGTGCCACACGAGGAAAAAAGGTCTTTGGTCCAAATTCAAACACAATATCTTATACATATACGAAATTAAGCGAGAAGAAAAAATTATATTTACTTGGTTAAAAAGCGTTCGTTTTTTTAATTCTATTCGACGTAACATCCAACGCAGACCGAGTTCCAAGACGAGAAAATCTTCCTGCACGTGGCACAATTCCGTTGAATCGTTTTGTGCAAAACATCTCAAACAATTCGCAGGCGCGAAGACTTTGGTGATAAAAGAAAGTTTCTCCTCGTCGATCGCGTGATGTGCAACATAGATAAAATATGTTACATTCGTTTGGATTTCTAACATAAGATTGCAATAGAATGTTACAAAGCAATTTTGCAGAGTAAATAAAAGTTGAGATAAACGTAACAACGAGGTTAGATATCTTGTTCGCGCATCTGTATCGCGCAACACGTGACCGAACACTTAAAACAAGCAGCACGAAGGCGCCTTGTATCTCTCACGTGGAATTGTTTGATTTCGATGCACGTACATTGGTCGGGACGATCCAATTAATTTCACGCGCACGTTTCAAGATCGGCGATAGATAATAATTTGGTCGTTGCGTCGAACTTCGCCCGGAGCCCCGAGACTCGTCGAATTCGAAACTAAAAATCGTTGTTTTGGCATCGTGTATTCGTTTAAAATCGTAACCGTTGTCCCTCGAGTTGTCGACGACGTTGTATAGTCTAAATTAAATTGGCGGGGGCATTTACTCTCTCTTTCGCACCTTACAGTAAACATTACATCCCAACAAACGACTAGATCACGATGGTTGGATCTCAACCAGATCCTTAAATGCTACGGAGCGTTCGTGGTTAAGTTAAATTCCGGTTAACGATATATTATTTATCAAATATAAACCACTTCGCTATCAAGTAATATAATATACGAATACAGATACAAATAGGCAAAGGCAAAAAACGCAAACATAGGTATTATTGATCTCAATTGACATACATTCAACCGTTTTCCATTCCACGTACACGCGTCTTCCGATGGCAAACTGGCTATACCCGGGGTGCAGTGATTTCGAACATGCACAAAGGACTCGTGTCGTCTTCGTGCGCAACAGCGTTTCCAAGCAGTGTCCCTGACAAGGTACATCTAAGATTCTTCGTAACGGGGTTAAATCATTTTCGATCGTGGACGAATAAAAAAAATGTACGAATAAAAGCAAAACGAAACGGGGTTTGAAACGAATAAAATTGTCTTTCGAAACGTTTTCGCGCGTGGTAACCTTTCCAAACGAGAAGACAACGAACGCATCGTGAATTCGACTGTTCTCGCTAACCCCCGACGAGAATGAATTAGAGGTTACTTTTTTCGAGAGGGAAAAAATTCGCGTGTCTCTCGGCCTTTCGTACCAAGATCCTGCGGAACACTGTCGCGTAAGTACACCATTTTACGACGATTGCACCAAGTCTCTCTCTCTCCGACGAAATAAATAATTCGCGACGTGTGGCGCGTACGCGTTGCCTGCACGGGAACAGCATGGTGGCGCGCTAGGTAGCTTCACCTTTCCTCCGCAAGATGGACGTCGCGCGCCATTTATCCCCCCAATCCTTCGAGCTGTCCCGCCGGTCAACGATGTGCTCTCTCTCTCTCTTTCTCTCTCTCTCTCATCTTCCCTTCCACTCAAATAAGTTATCCGGTGAATAAGAAATAAACTGTCTCTGTGAAATCAGCCTTTCCCGTATCTGGGGGCGATCGCCAAGGCACGTGTAGCAAGGTAATCCGAGTTCTTCTTCCGCGGGAGAAACAGGGAGAACGAGTTCGATCCGCGCGGATATGCAGGATATGTGTAGAGTAGTTTTCTCCTGGCGGGCCCGGGGCACGACGACAACCGGGGCCCAACGTATCCGGATGCTGTCCTCACACGCTGCACCCGGACGTGACCTCCTCGCTGTTCTGTTGATGCGACCAGCGACACTGATGACAACTTTTGGGCTCCTCGGGCCCCGGAGCCACGCCGCCCGACGCCCTCAGGCCCTGTTCTAGCTCCAGTAGCTGGCCCATGAAGTTCAGGTTCGGGCTGATGATCGGTCGCGCGTTTTTCACCAGCTTGTACGCCTCCACCATGGACAGACCCTTGTGCCGCATTATGTACGCAATTGCGATTGTCGCGCTGCGCGACACTCCCGCCTGACAGTGCACCAACACGCTGCTTCCGGCTTTTCGGGCTTCCTCTGTAAACCAAACAAGTTTCTTTGTTATTACGAGGAACAAAGCAAAAGAATTATTACACGAGGGTAACGGGAGTTCTCGAGGCGGAAAATATTGTTTGGTCAAGGTCAGTGCGTAGCTACTACATAACGTTTGGCTACCCCGTTAGTCCGTCTCGCATCCCTTCGCACTACAAGATCGTGTCCGAGACGATAAAATATGAAAACTTATAGATGCACGTTTGTGTATCTTATAAATGTTATGGTTTGATCAACAGGCTTTCTAACTTATTAACTGGGTACTGAAGAGGTTAAATATCATTTACGAATTCAGAGGTTCGTACTCGTTAAGAAATTCGGAGCGAAAGAAGAGTGCAAAATAGGATTCCGCGAAGTCGGGGCCGAGCTCGAAGGAACCCGTTCCGTCCGAAGAAATTCGAGCCGCATAGGTTAGAGTGAAACGGGCTCAGGGATGAGGGTCATCGACGCGTGTCTAGGGTCTACGTCATCCGGAATTTCTAGGAGGCGATTTACGGGAACGAGCGAACACAACGCTCTGGCCGGCCGTGCAACCCGCTCGGATGACGCGAGATCGCGTTATAAACGGTCAAACAAACCAGTCGTTGTAACCCAAACAGGCGATTCGGTTACGTAACATGGGGGACGCTATCGTATCGCCAATGAGTCACGGCGACGCGCGCCCGTATCCTATGTAACGTCCTACTACGTGCTGAAGAGAGCATGAGAGCCGCTGCAAGTGCACGTGCACACACACGCGGCGACGACTGTCCGCGCGAAAAAAAACACACTCCGATCGCTGTTTTTTGCGGAAGAATTCCTGCGAGGTTAGGTTTCGAAAGAACAACATTGCGTTCGCGAGCAATTTTGGTCCCCAAATTCTCGCCAACTGTCTTTCAACGTTACGTTACGCAATTTTGATAAAAATTAGTTTTTTGAGGCAAATATAATGGAATAAATTGCATTGTTTTTTAATTTTGATAAAGACAGCTTTCTGGTTGTTTTCATTCTAATAATTATTTATATTCTCTATAATTAGGCCTCAGTGACGCAGAGTGATAATATGATGAAACATTGTTCAAAAATGTAAAAGTTGATGTACAAGATGACCCACACAATATATAAGATATTAAAATTGAGGAACATCATGCCTTTTTTCAAAAAGTCTCGTAACCATTACAGAGTTCAACCATCACGCCATAATGATAAAACAAATAATATTTTAGTTTCAACGATAACAATCGCCAGAATGGAAAATGTACCCAGAGTTTGAATGAGGGAGAACGACCTTTGATTTTGGAAAGTATTCCTGACCCATCGCCCGAAGTGTCGATTAATCGTTAATAAATCGCTAAACGGAGATTGGAAGCGAGACGAATCTTATCTAACCCATGTATCGAGGGTCGCGTAATCGAAGTAGTTTAGGTAAGCGTTGGCCGAGGCGATATGGGGTGGTACATTAGCCCCCTAAATGACACCCGTAACGCACTAGCTGAGCGTTGTGCGTGCTAGGATTGCTCGTATAGACTGCGAGCCGGCATCTGCTATGAGTCATGACTGACGAATGGCCAGAAAGAAACGGGAAAAATTGGGGTGAGAGAAACCAAAAGGGGAGAATGAAAGGGTGAGGGAAAATGCAGGGAGGGGGCACGGAGATCATTAAAGATGAAACGAGCTAGGAAAACACGAGAAAACGGATTAACGCTACGTAACTAGTGTAGCTGGATATACCAAGAGGGGAGGTTTTAACCCCTCACAGAACATAGGTAAACTTTAAAAAGTAAATTTCAGAACTTATACGTTATAAATCATTTTGATTCCTCTGGTAGAAGTAGGTACATACCCATGAATGGATATAAAAATCTAAAATAGAAAATTGCTAACTATTTAAGGGGAAAAAGTGAAAAAATGATACTATCAAAAAAAAGTGGGAGAGGGTGTGACTCATAGTGGGAGAGAGTAACGAGAAGTGGCTGGGCAGGGTGCCGCAGAGATATATTTTGGTAACAGAAGGCACATGTGTACACAATGACGAAAAGCTACGACACCTGTCGCGATCCTGAAAATGATATGGAGTTCCGGGAAATCGGGCATACTTGTTGCCTCGGCGCTGTTTGTTTTCTCCCCCGGGGGCTCCGTGGTTCTTTGGAAAGTTAAAATTAAAGCGGGAGATTCATGTTCTCGGAACACGTGAAGCTATTACGACTCGCTGCGCAATTGTGCACGATCAAACGTTCTGGAATTGGACTGATATTTATCAAACGGGTTGGTCAAGCTGAGCTTTTAACCCCGGGGTTTGTAAACGACTCTCGTAACGAGTCGCCACAAACAAAGGCATATGTACGTACGAAACAAACATACATATTCCCTAACACCACTACTGCAAAGGTATTCTCCGAATACTTCCTAACATAAGGTACATAATTGCAACGAATGTTTCCCCTGTGTATGCAAAACTTTCTCATCCAAGCTAGTATAAGTTTTATATTATTATACATTATAAATTCAATTGAAAATCAAAGTCAAATGAATATTTACATAATATTTAATAATTTTCTGATTACTCCTTAATATAGTATACGAGTGCAACGAATATTCCTTTGCCTTAGTGTAAGCTTCTCGTCCTAAGACGCAGATCAATGAGGTTCAAATATAACCTCATAACAGCAATTGATAAATTTTTGTTTCAATGTTATTATGAAAAATGTTGAGTTGATAATTATTAATACCCCCCTACAAGAATATCTCCGGAATACTCTTTACCACGGAACATAATTGCACGTTTCCCTGTCTGAGTGAAAGCTCGCCGAAGACAGTAGGCTGATGGGGTTCGGGGCACAGCTGCCCGGTGTTCCTGCGCAGATCCACGGATGCCGCGCGTCGACGCAACGTTCGCCCGTTTTTTCCCTCGTCGGTGGCGTTGCACGACGCAGTTTGGTGTAACGGAAACAGGGTGTAACCAGCCGTTTCCGGTGGACCATTCACCGCGCGAGGACTAGAAGACGAAAGGCTTCCATTCATGAAACCATGAGTCACGCGCGCGAGCGAACCAGCGAATGCACACCCGTGAATCCCCTTCTTCGCGTTGCCCCAGTGCCTGGGTCTGCCTCTCTTCGTCCGTGTCAGTCGTGTGTTTATTGCACCGCATTCTGTACCCACGCGGGGACGTGTGCGTAACGCGAACGAGCATCGTTTACGTGTGTGCTCATGCGTGCATGCACGGGTACGCGCGACCGGGGAGAGCCCTACCGAATGTGCAACTGGTGGAATGCTGTACCTGGCCAACCGTCCCAACACCGTAGGGACTGTTGCGTGAAACGAAGGGCACCTTGGAGCGTTGACCGTTAAGACGTCTCTTGTGGCCAAACAAAGCAACGCTGACTTCACCCCTCAAGGTCTTGCGTTCAGCTGTTCCGCGCAGGAAACTGGTAGCCGACGCTTTGGCATGTATGCAAAACAGGCGACCAAGATGCCAGTTTTAGGGTAGGACCCAATTTTAATAAGAATTTACAAAAACGACTCATGTTTTACTGAATTCCTCCTCTTGCAAATAGGATATACTTGATGTCAAGAAACTAGTACGAGCTAACATACTTCCGAAGTTGTAATAGGGTACAAAAAGTCCTAGTTCCTGTGTCAAGGAGCAATTGAATCGAAGAACCTTAGACTGTGCCTCGCTACTATTTTGAGATCAAACAATATTTAATTTTAAGTTCCCAGTCTACATCCATCGATGTGTACCTCAGGTAATCTTCTTGATAACGAGTGAACACACCATCGCCACACATGGGAACTTTTTTTTATACCTCGCAACAAGCTCCAGACGGGATGGAAAGTTTAACCGCCGCGAGTCACAAAGGATCGAGTCCTTGGTTCCCATGAGGGGAAATAAAAGGGACGCCTTAAATCGGGGCCGCTAGGAAGTTGTTGCGTTTGGTACAGCCTAGACGAAGACCGCCACCTAGATCTCGACTGCTAAACAACCGTTTCTATACACTTGATGGAACGAATATATCTCGTAAAAAGTGCAGTCAAAGATGCTAGTGTCCTTAATTTTAAAATTTTGTTTATACAAAGTCTTTTAGAAAATCCTCATAGCCAGTAAAGAATAGTTAACAAACTACGATTTGTATCCGTAATAGACCACTTTGGATCTAGCTTAAGTGGATTGCTATATTTGTTCGACCAACGATACCTTCGAACTACGAACCGTGAACGAGTTGCAGGAGCTTCGAGCGTCCGCAGACGCAAACGGCAATGACGATCATTGCCCGAGGACACACCCAGTCAGCCGAAAGAATTACTCATCGACAGAGGCCAACGCGTGTCTCTTTGTGAGCACGCTCGCTCTTCCCGATCTCTCTCACGGTGAATTAAAAACGCAGCCTCCGCGAATGTCCTCCGTAACCTCCTAGCGCTTCGCACCGTCAATGCAATTAAACCAATTTACCCCAATGGCTGTATATGTCCTCCTATTTTCGTCGAATCACGCGCGCAACAGGTTTGCAAGCGTCAATGGATCGACCACGCTTGTTCGTTCAATGTCAGTATACATTATAAACGCGTCTCGCGTTTCCTCTTGCCAACTATTCAGACGCTTCTCTCATCATCCGATTCATCAACTACTCGGTTGACTAACGGTAACCTGCTCTACAGCCCGTACGATTGACGCTGAGATCTCAAAACTCATTTCTCGAGAAACTATTCTCATTTTTCAGAAACAACGTGTGTAAGTACAGGAAAGTTAGTTGCACTCGTTTGGGTATTCGTTAAATTTGGAATAAGGAATGTTTGTTGTTAGGATAATTACTTGATAGTGACGATTATGTGTCTAATGACAAACAGTTGTTACATATGTGGAGTCCTGTTGATGAGAGATGGAAAAGGAAAGGCATCCTAGAAGACCCTGCCTTAGACACTAGGACATTGAAAGTCGGTCGAGAAACGTATATGTACTAATGTTGGTCAAGCGCTTGCGAGAGGAACGATCCCTCTGGTGGCCAATACGAGAAGCGCCTTCGCACGTACGTTACAGTTTTCTATCGTAACGAGAACAAATGAGGCCGAATCCGCCGAGAACTTCATACTCTCGAAGTATAGTTATAACACGTTCACTGTCGCCATAAGCAGGAATTATTATCCCTAGGGAAGCAATAGAACCGCTGAGTCGAAGTTGTTTTGACCAATATGTATGTGAATCTTGGGGACAACGAACGTGTTGAGGGTCGCTATCGCGGGCAGACAACTCACCGATGAAGTCGAAGGCTTCCTCGAAGTACTGTTTGAGGTTCTGGTGCCCGGAATCCGAGGCAGGGATCTGCCTGTAGGTAATACCCCTCTCCTCGTGATATCCGGGCAACTGTGAAGTAACGTTAAGGACCCTGGTGGCGCCTAGCGCGCGAAGGAGTTGGAGATCAGCCGCGTCTCTGCCATTGCCAAGGTACAGGAAAGGTAAAACCCGGGACGCGGGGTGACTGTCGATGTCCGCGGGTTGGGGTGTCGGCGGTCCTGACAGACTCAACACCGGACAACCTGGTCCCGGGCTCGGACAACCGCCTACCGTCGACGGGCCGGCTCCGCCCGCTGGGAGAAGCGTGTCCTCGCAGAGGTCCCTGTGCCGCCTGTGGAACTCTTTGTGTCCACCTGGAAAACAAACAGACGATCGTGTCCGTTAGAACGAGAAACGGTTCGGTTTCGGGAGCTAGAGGTACGCCGGACGACTAACGAGGCCGGCTCGAACCGCTTTGGTCGTGGGAACCGGTCGCGTGAAGTATCAAATTACTGGTAAAGCACCGATACCCTGACCGCGCAGGTGCTGTTTACTGATTGCTAACCTAACTTTTGCCCGGACTGTGGAAAAATCCGGTCGACTGGGCACCTTACAAGTGTTAACGCAAACTAAATGTCTAGCTTTCAGTGTAAACATACTCTTTAGGCTCGAAACTCAAGCTCCGATTTTCTCGATAATTTTTAATAATTTACTGCATTTAGATGGGGATTCTAAAGGGTTAAAGACTAAAATTGAACACAGATGAAAAAATAATGCCTTGTTTAATTATTAGTTATACTCGTGATCAAACGAACGTAAACTGTTATCCGCGTTATGGTCGGTTAGCAGTGACCGACTAAGCATCGAGATTCGACGCCGGTAACCGATGACCAACATGGAGGCGAACCTGTTGTCAGCGGTATTCCACCGTAATTCCATTGTTTGCTTTACTCGAGACTCATCGAAAACACTCGTAGAGACTCTCTGTTTACACAATTTAGCGAAACTTGAAAGACGACCGCAAGAAATGCTCCGCAAATAAAGTTGACGACGGGAAACGAAGACCGAGACGGATAGGCATTCCGTTTCCTTTCCGTGTTCCCTGTAGAATACAATGCACCGATTGACTCCCCACCGAGCGGAATCGCGGTCTGGAATTGTGTACACAGCGATTTCTCGTAAAACGACCAGCTAATAAACCTAACCTATCGGCGTAGCAGGTCCGCCATACTTCCGCGTGCAATGTTCAAACCTGTACCGTTTGTCGCTTGGCAGTGGAAATAAGAGAAACTTTAAACCTTCTCGCCCTATGGATATTTAATACGTTTAGCACGCCCTTAAGCTTCGAAAGAATTTAGAATCTTACACTCTAGGTGCGTTCTTTGCGGTTTTCGAAGCCCTACCGATGCTACTTTACGAATCTTGTTCCTTGAAAGTCTTCCAGCCTTAAGGTACGCGAGCGAAGAAGTAACGTAGAAAGTCTAGTGTTACGAGTAACTAGAATTCTTCCTTCGAATGCCCATAACAGTGGTAAAGAAATTCTCACTTTCAAAACTAAATGCAAACGAATGGTTTTTAGTAACGTCTGATCGGAATCATTGAAGCGAACGAAGCAGGAAAGCCACGAGGAAAAGCTTAACGAAAGAGGAAGCGAGAGAGGAAACGGGGATCCCGCGAATAAACGGCCGGGGTAAAAATAAAGGAACGTTATGAGCGAGGGGGTAGGGGGGCAAGGAAGAAATGTGGGCTAAAAGTGTCTTCCTCTCCTGACCTGCAGCTCGTGAGGCCTGGCCTGGCTCAACGATGAGTCACTCTTTTCGCCCCCTGCCGTCGCGCCGCACGGCCGCCAACCCCGTGGCTGTTGTCGCGGCCGATGATTATTCCGCAGTCGCCGCAACGAAACTTCCTTTCGGATAGGGGAGAGGGCAGGCCCTCCTCCTTCCGGATTCAATTCGATCCGCCGCGTTACTTCTATTTAATATAATCAACGGAGACACGCGTCCTTATTCCACCTAACGATACGATTTATTGATCATAAACCGCAACTAACTCCAAATACCTTCGAATTTTAGGTTAAATGCAACCTGGTAATTTAAACTGGAGCGCTTATATTTATATTGAAAACTATCCATATAACCTAACTTGTTAGTGACACGGATGCAATTGAGAAAGTTGGTAAGACAACTATTTGTTTCGTTAAAAATACGTATATTTTTAGCAACGATTTGCAAAGAAGTAAATTGCTCAAGTATCTAAACTGAGAACATAACCTTTCGATAATCACGATAATATGAGCTTACACAATTTATATATTTTTTGTAACAAACGAGAACTAGAACTAGAAAATATATATGTAAAATTCAAGTCACTGATCGGTGAATGTCAACACTGCACAGCAAGTATTCGGATTTGAACGAGTGATTAACTGTTATCGACGGTTTTGTATAAGTAATGCAATTCCGTAACCTACTTCCGAGGTTTTGCCGGAAATCGTAAATTTAATACTAAACGCGTCGAATGAATAGCAACATATCGACGGGGGCCTCGCATAACCTCTCTTGTCTGCACAGATGGCCCTTCGTTTAGCCTGCAATGCAACTGCTTGTCGATAAAGTTTGATAAACATTGGAAAATGTATTTTCTTCTTAAACTATTTCGAATATTAAGGACCTTTTAGTAACACTACTAGCTGTTAGAATAGATAGTGAGACCCCATGTGCAACAATTTTCAATTTCTTACAAGACAGTTCGTTAACGTAGTTAGGTTAGTTGGTAGTACGATCTAGATACCTCTAACAAAGTGGCACAACCGTGCCACCTATCGATGGAAACGACATCTCACGGTGAAGACCGGTTCCAAAGGAAATTGCAACTTTATTGTAGGCGTTCTATGGTAGCACCGTCACGCTATTCCGAAATACGTGACACTATGATATATGATACATTATGACGTCACAAGTTCATGTTTAACCATCGCGATACCCGATGCGTACTCCTGTCGACCGGCAAACCGTAATTATGCTTAATAGGTCGCAATTATTAAGAAAAGGGGTACGCGTGTTTCTTCGCAGGGCATTGGCCTGATTTCCAACGCTACTGCCTTGTACTTCTTAACCCCTCGAACATGACCTGGCTTTCAATCTCAAATGATTCAGCTAGTTATTTATAGTTAGTAACTTTTAAGAGCTATGCCACAGAAAACAGAGATCGATGAAATTTAACGCGATAATAAATGAATAAAAATAACGTGTATGAAATTGTTCACATTTTATTCGTTATTAAAAATGTTTCGTTAATTTTGCCCATCTTTGACAGAAAAGATACCAAAGATACATACGATATCTATCACAACATTTTTAATGGATAAAATTTGATTGAAAAATACAGAAATATATTGCCAAACTGTCGACCGTTAACGAAGGTTTATTAGTCGGTATATTGTCTTGTGTCAGGCTCGAAGGGTTAAATACATACGCAGTGACGCGTGCGTCTCGTTTTAGTTCGAGAACGCGATGTATAAAGCAAACACGTATCTATTTGAAATAGAAAAGTATGTACACTTCTTTTAATCGACACTGAAGTGTATATATGTATATATATAATGGTAAATAAATACCAAGCGCCATTGAAGCTAGTTACTAATAGAGCAGTTGGTAACTCGAATTATCGTGGAATGTCGATAATGAAGAAGTAACATTTGTTCCGTTCGATAACTGACAATTTGCAATAAAATGACGACAGTTTGGGTTAATATGGTAATGAGAGGAGACATTTTCATGGCACCTGCGAAACCAGAGCAACGAACCTCGAACAACTTGATTGTTATAATGACCCAAATGAAGCGACCCACATTCCGCCACACAGCGACCGTGCACAACTGCTGCCCGCCATATGCATTTGTCCGGACACAGATCTTTCCACAGATACATCGTAGTTCAGCACTTAATCATCGATAAATTAACCGATTCCAATTAAACGTCACAATTAATTAAAAGGCTAAGTACCAGAAATCCTTAAAGGTCGAAACCGAAGATAGTACTTATCGATTTGAGATACTAACATCGATACCACTTGTTAACATTATTATCCGTAAATTACCTGAATGTAAAAAAGAATAAATCGTATCTATGGTCGATAAGTTTTCCGTAAATTCAATTTTTGTTTTTAGTTTATTATTATGTTTATATTAAGATAAATCTCGTTGCACAATTAAACTTAAAATTGGTCATGATTTTCACAGACTACAAAAAAAAACATCAGATCGTAAATTGTCGAAAATGAACGTCATAAGAAAAGTTCCCCACACGAATGAAATGGAAATCCTCCAGTTCTTACGACGTGTCCTATCTCTTTGTTGGTACTTCACGGGGGAACCTTTAATCAAACTACGGAACGCATGGAAAGAATTCTTCGTGCTCGCGGCGGATAAGAGGTTATCTACGGTGTGATTTAATGCACAAACGAGAGTCCGATTAACGGCGCGGAGAAACATTTAAGCGCAACCACCCGTGGATAAGGCATCCGTAAATTCCACCATTCCGGAGATTAACACGAAACGAGTCATCGAGCATGCGTTACGCCTAAAATCCGAGATACCAAAGCCTGAGTCATCGCGCGGAGATTGTATTTACCCGCGCGCCTCGTCCAACTTCGTATTCTCCCGTCGCCGCGTCCAGACGTTTCAGAAATACCTTTGACCATAATAGTTGTCGGCTGACGTCGGAAATTAGGCGGCCAAATGGAACAGGTAACCAGCCGCGAGGTGTGATTAACCGCGCCACCAAGTGGCATCCAGCCAAAGGGGATGTAAATAAAGATGAAGATAAACAAAATGTCGCACAACTCGCGAAAGGAGGATCGGTAATGGCATACGCAGATTTTAATATAAACAGGATTGATGCCAGACTATTACGCGTTCGAGGCAATTTTTATATTAATTTTATATTTCTGAGGAAACAATTACTTTTGCCATTAAATGTTGGTTTGTGTTATAATGAAGTAACAGAATACAGTAGTGCAAGTCTTTCAATAGTATTTTAAACATATACAATTTAACGCAATTTTGGAACTGCATAAACATTTAATGAGATAGGTTTATTTATTTAGCTAGGTTATAAATTATATTAAATTGTAATCCTAGATTTTGCTTTCTTGTTTTCATTTGGTGAATATAGTCGCTAAATATAAGAATAATTGCTATAAACTATTGAGAAAAGACAAGTTATAGTTTGGAAAATTCCGCCGAGTCGGAATGTGTTAACCGTACTGTTTCAACAAGAGGTCGAGCTGTAGGCTGCAGAGAGCGTAGACTGCATCATAACTTTCTGACTCGCGTTTAAATCCCACTAGAACAAACTTCATTTTACTTTACTTTCAACAAATCATTCATTGACTATCTAATGTTAGAAATTAGCAAATATATTTTTAACTGTGTAATATAATTCTATCCTGTGCAACAATATGGTTACTAACACACACGGTCCAAATGGAATTTTTCAAACCTTAATCTCTCTTTTCTTAAATTAATTTAGCTTTCATGGATATAAAACCTACCAAACCATAACAATTTTATTGAAATCGGTGTTTGCCACTACTGAGCCCCCTCTTATCAAACGACCCAATTCACGATACGTTCGTGTTTTGTTTTCAAAGATACGTCAACATTAAGGAACCGACGCGAACAGTCAGCAGAACGAAACATACGTTAGAATACCGAACGTTGGATGACCAACAGAGATCAACTCTTTAGGATCTTATGACGATGGCTGAGTGGACTATTTTTATCTCGAACTCAACACCACGTAGAAATATCTAAACCCTCATCGCTACCGAGTAACAAGAAACGCTCGAGGATACCAGAAATTCGCATTGTTCGTCGTGTCATTCGGGGTACATTTTTCGAGAAACAGGATCATCGTTCGAGCCAAAACGTAGGCGAAAAAGAGAGGACCGCCACACGCTTCGGGGGCGACAAAAACGTAAATCGTATCTCGGTCCAGCGACGCGGCTAACGAGACTCCCGGTCTCCGGAGGAGCCGCAGGAACGTACACACGCCGGAATGACTCACATTCGACGAAACGTAAAATACACAAAACTTTTCGGGACTCTTACCCCACGGTTCGAGATTCTCCAGAGGGACGAGCCTCAGGACGAGGCACGGTGCTTGCTTCTTCATCCTCATGTTCGATCTTCGCGAGATTTGCTCCACGATTTTCGCAGACTCTCACCTCACCATTTGACACGCACGGTCACGGAGCGAACAAACGAATCCCTGTCCTCGGTCACTCGCGAATCACAAAACGATCACTTGGCGTTCGGGTTCGCGGTTACGCAAACTGGGATCACGGGAGAACGGGGTCTCTCGTTGATCGTCGACGTGCCGTTTCGATCTTTTATCAACGATCCGGCGTGTTCTCTGCCAGACTGACGATTGCGACTACAACCTCTCGACGAGGCGTGTTTACGCGTTCACGGCAAAACGAGAACTGTTAGGGAAAGATACGTGGCAAAAGCGGCGCTCGCCCTTTTGCTCGTTGGCGGGAGACTGCTAGCTAAGCGGCACGAGAGAGTTTACATGAGGCTCGACTGGATGAGTCATCCGGCTCGACGCCGATTGGTCGGCCCCGCCGTGACGTACGCGATTCGCGCGGCGAGACGAAAGCACACGAACGTACTCGGGTACACGCGCTGTCTGTGTACCACGCTACCTTCCGTCTCCTTTTCTCCAGAGTAGCTGACAATCGGCCTTCTTGCTCTCTCTCTCCCTCTGTCTCCCGTTCCTTCCTAGTTTTCGCGGGGCTTCGTGCATTTTGTTCGTAGCGGCACGCAACGCTCCGCAACGTCCTATGACGACCTTGTCGCGCGAGTTGTTCGTAAATACATAACGTAACGCTACTTAATTGTCGAACCGTCGATAAATCGACCTTTTCGTCGCGATCGCGAACGGAAAGTTTGAAAGTTCACAGGGCCCGCCTCGAGCCGCTAGGACCGGTGATCTCCGTGACACATGCGTGGGTCAACGGTGACCCACGATCGTGACAATTCTCTTTTAGGAATTTGCTTCGTTCAACAGGTTGATATCGACGATGATGGGATTCTTATGAATAATTCAATGCGATCGATAGGGTTTCTCTATTTCTGCTAGATTACAATTTATTTCGAATTTCTTGTTTGAAGATGGACAAACTTCTTATTTACATTCGAAATATCTGAATGACTACTTTCTAGTTGCACACGAAATGTCCACATCTCCGATTCACTTTCTATCGCAGAGAACTCTCGAGAACCTGGATCGAAGGAAAAATGTTCTCGCCGAAAGCTCTCGATTCGAAAAGATCAAAGGTTGACTTTTGCTGGGGCACGAAAATAAATCCGAGGCATTATGCGTCTCTCGAACGCAATGATTCACGCATCTGCATTCGTAAAGCAGAGAACCTGCCGAAGACGGTTACGCAATTTGCCTACAAACCTGCGTCTAATTTTACGACTTATCGCGCTGTCCCAGTACTCGGGAAACTGTTACACGAGACAAAAGTTTTTAAGACGCGACAGCTTCCGAGTCGTGAAAACGCGGAGAAATCCACGCTGCGAACGGACGCCATTGAGCTCCGATCTTCCGCGTCCCGTTCTCGGAAGAATATTTCCTTTCTTCGTTGAACAAACACCAGCTCGTGAATTTAAAAGTCTCACTACACTACTAGAATTTTAAAGTTCTATCAGTTCACTTTTCAGTTACAATATTCGATACATATTCATTTTGATGAAGACAAAATAATATGTGGTAACTCAATAAAACTGTTTACTCGTAATATATTTAAAAAATGTTCGTATACTCGTTGATTATAGGTTTTTATTTGATGATTATTAACTATTCTAGCATTCCATAGTCCATGAAACAAAAAACGATTAAATTATTCGAATGGTCGTAGCCGTATTCCTAATCTCGTGTTTGCATCTCGTGCGTTGCTTCGACTTCCTTGATCCTGGTGCAAGCGTCTATGGTCCGCAATAATGCAACAATTTCTATTTCCGAGGTATATCCTCATAAGCAAAAGATTTTGGAAAATCCCCAATAGCAATCACAGGGTTACGATTGTTTTTTTTTATCGATAGTTTGGATCTTATGCGGTCACGTTAAGAAGAAACGTTCGTCATCGACTGTTGACGCTTCTCTCAAACAGCGTGACGATTTCTTGGTATAGCTTGAAGGATTTCATTAGGCAGAACCGACAATTTCATCATCCTCAATTGAGCAACAAAGAATACAAAGGTAACAGAACTGTTAAGTTTGGAGGTTTCTATCGTGTCGGATCTTTGAACTTAGCTCCGCTAAACCGAAATGTCCAACATTCGGAGCCAAGTTTCGAATTTGTACAAGACATCTAGCTCGCGTGATAAGATATTTCCAGTGACAAATTTGTGATATCGAAGACCTTCGAGCCATCATCTCTGCTTTTGATGATATTCGATCCTTGCACAAAATATGGTGACTTGTTTATTACATTTGGATTATTTCTGAATTTCATCCGGTTCCAAGGGTTCGTCCTTGGATAGATCAGAAATAATCCAATTATAATAAACAAGTCACCATATTTTGTGCGGATCTCTCCTCATTCACTGGTCCAAATTGCCAAGAATTATATCATAGTTCATAAAGTTCATAAAATTTATTATTATTCTTATTTTCCATAATCGTCAAGAATTCCGATGACAAAAGCGATCATTTTAGCCCAAGTTCCTGACTGGACGCAACTTTACACCGAAAGTGACGTGGCCTAAGACGTCAAATCGCGATCGAAATCAGATAAACGCATCTCGGGGCACTCGTTGATCGTTTTGTCGATCGCAGACCATCGCGAGTGATTCAATTGGACGCGCTGGATAGAAATCCCTTCAAGGCCAATGACTAACGTTTAGAAGAAACGCTTATTGACGACCACTATCGAGCGTCACTCTCCTCCCGGGGGTTCCGAGATCCCTCAAGGTTTCTCGAACGCGATACAATAATGTCATCGGCGTGCGATCTCCGGGCGAGAAAAAGGAGTCATCGCGAGCGGGGCAGGTGATCCATCTCTGGATTATTCCCAGCCGTGACGTCATTGTCCGGCGAGGATCAAAAATTCTGGAGAACGTATGAAACAACGTTTCCTGGCTTTGTGTTTGCACTAAGATGTCATGGTGGCTTGTTAAATCGTGGAATTAGTCAGCCAACGGGGCTAAAAGTCCAGCTTAGTCACTTGACGAGTCGAGATCATCTTTGGAAACGGACTAGATCAACTTGGGGAGGATACTTTGTACGATACGCCTCTTATAATTCCACGGACTATGATTGCGGATGATCTTCGTGATCATACAGACCATCGTGATCGTGATCATTTACATTCGCGCGTTTGAAAGATGTGAGTGTGACCGAAGGTCGGCTAAACTAGAATTCTAGTTTAATTCAATGAAAAATTGATGTAATACTTTATTGCTCGACTAACTGAAACCCTGCCTTAACACAGCTAAACAGCTAAAACGTGTTTGCAATTTTTATAAAACGATCTCGTCTTGTAGAACACGTTGTACAGTGCAGATTGATTCCACGACTATCTTATTAGTATTTTGAAACGATTACGAGAAACGTATCAGCTTTAAACAATAATTCATACAATGAAAACACACGATACTTTGATAACGATACAAATTATGAAAGTGTTCAATGAGATAATGGATGTTTTGGTTAAAGTTGAAACCAAAGAATTTGTATTATCTCGTGTACGAGCCAAATGCGAAACACGAGAATAAAGAATGATTCACAAAATGAAAACACACACAGTCACAAATTGTGAATGTTTTCAGTAGGATATCGAACGTTTTGGTAAAAGTTGTAAATAAGGACAAATGCATTCAGAAAGAACTTTTACATCGCCGGTGCTAATTATCTCGTGAACGAAGAAAATACGAGATACGAGAATCAGTGTCGCGTGTATTTAATAAAAGAGGACGACACGTAACACCAGCAGCTTTCAAAATATTGATTACCTCATTATATTAAGCGCCGCATTTATGACTCTGCATGTGAACAGTTTCAATCTATTCAAAGAATTCCAGCAATGGACGCACAGAATGGAACGAAAACACAGTAGCGCGTACTGTGAATCCTTAATGACGGATTAATCATGCCTTATTGCGCGCATTCCAAGCTCGACTACGACCGAACGAGAGCGAATCGTGAATCGAGACGCGAATAAGCGATCGGTCGATCGCCCGGAGCGAAGAGATCGAGAGTTCGCCGCGAAATCGACGTGAATCAAATTGTAAACAGACCGCGAGATACGACTTTGCTCCGAGACTCTCGTTACGACAGCCGCCATGATTCATTCTGGCGCTGGACGTCGGGAATAAAGTTCTTGGGAATAAAGTTCATCGATGATATCGCGATCCGGCTGGACACAGGGATGATGCACGTTTGGTAAACGTCCACGGGAATCTTTTCGCGCGGGAAAAATGAAAAAATTGAAAATGGCGGGGAAACGATCGTTGCCTTACACCAGAAATTCGATATTCTTACATAGAAATTAAAATATCGAATATAAAGGACAGTTAAATACAAATCAAAATTAGAGAATTAACATGTAGTATAATAAACGATAGTTATGGTGGAGTTAGGTTAGAATATTGGAGATAAATGGACGAAGATAGTTAACACAAGTTGATTGAATGGGGGCAAACACATTAGAATCGAGGTTCCAGCAAATTCTAGAAATTAATGACGTTTACGTGTCAGATTGTGAAACCATAATCGAGACAGATGATAGTTTATATCCTTAACCTAACCCAAATATACTCCGAATCTTACAAGTACGTTGTATAATATTGAAAATATTATTCTGTGTATCTTCGAAACTAAAGTCGAACGGCGGTTATATGCATAGGAGAAAGTGACTCATAATATCGACCTTGGCAAAATATTTATGCGCTTGATACATAAATTAATTTACAAATTAGAATCGATCGACGAATTTTCCAAACCAACACTCGGACGAGCATAAGCCAGTTTGCAAGCGAATCTAACGTTTTTAATCGACGTTCGAGAATGAAGTTTGCCCAACTCCGGATCTAGAGATGTTTCCTCTCGATTAAATTATGCATTTTACGTTTCGTCGGCCCCGCGTTTGATATCAGCCGGAAATGTAAGTTTCGTTCGCTGCGTAGAAAGACCGAGGGGGACATTGAGACGTAAAAGTTGATATCGATGTTCGATGCGGTTAGGTATGACTCACTGTCGGAGCTCTACGCGACCCTGAATTATACTAGTAACCGCGTGCTCGCGCGCGATCCACGCGCGCTTTTGTTTACTAGCTTTCGAGCCGGGACTCCTTTGACGGACGACGCGCATGATTCAGGCTGAAATTTATGCGAGATTCGTGCAAGTCTACCAGCACAGACTCCGGCGATCCCAGCGTTTCATTGCTCGTCGCGAGGTTCTGGCAAGCTTCGAAGCTGAATTGTTTAATATAGCTTTCGAGTCGGTTTCTTTGACGGATGACACGCGTCACTCAAGATCAAAGTTATGCGAGATTCTCGTAAACCTTTCACTGGTAGCTACTGT
This sequence comes from Colletes gigas, assembly GCF_013123115.1. Classification (NCBI taxonomy): domain Eukaryota; kingdom Metazoa; phylum Arthropoda; class Insecta; order Hymenoptera; family Colletidae; genus Colletes; species Colletes gigas. The sequence continues at coordinate 1,324,152 of NW_025106648.1, forward strand.
ACAGGAGTTATCCGGAATTTCCTATGCAAACTTCGCCATTTTCCTGGTAAAAAATAGGACCAAAATATAACAAAAATATATAACTCAAAATGTCGAGCGTTAATACAATTAAACTAGCTATTATAGCGATGTCTTGGAAAGTATCGTGACGTGTTCGTCCCTGGGAAGTTCAACGAAAATTTTATTGTTTTATACTTATTACTAATCGATCGAAATTGCCGATAGGGCGTCGTCGTAATTTTTAATAAATCATTGTTATCGATACGCGTTTTCTAAGCGCCGCGCAATATTCCCGGCGTTTATCTCTGGCGTTAGTCATGCTATTTTGTTCTTTCTCGCGGTTTGCAATAATAGCGTCTGTCGGACGGGCGACCCATTATTTAGCGATAAAAATTGTTTATACGCTGACGCCTTCGATAATACGGATTTTCCATTGATCTTCGATTAATCTTTGTTCAACATTTGGTGACTCAACGACGCGATGGAAAATGGGGAAACCAGCGTGTCCTTAAACAATGTGACTCATCGATCTTCGCGATTGTTCCTGATCTATTTTCACTTTAATCTCCCTGCTGTGCGCGGTAACGAGTCTATATTAAAAGGTGTTATCTTTCTTTAACCTTCATCTTAGCAAAATATGACTTTGGGATTGCATCGAGTTCGATTAATTGTAGAGTCTGTCGACAATATTTATATTGCGATCACTAGCATTCGTATCATAAAACTAGTTCAAATATTTTATAATTTAGCGATAAATAAAGTATCATTAATATACAGTATGAGGCCCCTTTCGATGGTCTGATAAAAAAATGTTTCCTATCGAAGTTAATTAGTATTTAATTATCAAGAAATTACAGTGCTTAAATTTAACACCAAATTGATTTTCGATAAAAAATTGAGGTCACTGTTATATTTTTAAATGGAACCAGGTATTTTCATTCAACGACCTGCTACACTATAACCTTAATTACATTGAAAGAAAAATTCTCATCAATTGATTACACAATATTTGAAATTATTCGGCGGTACATAAAACCAAGACCTCATTTATTCAACTTCAGAACTTAACACACAAAATAAAAGGAAAATTTATATTAAATGCGTAGAAATTTACGAAGAAGTTCTCTAATTGGCTACACATAAGACTTTATTACAAAGAGTAATTTAATTGCTAGTTACATGCACCTTTTTCAATTTGGTTTTGTATCAAATTTTTCTTTTATTATATCCTGTGCATTAAATTCTGAGATTGAATGAATGTGATGCTATTAATAAAGCATTCGTAGTTTGCGTTCATTTGTTTACATCTAAATGCGAGGGCTTAGTATTATGTAGTATTATTTCAAATATTGTGACAATTTTTTCTTCAATGAGATCTGAAAGTCATAGTGTAGCAGGTCATTGAATTCATTTCGATGTCGCCTACAATACCATGAAATTAAAAATACCTAGTTCCATTTAAAAATATAACAGTGACTTTAATTTTTTATTGAAAATCAATTTGTTATTAAATTTAAGTAACTGAAATTTCTTGTCAGTTAAATACTGACTAACTTCGGTACGAATCATTTTTTTGTGACCATCAAAAGAGGCTGAGATCTCCTGTATAAACTGTAGATCCTATAATTACTCGTTGTGCAATTGAAACTCTTATTCTAATTTGAATAGGGGTAGGTAAATGTGACTGTTGTATTTAAATTAATCTGAAAAAAAGTACAAAATGTGATAATGTTCCAAGAAACTTCAAATCAATGTTTTCAAACGTAGGGTGTAATTTTGAATATTTTACCACCACTATCAGACGTATTTTATCGAGAAGGGTGCACGATTGAAACAAGGTTGGTAGCCATCCATCCAAACCAAATCATCGACTCCAAATGACAAGGGGTCCAAGGATTTCCAAACATCTGCACATTGCTACTCAAATAAATCGTTCAAATTCCCCGAGTGCCCCGTTCGAAACGTATCGCACCCCCGCCTCTGTGGAACCGTGCAAGTCCAAGGGTCGCGATCCCCCCTAGTCGCAGGTGTCGTTTTACACCGGTGTCTACGAAATATTTCTGATTAATTCCATCAGATTGGCGGCGGGAGTCTCCTGTCGAAAGGGGTTGGCGTCTGACGGCGGTTCGCGAGGATGCCGACACGCGCCCGGCCGCCATCGTCCCCGGGGCTCACCCCAGTGACCGTTTAAGCGATGTTTACAAAGCAGGAAAACAGAAGCGACGGGCACACGTAATCCCCCTGGTTAATGTACCGTCGTTTCCTGAAGGGAAACGCGACGGATGAGAGAGGCACGCCAACGAGGAAGACGATGGCGGCCACCTGCCATGCAGTTCGACCGATGATGCGTCCTCCGGCTGACGGGAATTCGTGTAACAGCGTCCCGGACACACGCGTGGAACGCGTCACGAAGGATTCCGGCATGAATGAATCACTTAACGAGAAACACGCGTCGGGCATGCGTAATATTCCTTCTACCGTTTCGTTTCCAATAACAACGATCGAACTTTCGATTGTCACACCCGCCATATTTGTTGTTCGTCTATTCGAGCCGCGCGACATTTGTATTCGGTAGCGCTTTACGAGTCATCGGTTCGATTTATGGTCAACACGATCGATCAACGGATCGGTTCGACGTTCAAAATCGGATTGGGGACTCGGACCAGTCGCTAGTATTTCATGAGATCTCGGAACGAATAACGAGGTACTTGGAGAAATCTTCTTTGAGGCGGTAAAATGGATGTGTTTTAATTTTTTAGGGTAGGAGAAAGATAAGAGCAAGTAGGAACAAAAGGATTTCAAGATTATTGGGGCAGAAGAAAGGATTTGGGTCTCTTGAGATAGGAACAGATGTGTTTGGATACCCAGAATGTGAATCTTAATCGTTTGAAATGAGAGAAGCAAGTCTGGTCGAATCTACTGGAATTGAATTTGAGTCTCTCGAGATAGTAGGAATAGGTGTATTTGAATCTCTCGAGATAAAATGAAGAGGTATATTTTAATCTCTAGGAGGAGGAAGAGGTATCTGAATCATTTGAAATAGTAGAAACAGGTCTGCTTGAATTTATTGGCGTGGGAGGAAGAGAAGATATGTTAAGTATACATTTATTTATGTTTACTTATTCTATCTTACTGTATTTTATGCCTACCTCAACACCTAATCTTACTCCCCACGAAGAAATTTGAAGAGATTAGCTCGAATCTATCGGATTAGGAGGAAGAGGTGTGTTCTAATCTCTCAGCGTAGAAGGAAGAAGTGTTTGAAGTGGAAGAATGAAGTCTGTTTGAATCTAAGGGGGTAGAAGGAAGAAACAATTTTGTATTTCTCGAGACACAATGAAGAAATGAACTAGAATTTGTCGAGGCGGAAGAAAGAAACGTGATCGTGTCTCCTAATAAATTTTTGAGGCACGAAACTGGTAATCCTTTGATTTCATTAGAATAGTGTACTTTTTAAATACAAAAAATTGATCGTTCCAGGTTTTAGATTAAGAGGAAGATGTTCTTTCGAGCTTCCTAGGAATTAAACGTTGCATCGCAGGAAATTCTTTTTCCCTGATTCATATCTGTCCTGTCGGGGAGATTAAAATTCGCAAATATCGAGACGTCGTTTCACAATAAGAAGGCAAGAGACGAAAGCTCCCAGTATCGAGGAAGATCACGAAGTCATTTGCAAAGTCTACTCGAAAGTCCGATCGACGTCTCGCAAAGCCTTAACGCAATCGTGACTCATGCGATCGCGCAAACACGGCCAGCGTTTCTCTCGAACAACGATCCCTCTGTACCGGACAACGAGCAACCGTGCGATCCCTCGATCAACGATCCGACAACACGGTATCGTTGACAAATTAAAAAATACAACCGTATTCTAATTTTAAAAAATTCAAAAGAAAAAAATACAATAATTAGTCGAAAAGCAAATCGATGAGTTGTTTTACGTTAACTCTGAAATTGTGTTTGACATAAGCTGTGTTTACTATTGTCAATAAACTATGAAGCAGAACAAATTGTGTGTTTGTGTTTTTTAGCACTTAGTCGATTCTACACGAAAATAAAAATCAAAAGTAAAGAATAAAATTTGTTCGTTCGAGGCTTTGTTTTTGAAATAATCGAATTTAAAAAACGCTTGCGACTGAATACGAGTCACTTTGGCGTGTCTGTCCACTACCCACTGTTTCCATTTGCTGCAACATTTTATACAGTTTCATCAGGACTGTTTCATGCTTCGTACATATTCATCGCTCTTCAATCTAACTTCCGTTGAAATTGATAAAAGATAGGAAATTTAATTGCACATTTTGTTCATAATTAAACAGCATTGCTTAGAACCCAAGTAACAAGACCGGTTTAATACCTTTTTAATAACTACTTTTTAATAACTACGAATAAATCATCGTAGGAAACACACCCTTGCAAAAGGGGAGTATTTTCGTCGCCTCGAGCCCATCGATCATTGAGAAAAATTACTCGAACAGCCGTCGAAACGTGACGAATCGCCGGAACGATACGAACAGCGTCCAGTAAATTCACAGCCAATCCTTTACCGAGAACGATCGTTTTCAGCTTCGAGTCCTTTGAGTCCACAGGGGAATTAGAGATCGCTGTTAATCGTATTACTCGCAGCTCGTCGATCAAACGGAATTATCGTTGCAATTAACGTTCGACGAGGGGTTCGACGCTTTCCGCGGCTATCGATTCCACCCTTCCGGCTATTTTCCGACGCTTCTCTTATTATTCCAGCCGTAAGTGGACACGGGATACGACGTTTAATTTGTTTCGGACCGATTGCACAATGGCGGGCGTCGCGACGCGATGATGCTGCGTATAAAGAACTCCGAGAGGGGTGAAAATGACAAGAAATAACGAGGGAGTCGGAAGAGAATGGAACCGTATGAGCTGGCAGCGAGCATCGACAGTGAGTCAGTCTACAAATTTTCTGATAATCCACTACTCCCCCTCCTTTCACGTGTTCTTTTCTTTAGGAAACCCTTTTCCAGTTCTCCGTTCGTCGATTGTTGATACCCAACTATCGGTATGAATTGCAAAGATTATAAACTCGTAGATAAGATACCGATCGAGATTCTTGAAATTAATTCGCGACGATATTACAAATTTTTTTTACCCGTCATCTTCCCAGTTAGGAAGAGTTATTGTTTTCAAATGGACACCATAATTTTTCCCAGAGGTAAACAAACGGAACACACGCGTCAGAGAGGGACTTTTATCTCGAATCGAGGACAACGAAGATCACTCGTCCTGCATAAATATAAACACAAGCTATTGGTATAATGGATCGTTTGTAACGCCGACGGTGGAAGTGCAGAGATAGTCGGGGGGCAGGTGTATGAGCAGAAAAATTAGTATTCCCCCGAGCGGACACGGTTTTGGGCTATTCATCGGTTAGTCGACCGGCCGACTTATCGGACTATTTATCGCGGACACTTATCATTCAAGTGCCACGCTCGATACGCAACTGTTTAGTCACCCCGATTGAGAATGAAAAAAGAACGGACGCGCAGACCGATAAGAATAGGTCGAGCACGTCGACAAACTGTTCCGATAAAAAAAAAACCGATAACGCCAGGTGATAACGTGCGCTCCTTTCTCGCGGGAAAATCTTGCTAAATTTCCGAGAACACCGGTGCATGTAAGGCCCGATAACGCGGGAACACGATCGATAACGCAACGATTTCCTTGCTATTCGACGAAAGCATTCCTACGGTTTTTTGGCCGAGAGTACATCGGCTACGAACGATTTATTATCGAAAAGAGATAACTCTAACAGCGAAGTTTACGTAATACGTGAAAGTGCATATAGTAAAACCGATACCATGCATTGTGGATTGTCGAAGGTTGGTTATAGAGGGTTGTCGAAGGTTGTTTATATTAAAATAGACACCATTCGTCAGTGAATCGTGTGCTAATTAATTTGAAAATATTTCCTGTCTAAACCTCGTTCTAGTAATTTTAAAAACTAACTTAATTCTGTAGGATTGAAGGGATCCATCCACAACATTCAAGATGGCGACGATAACCTCAAACTCGACAATCTCAAACTTCGTTGTTTGTCAATTTACATTTTCATAATTTGCATCGACCGTGTAACTAGCGATAATACGATGGATATTCGATCCTTTAACGAATAAATAAACACGTTCATGAATTAACCAGACGAATGATTCCGTCTAGAGATAAAGTGAAACCCAGACCGCGTCTCGCGTACCAATGACAAGATTCGGAAGCTGCGAACCGATATTGGAATAAGGTTGGAGACGGATTTCGTGATTTATTCGAGCGGTCCATGCTGTCTGTGCTCGTGCCACGAATAACCTACGGAATCATGCCGGCAGTCTGAGTCAGCAGGGATCGTAGTAGGAAACCGACTAGTCTCGAAGGACGCGCGGTACGACGCTTTAACCCGCGCCGCGTCGTTCCCGCATTCTTTCCGCGTGCACGCACGACTCTGATTCATTTCGCGCTAATAACCCCGCGACCCTGATTTTATTTGCACGGGACTAGCCGCGCTCGTTCCTGAGAATTCTACGACGACGAACGAACCTGAGCTTCGAATCGATGTCGTGGAAATCAGACCTGGACGAAATTCGAATGGTTATTTAAAATGGATAAATTTAATCACCCCCTTTTCCATTTTCTTACAAATTTCATCTTAATCGGTACTTTCGATTCCTTGGAACAACAGTCAAAATAATCGAGTATCCAGTATACTCGAGACTGGGGCAATGTCGGATGTGCAGTGATAAAAACGAGGAATTGGACCATTTTTATGTGGTTTTCTTCACTTAACGGGGTTAAGGAACAATTTCTCGAACATTCTTAGGATTTGGCAATATTCTTCATCATACTACGCGTTGTTTGCATTTTGAAACATTAAAATCCTCCAATTCGTTCAGAAGTTATGATTTTTTAAACATACACATGAAATTTTGAGGAAACGTTTCTAGCCCCACATTTTACTTCAGATGAAGAATTTTTTTCTCGAAAGTGTGTAGGTTTTCGAGGGTACGTCTATTCACCAAAAATTATTGTAATTGACCCCTGTAACTAAAAATAATTTTTTTAGAACGATTTGAAATTTTTTAATTTCATCGACTTTCTGCACCTACCCCATGTTGATTTTTCTTGAAAATTCGTTTTTGATTTTTAGTAAACACAACTATAAGTAATGTAGCAATACAATTTATTACTAAAAAATAAAATATATAAAATTCCTACGCTTTCTTTGTTTCTGTGAAACATAATCCAAAGAATAGCATTCACCAAAGAATAGTCGGGGTTAGGTCTGGGTTAGGACATTTCGGATAACCGGGTGCTGGATAATCAGAACTCTACTGTATTTCGATCGATTTTAGGTTCTTCGTTTTGGTCAATTAATGGTAAATTGCAATACAGCTTATTTGAAAATTCTTTTGTCTCCAAATGCTCCCCATTTTTAACACTAGAACTACTAGAACTATTGCCAGGTATGGTGTATTTATTTGTACCAAAGAAATTAAAACAATAGAAACTTGAAGAATTGTATAATGCAATGGAAATAAATAGCTTTATAAATTTGCAAAAATCCAGGCGAGCAAATTTTTTATAATTTTTATTAGAAATTACGAATGGATCATTTTGATCATTTCGGTAGTTCTAGTATTAAAACCATCAAATTTCACAAATTTCTAATAATGATATTAGACTATTCAAATGTTTCGATAAAGATATTCGAATACTCCAATGTACGAAGTTAATTCGAAAGTCTCAGAAAATATTCGAACACTTTCAGCCATAAAGTTCCATCTGCCTTTATTTGCCCGCGTAACTGCCACTTCATCGAGCGCCAAGCTCGCGTCCGCGAATGAGTAATTCGACAAATATTTAAAGGAAATAAAGCGCGATCGCGGTCACCTGGAATTTGCATTGACAGCTTTTGCATTCTTCCATGCGACATTGAGGCGACGGTTGCTCCTCGGTTGAAATACGTTTCTCTGCCACGCGCGACTGTCAATTACGACACTATTTATGGCGGTATTTGAGTCACTAATGCGACTCTGTCTGAATCTCAGTTGCATAATTGATTCGGTGTCGATGTCGGGCGTGTGCACACCGAAGGAGTCATCGTGGCTTTTGTTTGAACCAAGAGCAAATGTCATCGATCAAAGGAAACACGGCCGTTACGCGTGAAAATCCAATGGGTGACTCACCTAGCAAAATTTGCACTCGGTTTTATCAGCTGCGACTGTCGCCTCGTGCCCCCATCGACGATAACGGACGATTATGCAAACGAATTAACCCTTAAGTACACGCCTGGGGATCCGGTAAATCCCCATTTGGGAAACATTATGTTGGTACTGATTCGTATAAATTGACTATTTTTCAAATTAAATGCACTTTAAACAGACATATGTATATTTAATTTTCTTTATTGAAAGTTATTTAGATAAGAATTTAAAACACCTCTTAAATTCAATTTTATTCGCGTCGCGTGTTCGAGAAGACGCAATCAATGTTTTTCGAAATACTTTACACAGCAAACTAATCGCGTAAATTTATGGTAATTTCAACTACGTTATCCTCGAGCATTATTTGCAGAGTGCATTACTTGCATTTTCAATTAGCTTTTAGAATGCGAATAGTGAGTCATGGCTTTCATATGATTCAATAATAGCACCATATAAGAGCGATGGCCAATTGAGACACTAAATCGCTTACTCTAGATACGAAACTAGCCCATCTCTAGGACGATTAGGGATTTTGGATGACAGCTACGATGAAGTTGTTTAGAAATTCCTGTGTTCGTTACAAATTTCGAGATCCATCTTTCACGGAGCCCTCAGAAACGTTTTATATCTGTCACTCGAGCCAAGAAGTAGGAATTCCAGTATCCCCAGCAATTTCAAGAATCCCCCCAGCTATCCTTTCCCGATGGCCCTTAAAACGGGCTTGTAAAACTTTATCTCGGGTTCAAATTCTTATTAATACCGCCGTTGCAAGGGAACCTACTCCCTCTTATCGTTGTGAGACGGTCCCAATTACGCCTGAAATTCCCTAGTGAAAAACGAAGGAGCTACAAGCGTTCCCCTGCGACAGGGACTTCACGGAAGTCCCCCAACCGTACGATTTATGTGCGCTCGCACCCGCGCCACTGATTGGTACCTGCAGTAGCTTGTTTACGGATCGGCTCGACCATGTACCCGCATGTTCGAAACAATCGATACGGCGAAGTGGAATACGAGGAAGTTAATGCGTTCCAGGCAGCATACGTTTCTCATGGAAACGTTTATACCTACGAACGAGTGTCACGGATAATCCCCATCCCCCTAGATTTCTGTTTGTTCCTGCAGAAAGAAATTATAATAGATTTTAAAAAATCACTAGACTAATAACTATAATCCCCATCCCCCTAGATTTCTGTTTGTTTCTGCAGACAGAAATTATAATAGATTTTAAAAAATCACTAGACTAATAACTATAATCCCCATCCCCCTAGATTTCTGTTTGTTCCTGCAGACAGAAATTATAATAGATTTTTAAAAATCACTAGACTAATAACTATAATCCCAATCCCCCTAGATTTCTGTTTGTTCCTGCAGACAGAAATTATAATAGATTTTAAAAAGTCACCAGACTGATCTGAATGTGCCATTACTAGGAAGAAATGTACAATGAAGATAAATTATAATAAAATTACTTTTTTTCTTTTTTTTTTATTAATATTAAATTACGTCTCCAACTAGATTCATTGAGCTAACTAAAGACATGGCTTGTAGCGTTGTTGCTACATAGTAAACTTATAACCGCGTAAAATTGAACTTTTCTTTTTACGAGGTATCGTATACTTTCGAAGTCTTTAAGTTAGATTTGCATATTTAAAATATTAGGAAGGCATTGTCCCGAAGCCATAACTTAGGTTATGACCCGCATACAGGTCAGGTAAAAGGGTAATTCGTTCGATTTCGCCCCTTGCTCCTACCCTCCTCGACGATGCATCGTGTTTTCATGAACTTGAACCAGTGCTTTTTCATTACGAAGAATACAGGTACGAAACGAAATAAATTACAACGTTATACAACGGTAAACGAAACCTATGATTCACGAGTGATTCACACTGATCTGTTACTCCATTTTCACTGTCCGGGCGAAAGTAACTATACGTAGAAAGTACATAAACAGCTCGTAAAAATGCCTGCAGTAATTTAGCGCGGGCAGAACCATCGCGATTGCTGCATCGTGACGCTACAGGGCGATTATAGTAATTGGGCCAAGCTATAGCTCTGTCCTAAGAAAACATAAAAAATTCGATTTTTTTTTGGTGTTTATATAAAAATTTTATTTTTTTTTGTTTCGAATACGTCTTCTTCTATGTATTTCGTTTGCTTGGAGCTGCAGGCTGACCTAATTGCTAGAAACGGTTCGTATTGGAGCGATCTGTGTCCCGAGCGAGCACACGTTATCGTAATTAAGTTTAAGGTTCGTTTTAGACAGCCGTCAGAACGTCCCGGGTTTATTTACGCGCTAAACAGTTTATCGTTTGGCGCAGTTTCGCACAATGCGTCGTAAAACGGCGTGACTAAGTACGATCTACGCGATTGCACGCGGCGCGTGAAAACTACCAGCGTGCGAGCGCGATCGATGAAATTTAAGGTGGCTGCGCCGCTCGCTCGGCTGACTTATTTGTCGGCCGTGAAATCGAAACCGGCGTTCAATTTCGCGATCGACGCATCCAGAATATTTATTACGATCCACGTTCCAAGGAGTGCTGAGGTCGAATGTACTGTGCACAGATCGTGTGTTGCCGAGTGCCAACAAACTTTCATGCACCACATCTATTTAACACTTTGACGTCACCTATGGATGACAGGATTTATGATTATGATACTAGAAAAATTAGTTCTCAAGTTAAGACGTTGAGTAAAATAAATTTGAAATAAACAAGTTTTAGGTTATGTAGCCTAGAATTATACGGTTTTGATCTGGCAGTGAACGTATTAAATTCAAAGCTAGGTCTGTCTCCTGCCATTGTCGTTACTCGTAAAAGACAGGAATACTTTAGAAAAGGACTAACATCCCGTCATCCATCACTAGTGACGGGTTGTCCAAATCCCAGCTTTGAAATGGTTACGTTTGTAAGGCTACGGAGATTCGATGCTTAGAATTCTTGGAAGTCTTGAAATTCTCGACTCTAGAAAATCTCGAAGCAGTTGTATAATAGAATCGGTTCAAACATAGCGAAGTGTAACGAGTAGAAGAGATACAAACGTTGAAAATCATATGTCAATGTTATTTTATTTAGCCATCGAACTTAAGAGACAAATTCAATATTTTTGGATATTTATTTAATTTGTACTATTAGTTGAAGTCTGACGGATAGGTAATTGTAAAAGTTAAAAAGATATCGCGATGGACGTTGAGATAACAGCGTGGTAATAGAATAAAGGACTCGCGAATGAATAGAGCTAAAAAATGAAAGATTCTATGCTTCTTAGGCCGACATCCGCGATTTTGCAAAGATCAAAGTGCACATTTATCTATTCCTTTCACCTGTCCTTGGTAATGCAACCATTGTCGCCAGCTACCCTGCGTGATGCAAACGCGAAAGTCTCGAGATCGGTTCGATTCCCTCGTAAAATCTCTGCTTACGTTCGACTAATTCTATTATGGCGCCAGCCACACGGAAATGGCGACCAATCGCCAGGAAAGGAGTCAGACCTAGGGCTAGGACTATTTGTCAAATTTTTTTTTGCTGACTCAAATATTTAGAGAATACTTGAATATTTCAATATTATTTGAGTGTCGTGTTAACTATAAATTAAGTATCTTTGTAAATTTCATTTAAAATTGTTTAACGAAACACTGTCGTTTAGAGTAGCAGAAGCGTTTACAACAAATTCTGAATCCTTTCTAAGTTGGACGATGCCTCTTAGAGTGGGAAGTAGGTGAAATTTAATCGTCTTTATCTCTCTTCGAAGCACGCTCGACTTTGTCGATGGCATTATAAATTAATACTACAGCAGAGAATTGACAGGAACATGATTAGGAAACTAAATGCTTACCACAAGAACCACCGAAACGAAATATGGCATAAGGCAATACAATGTAAAGGAAACCGAAATAAATTACAGTTGATTGATGCTTAGAGTCTAGACCAAGAGTTAGGGAACCGTTTGACAGCAGAAGGCCGCATGTCGCTCCACGGATTCCTCATAAGACAACATACTTGTCAATTTGCCAAAATTATGCAGGGATACTTGCTTAAATATAAACGAATATCTATTTAAATATTCATAAACCAACGATCGATCTTTTTGTCATAACGATTAGATGCATAAGAGCGAAAAAATCAAAAGAGAAATGGCTGAATATTTATGAAATAATCTAATACTGTTTTTTAACAACTAGTAAGTATGAGAAATACCTGAAGTGAGTTTCTTCGGGAATTAGCCGTGGATTCGTCTATGTAATTTCGTGACTTACCTAGAACAAAAAACAAGTAAATTTTAAATAAATTTGTAGCCTTTAAATACCTATAAAATATTCGAATATTCTAATTACAATTAAAAGTGAATCTTCCAAATGAAAATGATACCGATTACAATTTTCCATTCATCTCTATATTTTAGATGCGATATCTAAAAAAAAATTTTATAGTCAGCCGAGTGAAAGTCAATTTTGTTCAATAATTTATAATTTCGACGCCTCCACGATCGTTCCTTTGACCATGCTCGATTCCTCCTGGCCGATTGTACGACTATAGCCTCACTTCGCTCGGAAAAGTCGCGGAAACGGGATATGCACCGTAATCGATCGTAAACCGCTAGTTTATGTAACGTGGCGGCGACGGCGCAGCTTTTCCAGAAAAAATTCCCAGAGTCTCGCGACGCTTTTACGAGACCGGTTAACGCGCGTTTAATTTACACAATGTCTTCAGTTCCAACGATCGTGTGCCTCCGCAGAAAATCAAACGCGACTCCGAAAAGGACGATCTCTTCGTAGGAAATTCGTGAAACGCTCGAATTCACATCGACAAAAATTGAAGGATCGAGTCGTAATTGAGACTCGAATAGGAGCAATTCAGAGGAAGGCCTGATTTTGTCTGGCAGTGAACGTGTTAATAGCACCGACGACTATAATATAAAGAGAAAGATTTATCGTACAATGTGCCTAACGACTTGGCGTGCCATAAAACGCGAGTCCTTTTAAATCAACGTTACGATGTTTTATTAAGTTTAATGCAAGATTCTCCGCTGTTAAACGTTAAGTTTAGAAGTCGTTAAACGGCGTTACCGATACGAGCGGACGCGCGTGGACGACGATCACGTGTATTTAGCCGCGAAGAAAATAAAGCAGTCGTTAAAGGCTAGAGATCAGGGTGTCGGAGCGAGGCGCGAAGCTACGCCCAAAGTGAAAACCGAAGAAGTAATTTACGACTAATGGTTAAGTAACCTCCGGGCGTTGTGGAGCCTGATTGCTCGAACGAGAAGCAACGATCGTCGGGAATCTCGATGATTCCGTCGTAAAATCTCTGCCCACGGTCGGCAGGGGTCGGGGCTCGTTACGCCCGGCGATGTGAAAATCTAAACGAGACTTCTGTTACACAACGAATAGCGAGCACAGAACCGTCATTCTCATCTCGGGCTGAAAGTGTCTAATTTTAGAGACTGAGGTAATTGACGCGCGGCACAGATATGCTAATATTAATCCTGGATACTTTTCCCTGTGCAAATTTTTGCACGCTACTCCGAACTTCCGTTGTAACACCCCCCTGCACGAGACTCCGAAGTCGTGTACCCGTTATCTAGATTTTTCACGTCCGACTGAACTCTATTGTCAATAAAATAGTGGGAACCGCGTATGATCGATAACGTATCAGGATTTCACAAAAGACTTTAGATTGAATTTAGACGAAATTGTTAAAAAAAGAAGAATCTGACCCTGCATCCTCATATCGTGTAAAGAATAAGTTAAATATTTATTTGCTAAATAAATATGACAGAGTTTCGACCTAAGTATGTATTTAATTAATGTAGCTTTACGAAACGAAAATGCTGTTCTTAGCTTGACGATTTTCTGCTAACTGAGCTGGAGGCTCAAGGGGGGGGGGAAAACGAGACGCTCAGGGGGTGCAATGAACGAGTGTCCTCCTCAGGTAGTACTGACCTTTGCAAGGAAGGGAACTACACGAATGGATACAAATTATCATTAAAAATAAAAATGTTTCTACTAACGTGCAAGGTACATTGTTGAAATAGAGTTCGTACAGTGTGAAAATGTACACAACTCGCGTTAACCTATTGGTTATTAATGCTCGTTGGGGATACCGACATCGAGGCTTTGTTCAAGAAAGAGGAAAAGGAATACTCGATTCGCTAAGAGAGTCCCTGCTAGACGTAGACAAGCTTCTAATGCGTGTTACGATGTGGAAATCGGGCGCCGTGTACTGGCGTGGCCGAGCGAGAGGTGAGACGAGGTGAAGGTGTGAAGGCCACGCGAGGAAAGCAACCCGCATTGTGACCGCCCTTTCCCTCCTACCCTCGTCGTCGTTTCTCGTGCAGGTCTGCCAATGAACGGCATTCCAACGGCATCTCGGGCCTCCGTTCATTGTCGAACAACGTGTATATCCCTTCTCCCCCCTTCCACCCCCGTTCCCAGACTTTCGATCAATCCGGTCTTCCTAAACGCAATCGCCGCTACCTGTCGTCACCTCCGCACCTGAACACAATCGAAACCCGGCCTCCTTGAAAGGCCTGCTGCGACTTCATTCGCCATTTTTGTTTGTCCTTTGTGTGTGGATACAACGGTATCGTGGGGGACTTTTGTGTGGGGTTTGTTCGTGGAAATTGGGTTTTATACTTTGTTATAGACACTTATAGTGGGGAGTTCCAGGGAGTTTTATTATTGTGCGTGTGTTTTGTGTTTTTGGGGGTTTCTTTCCTCGAAAGTGTCACACTTCTTGCAAGCTTTATTTTGGATGACACTGTTTGATGAATTCCCAAGGGGTGGAATTGGAAATTTATACAAATATTATAGTAGAGTACACTTTCCCTACTTATACGGGGTGAAAGAAAACCTTACACACACCAACACAATATCTCTTATTATAATGATGTTTACTTACTTAGAAGGATACAAACAAAGCCTCAGTTTTTAGAACAATAAGCCCGCTATTTATTTTGTTTTCACTGTTTATTTTTTTTATTTTGTATGACTTCATATAGAGTATGAGCGTAGAATCAAGGAAAAACCGAATGGAAAAAACCTAATCCAGCCTAATCCAGGGTTTGGAGATTTGAACTCGGGACTTCCGCGATCACAGTCGAGAGCTCTAGCCACTACGCCATACACCACTCCTTAACAACTAAATACTCCATTAGTTTTTTAGCCATCTCCCATGCAAGAGATTACGTATTATTAACTTAAGAATAGCATGATGCTCTTCAAGTATTATCAATACAAATTACAATATAACATAAGAAAGAAAGAAAACGTTTGACGAGGGCTTGAAGAGATAGATGAAACATAATGCTTTTAAATATAGACATCACCATAAACTAAATCATTATCTCTGCCAGACAGTATTGAGATGTAAAACACGATGTTTCTACTATTTATATTCTATTATGTAAATAGTATGTGTACGTAATTTGATATTTGACGATTGAATATCTGCCGAAACGCAATTGGTATTTCTAATGGGACTACTATTGTCTGTCGTTAAAAGCTTTAAGGTCCCGAGCATTGTCTATCGACGCCTCGAGTCATCGTGGCGCTCATTGTTCACGGTTCACGATCAGGAGAAATTGTTTGCAAGCCGAGTGACTTCACGAAGAAAGAACGGTTGGACTGATGACTCACGTTTGACTGTACTCGTTTATTGACACAGAGAACGTCCGTTGCTTTCTGTTGCTAAAAAGACCCGTTCGCGGCGAGAAAAATTGTTTCTGCAATGATATCATCTTTCCAAAATCGTCAACATCGCGATGACAAAGACGCCCGACGCATAACAATCGCGGTCGAGTTATACGCGAGCCGCGAGTTGACTCATGGATCGATGTTTACGAACTCTCGATATTCCTCTAGTTAGACGTTAATATTGAACGCAACCTTCTACAGGCATACAGCTATTTACCGGGATAATAGTAATTCAGGAACATCAATTTACAGACGGATCGGCATACTTGCGATAAACCTTCTGTCGCAGGTAGACTGCATTTATAGATTGTCGTGAGTACGAACTATACGTGCTGCACGGTTTAGAATGCATGAAATATTAATATCGTTTCGAGATGTATTCCACATATGTATGTTACTCCATGAATGCATAAAATTTGCAGTTTGCAAGCAATACATTGATTTTTTCTGAGATATATATTCTTAGATGAAAATAGACAGTTGAATATTTGTTAGACAAATTATCTTTTGAATTGTGTCAATGTTTCAATTAACTTGGAAGCAATTTAAACAGTTCAAAGGGCAGAATAGATACCAATGAGACTTTCAACCATTTTTTAGGTGATCTGAAAGCAACGCATCATTTCCTAAAGACTCTAATTTTAAGTAGTGTCGATGACATCTCTAGCCATATCTACCCTAATAGGTCACTAGAAACTGCTGGAGTTCTGAAAATGTCACCTACCAACCGTTCGTCTAAACGTCTAAAATCAGTGTTTTCTCGCGACGGACGCGTCATTTTTCCAAGAAGAAAATCAACTTTCCCAAAAATATCGCGCAACCTCGCTCGAGACAAAGGTGTCCGGGAGCGTCTCGAGTCTCCGGGGCAGCGTCGCGAAATAAAACGGCGTTCGTCGACCCCGTGCACCAGCTGACGGGCGTTTCGAGCGACGGCTCCTTTCATCCGCTTCATCCCGGCCCGAATGATTCACTCCCCGTTCCCCAAGTGGCCGAATGGGAGACGAAGGACGAACGATGAGGACGCGTGTGCAGCGTTCGCCACGCTTCTTTATACTCCCCACTCCCCCCAAAACCCAATCTATCTCACTCTCCCTTTCGCCGTTCGCCACTCTAATCACCGATGGGAT
The DNA here is from genome assembly GCF_013123115.1 of Colletes gigas. Taxonomy (NCBI): domain Eukaryota; kingdom Metazoa; phylum Arthropoda; class Insecta; order Hymenoptera; family Colletidae; genus Colletes; species Colletes gigas. Next base: position 1,341,188 of record NW_025106648.1, read on the forward strand.
AGGTGCACTCGATAGGTCCACTCATTCTTGGGGCTCTTTTAACAAGCATTCTGGGGTGGAAAATATGCTTTTTCAGAAATTATTGTTCATGTGTAATAGTCATTGAGTCTTGTGATGTATGATCTTGTCATAGGCCTAACGGCTTAACTCAGCTTGTGCTATGTTCTTCCACGAATATAATTCACATTATACATCAGACAAGATTGTCCAACATTTCGATTGGTCACACAAAGTTTGATGTCTTTTTTGGTGAAAATAGGTTTGATTTTCTATTTTAACAAGTGGTCCAGAACTGGTCACACAAAGTTTGATGTCTTTTTTGGTGAAAATAGGTTTGTTTTTCTGTTTTAGTAAATGGTCCAGAACTAGTCACATGAAGTTTGACGTCTTTTTTGGTGAAAATAGGTTTGTTTTTCTATTTTAATAAATGGTCCAGAATTGGTCACATGAAGTTTAATGTCTTTTTTGGTGAAAATAGGTTTGTTTTTCTATTTTAATACATGGTCCAAAACTGGACACATAAGGTTTGATGTCGTTTTTGCTGAAAATAGGTTTGTTTTTCTATTTTAATAAATGTTTCAGAATTAGTCACATGAAGTTTGATGTCTTTTTTGGTGAAAATAGGTTTGTTTTTCTGTTTTAATAAATGGTCCAGAACTAGTCACATGAAGTTTGATGTCTTTTTTGGTGAAAATAGGTTTGTTTTTCTATTTTAACAAATGATCCAGAACTGGTCACATAAGGTATGATGTCTTTTTTGCTGAAAATAGGTCTGTTTTTCTATTTTAATAAATGGTTCAGAACTGGTCACATGAAGTTTGACGTCTTTTTTGGTGAAAATAGGTTTGTTTTTCTATTTTAATAGATGGTCCAGAACCGGAGGAACGTTAATAGGCGCTAAATCGAGAGTCAAAAGATTTGAATTCTGTCGAGAAATTGTGTGAAAATTCGAAACTTTTCGAATCCTGCGACTGGGTATAGCTCTTTAATCCACGGAAACGACATTCGAGGGAAGGTCGAGCGTCGAGTCGACCGGTGTCGGCGGTCTCTCCGTTTTATTTGGCAGCACCGAGACGATGACCTCACTGCTCATTAATGCCCGCCAAGCCGGCTAAATCGGGCCTCGCTGACGAATCTGGCACGACGTCCACGCTCGGACACCTTGTGAAAAATGTGCCCCTCGTTATTCGCGGCCGGTTTAGATATTCGTGCTTCGTCGTCGCCGGTCACCGATTCGCCGGAATTAGACCCGAAGGTGGCCAGCTTCCGCGGGGTGGGGCAGTGAATCGCCGTGGTGCTAGTCGCGATAAATTATCACCGTTCGTCTGTTGATCCCTCGATCCTCGTCCCGATTTATCGTTCGCGTACGATTGAATGAAACTGCTCCAAGATAATTTATTCAACGCTCCATCCCATGCACGTAATTTTATTTACTTACAAGGAACCCTAAAGGTCCTCCTTGCATAGAAGGTACTTATACGAGCTGGTAAAAACGAAATCGTTGAGCCATTGATCGAAATTTATTTCATATTTCTTCGTTTAACTTGTCTGTTAGGGATCGAGATTTCCAATTCGCGTACAGGTTCCAATAAAATAGGAAGATATAAGACAAAATATCCGAAATGTCACGATTTTGGCAACTCTCCTCGACGAGCGACGACACATACTACGCGCGTCGTTGACAGGAATATTTACGACGTTTCTGAAGGACCGTTCTTCGACAGCCGTTTGGAAAGCGTCTTCCCCCCGCGTCCTGGGAATACTTGTGCCCGGTCTTTTGCAATTTCTCGGGCGGAACAGCCCGATCGAACGCGTTGCACCGGAATGGACTCCGCTTCTCCGCCGCTCGACAGAAACATTTCCGTTCTGCTCTAATTCCGTTACTTTCACCTGACATCGATTAAAAACTCGCAACGGTGGCTCGCCGGTTGTCCCAGGCGTGAGATCGATGCGACAGAAATCGCGACAGATCCGAGAGACGCTGTCGACAAGCCACTCGCGCGCGATTCGCAAAAACGAAAATCCACTTCCCTCGAACCGGCTGGATATCGTTCGCTTTCGAACCGTCACTTTCGTTAATTTGTTCATTTATTTATGGACCAGTTTTATCACGCTATAACACGAAAATACTCTGTGTCAAAATAGGGAGGGGAAATAAAATACGAGCATCGACTAAGTCACGAACATAATTACACGCCTGATTTAAAGATAAGATGGTAAATATCTAAGTTCGATCTAATTTTAGATTTATAAATTAAATTTAATTCAAGTCCCTATTGCGGAATTTTTAAAAATGGTCGATTGTTTTAAAAATAATCCCTCTAGAGTTCAGCTTTGCGTGCAATTCCATAAATGTGACGCACCAAGATGGCCGCGAGCTTTCCTAAGCGACCCAACAGTTCATTCGAGTATTCTACGCATTCAGATCGAGGAAAGAAGTCGCAATGGACTCACAAACGGTTCGTTTCTGAGATACGACCTAAGTTATTGCGATACTCCCCAGCAATCAACGCTCGCGGTTGATTTCTAATCGCGTTGCATACATTGGCCACGCGTTTCTGCAATTCCTGAAGAGTCTGTGCCGACAGAAGGTCGCAGGAACTCGCCGACACGATTTCCTGATATTCGTTCTAAGAATTACCGCGTCTACTTCGCTATTGCCAAACGGCCATTGTCGTAACTTAAACTGGCTGTAGCTGAGAAAATGAATGATTCACGTAGACACGTTTATTAAGAGTTTTTGCCTCGTAAATACGGCACGTTTTTAAATTTCCAGACGCGATTATTGAGTCGGCGTGTATAAAAGTTTGTTCACATTCTGGAACGTCGCGCACGAACAATTTTTAGTTCGGATCGGGACTGGGACTGTTCGAATACTTTCATAGGCATTCGTGTAGTTACAAATGAGCTTCGAATATTGGAGTATTCCAACATTTTCAATATTGAGAAAAATAAGTATCCTGCAAAGAAATGTGCAGGTACAAACAACTATAAATCACTAACATCTCGATCTAATATTTTGACACAAATGTGTAACTTTAGTCTGCAAGAATATCCTAAAACGTACAGACGTAATTGTGATAAATCAAAGTAAAATCAGTGAATATACAAAAATTATTATCGTATTGGAACAGTCACGAATTCGTGTACAATTTGAATAGTATTCTAATTATATTTGAATACTCGAATCACCGTAGCGTGTCAATACTTCAATAGAGATAAATTCGACAAGTAGTTCCAGCCTTAGTTGCTCGGACAGTTCCACGGGCGCCGAGCAAAGAAATTAATCACTGGAAGGAATTGCGAATCGTACTGGGTCAGACATTGTAGTCAGCCTTCAAAGGCCTTCGACTGCGCAAAAATTACTCGACACATTCCCCTTACGCACGGTACACCACATTCTGCTTATCTTTTCCACTACCATACATAGTCCTAGACAAAGCTGGCTATTCCTTTCTTGTTGATACCTTTGGAAAAAGGACATTAAAAAATGTGTGCTCCCAACATTATTGCTTCACACCACGACGTTAAATCTCTGTGTGTTTGAAATGTACAGCGAGTAAATGAGTTTCGATTCGATTTCTTGGTGATGGTGGTGGTTATTGGGCCTGGCGGTCCCGGTCCAGGGATCGAAACGATCGTTCCTGGGCCGTCTGGAACAAGTGGATCGAGTCGTGTGCTCCGGGTGACTCAGAGAGAAAGTAAGCGACGAGGCACCTCCGTGATTCGACGGTTTGACGGGTCCTGGCACGACAGGAGAACAGAGCTCGCGGATTAGAAAACGCGATTCCACGGGGCCATCGCCCGCTGGCCGCGGCGTCGTATTGTTCCGCGCGGTTCGCGCCACGAAAACGGAGGAAACGTTACGAGACGCGGCCAACAGCTTCGTCGTGAGTCATCTGCCCCCGGTGCACCTAATATATTCGACTAAACGCGCATTGCAACGACCCTAAATATCCATATCTCTATGACGCAAATTCGGGTCTCCCAACTTTGTCTGCAAACGCTAAACGAGATTCTTTTATCAACTTCGACGTTCGTAACGAAATTCTGTAAACGTGTAAATCGAAACAAAAAATTTCTTTAACCCGTATATGAAAATTCGCTAAATTGAAATGAAATTTGTGTTAGGATAATGATAACTTTTAAACCGTTTCTTAATATGCAATTTATTTTTATCTTAATGGAGAGAAAGACAACATTTGTATGCGTATCTGAAATAATTATTGACGGCCAGAATTTCTCGGTAGATTTTCCGGTTAATTTATTTCTATTTTAATGGAGAAAGACAAGATTGTTATGCGTACCTGAAGTAATTACAGACGGTTTGAATTTCTCGGTAGATTTTCCGGTATAATAATAATTTTATGCAGATCGATAGAAGAGTTGCGTTGGAGCAAGCGACAGGAAAATGAAACTGCAAATAGTTTAAATACCGCGTGCTGAGTGAAAGGACGCGGAAAAACACTGTTGGAAAAAGTAGAATATATGACACTGGAAGGGAAAGATGAATGGAAAGTCGGAAGCAGTAATTTCAACTGAATATCGCGAATATGCAAAATTATATATTACAGTTAACAGTGTCATTCGTTATATAAGTCTTCTGTCGAAAGCAATGGCGAATTCAGGGGAGGAGTTTCAAGAAATTTAGTTAAAGGATAAATTATTGAAACTTTAATATTTCTATTTATAATTTCCAGGGGTGAGATTTTCTTCTGATCTACTGTTCTTTTAGATCTACCGTTGGACAAAAGTACCTTATTCGCAACGAACAACGCAGAATCCTCGAACGATTTATCCTCTTTCGATGGCTACTCTGAAAACGTTACGGATATTCTCGATGAGTAATTGCGTATCGCATTACGCACAAATAATCGAACGATGCGTCACGCTTTGCTATATTTTTCCCCTATATCGAGCCGAGAAATGAGAACGAGCGGAAAATAATCGAGCAAACTCTTCGCGCGTAATATCTAAACGGCAATAAAGGTGATTGCTAATCTCTCGCGAATAATTATGTCGATCCCAGAATAGACTTTACAATTCCAGGATAAAGTGAAAGATGGAATACTAAAGCTACACAGTCATATTTTGTTTGAGTAAAAAAAAAAAGTCAAACAAATGACTAAGGCACCTATGGTATAAGGTTATCGTGTGTTGACTCAGACGTTTCAAAAATACGTTGTAGATATCGCGGTGCACTTATTGCTTTTTCACTTTTCAGGATACATTAAATTTGGTTAAACAATACGTTCCGAGAATCGGGAATGATTCGAACGATGTTTGAATTTGGAATAGATAAAAATTCGATTACACAAAATTTATGTCATTTCCCATTTAACACTTTGACTGGTACGTCATCCATATTTTTTACTATGGAACTAGAAAAATTAATTCTCAGGATGAAATGTTAAAGTTGAAATTTGAATAGGATTTATGAATTTTAATGAGGTTATGAAAATAAGACAAATTTTGAGTTATATAGTTTACAATTGTCTAAAATCGAAGTTATGGTCCCTTAAAAAATTGTAGAGTTTTGGTCTGGTAGTCAATGTGTTAAACAAATCTACGTATAATAAAAACAAAATGAAAGAGTTGATGTAACTGAAGCGACTACGAGTCATCTGGAGCTTAACGGAGCAACGGGGAAGCGTACAAAAGTAAACAAGGGATTGAGAAAGGCTTTAAAAGTGACCTCGTTACCGGGGAACGGACTTTAAATGAATCGAAGCAGGAGTCGATTGGAGAACTCGATCCACGTCGGAGGCACGCGACGAGACGCGCGCGTCATCCTCGTTCTCCTCGAGTCGAGAGTCGAGAGTATCGAATCCCCCGAGTCGACAGCCAGAAAACAATTCGACGGCGCCACGCGTTCGCATCCCGACACGCCACGAATTACCGAATGATGCGTCACACGGGGCTTCTGCTTTTCACGCCGTCTATCCTTCCCACGGGACGAACTCCAAACGATTCGACACATTTCTCAAAGGTATCGACGCGTTCGAAATTTAAGCAATATCCAAACTCACGATGATCCTCGATCGACAATTCGGAAATAGAAAAATTCATGAATCGTACCACTTTCGCTTTTTATGAAATGCTTTTGTAGTCGTCTGTTCGAAGGGGACAAGGATGATGCAGAAGGATGCACGTTGAAATCTGTGACGATGAATAAACTCGCTTTCGAAACCCGGCTGTACGGAGGATGTTGAAGATTTCGCGGGTCGATAAAGTCCTGAACGACCAACAACCGTAAAGAATATATAGCCATCTTGATGCGTCAAGTTTTAGCACAAGACAACAATTTATTTTTCGATATATTATCAAACTTTATATCTCTCCATATTACATCAAAATATCGTCATTCGAAAGTATATTTTCCTACTGAAGAAAAGATCGAGTAATGACGTATAAAATGCACTGATTCATACTCTAAACCACGATTTCCTAAACCATAACTCGATCAACATAGTATTTTCCTATATTATAAAGAACAATTTCCTTGATATCAGATAGCTGGTATCGAGATTGTTTTGAAAGTACAATAATGAAAAATTGAAAAGTTCACAGTGTTTTTGTCAGAAAAATCACCTTTTTTGGTAAACAAATTATTCTGTGAATTCGATCTTGAAATTTCGAGAGCTTATTTAAGAAACATTAACAATTAACAAGGAAGACGTAGAATTGAATTTTTGAACCTGTTGCGCGAGTATCGTCCATTAAAGTTCAACGATCGACGTTTTTTCATCGACGAGCGCGTCATGGTGCATTCCATGGAACAATATTTTGCTCGGACGTCTGTGTGATTACTGACGCTGGTTGTTTATCAGCACATCGAGATAACAAATTCCGTGAAGGATGAATGGGGAACAAACGAAGGGGTTATGCGTCACCGGCGTTTCACCCGACGATTCGCGGAACCGCGAGAGAACAACGAAAACGACTCAACGATAACGGGAACTTCGATCTGGGAATACCGAAGACTAAACCGATTGGTTACGAGACTTAAAAATGGTAAAAAACTAAATGCTAATCTGAATTTCACTGGCTATAAACGGCACTCGCTTTCGAACCGAACTGCACCTTGAATAATATATTTCAAGACCCAAAATCTTAATTCATTTTATAGCAGTATAAACTATCAGGTTGATAATATTTTTGTTCTATAAATTTTTAATAAATTTAGTTTTGTGTCTTATTTTCTTCGATCGTAATATCGTATGAACTATCAGGTTGATAACATTTTTGTTTTATAAATTTTCAATAAATAATAAATAGTTTTGTGTCTCATTTTCATCGGTGGTAATGTCGATAATATCAAGGCAACTATCCAGTTGTTTTGAGAAAACAGTTTAGTTGGAATAAACAGCGCCAGATAATATTCACATATCTAAAACAAATGCCGATTGCGTGGTTAAAAGAAACTACGTAATTGCGAAATGACGCAAGTCGGGTGGACGTAAATCGTGGTATGACTGTACCGCGCAAACGACATGGAAGGAAGGAAAGAGTAGAATGTTACGAGGATTCCAAGAAGAAATGATCTAATCCTTCAACGTTTCCTTTCAATTTTCATCCCCCAAAGAAATCCCCGGTATCTTTTTCATGGGAAGAACCTCGTCAGGCTAGAATCCAACTCGCGGCGTGAATCCTCTCGACTCCGTTGCGGAGCTCGAGGATTAAGAACACCGGGACTCGGACTCGGCATGGCGAGAGTCCATCACGAGAAAAAAGAACCCGATTCAAATGTCCTCGCGAGGATGTGCACGCGGACGAAGATTCTTCGAGATTATCCAACCGTACGTTGCGGAGGAACGACGAAGAAGACGCAGAGGGAAGGAGATATCAGCGTGGACCATGCATCATCCACCGACCATATGTGTCCTACTGTGAGATTCCTGGCTCGAATTCACGCGTGAATGGTGTATGGGGACGTTCATCCTGTGGCCCGAGGTATACCCACATCGACAGAGATCGCGATAATTCACGCTAGATCATAGCAGATCACGCCAGCTCGTGCCAGGTCACGCTCGGTGATGGATTATGGCGCGTACCATAGTCCTACGCTTGTAATAAATTTGCAGGAAGATAAATAACTGGAACTTTGGTATACGCAAGTTCAAAAATAATTCTAGGAACCAATTACATTTCGCAACTTTGTAATCCCGGTGATGTCACTGCAAAAAATGACTCAACCAAATTCGAAATCCCCATCCCTCTTCCTATCCGAGATTCCCGGTGACAGAGGGGCTTAGGTCGAAAGGGGTGGCGGTGGTTAAAAGAGGAGAAACAAAGCGTACACGTCATACGCATTCGATGAATAAGCCCACGAATTAGGGACAGTTCGAAAGGGGGGTTGACGCGCAAGCAAGAGAAGGTGCCACGAGAATCAAAGGGAACGGTTGTTCCGCTCGTGGGGTGGACGACGAACGGGGCAACGTGTGCGCTGGACACACGTTAGTCATTGATACACTTTAAACCGAGCTTCTAGCGGGTGACTCATATATAATAATCGTCATCGACAGCTGATCCAGATGCGTTCTATGACGCGGCGGGCCGTGTCTCTCCCTCGATCCCGGACGCCGTGGCTCGAGGGTGGCTCACCCCCCTCCGGACACGGCCTCTCAGGATGCTGCGAGGGACCGAGAAAAGCGTACAAAAGCAAAATATAGCCATTCTGTGTCCCCCCCCCCCCACCAATCCCTCGGACCCTTGATCCCCACCGTTGGTCGGGCAGCGTCCTCAAAAAGCGATGACTAATTCATTAAGGCTTCTGGTCGCGCGGGCCAACGCGGCGCGCTTCAGCCTTCACGCTTCCACGCTTTTCCGATTTTCAATTTGGCCCGCAGCCTGTCCACGATTATGGAGGGGCGACTCCCACGGGCCCCGATCTAGGTAATGAGGAGCACCCACCCCTAGTGCGTTCCTTCTTTTTTCATCTGTGATGATGATTCAACCCGCCATTGACGATTCGGCGCTGTCCTTTGTGCGCGGATCGCTCAACCGATGTGTATATTTAATATTTGATCCTTTGCTCGATGGATTCTGTCGAGCGAATCCCCGGAACAGATAGAATTTTATTTTCTAAGGGCGCCATGATGTTTCCTTGAAACAATATATACTGCTGGTTGGAAAGTATTGCAATACAAGAAGATATTCAATTGCATTGATGATATTACTGTTTAAACTTTCATAAGTGGAATATAATTCGATGGCAAGGACATAGACTACAACACTAATCTTTTCCTGGGATGAAATCTTGTTCTTGCATTCGTGGTTCCTTTAAACCATCATTTTATAGTGTAATCCTTTTTTTCTTCAAAGTACAATTCCCTTGTTTTAAAACACTAATATTATGATTAACAATGTACATACAATAACTAGGTCTACCTATCATAAAAACATTCAAAACATAAGTACCTGTCGCACGTATTTCAGTATTTAATTGCGATAATAAAGAATTATTCGTATAAAATTTTGCCCAACTCTGATCGCGAGAAACAAACGACGGCCAAAGGGAACGAGCACCGAGCGATTTTCCGCGAAATTAGCGTGAATCGCGGTGCCAAACGACTGAATGGCGGAGCCTCTGAATGAAAGGTTTCGGTGAACCGTCGTCGGTCAGGCCGGCTAGCTGGACGTAAATGCAATTTGCATGAATTACCGGGCGTCGTTCGGTGTGTTACGCGCGCAATACACGCAAAACCGCGTTATTCTCTTTGTTCCATCGACCGGGAGAGAACGAGATCGTGAGAATTAGCAAGATCGTGTGTCCAGTCCACAATGCCCTGGCGCTTTGAATCGACGCTCGAGGTATTCATTACCCTCGTTTTCCATTTCTTTTCGAAACGGGCAACCGCCTCTTTCGCGGCGATTTCGTATCTTTACGAGGGCCGTGGCGCAACGCGAACTTCCTGCCGCGTTTAAACGCGTTCGTCGATCGTCGATGCACGCTTCGGGATCCAAGATGTCGATGATTAATGGCAGGGAACACGTTTCTGTCACGTGACGCGGCGCGCGGTCACGTGCCACGCCGCGGTCACCTCAGAAAATGCGAACACGAATTTGCGGCTTTTGCGTCGTAAAACGCGAAGCAATAAATGTTATTCGTAATACGTAAAAGTGAATTTAAATAAAAAATGTATCTCTGTATTGTTTGTTTTCCATCATTTTTATTATTTAACCTAATTTTTCCCCATATTATTAAACAAACATTTTTTTTTATATAATCATTCTCAACTTCTCATCTGCCTAATGCTATGACTAATAATATTGACCATCGTAATTTCCTTATTGACGTCCAACGAGCACCTCACATGCGAAGAAAATAGTTTCCCAAGAATTTTTCTCGGAACACTTGCGGAATACTTGTCTCTTTTTGCGTAATGAAGTTTGTTCCTGCCAGGGGAAGAGATTTATGCAGTTAACTTAAACGGTGGACACTTGTCAACCAGTTTCCCCGTTGCAATTACTTCTCGTATTACAGAAACAAACTCGTCCCGATATTCCGTAGAACCAACAGTGCCTCCAGGCGACTCGTGGATCTACTGATTTCGCTAATGCAATTTCCATAAATTATTATCGTTAAGGAACGACGCATATTTACGCGCTCGTTCGCGTGACGTACGCATCGTCCTTCCTCTTATCGCGACAGAAGGACGAACGCTCCGGCAAATAAGATACTCGAACGTAACACGTGCATCTACGCTGCGTCTATTGGATCGATCGAGTGATTCATGCGCGCAGAAGGCTCGGGGCCATCGATAAACTTCATTAGACACATTATTAATCGAAACAACCGACTATTTCTTTATTTTAAATCTCCGTCGACCAATTTTCGCTCCCCTAATACGAGGGAAGCTCTAGCTTCAGGCTTTGTTTCTTCGAATACTAAAATAAATTTTTACGAGCACGATGCAAAAAAATTATTGACAAAAATTACGTCGAGTTGAGCAGAAAAATGTAAAATTATTATTTTTTATTAGAAAATGCTCTATAATACTTACACATTGTATAAGTATGTTGAAGTAAATATAGTAAATATAGTTCATAGAGGAAAACTAAAATTGTTTCAGCTAATAATTGTTCTGACGATCTTTTTGTTCAGCGAACAAGCATTTACACATATCATTATCGTTGATAAAATTATTATCCTCGTTTCGCGCTGTCGCGGGTTGCCATATCGCGATCACGAGTGTGTTTGTCCTCTTTCGTGTGCGATTTGGAAAATATTTATCCGCTGGGAGCACCTTTTTATCTCGCTGAGAGGAGCAAAATAAAGCAACCGTGCGAGTCTTCGACGAGCGTTACATTTAAACCGCGATTACGGTAATCGAGTTGATTAACAAGTCGAAATTCCTGAGTAAACAAATTTCTCCGGCCGCGGTTATGCGAACGATCGTGTACAGATAAAAGTACACATTGGCAATCGTGATTCTGATAACGATATCACCGCCAATCGAGATTCTCTATTTCACGATGCACGAGTGCTTTAATAAAATTCTAAAATTAGCACCTATAATGATAATCGCCAGGCAAGTTCGAAATGAGGCGTGACAATGATCCAATTGTTTTCAAAATTCAAGTAGAACTTCGTGGATGAATCTGGAACTTACTCGAATTTTAACGACAGTTTCGATCATTTCAACAGAATTTCAGGCGTTCTAATTTTTGAAGCAAAAACAAAATTACTCTGAAAGCTAATAGTAACTCGAAGTTATAATAATTGATTTATCATAGCAGAGACGAGCAAAATTATGTAGCAACTGTTGTAGAACGAATAAAAACTAAATAACTTTGATTCTATTAGTAATATATTGATAGAATAAAATAGATAGAACAGAATAAAACTCTTAATTTAAAGAAAAAGTAATTCAAAGAAGACAGAACTCTCGATTCTCTGTAATCTTATCAAACAGATCTGGTTAACATCCTACCGAAAATTTCATCAAAATTCGACGAATCAAACACGCTTTCCGGCGACCGAATGTATCGTTTGCAAATCGCGAAAGATTAGAAGAGGATCGATATATAGACACAACTGTGAATTGCCACTGTCTGCCGATAAGTTCAATCATCAGATCGATGATTTCACAATACAAGCTGAGACGAATTTTCCATTTTTTTGGTAAAATAATTTTACATAAAAAATAAAGAAATTATTGGTACATCAATATGGTAATTTTTAATTTAATTTTACTTTATGGAACATTCTTGTTCTTGAAACGTTGACAGAAAAATATTTTTTTTTAAAACAAAAACGTATCGTGATTTGTGTTAAATAATTTATTTATGTCACTAAGGAGTAAATCTTGAATATATTTATATATCGTGGCGCGAAATGAATTTGTATAAGAGAGCAAATTATCGTCGCCGCAGAGAATGGAGTTAAAAACCGGGGTCGAAAGTCAAGTAGAATTCGATTTCTTTTATTTCGGTTTTGACGTGCTCGTCGGTGCCTCGTGTCGAAGAATTTGGTTCCGACGGGATCGGAACGGGCGTAATCATCGCGATAACGGGCATCGTTTATCAATAGTTTACAGACGATAATCCCTGAACCGAGGGTGTGCGCGATCGAGAATCATTGGGCTAATCGAGTCTCCTCGTGGTTTGGTCGCGCGACCTCTTCCGTGGGTGGCTCTGCGAGGACGTAATTCAACGTTAACGTAGCGGAAGTCACGATAAAATGACGAAGCGGCAGATAGCGCGGACTCGCAACAATGAACACGATTACGGAGTCTGAATGAAAGTGAACGATGTCCCTCGGTTACGATCGGAAATGTGCAACATTTTATTCCACGACAGATAACCAACAAAACCGACGTATAACAATTCATGACTTTCACTCGGCGTTAAATTTTTATTTACACGCTTTAATATTCTTTGTACACGGACAAATATGGACGTATCGTAAGCGAAAAGTTCTTTGGAGAATTTTTAAAACCTCCATTTTGTACGAATTTAAAATTGTTTATACAGACGTAATTATTATAGTATTTTATTAATCTAATCTGAATTGATGGCGTTACAGCGTGACTTAAAAATTCTTTATAGAGAAGCAATTGTTACTGCATTTTACGAATCTAATCTAAATTGATGATTATGCGGTAATAAATACTTTTACGTCTTCGTGCGATGACTGACCATGATTTATCCTTCACGGACAAACTACCACGTTCTCATAATGTAAATGTATGCAAGCACCTTACTACACCTTCGAAAAATGTAGATAGGTGTATAAGAAACATCGAATGCATAATCAAACAGAACCGTAGCTTATCTGATTCGTTTCTGAAACGAATCTGTGCTGGAACTTGGGACGTTCGAATACTTTTAGAGTCAGTATAGAAGGTGATTTGATAAACTGGGTCAGGATACGGATCTTTTCCAAGCGAAGATACAAAAATTACTATACTCTGCAACAAACTCTGTTCCCCCGTACCCAAATAATCTCGGGTCATCGTTTTAGAAATTATACGAGTAAGAACATACAAAATTCCATCTGTCTCTAGCCAATCACTATCGATTCACAAGCTTTATTGTAAAATATTTTACCACCGCCACGAGCTAAAAATAAAATCCCTTCCGTGATTTAATCCGGCCATTGCTTCATTCACAAACGCGTTCAGCCAAAAACAAACTCCAGAAGCGATAAACTTCGTCCATTTTAGCTTCGGGAGACCCAGCCTCTGTCTCGTAAACAATTCATTGTCGGAAACTTAAAAAACTTCGTCGACGAAGTTGCTATTAACCCTGACGATTAATTTTTGACAAGAGCAAACATTTTTCAAAAAGCAATTAATATAATACTGTTCGAAGTATTCCTTTTTCATCCGCTGTATTTTTTCTTTTAAGTATTTATCATCATCGACGCGTTGGGCGACAAAAAAAATAGAAAGATAAAAAGAATCACAGAGAATTATCCGCGAAAGGTGAAAGGTTTGTGCAACTGGTGTTTTCTTTGACACGCGAAGAATAATATTATTCGTCGAAATGTTAAAATCCCAGATTAGAAAGGGTTGTTATCTGGACGATACCGACCACAACGTTCTCCCATCCCGATTAGCATAATCGACGAAAGGAGGAGGTAGGGTACGCCACTCGAGGAGCCAGAAAGAAAAGTTTATCGTCGTTCTGGCAAACGGAGGCAGACCGTGCAACGTCCCCGGGTCGGTCCAATCGCGCTTTCCTCCGTCTAAAGCATGACTCACCGTGTATATTAACCCCGCGGCGTGTTTACGCCGGCTAAAGCGCACGAACGGGAGGCCCGTATGTCAAAATCACGGTTACATAACGCGCCGGCGAGCGAACCAACGACAGACATCAAGTCCCCTTGGACCCCCTTCAGAGACTCTTGGTCTCGCCCCCTTTCGGATATTTAGAGGTGACTCAGTCGTGGATTACGAGACTTGGCTACCACTTTGACCTTAATGCGTAGCCACCGGCGTGGCGGGAAGCGCGCGATGCTCGAGCTGGTCGGAATAGATCGAAAATAGCGAATGCGGCGGAAAAAGTCGTAAATCGGAACGACTCTGTCGGTACACTAGTATCCCCAACTTACGTATTAATTCGTTCCAGAATAAACGCAATGTACGTGTGTATAGGTGTGTGTAAGTTGGTCCAATCATAGAAACGTATGCTCCATTTTGTATTCTATCATTTTTGTTGTGAACATTTTCTCAAATAACAAACGGGTTTCGAGTAATTTAGATGGCAGATTTAGGGGATGACCAACCCCTTAACGTTCGCGTTCGAGTCTGTTGACGATGTCCGTTTCATGTGATCGTTTAAGGGATGAAAATAATAGTGTTCCTTCAAATTTTATGTTAGAAACGTCAGATGAAATATTGTATGATGTTAAATGCACTTAATATGCAAAAATATAAAAAATACTTAGAGGAAGAATTATTATATTTAGGGCTTGAGACAACCCTCTACAAGGCTCTCATATCATTAATTCTATTAATAAATATATGAATTTGAATAAAGATTGGCAGTTCAATTACTCATTCTGGGCGGGACAGACTGAAGAAATGTGATCATTGAGTTAATATTATATTAAATTAAGAGACAGGTTTACCACTATTTAGTAAAAGCGACTAGGGAGGTAAAATGTATAAAATTTGATCGTTTGAACTAAGTCGAAAAATTCAGATTGTTTGTTCGGAGTAGCCATTATTTTTTTCAATGTTCGAGTAAAAAATGAAAGACGTAAACGGAAAGTCCGTAGAAGGCACTGGAAGTCTCCAGAAAATTCTTCTTCGGAAGAAAATTTGATCGATCGAACCAAGTCGAGAAATTCTGACTGCTTGTTCGAAGTAGCCATTTTGCACCGATTCAGTGTTCGAGTAAGAAAAGAAAGACGTCAATGGAAAGTTCGTAAAAGGCACTGGAAGTCTCCAGAAAATTCATCTTCGGAAGAATTTGCTCGATGACCGCTCGCGTGACCGTCTCCGGTTCACCGGGGGAGTCGAGGCAGCAATCGGTATCATAACAGGCGGTCTAATCGCATTCGCGACGTCGCATGTAACACAGAAGAGCCGCTTGCATAATTCACAACCGGCGAAGACGCACATGCGGCCGCGCGTGCAACGTGCGAACGCGATTCGAATCGCTTCGTCTTTATCTCCCCGAGAGCGATATCGCCCGAGCGAGCCGGGTGGCGCTTAGTTCATCGGTGAATTTAAACTGGCTTTTCTCGCCCGAAGAATGCGTCGCTCGACTCGACGGCGGCGCACTTTTTTTAGCAGCTCTTCGAGAATTGCTCGATCTCCGCGAGAGAGTCGTTACGACAGACGCTCTAATCTTTCCTCGTCTTGCGAAAGAGGGAAGAAACCGTCGCTCCTGATACCGATTTAGACCAATCTCCCACGACGGCCGCCATTTTGGAACCAAAAGTCTATTTTATATTCGAAGAATATTTTTGTTTCACTCCCCTTTGTATTCCAAAATATTACTTCCGTTAGTTAACTCTGTGACGAGTAATTTCGCTACAGCGGGCGCCGTTTTGGTACCAAAAGTCTATTTTACGACTTTTATATTCGAAGAATATTTGTTTCATTCTCCTTTGAACTCCAAAATATTACTTCTGGTTAATGAATTCAGTGATGAGTAATTTCGGTACAACGGGCGCCATTTTGGTACCAAAAGTCTATTCTACGACTTTTATATTCGAAGAATATTTTTGTTTCACTCCCCTTTGTACTCCAAAATATTACTTCTGTTAGTTAACTCTGTGACGACTAATTTGGTACAACAGGCGCCATTTTGGTACCAAAAGTCTATTTTACGACTTTTATATTCGAAGAATATTTGTTTCATTCTCCTTTGTATTCCAAAATATTACTTCCGTTAGTTAACTCTGTGACGAGTAATTTCGCTACAGCGGGCGCCGTTTTGGTACCAAAAGTCTATTTTACGACTTTTATATTCGAAGAATATTTGTTTCATTCTCCTTTGAACTCCAAAATATTACTTCTGATTAATTAATTCAGTGACGAGTAATTTCGGTACAACGGGCGCCATTTTGGTACCAAAAGTCTATTTTACGACTTTTATATTCGAAGAATATTTGTTTCATTCTCCTTTGTACTCCAAAATATTACTTCTGATTAATTAATTCAGTGACGAGTAATTTCGGTACAACGGGCGCCATTTTGGTACCAAAAGTCTATTTTACGACTTTTATATTCGAAGAATATTTGTTTCATTCTCCTTTAAACTCCAAAATACTACTTCTGGTTAATTAATTCAGTGATGAGTAATTTCGGTACAACGGGCGCCATTTTGGTACCAAAAGTCTATTCTACGACTTTTATATTCGAAGAATATTTTTGTTTCACTCCCCTTTGTACTCCAAAATATTACTTCTGTTAGTTAACTCTGTGACGACTAATTTGGTACAACAGGCGCCATTTTGGTACCAAAAGTCTATTTTACATCTTTTATATTCGAAGAATATTTTTGTTTCACTCCCCTTTGTACTCCAAAATATTACTTCTGGTTAATTAATTCAGTGATGAGTAATTTCGGTACAACGGGCGCCATTTTGGTACCAAAAGTCTATTTCGCAAACTTTTATATTAGAAGAATATTTCTGTTACTCTTCTTTCAACTCCATAATATTACTTCTGTTTAGTCGACTCTGCGACGAGTATTTGTTTTAATTATTCATTATAGAACATCAAATGTTTATTATATTTTCACCCGTGCGAAGTTTTATCGTGGAATTTTTTAAATTATATAAAAGCAATGCAAACCTTACAATCGTTTAAACTTTGGGAAAGATTTTTAAAAAATGTTTAACATTCTTTGTTTTTATTTGATAAGAGTTTCGCTTTAGACGTTGGGGTTTTAAACATTCACTACAATAATTAGATATAATTATACGTTTATCCTCACATACATGCCTACATAGGGATACTATTGATATATTAGATCAATATAATACCAATTTACAGATGTCTGTACCTACGCATTTCTTTACATAATTTAACGAATAAAGTCGTTGAATAATGAGGAAAAAACAAATAAAAAATTCATTTGATAAAGGATTAAACTGTCGATAAGATACGCTGAATCAAATTCTATTGTCGAACTGTCAGTGTTATCAATGAAAGTATTATAATGGATCGGTGGGGATTCCCGCAAAAATGAGTGGGAACTTGAAGGAAGAAAATTTTCTAGGGGCCTGATTTCTTTAACTAACGGGTGGAATAGAATTTCTTGGGAAAGTGCATGATTCGGCGTGATTAGGAACGCGGAAGAACCGCGCGTACGAGTGTCGTTCTCTGTTTGTTGTGCTTTCGAGGCGTTTCTGCGTCGTCGCGGAACGTCGTCGCTTAGTTCATCGCTAAGTTAACCGCCCTGCGCGGTCGTCATCGTACGAAAAAGCAATATCCTTCGACCGTGGACAGTCGATAACCCCCTCGACTCGGCCTCGAGAAGATTCGACGTAGATGTATTTATAATCGGACCAGGTGCTCGCGCGGGCCTCGTGGCAGAGACGTGCAAAAAATCATATCTAGATGAAACGCGAGAAATCTGCGCAGAATTCGACGTCTATAAAACATCTATCCGATAGCTGGATCAATGATTGAAAAAGTTAATATCAGTTATGAATAGACTGCGGGCAGAGAGCTTTGTAGAGGGTTGGCTCAACCCCTAAACATAATAATTCGTATCTTATTTGAAGTATTTCTTATAAGTTTGCATATTAAGTGCACTCTGTAGTTTTTTGAGAATTAAAATTTCTGCGATCTAGTCATGGGATAGATCGCTTAGAATACAGTTTTGAACGTTTCCTGCGGGAGGAACTTTTGAATCACAGACGAGAGCGATGGAGGCTACTCGAAAACGCCGCGTAACTGGGATCTTGCAACAACAATCGTCGGGACTGGCCGGCAGACTGGAAGCTTTTGAGCTTTTACTGGCAATAAACCGAACTCCGTGACGCAAATCGAAGATAAATTTAAACGGGTCGCTCTGACGCGAGGCAAGAATTATTCCCTATTGGAGTTCTGACGAAGTCGACGTCGAAAACGACCGTGGGGCACGTGGGATCGGTATTTTCAGAGAACGATCGAACGATAAATTTCGTTCCTCGATGTAAAGAAATAAAATAGACTGTTTCTTAACGGGGCTAGTCTGTTCGAGAATTTTGATGAAAAACATTTTTCAATCGGTACACGAGAAGGTTTTGTTATCCATAATTTGAATTTGAATTTGAATCCATAAAATACTAACGCGAAACGACTTCTATCACGATTTATAGTTTAGTAGAAATCGTATGAAAATTATCTGTCCGCTCGAGACATGCTGATTCTTTGCGAGCATTTTAATTGTCAAAGTTCATCCACAGATTCGTCAGAATTAACATCATCATTCAGGATAGTTGCTGTTTAAGTTGAAATTTATATCGATGAAACGTTGCAACGAAGATAAGCAATTAGAAAAATCGTTTGCACCGTTAACCTTAATAGAGATACAGGCATACTGGAAAATCCTAATCAATTAAAAATGTCTTAATAAATTTCCTATATTAATCTCAATTGAACTTGACTATGTTAAATTTTTTAAATGTCTGTTAATAAAGAAAAAAGAAAATTGAACTAGTTGAAGTTTCTTTTGTCTACTGTATTTTATTTTAACTGTGAATAATAATAAAATGTATGTTTATCTTCAAATAAAGAAAATTTGTTCGATAGAATAGGTATTCGTTATGTTATATCCTTCCTTAAATAACTTGTTGTTAAATAACTTTGTTAAATAATTTGTAAACGATATTTTGTTTATGGACGAAAAAAAGAAGAAATAATTATCAAATAGAATATGTTTAAGCCACTTGTTTCTGGAAAATATTAAAATAGATTGTCTGTAATAACGAAGTTATGTTCTATAAAAATAACAAAAAGGCACTAGGTATAATTAGGTAATTTCTTTGGGTTGTAAGCTGTTATTAGGAACACATGAATAGGAATTGCCAAATGTGCATATTTTCAAACATTAAAAAATTACGACGGATATCAGATAGGTGATTAAGACAAGCTAAAAATGTTTATTTTATTAGCTACGAATATCTAGAACTTTTTACGAAATTAGTGATTCAGCATTTAGATCAATTAAAGACAGTTGTAAGAAGTTATTCCTAGTTTTTATACGAAGAAACGTGTATAATTTTAATATTTCGTAATTGATCGATAACGATACGAACCGATGATCTATTGACATCAGATATCAGGATTATGTTAAACGAGACTTTCAGCTCTCGCAATATGGTTACTCTCTTTCATGACATAAACAGTTTGAGGAAGAGTGCCGAAATTGTAAATATAGATTGACGAGAAACACGTATCTATTGCTCTCCGCGGTTTGATACATTTTTGATATTTCCTTTCAATATTTCCTTATTCTAATAACAAAAACTGACAGTATGTCATTTTAGAATAAAAAAAGATTTGTTATGTCACGAACTGTTTGTGATAAACAGCGTCATATTTTGCAAACTAATAAATTTTATCTAGATACAGACTCATACGAGAGAAAAGCTCGTATCACTATTTTGACAAAAAACTAACGTATCAAGTTTTGCCATCTGACCATTTCTATTGTAGAAAATCTGATATTCCCCGATGCTCGTAGTATCGAGCACACGTCTAACTATTATAATATCGATTAGAAACAATCAAGACAGGTAGATTGTAAAAAGTACATACGTGCTGACGTATAATGGAAATAATTACTTTCATATTTACGCATCGAACGAAAAGCGACGAACAAAGTACGTTGAGTTTTATTTTTCTCAATATTATTATTTTTAATCCGAGTTGTTTATCTTCGACGAAAAATAGACTAAACTAGACGAATGACACCTGCCGCGCCTGTTGTGCTCCAAAGACTCAATTAGCAGCGGAAACAAAGAAAGCGTAACGCGTCGTAAGAGTGTCAAGGTTTCCAAATTCCAACGTTCCGAGCGTAAAGTCGATGACGAGTGTCGATCGGGCCGAACGTCGATCGGAAACAATATTTCGAACAGGTAAAATCGATTAGAAGATAACGAGCCGCGTTCCAGCGATACGCGACCGCTCCGATTACCGGCGGATAGCGATTAATTAATGACTGCACGATATCTAATGGCATCCGTCAATGTTCACCTTGCCAGCAATCGGTTATCGCGGCGCTGTTTTCGACATCGTCCAACAGTCCCGGTAGCCCGGTTCGATAAATAATCGATATCCGAGCGATCGTCGAAACGTTGTTGACGTCGAACGATCGAGTATCGGTGTCGTTTCGCGACACGGTGTCCGCGATCGGCTCGGGAAAGGACGAGGTCGCGCGGATAGTGGGAGGACCGATAATCGGCAACGGTCGTCGCTCCTCTTTGGCTGAAATCCAGCGGATTCCGAAGTGTCCAAAGAATCGTGGCACGATGATCGTTCCTTGGCGCCGGCACGTTCTCTTTCCGGTTGTCTGGGAATCCTCTTTCACCCGCCGATTTCTTTCCCCTTTTCATAGATTTTTATACCTTTGCTAAATGGACGAATTTCTAAGCGAGATGGTTTGGAAGTAAGTGTTGAGAATAAGCATTGCATGCATGTATTTTTACTGAAAATTTGCATCCATTGGTGCAGTCCCCTCCCTTGCAAAGGTCACTACTACCTGAGGAGGACTTATTGCATCCCTTGAACGTCTCGTTTTTTTTCAATTTGCAGAAAACTGTCAAGCTAAGAACAGCATTTTCTTAACTTTGTCGTATTTATTTAGCCAATAAATATTCAACAGTAAGAAAAGGAAAAGGAAGCGTTTCGTCCAGGGTCTCCTAGTGGACTCATCAATAAGGTTTTCTCTGTCTTACTGGGACATTGGGTTAGGTCTGCATATATCAGTCAAGCGCTTGCGAGAGAGCGACACCTCTGGTGGCGAGAACGAGAACTGAACACATTTATATACCCAAATTATATCACGCGAATTCATCGAACGTTAAAACGATACGAGATAGAAAAAATTAAATGGTTTCGATGCTCGAAAGTAATCTAGATCACCTGTATTTAAAAAATGGAGGCATTTGTCAGTGGTTAGATCGAGCTAACATTTTTGTAAATGAAATATATTATCGATGGCTCTCGAATTTGTCGAAATGTAGAACGCAAAAAATCTACTACAAAAAGTTAGAGATTATAATAATGTGAATTCATCGGACAGAATAAAAAGAAATTTCATATTTCTGAATCAGCAGCTAATATTTATTTGCTCACACATAAAAAGGTAATTTCTACGATCGATTTTCACGCAAGTCGAAGCCAGAAGGCCATCCGATGCAATGAGTCATACAGTTTTTCATAATTCTAAGGCTGACACTGTTTTTTCTACTCGAGGGTTATGCATATGCATTGTCGAGTATTATTTACCTAGCACAGTCATGCACAGATATTTGTCGTTTATCGGGAAAAATTTTCTCTCCGATCGATTTTATGCGTTAAAGCTGGGAATGCTCGAACGTTCGAAATTCATTTGTGGCCATACATTATTCATTTATTCGAAGATCCGTGACATTCGAATGCTCGAAAAATCCAAGTTAATTCGCGGCGTTCGAGCATGCAATTATTCGAGCACTCGACTTGCTCGAATCGTCTGGAAAAAGTTGGCGTTTACACGTGCATTCGAGAAGGCCGCGGCGTTTCAACGCTGATAAATAACGTTTCGAACGCGAGTTAGAGCGGCTGCAGATAAGCGACCCGATTTGCGTTACCTGCTGAACTACTGACAACAATTTCCCCTGTCAGGATAGTCACTCCCGACGATTTGCACGGCCGTGTAACGTGCAAGCGAGTCCGCTCACGATCGACTGGTTTCGCGAACGCCTTCGAAGCTGACGATCGTCAAATCTTAAAAAAAAAGCGACACCTCCAAAAATATCGCCTATGAGTAATAAAGAGGAGCTTGGAAACCATTGCTTGTAAATAAAAAAATGAGACGCTAAATCGTTCGTGACCCAAAAAGAAAAATAGAGGACCGAGGATGAGATCATTCGTTATTATAAACAAGAAAAATAAAGTCTCGCGTACGAAATACAAAAAAAATGACGATAGGAAAAAGATTAAAAAATGAGATATTTCGAATTAAAAGATATGGGCTGCTAATAAAATTGGCAACACCTGAAACACTGGTTCTTAATCTTTTTAACGCGACGTAGTTTAGATAATGGAATTCTACCACGGTTCACGAGCGAAAATTATTATAACAATATTAACCCTTCGTAGGCACACTGGATCCTCTAACTTTAACGTTTTAAGGGGGAATTCTAGTGCGAACCTTTGACAAAATTTTTTTAAAGAATATAATTTGAAAAATATATTTGCAAAACCTTATGCTTAAATTCCTAAAATTAACGAAGTTACGGTTGTTTAAAGGACGTGATGGTGGACGTATTCTTATAGGAATACGAAACTTTAAAAGAGTTTTTCTCGAAAGTATGTTTACCAAAACGGTGTCCACATGATATCTCAAAGTCTACTTGACCAATTGACTTAAAATTTTAGATGCACATTCAGTACGTGTATAACTATAATGTATAGCTCGTACTAGAATCAACGCAAAATTGTTATTTTATATTTTTTTGGGCCCCAAAATTAGAAATAAAAAAAATGAAAAAATTGATAATCGAACTTCAAAGTGTTGCCATTTTTTAAATTATCGACTGTTTTCTTTCGTTCTAGTACCAGGTATAGCTAAATTCATACTAATTCAGAATCTTTCAGGTTTTTTCATTCATGGGGAATCATGGATACCGTGAGACGACCTTTCTTAAAAGCGACTATATTTGAGGGTATGCATTGCCACCAATTTTAATTTTTTCTCGCCCAAAAATTTTTACAAAATAACTGACACATGTAGAAATAAACCTTGTGAATTTGACTGCAAAAGGTATTATAGTTTACTCTCATAAAATTCTCCAGGAAAG
The DNA here is from genome assembly GCF_013123115.1 of Colletes gigas. Classification (NCBI taxonomy): domain Eukaryota; kingdom Metazoa; phylum Arthropoda; class Insecta; order Hymenoptera; family Colletidae; genus Colletes; species Colletes gigas. The sequence goes on from NW_025106648.1 coordinate 1,364,646, forward strand.
TCTAAAAAAATGCACTTCACACTAGAATACCCCCTTAATAAATAATTTATTAATAACAAATAATTTAGTTCTTTGTTTTGCAACCTAACTATCATCTTATCCAGGAGATACTTGTATGCTTTTAAACGCCCCGTTGAAGATACGACAAAATGGACGATTCGATTCAGAAGTAGATCGAAGAATCTAGATCTCGTAACGCAACGATCCAAGATACGAACGATGCGGATACCGGAAGAAAACCTAATTTTTCGCTGGCGTATCGTCGGAAACGTTACGAGACCGTGCGCGCGAACCGTCGGTTAGCACGATAGGTGGAAAATGGCGATGGAGGGAGAGAGCAGAAAGACGTCGCAGGGGCCGAAGTCACCGGCGATATACGCGCGCCGCGGCGACCAAAGGTGGGGGATCTATTCATAGGAATGACTCATGTCGGAGATGACACCGCGAATAGTCGGCCAGAATTTGCGCACTACACTATGCCACCGGGTTGCTCCCGTCCCTGATTCCGTTTGCCAAACGTCGAACATCGCGATACGATTCGCGAGCGTCACAGTTCGCGCCTCGCCATCGCTCCATCCCCATCTACGCGTCATTGTTTTTCAAAACTGGACGTGCAAGTCCACCTACGCCTTCTCCCCCTCCCCTCGCGACGAAGTTGCAATATTTCGTCGCAATCAGCGTCCACTTTCACGTTGTTGCATTTTGGGCGTTTCACCTTTCAATTAACCATTCACCTTTCGATCCGTTGCGGTGCAAATTGGGAAATAAATTGAACAAAAATTCGTAAATTCCATTTGCGAAACGCTACGAACTGCTGTTAACACGATTTTTCAATTTTCGAAATGCCAGGTTGTGGAAAGTTCTTTCATTAGTAGCAATAAACCTTGGAATAGTTTGAAAATGCTGTTAGTGCCAGTTTGATAGCAAGACAAGTACTGAAATTTGAAAAAATTATCTAGGCAAAATATCCATGTAGACATGCCAATTTTGGAGTAGCTCTCTATGAATAAGAAATCTTTTTCCAGTCCAATATCAACTCCTTTTGAGAGTCGACGATCCCCACCCGACAGTTTTCGTCCCCCTCCTCTTTAAGCAAGTGTTCTGGATCCGCCCCTGTGGGAATATCGTCTTTTTTGCGAGCTGTTTTGCCTCCGCACGGTCGAAAACTTTCCGTCGCGATCGCGTCATCCTAGAAAACTCTTTGAGCGCGAGCGAGTCGCTCGATTCGCGAGGCCGTGGAAAATTTTTTGCGCACGCAAGCTGCAAGCGTCGCGTTACATTTTCAACGTTTCATTCAGCACGCGGCTCGTTGCTCTTGCACAAGCCTCCTCGCGTCTAATTCACCGCGAGTCGTTTGCTCGGGGATCCTGTTTACTACATTCAGCCGCGTTTTCTGCGTCGTCGTTACGATGACTTCGCGCGTCGCGTTATCGGGATCGCTAGATCCTCGCCGATCCAAACAATACGTGCAACGATCGCGCGCGGACGTTGTAACGGAAAGATACGCTGCCGCTGTAAAAGAAAAGGTTATCAATCTTACGGACCATTAACAAATTACGACCGCGGGTCGCGGAGGTCGGCGCACATCGAGCGACGCGCTTTTTGCGATTATCTTTGGAACGTATGATTTACACCGATTAACGAAACTGGAGTTTATTTTTACCACCAGCGCGAAATCTTTTCTTGCTGAATTCGAGCACTCACTGAATTCACCTGGAATATTGGAATTGCGAAAAATTTACGAGATAGAGATATTTGAAGAGAAGTCTATAAATATCATTGGATCACAATCCAAAAATTCAACTACATTTATTAAACACTAAATAGCTTGAGTCACGCGAATATTATTTAAAAAAAAATCGAGATCGAATAGATTAATGCAACTAATGGAGCACGATAGGAATCGGTATGCTTATATTCCAGTCGTCCAACAAAATAAAAAAGATTAAAATAAGAAAATGTATAATCCTTATCCACATCGACGATCAAGAAACGTTTAGGTTCCGCACAACGGAAGAAATGAAGTAACAGTAACTCTATAAATATCATTGAATCATTGTCCAAAAATATCGCTACAATTATAAAAATTCAACTACATTTATTAGACTCTAAATAACTTGTGGCACGCGAGAATATTGTTTTTGCCGAAAGGAAAGAAAAGTCGAGATCGAGTAGATTAATGCAACTAATGGGGTTCGATAGGTATCAGAATGTTTATTCCAGTCGTCCGGTGGAATGGTAAAAATTGACGGAGATAAGAGAACATGTGATCTTTATCGGCATCGACGATCGAGAACGTTTAAAGATCCTGACGACGGATGAAACAAGGTTCAATGATAGGAATGGCGCCAGGTGCAGCGCGCGGATCGTCACGGAAAAGCGAAGAACTCGTTCGAAGTCTCGTCAATGGATCGTGGTCGTCTGGTTTGGCGCGCGGACGTTGCAGGCAAGTCGCATTCCGTAAAACGAGCACGTACGCGCGCGTTTCGACGGAACGAGCGCGAGAAAACGCGTTTAGTGGAGTACGTATCGGGAGTACTGTTACTCGAGTCCCGATAGAGAGGAGCACGAGCCACCGACGATACGCAATCTTTCCACCCACGTTTCCTCGACATTTTCCATTCAGTTTCCCGTTTAATTCATCGCCCACCTAATTTAGCAGAGCGAAACGAGCATGGAGACCGCGCTGGCTGTGAAAAACGTGCACCTTTTTTGCCGTTTCCCACTTTAGCTCGGAATATTTCCTCTCGAGGCCTTCGCGAAAACGAATGGTAAAAATGGTACTTGGAGAACGATTACCGCGAACGTTACGCGACGAGAATTATCTCACAGACATTCGGTATAATAAAATGGTAAATCGGAAGGATTTAATTCGCACAGAGAGACCGCAAATTTTTATAGGCAATTTGCAAGGAAACATCTTCGAGCAATAACGATAAAAATTTCGGAGAATAGTGCAAGCTACCTTGTGGTTTTTAGAAAAAAGATGGTCGAGTCGAAGGTCTAAGATGTTTAAAACGTAGATGTTTAGAAATCGTAAATACATACGGGCAATTTGTCAGGAAATATATGGTAATTATACAATCTCACATGTTCGAAACAATTTGTAAAAAAACGTCGTTTATGAATGACATTTAAATTTTAATTTGCATTGGAAGTCACGTTACACGCGTGTGAATGACATCTACATTTTAATTTTTCGTAATTTTAAATTTTAATGCATATCGATGTACGATATAAGACACTGCACAATAGTCACAATACCCATTATGAAAACTGTGAGAAAATATGGTTGGCGTTCCGCGCGGAAACTTTCACAAAATTGCCATTGTTGAAACTATCGTTGTTGTTTATGGTAAATAGCGAGGACTGTTCCGCAACATTTGTCGTTTCACGATCGAACGGAGATTCGACGTCGTGGAAAGAAAAAGCGCAGACGCAACTTTCGAGGCGGTCTGCATCATCGTTATTTCCGAAAGTCAGGCGCTCCCACGTGATCTTACGTAAACAACAAACAACAAATATAACGTTACGACGCGTGCTTTTTCGCCAGTAAAATTCACGCGAAATAAAAAAAAATTATTAAACCGTCTTGAACCCATCACCTGCCCTTTTCGAATGTATCATACTGTATTATCGAAGACGAATAAATGTTTAAACGATCGTGTAATTGTTTCTATATATACATAAGTGACGTTGGAAAAATGATGTAAAAAGAGGAGGAAACATAAATTTACTTTTATTAAAAAAGTCATGCTTCGATCCAACGATGGCAAACATTTAGTTCGAATTAAGCATTAGTTCAAGCATTCAGATTCTAAACTTATCGTTATAGAAATAAATATTATTTGTTAGCAATTTATGTAATGGTATATATATATGCCCTAATTAAAAGAAAAACTGTATTTTAAAATAACTGTCAACACAGCGAATTACAATAAAATTCGCGAGTATTCGTAAACTAGTGTTAAGTATAAATTGAGTCAAAAACGTTTGGTCTAAGTGAAACATAAACGAAAAGTTTTTATACATAAAAAAAAAGTGGATTCATGTGGAAAGAAAAATCAATCCTCGAAGGAATCGCGTCCAGTGTTGGGTCAGACAGCTAGTCAGCCTTCGTGAGGCCTGCGACTGTGTCTTACTCGACACTGTACTCATTCTACTTAATCGTGGCACAACATTCCCCATAAGTTTTATACTTCCTATAATAATCTTTATGCTTCTTCAGTTTCTATCGTACTTTTATAAACCACCTCATTTATGTGTGTTGCACAATGAAAAGTCTATTATCAGAAATACTTATTGAAAAAAACAGTAATTTACAACAGGAAAAGTATTAAATATTAAATATTCTTAGCCACAATACAACGAATTGTAAATCTTTTCAATAAAATTTTATGCTTCTTCACTTATTTATGTGTAGATAATTACTTAGATTAAATATGTCAGGACTTCTGATCTTTCCTTACTTCGTCACTTATTTATATACACATAATAATTAATTCACGATGACAGGGCAACAAATCCCACCTACCCAAGCTTCTACAAGCAATTAACCGCAACTCACGCTAACAGGACATCGGATTCCACCTCCCAAAACCTCCACAACAGTACAGAAAAAAAGCATTACTCACCGATCAGAAGAGCAGGCTCCCTATTGTCCTCCAACAGGGCGACCAACACGAGGAACAATGGATGTTGCACGGGCAGACGGTCCGGATCGTCGGTGCAGTCGTCGTAGACGACCACCTCCCTGTAGTGTCTCTTCCGTAGGAGTTCCTTTCCCTCCCTGGTGGTGGCTAGGTCGGCGAGCGTCGCCTTGCCCAACTGCAGCCTCCTCCGATTGAACCGATCGGAGCAGTTCACGTTGATGGCACCTCTCACATGGTTCACGTTGTAGAGGATGAAGGGTCGACAGTCGAGGAGGACAGGACTGCTGTCCGGTTTCTGGCCGAGCAGACGTTGGGCCAGTTCGTCGGCGGTGACCGTGCCGGTCCTCTGCAGCACCAGCTGCCTCTGCAGCGTGTTGTTCTCGGAACAGGGGCTGGCTGGGAGGCTCACGGTCTCCAGTTTGCAGCGCTTTGATGCCGACAGCTGATGCTGATGGAAGTGATGGTGGTGATGGAGATGGTGGTAGTGACGGTGGACGTCGTTCAGAGGGTGGTCGCAGTCAGTACCGCTGCTGCTGGTGGTGCTGATGCTGCTGCCGCTGGCGTTCAGGCTGCAGTTAGTGCTGTCGCTGGCGTCGACGATGTCCACGCCGCTGCTGGTGGACGAGCTCGGTGAAACGGTCGACGTAGGGGAGGATAGAAAGCTGGACGCGCCAGCGGGCGGACCTGGCTCGCTCAGACTACGATTCAGAACCAGCTTGAGGTTGTCCCGAGAACGTCCGGCCGAGACCGGCTCGCAGCACACCAGAGTCGACATCGGTGATGACGCCTGCTGCTGCTGCTGCTGTTGGTGGTGGTGTTGATGTTGGAGATGCGTTGTCTTGACGTCAGTCGCGGTTATATCGAGACGCGGCCTCGACGTCGACGCTGTAAAAGAAGGAAGATCGTCAGACGTGGCGTGAGTACTGGGCTGCGCGCGGGACGTTGGCTCCTCCGCGGAATCTTTCGCGGTTGGAGGGGAGCGGATTCTCCAATTAAAATTATGTCGGACCACCTGAGTACCTTAATAACTCGGGTTTGACGTTACCAGGAAATATGTCTGTAGAGCTGCTACCCACAGGTGGGTAATATTTTAGGGCTGGATGCTCCGAGCGCCAAAATAAGACGAAACTAGGTTTCCAGACTGTTTACACGATTTATTAAGAAGGTATTGTAACGAATATAATTTTAGAGAAGACCTGGATGATCTCTGATCCTCGAATGTTCTGGGTCCATTTTGACCCGAATCTAAATTGTATTATTTCAGATCGAATTGTTTGCGTTATCGTACTCGTAAATTCTTTATTTATTAATGTATTTAATGAATATGTACGTACGTGATTTATGAAGAACCGAAACTTCACAAATAGGCTTAGGCCTAGACAATTTCGAGCAACAGTCGTAGCCAGCGACACCGAGTGTCTTCGTCCGCGTTATTATCTCGAACCGCGACAAATAAATGCGTGTGCGTGGGTCAATGATATCCCGAGGACAGAAGACGATCGTCAACAGAGTGGCAGCGACCTTTTAATCTATCGTCGCGAAGTGACAACTCGAATCTCGAACACTCGATACTACGTTTCAGAGACGTTTAATCGGTGAGTCACTCGATCGTTTCGCGGCTTATGGAATCTCGCGCTTCCTTATTGCTAGACTGTCATGAACTACGATAAAACATCAGTGCACATATGCTGTACTGGCTATCTGGTCGTTAACTCTGTCGATTTCTGAGCGTGACCGACGCGAGAACGATTTCTCGAGGGGCAGGCTGAACGGGTAGCAACTAGGGTTGGAACTGTTCCAGCACTTTAATATTTCGATACTTGACGAATATCAAATATCATTATTCGAATAAGAGTGGTAACAATAGGGAGACACCCGTAAAAGTTAAAAAATCAATTGTATTCCACGAGGAACTTTCTATGATGTTGCAATATTTGTAGACAAATATGCACACGCGATTCGCAGAATTGTATCTGATTCAGGAAGTAGAATATATTTAAATAACGAAAAAATGGCCAAGGCCACGATAATTAATTACACATTGAAAGGAAAATACCAGGAAAAGCGATAGTTGCTCGTTTCTCGAGAACAACAACATTATTGATAAGATAGAAATTATGTTGTGGTGTGGAGATCACAACACAATGACTGTTACAATGAGATTAGACAGGGCAATAAAAGTATGCTTATAGAAAAGGTTCAGTGCAAATTTTTGAGACTTCTTAAACGTGAATTCTACATACATAATTTGCACTCTTAATCAAAGTTATATTTCTTTTCAAGAAACCAATCATTTCAACTATTTTGAACAAATAGTTCTTTTTTCGTTGCTTCGATTATTAATTAAAAGTGACCATTTTCGAGTCTTTCAATTGCTATTTCTTAACATACGAAGGAAAGCAGAATAGTTATTGACCTATCCTTACTATTCAAGATCGCCAATAATAAATTCAACCATCCTGTTGGAACCCATTATTCTGCACGCGCTGTCCAAATGTATCAGATAATTAATTATCAATGTTTCACTTTCTTACTCATAACTCTAATTCCGATACGCATTACCTATTAATCGTATTATTATAAGATTTTATATGAATGACAGAATTTTTTACTAATGGTCTAAGAAATTAGAAAAAAGAATGATCTAAGTAATGTAGTTTCCAACTGGTAGATTAATTTCTATATTTACAAACTAATATTATCTTTATTGGAATTATAAGATTACTGGAGAACAATTCTAATATAATTAATCTATTATAGTATATTGTCTTCTATTGTATATATAAGTTCGCCTTAATGACAAACTCTTATCTGAATCACTAATAAACACTTCATTCTTAGAACATATGATTACGCAGAGAGTAAGTGAAAATATATGTATACTACAACGTGTGATTTTGCGTCGTATTTCGTATGAAATTCAGCAATCTCAAATTAAATTTAAATATGGAGTTAAAAAGAGACTAGGTTGAGTTTCAACAAGACCTTTTGGTGATTTTAAAGCGAAGTAAAATACTAATAAATTTCAAACACGATCGAATCACTCAAAGATCGTGTTTGGTAAACATTCGGTGGCGCGAGAAATAGATCCCCCCGACAACCGTTCAACCGTTCGAGGAATCATCGTGATGTTAAGGTAAATACTGAACTCGATACACTCGTTACCGACGTTCCGTGCTTTTAAATAGCAATACAGACGCGATGAGTCAGCCTACCGAAATACGCTCCTTGTGTTTGCGGTCGCTTCGCGCGGATCTCGACGACTAAAATATTCCACGGCTTGCACAGGTGCTACGGGAGTCATTATCTCGGCCGAAAGCGGAGAATTGGACGTCTCGCGGATGAATGGTAATGGCGGTGATCCCGAGCCATTATGTCAGCCGACTCGTTTTATGTTCGACGTCGACTCGTTGCTTTTTGCCGCCAAGAAACGTGCGTTTTCATAGAACAATCTCCCGCAGAGATTCAAAACGATTCTCTAGGTACAATGGCGGATCTAGAAGAGATTAAATACTTCCCATATGGGCTAAAAAATTTAGTTTTGGCGATCAGTCAACGAATTAAAGGGATTAAAAGTTAGATAAAACACTTTTACAATCGATGAAGGGGTGCTTCCTATCTAGGTATGGCTGGTCCAAAGAATGGCGCGTAATTCAAACGTTCTTGGTGAGTAAATTCATTTTGGGAACAAATGCTTTAAATTTTTACAATATTTTTCTGATCTTCCTGGTTTACGAAAGTGCTGAAACGTGACCACTGAAAACATTGTTTTATAAAATATTTCATATAGAAGAATAGAAAGAGAATTGTTAGGTATAACAATTGAGAAAAGGGTTAATTCGGAGAGCAGAACCCGTACAATTAGAGCACGAAAATAGATTCAGCCATCTGTATGATGCAAATGCGATAATCCCAGTGTGCGCCGCGACGCCACGAAACGAGCGTCCCACCGTAACACGTGCTTCGCCGTCGGTGTAACCGCCTTGGCGTGGCTGTTTAAGCGACACATAATCCTTTATCAGGCCCGAGTAACTGGCATCGAGGCGAACGATTGATTTTATTAACCTTGGAGGATGTCGTTCATAAGCGAACCTGAAATAATGGCCGCGACTCGCGTTGCATAACAATCGACAGTCCGTTCGGTCGAGAGTGAAAGCACGTTCGTCGGCTGCATTAGAATCGTTCGTGTGCAACACCGTTACCGGTTGTATCTCCTGTACACAACGCGGCGAGATAACGACTAAATACAATCGTCGAGACACTTTTCCTAGGCTGTTCCGGTGTTTCAGGTGCAGAACGGCCGATAAAAGAGGTGAACGAACCAAGATGGACGTGCGTCTCATTTTATTAAACAAAAATGACCGAGCATTTCGTTATCGAGCGTTTCAACCGATTTAGTTTGGCTCGAAGAATTATTTAATGGGGCCTCAGCGAGATTTCATTTATTCATTTATATAGCGGTTTTAGTAAGTAAATATTAGGGACGGGGTGAGAAAACCTAACTAGAAATTTAATTAATTATGGAAGGGCAAATTCAGCCTATCGCTACCTGAAAATAATACAGACCTGACCCAAAATTAGTATATCTTCTCGACCTATGCCGCGTGATATCGGTCATCATAAATTTGTTACTCGAATAAAATGTTGCTCCATCTCAGGCTTAGACAGATACAATAGGTATTGTACGCTAAACTGATCTCGTGGAACGAATACTGCCAAATTTTCAACTCGATTTATCGCCGGAAAATTCATCAACGCGATTATGCCATTGTTACGAGCACCGACAGGGAGAGAGCGGTTCTAATTTGGAAGTTGGACGACGACCAGTGGTCCCGAAACGTTACGAAAGACCTGGTGCAAGAACGATGGTGGCCCAACTTAGAAATTACGTGATGCGTCGGGGATTTTTCAGTGGCCCTTCGAGGTGACGTTTCGACGCCGTTCGCGAAATTACGAGGCTTAACCGGATCGCGAGCAACCGACTCTTTTGTTCGACAAACGACGAACAGAATGGTCCCATTAGAATCAGACTATATTAAATCCTTGCTATTTCGACCCTTGAAAGGGTTACAAAATAATAGATGAACCATTGGCTCCATATTCTTCGAAACAACTGTCATTTCTGAAACTTATATAAACTGCATTTTTGAAGAATTTGCAGTAATTTATTCTGTTTCTCTCTTACAAATAGAGTCGTTTGCAGTAGATGCTCGCTAATGGCGAGAAAACAGTACTTGGAGTCATGACTGGGTCATTCAACCTTCCTCAGTAATACAGAGAATGTTGAGTCTAGTACATAATTCTATGTCTTTATCCCTAATGTGATTTTCGGATCATGGTAGTACAGGCTAAAAGAGTACACCAAGGCGTCGATACGCGAATCAGTCAATATATTTCAAGGACGAAATAGATCCAAAAGACTCGATCAGCGTCCCCCGTAATGACATAACGAACTGTTCGCGCGGACTCGAGTCGATGAGTCACCCGTACCGAAAGAAAATAATGCGGGGGTATAACTGCGTTTCAATTATCCGGGAAAGAACCGTTTCGGTAACTCGAGGATGTCTCGCGGCAAGGACAGAGCGAACCGTCGCGGTCGTTCTCGCGAACCCGAGTCGATGAGTCACCCGTACCGGAGGGAAATCACGCGGGGTACAACTGCGTTTCAGTTATCCGGGAAGGAACCGTTTCAGTAACGCGGGTGAGCGTATTTCGGGAACGGAATCGACGCGAATGACTTGGTCAGTGTCCCTCGCAAGGACAGAACGAATCGTCGCGATTGTTCTAGCGAACTCGAGCAGCCAACGGCGGTGACCCGCGCGTGCAAGGCGGCTCTTTTGTGTCAATGCCGTGCCAACGGACTTAACAACGCTATTCGTCGCAGCGACGCCGCAATATCGAATCGGAGTGACTCAGCCAACTAATATTAGAAGGTGAGGAGGCTGCTCTGGCCCGGTCTCTCTCCCTGGTGTGCTGTGCTCGCTCATTTCTCTCTCTCTCTCTCCTTCTCTCTCTCTCTTTGTCTCTGTCTCTCTTTCTCTGTTCCTCTGTTAGTCGGGCCAGCGGTGTGTTGTGTTCGCAGCGCCGCCACGGAGTTTCTCCTCGGCCACGGCAAGTCTTCGGGTTCGTTGTTTGGAATGAGTAAACGCCGTGGAATTCGACGCTTCGAGCGGCGAACGGCGCGCACAACCTGGGCCCGGGTATTCAGCCTGCGGACAGGTGTAGCGCCAGCACCTGCTGCCTCCGTTCCGCGGCTACCTCCAGATCCATTCCTCTTCAGAGCATTCTGCCTTCCATCGTCCTTACGTCGACGAATCGTGACGTCTCGTTGTCGTCCTACTCAAAACATTTTTTCTTCTTTTTTTTGGGCAGAGTTGCTCTTTTATTTTGTTCTTGATACTCCGGAAAAGTCTAAGGATCTAATGACCCTAGGTTAGAGGCCCAGATGATAGACTAATCACGCAGTTTCATCCTTGCCCACCCACACAAAGAATTGCCTCTTGTTTTTCAATAAGATAGACTCCTTTATAAAAATTGAACACAATTGCATATTTGGTAAGCTTTAGTCTCGTAAGATGATAAAAGTGGTCCCATAAATTTGTTGCGACCGTTCCATAAGAACTTAATTATGTGTAGTTTTTGTGACAATGTTCTGTTAAACGATCAACTACTGTTACACATACCATATGATGATCTTGCAATCTACAAACTTTAATTGCAACGAGCAAATTGGATGATGGGTTATGACTTGGAGGGAGAAGTCATCCATCGATGTCACTCCCTTCTATTAGCGGAGCTATGCAGTGTAACATACTTCAGACGTTGGTAGTGGATCTGTAGGTCATTTTCACCCAAGTCTTCGTACCACGGGACGATTGTTTATAAAATACTTTACTAGAGTATTGGAGTGTTGTGAAGTTTAAGAAGTTGTAGCAAATCTGCGGAGATCCTTGATGTCATAGCATTCATTGAGATTACAATCTTCAATTTATGCTGGTTTACTTGGCCCGCAGTTGAATTCCGTAAATCCAGATCGGTTTCAGAATGACTTTAGGAACAACTTGTTTTCGCTTAGAAGCTTTGGTCGATGATTTATTTAATATAAATATTCTAATAATAATTATTCCAATAATTTAATAGTAGCTAGTATGTTTCTCTGAACTCTATTTTCATCTGTTGTCTTTTCGTCGACGATGTTTGAGCAATTCGATACCGGAACACTTCACGGGTAGAATAGAAGAGTATCAAAGTCTGAAGTACATACTTGGTAGCAAGGATGAAGAAGACCCTTTTCAAGCTCAACGAAGAAATTTTATAGGACTCGCGTACGATGTTTTGAATATATGTACAAACAACCAAAATATAATTTCTTTTTCGAAAGATAAAATAAAACTATAACACTAAAATTGAAAATAGATATTTATGATTACGTTTCGTCAAAAGAGTGATAAATGAATTGTTTTCGTTTTAAACAAAATAATTCCTCCATGAAGAGGAGAAACATAAATACACGAGTCAGAATGAGTCACGGTTGTTACTTATTGCAAAATGGAAAATACTATCCAGCCGAAGATTAAAAATGAAAGAAAAAATTTCCCGATAGGAAAGGTACTTGTAACTGTCAGGGTGTAAAAATAATATTATAAAATATTAGTTAATTTAGTTTTAACAGCTTCTTATTATTTGTTATTTATATCAATATCCACTTGAACCTTCTGTCTTATTTTTTACAATATATATCACATTTTCACGTATTTAAACTTATATATTCTTTTGCGTTTACTTCGTCGCTACGACGAATGATTATTAAATAAAAAATACAAAATAAAACTACACGGAAATCTGGAATTTTGTGAACGTAAATAAGTATAAGAGTGAGGATGTAAGTAGCTAATGGGTGGTATTAAAATAAGTGTCAATTGTACTTGATACGTATAATTAAAACGGTATCATGTAAAATGATACTTTATTCTGTGGTATTGATGTTATTTCCATCACTACTGCCCGTCCTCAGACTATACAGATGTTGCACTTTGGTAGAAAGGATTTGCAAGGATCGTTAGTCTTGTGATTGCTACTGAGTACTGCTAAGTCATTGTTCATGAATAGTAATCGTCGAAAGATTTCATTCCTCGACAATCCCACTAAGTATCATGTAAATTGATACTTAATTCATTCATTGAACGTAACTATGAAGTCATCGATTATTAGATGATTCTCTAATCAATTCAGGATTCTCTTATGTGTCGTATTTTAATTATTTGAAGATGCGCGGCGAGAAGTTCTTTACAAACCAGTTGCTACGAATCAGTCAAAGTGTACGTGGGTAAAGTAATTTTTAGGTGAGTGATATTTTTTTACTTGTGCTCCAAAACGCTCGATCATAAATACATACACAGTAATCTTCAATTAATTGAATATTAGCAATGAACGTCTATGAACGATCAGAAAATAAGGGAATTCCCCGGGACACAGCTTTGAGATCTAAACAGAGATCTATAGAACCAGCAGATTGCTTCTTTTGCTAAAGTTTCGAGCCACAAAGAGGAACACTTTGATTAAAATATTTACCAACAACAATTTCAAATTTCTATAGTTATCGTTTAGTCCTATAATTGCCAACGAGACCCCAGTTTTCGAGTTTCTGGTCCACTCTCGATCACGAAAACTGCACGTTGCTCCCGTCACGGACGAAAACAGAGGACCAAACAACGTTTCGTAACCATCGCCGGGCGCGCGTCATCGAGTCTTCCGTCGCGGAAGAACCGAAGCCACCTGAAGTGACCCAGTGCACCGCGTAACTCCTGCTCAGGTGTGACCTCAGTCTAGCGAGGAATGATCTCAGAGTCATCCACACTACCGATTACGGTTCCAATTACGGGAGATAGGTATCTGTTCTGCCAGATCCGCCTGGCGAAGACAGGTGCCCCGAAGTCGGTCCCCAGCGTTCATTGATCGCGTCCGAGGATCGGCAGGACACGCGGGTAGCCGAGAGTTAACGTCGAGGAGGGATCGAGAAAAAAAAATAGGGCCGAACGGAGCCGTAGTTCGTCAGAGGCACCTACCTTTCCCGATCGGTCGAACCGGTTCGCCTTTACGACGAAACCAACAGCCGCCTCACGAGCCGTGCCGGTGACGCACCGTCGTTGTCGTTCGATGCCTGTTCACGAGCCTGTGCACTGCGTATCCTGGATAAGTGTCGACGATAATCCACGTGCGACCGCATGGAACCACCACTGTCCTCTCCGTCCGAATTACGGTTCGAGGTGCACTGTCCTCGGGGTACGCGGGGGACTGAACCGAGCCGGAAGGACCAGGGGTTACAAGAAGAAGAAGACAGTGTGTGCCGGTGTGACAGACAAAGACAAGAGTATCTGGTGAAGGGAAGAGAGAGTGAGAGACAATAGGGCTGAGAAAAAGGGTTAGATCCTCGACGAGTTACGAGAACGAGGAAGTGCTTGAGGTCGGTCGTTCAGGAGAGCGTTGGCACGCGGGTACGACGTCCCCCGTGCCTGGCTCGTTTCGTCAACATTTCCGGTGTCGGTCTGTATCACGATAGAGGCCGGAAGTAAACACGATGCTGTGCCGTGCGATCGACCGAGCGTGCTCGATAGATCCGTTCACGGCGGCCGACGAGCTGAGACTGAGCGGCACTCGTCCCCGCGGTACGACCGATCGCGATCCACGAGTGCTAGCGACGCGAGGCCACGGCCCGGAGGGGAAACTTGTGTGCATGCGAGCCATCGGGAGGGACTTTTGTGAGGTACGAGCGCGCGAGCGCGAACCAACGCAGGTACGTACGCTGATATCGCGACGAATTGTTCTTCTCGGACGATATCGTGCTCCAATTTTTCATTCCTTTGTGTTCGCGTTCAGCCAAACCACTGAGTTTTCCAATGAGATCGATATAGAACTTTGACTCGAAACAGAAAGAAAGCTATGAAAGATAATCTGGGACTCGTTATTCTATTTTGTGTTTCCATGAAGAGGTTCAGTCGAAACATCAGGGTTTTCCAATGAGATCTATATAGAAGTTCGAATTGAAACAAAATGAAAGCTACGAAAGATAGTCTGGGGCCTGTTATTCTATTTTCTTTTCAGGATTTTCCAATAAGATTGATATAGAACTTTGACTCGAAACAAAATGAATGCTACGAAAGATAATCTGGAACTCGTTGTTCTATTTTTATGTATATTCGATGACATCATATATATGAAACTTAATATCACTTAAATGACCACCGCGATTAGGGGAACATATGTAAATCAGACTGTATCGCATCAATAACGATGTTTGCTTCGAGATCGTTAACAGTTTACAGTTTGTTTGGAAGAAATAAAAGACTTAACGTGGTCCCACGAGAAAAAGTCTAATGGCGTCGAGTCACGAGAACTTGATGGCCAGTTGACAGCTGTATTACTCGAAATAATTTTATCATTGAACTTCGATCACGATGAAACGATAATTTCCAGACAATTCGCGCCGAAGTAAAGATGAAATCATCGAACGGTAACGCTCGCAATAGTCATATCTTCTTTATTTTTTTAGAAATAAGAGCTAATGAGTCCACCAGCTGAAAACCACAAATTAATTTTTATGGAGTGCTAGATCCTACAGAATCAGGATCACAAAGTCCAATTAGCATACTTCTATCCTTGAGTTAACTGGATCTTCTAAAAACGAAGACGATATTGTCTTCCCTCCGTACACTTTGTTTTTTATTATTATTTATTTATGTCTGTCTGTGATTTCATATAACAGGTTACTTAACTTTCCAATAAAGCATTTCCAAACGTAAGTTTGTATGAACTTTTTTCATCCACTCGACCTCGATAACACGTTGTATAAGTTTGACCCCAACCATTCTGGACACTCTATATGTCTCTTCTTTTTCCCTGCAATTTATGGTTGGATCATAATGTACGATATTTATATTTTTTTTATGGTTGTTTTTATTTTCGAAAAGAAAAAATATGTCGCCTTAAATTTCGATTCTCGTTCATTGAAATCGAGACGATTCGTGAAAAAATTTCAACGCTTTGTGAATCGTACCACTATTTCGCGAAGCCGCAAATTTTATTTATTTATATCTCGGTTTTACGACAACGACTACAAACATACCACAACAATGGATTAACCGAACAAATGGAGGGATCTGTTATACTGGATACATGTCACATAACAAGACGTTTCTTGGCACGACAGAGAAAACATTGCATGATGCTTGACAATAATCCGTATAACACTGGTAAAGCCGAATATAACAACAATAATAAGATACTGAAATTTAACAATACGATTCAGACAAAGAATTAGATTAAAATTAGCTGTGTATGAATGCTCTGGAGTATCTAGGAGATAACTTAAACAAATTAACTAGGCTTTGAGAAGTATCTACTTAACTCTGCGCCAAAAGAGCACTAGTGTCGAAGCCCCTTAATATCACCGATTCCAAAACTTGCAAAGATCGAAACCTCGTCCATTTTTATTTCCTATACCAGAGTACAAAAAACTGAATTTTGTCACGGAACCTTAACTACCAATTTTCACGAATGTGTGAAAGAAATTACCAAAGTTATCCTTGCGCTGGCGAGTGCCGAAGAGCCGGTCACGAGACCAATATTATACCAGTCCAACCATAATCCACACTTTAAGCATTCGACTGTTGGCACATTTCCTCGCACACGTGGAGCAAGAATTAGTACCTGTTTAGCAAGTCTATCCTACAAATCCTTTAATAATATTGTGTATACTCTACCCGCGATAAAAAAGAATTGTATACGAGGAGTGACGGTGTTAATTTGGCTAATTTCGTCGAGTCAACTATACAGCACGTTTTTCAGTACTCCAACCGTCTCGTCGTTTACTGTTTGCAAATTTATTTCCGACTCCGTCACGTTTCACTTTTCGCTCGTAACCCGACAGCCGTAGTAAACTTTGTGTTTATCGTTTATTTCAGGATCGCGTTTTGTCAAGCTCGAAACAAAACAGGAAAACTTACATCAAACAAGCAGTTGTTTTAGAACTCACGCCTGGATAAAACTGTATCTTAATTATCGTGTTTGAGCAATTGGAAGTAGTTTAAAAAAGAAATACGCAAATAAAATGCCTCCTCTTGGAATTGTGCAACGAAAAACGAGTAATTTTGAAACACGTTCGTCCAGAAAATTTCAATTCTCATCGCGATATTTCGAAAGCAACACCAACGGTTTGAAATCACGCATGACTCAGTGCGCATCACGCGCGATAAGGAAAAGCTTCGGTTGTTCGTTACGTCAGGTGACTAAACACTTAGGTTTATCAACGATACGAGGAAGTTAGTATTTCTTTTTTTTTTTTTTCACTCGAATCCGTACGCTCGATGTACGGCACTGTAAAATGGAGAGCTGTGTGTACATCAACATAGACGCACGAATGCATTCACGTACATGTGGAGGCACGTACACGTGACTGAAAGCCAGCCAATGAGTCACCTCTCGCCACTCAACGCGCGCGCGCACAGGCACACACACATGCACACGAGTACGCGAGTACCCATTGGCAGAGGGCTTCCACTTTTTCGGGAGGATCGATGACGAGTTTTCCATTGATAAGGACGATATCGCGAAAAGAACGGCGTCAGGTGACCATGTAATGGTCGCTGTTCCTGGCAGGATATTAACCCTTTCGTTACTTAATACAATTATAAGATATGATTTTAAAAGTGACTATTTTGCATTAGATCAAACTTAATAGTATCCGTTATAAACAGTTCAGAAAAACATATTATAAATGTATTGTTTTCTTTAAACTTTTAAGAATTTAAATGCACTTCTGAACCACTCTGTATAGAAGTAATGGTGGCGAATTTTAACTTTTTCGATCAGTTTGCTCCCAAGGTAATTGAATGTCTAGAAATTAATACATTTCGTTCCATTGTGCGCCATGACACCGAGCACGTGGGTCCGTTGCGGTCACAAAGAGATCGTCGAAGATGCCGCGTTCGACGCTCCAAGTTTATGACCTATTGTTAATTAAAGAAACGTGTACTTATGGTCGTAAACCTGATCGATTCAGACAAGTTTAATGAAAATATGGTACGATTTGCCACGCGACAGAGGCGGACTCTCGGAAGAGTCGCCTACTGTCTGCAACGAAACGTCCGTGGCTGGTGAACAGATGTCTAGGGAATTAAATTTTTCTTGCAGACGTGCACGATAAGTGTATATCTCGCTTTTAAGAGGCTCACGGTTGTAAATACGAGTTTTTTAAGGCCCAAGAAAACGTAGTCAGCAACGCACAAGGCGCTATAATAATTGCTCCTGTGTGAAGAACTCTAGGGTCACTGTTACGTAACATCAGATGTCTAGTGATTGCAATATCGCTAATAAAATGTTGTAACAATTGATTCCATATAAAAGGTTTCAGAGTCAATCCATCGTAACATCCTCAATTTAGGTTAACCTAATGAAAGACTCTAACGTTTGCTTCTATACAAACAATTTTAGAATCATCACTTTGTAACAGTGCCAGTATAGGTAGAGTTAATAAAATACTATTGCAATTGTTAGTCCGTGCACATATCCGAAGTCGTTATTGCGACATCATTATTTTAGATTAGGATAATAAAATGTTGGAACAATTGCTCCTATAGGTATAAAGAGTACTAAAGTCAATGTTCTGTAACATTGTCAATTTAGATTAGATTAGATTAATAAAGGATTATAATAATTATTTTTATATAAAAAATTGTAGAGTCGATGTAAGGTAGATTAATAAAACAATCTTACCATTGTTCTATACACGTGTACAAAGTTATTTCTATAACGTCTTTCATATAAATTAGATTAATAAAATAGAACAATTGCATCTATATAAAGTATTATCGTGAATCAAATTCCGTGAAATTTGCGTCGACAGAATAAGCAATAATGGCGCCACCTGTCTCTCGGTCTCGTCTGGTTTTACGACACGGTGAAAGTTCACGTGATGGTTATTTATACGTATTCTTGAGAATCGTCGTTGTATTTCCGATGAAATTTTACGTTTGTCGTATCTCACCATCGTCTATTCGCGCGATGTACCAATATGGCGCCATCCATACACCGTTATTATCGTTTATCGTGTCTTCTTTTCCTCTTTTTTTTCATTTTTCTTTGCCCGTAAGCGATTTTCACGAACGCGCAGTCATAAATAATTCATCATACGCTCGATTACCGAACGATATTTCGCGACTAGAAGTTTCTTGCGCGTTCGTGTAATTAGTATGTACGTTGCGTTTCTTGAAAATCGCCTCGCGTCTGTTAATTTTGCTACATTCTTGCATGCTGCGTCACGCTGATTGGGCGGTAAACATTCTCAACACGCGAACTATAGTATTAAATAGCGACAGTTTTAATTTTGCTCCGAGCATTTGATCCTGGAAAGTCCGTTTGCTCAGCAAGCTTAACGCGTTTCCCGCGAATACCAATTTCATCGAACGCGAAAAGGTGTTCCGCTGAATCGCGAGCCAATGTTGCGCAGACGTAAATTGTTTTTTCAGGTGAACATGTACAAAAATCATACCCCTGATTCATCGATGGTTCTCCTTACACGCCCGAGTCGCGTCTATTTCAGTTTCTTTGCTTAGATTTCCATCTTACGTCGCCGTTTGCCATTCATTTTCATACAGGAAACACCAAGAAAGTAGCAAATAGAATTTCAAAACGAACTGAAACAAATCAGCCACGTACATTTTCTTTCATTCCTTCCACGATAAAGTGTTATATTTACTGGTATTATCGCGAGGTCAGTTACCAAGGAGGTTCTGAATTTATTACGAAAACGAAGGTTGCTTTTATGAAAAATCACCTTTCAACTCATATCGATGTATAATTTTTTCCAGACGACAAACGCAATTTCGGCTGTTGAGGATTAATTTAGTAATTACGATTCTCCGCGGAATACCTGTTCAGATCGAGTGGAAGATCGGTGTTCCACGGAACACTGTTTAGGAAACGCTGTCGTAGACGACCAATCTGGATGCTCGCAACCTAGAAGCGTCTATTTTCGTCCGCTCGTTAAATAAATATGAATGTACACGGTGACACTGTGGCGAACGATTTATCGCCCCGCTGCCGATAATGCTCGACTCGAATCGCAGGTCACCATTACCGATTCAGAATATAAAATCGTGCGTCGACGGTCGTTCTATTTCGATCCCACGAAAAAAGGGCACGCGTACGTAAAAGTGAAATTATAGGCCCGGAAGACCGCTACGAGGAAGCACTGACTCGCGACTAACGGACGATTTCAACGTGTCATAAGCCAAAAGTGCTTTTCAGTTTGTGACGGAGAGCGAAGCATCTCACAATATATTCATAGAACACTTGTACTCGTTCGTATTTTAAAATAAAAAATATATAAAAATGTTTAAACGCAAGAAAATACTATCGATTCGAAACTCCCGCTTTTAAGAAACTTCTCGTCACTTTTGTTTGTTTTTTATTTTTCGCCGTTAAACTGTTTTAATTGTAACCGTTTATGCGATTGGAAACGAGGCAAATAGCGTTTAAAACGCACTTTCCTTTTTTCCTCTTCGGTGGGTTGCCCAATTCAAATCGTACAAGTCGAATTTCACTAAAGATTTCCACGCGTGTGCGCAGATGCGCGGAGCTCGCTAGCGCGTGGTCATCCACTCCGCGCCAAAGATAGACTCTGACATCATACACAGAAGCATCACTCGGGTCGAACGAGCGATAAACATGCTTGCACGATGCCTCCGCACACGGAAGGTTTACGTTGCCTGTTAGAACTGTCTCAATTGACATCTTCCAATGCACCCGGCCAACGCGCCGACGATCGCGAGCGCATGATCTCCGCCAAAATAGCGAAAATGGCGGTCAGAGGCAGAGACGGTCCAACGATTTTGTCGCGAGACAGGCGTAATTTCGAGAAAATACGCGCGTCGAGCGATAATCGAAATTTTGTGGCGCAGTTTCGCACATTGTTACGCCTGAGTTATGTTATTTTCAAGTCGGATGAGAAATGAGAATGATTCGCGAGGGGCTGCCAAAATGGCGAAAAGAGCGGACGGAGACACGAACAATAGGCAGGGTTGGGAATGAATAAAAGTTTTAGATTTATTAGTGTACTAAAAAGAAATTAGTTTACTATATTATTAGTTAAAAATCACACTCTATGGAAAGAATGCTACTTTGAGGATAATCACAACCTTGCAATGTTGTTTCCAATTTGATTATACCCGAGTTAGGTTGTTTTTCGTCTGGATGAGGCACTGTGTAAATATGTACTTCCAGTGAAAATGGCGGTCGGAGGTGGTCGAAAGATTCTGTCGCGAGACAGGCATTTTTCGAGAAAACATGCGAATTGATGGATAATCAGAACCGTGTGATGTTGTGTCGAACTTTGTTATGACTAAGTCAAGTTACCTTTCAGCTGGATAATAAAAGGTGAGAATAATTAGCGTGAAATATCCATCAAAATATTAAAATTGGCGCACAACAGACGCTATTGTACTGTAATGAAAAAGAAGAAATCGAAAGTAACGAACGAAAATCATTCTGTTACAAATTACTTTTGGATGGAGTAAATTAGTTATTACTGAGTTTCCCATTATGTGAAGGGTACCAAGTTTAATTTAAACATTGATTGGCTTCGAATGAAACGTTAGCTACATCGGAATCGAATAAAGCATCAACGATGCTATACTTTCTTAAAGAATTGATTAGTTTCCTATAGAGTTAACTGCAATTATAGTCGAATGGCGCGTTAAAGTATAAGAGCTTTTTTTCTAGCCTATATCTAACAGAATCTTCTCTTCGATCTCGATTCTACAAAAACAAGAAATCTTCTCTACTGATCGCTCGTGAATTAATTGAGACGTCGAAAGTGTCGAGTCAAAGTAAACTTGGCCAAGGATAGCCAATCAACTTCTATCGTAGAGAACAATTTTCTTTCCGCCGCCCTTGATCCTATAAATATTATGGCGCCGTATTCGACGAAAGTGACACTTTATCACGAATAAAATTAACTCCGAGGCGAGAGGAGCGCTGTGATTTTCTCAATTTCACGACAGCCTCGAGTTCTCTTCTTGTTTGTCGCGTATATCAAGCGATTGCGATTTACACAGGCTCAGATGCTCAAGGCTTATGGTAGTTCGTAACACTTGCTGCTATATTGATAACGCGCGGTACACAGCCGCGCTTGCGTGTAAACATATGTCTTTGTGCTATCAATCTGACGTCACGAAGTGTGGCAGATAAAAGGCAGATTCGCGAAATCACGACGAACAATCGCCATGATTCTACTAACAGAGATTATTATTTTTAACCCCTTGACGTATGATTTAATTCCAAATAATTTTTCGAACGTATTTTAATTTTGTTTAGATATGTTCGTACAAGGAATGGCCACGAAAAAGAATCAATTTGTTCTACGAATATCTCGTGAATGTAAAAATTGATTTTAATATACAGGGTGTTCGGTCACCTATGGAAAAATTTTAATGAGAGATTCTAGAGGCCAAAATAAGACGAAAATCGAGAATAGCAATTTGTTGATGCAGGCTTCGTTAAAATGTTATTAACGTTTAAAGTTCGTTTAACGTTTAAAGAATTTTTTTCTCGAAAGTGCGTAGGATTTCGGGGGTATGCTTATTGACCAAAAATGATTGTAATTGATCCCTGCAACTACAAATAATTTTTCTAGAACGATTTGAAAGTTTTTAATTTTGTCGACTTTATCCACCTTCCTAAATTTTTTTCTCGAAAGTGCGTAGGATTTCGGGGGTTTGTTTATTCACAAAAAATGCTTGTAATTGACTCCCGCGACTAAAAATAATTTTTTCAGTATGATTTGAAATTTTTTAATAACTTTATAAGGAAGTCCCAATCAAGAAATTGATATTCTTAATTCTCTTCTTACTTTGGCTTCTAGAATCTCCCATTAAAATTTTTCCTAGGAGTGGCCGAACACCCTGTATAAAACTTGATGACGAGTGTGTAGACTTATGAATGTGAAACTTGACATCAAGAACTTCTAACGAGTCAGACTCGTTATTGTACGGTAAGGGGTTAAAGAAATTGCACGATTAAGTTATAATTGCAGTTTATAGACTCTGAAAGGGGGTCAATGAAACACTGAAACAAATAAATATGTACAGTTCGCTTGACACAGAAAAACTAATGTCTAACTATAGAACTACTATAACGATATTCAAGTAATCCATCAGTATTTGCGTTGACAGTGGTACCAAGTACCTGCCATTTTGGAACACTGAATTCTTCCAATTAATTAATTTAATAATCGCTCGAGTTCCTGCAAGGTATTACAAAATATTGCGGCAATAGGAGTCCAAAGTTACACGCTCGACTCTTCGAGCCCAGGTTGCTTAATCGCGATACGATCGCTCCGAAAAATCGTCGAGCCAACTCATCGTTCGCCGTTGTCGCGAAATCTGCCCGGCGCGGTTGCACTTTTTCCGCGAGAATCGCTTCTTTTTTCCAGCGGAAAGTGACGGGCGGGAGCCATCGATACGAAAGACAGCGGAATGCCGTGTCTGCGAGCGCCTGGGCAGATAGAAAGTGGTTCTCGAACTGGAGTGGCGTCACACACAAGTTGACTCACCGATTCTGCGTGTCGCGCGACGGTGGCTCGGCTTACTTACCCAACCGTCGACCGCCGGTATTTATATTTATGCCGTTGACCAGACCCGCTCGTAATACTATTTCCGCGGTAATTACGTATTCGAGCCGCGTCCGAGTTTCATTACGACAAGCGTCCGATCGATGGTTCGCGAATACGGCCGATAGCGGGCCCGTTACCGATCGACGCGCCGTATCGATACGATACGATGTTAACACTAACAATTTGACGCGTTCAGATACTAAACCTATCGTTACAGAACTCATAAATATTATTTTTTGGCAATTTATGTTGAATTTAATTAATGCAATAATATAACTATACAGAGTGTTCCGCCACTCCTAGGAAAAATTTGAATGGGAGATTTTAGAGACCAAAATAAGACGAAAATCAAGAATATCAATTTGTTGATCGAGGCTTCGTTAAAAAGTTATTAACGTTTAAAGTTCCGCCTGTAGAACGGCAATCTACGAACAGCTGCTAGTGGTTCTCACTTAGAAAACTGTGAGACTGTCGATACGTCAGTGAGTAGAGTTTCTTATATTGAGTGAGAACCACTGCTACAGACTACTACTTTAAACGTTAATAACTTTTTTACGAAGCCTCAATCAACAAATTGGTATTCTTGATTTTCGTCTTATTTTGATCTCTAGAATTTTTCATTAAAATTTTTCCCAGTGGTAGCCGAGCACCCTGTATACTCTAATTAAAATAAAAGCTGCGTTTTAATGTAACTGTCAACGCATCGAATTACTATAAAAATATGCTAGTGTTAAAGTTAGAGCGAGATAGCTCGTCAACTTTTATGCATTCGAATAGTCAACAAATTTGTTCGATTCCTTGATCTAGATATTCATAATAGTCGAGTAATGTATTGCAATAGGTACGATGCGTTATTATTTAAATATTAAAATTCAATCTTTCACTTTGGGAACACTCAAAAGTCCGTTCGTAGCAACCTATAAAATATTCGGGCGTTAATCTGATTTAATAATCAGCCTCTTCGAGACTTATCGATACTCGAAACGTAGATATTGTTATTGAAACTAATAGAAACGAAAACACAATCGATACGAAAAACCGTCAATAGAAATGACGAAACATCGACTTCGCTGAACGTAAATATTGATGTGCTACTTTCATGGAAGACAAATGTACGCATACTCCATATGTGATACGTTGTCTCCTTGAACAACATCATCGATAAATTGATAATCGCTCGTTGACGCAAGCGGCGTGATCTACGATCAAGCGTATGAATTGTCATCGATAGGGAAAAGAAACACACGACATCGTGATCGCAACGTTCGAAGAACTGGCGTCCGTTATTTCGCTAATATACACGGAGTTTAATAAATCTAAATCAAATTTTTCTTTCGTGATATTCAAATTCAATTTTCCCGAATACGATGTCTCGTACAAAGAAATTTTATCGCTCGTTTTTGCAGTATTATTGCACGCAGATTCGTCTCCCGGGCGTTTGCGTGAGTCCGTATCTGTATAAACAACGGTAATCCCCGACAGAATCTTACTCCAGCAAATAACTTTATCGAAACGCAAACGAGAATGCACCGCGACAGAAAATTCTCCAGAGAACGGATCCAGCAACGGAAAGGGGGGCACAGGAAGATAACGCACTCACCGATCGACGCGAATTTGAATCTCTTGATCCTTGGCAGAGTGGCAGTAGTGCAGGCACGCGCTAAGGCTGGCATTGTGCTCTCTCTCTCCGACAACGTGTTCGGTCGCGACGAGTTGGACGATGCTTCCAGTTCTGGAACAGTGGCTCGTTTGACTGCTCTTTCCTCGGTGCCAGTCACCTCTACGGCTAATGAACGTATCCTTCGTTGACGCCTGTAATCTCGTGACGTGTACGGTGTGTCATTAAATCGCGGCTCATTGTGTGTCATTTGCCCAACGAATTGCAAAATTTTACGCGATAATGTGACGCCACGACTGTTTTCAGAAAGGTGGCCAGGTGAAAAATCGAGTGGGACTTGTACCAAATTCGAAAATACTATACTAATATTATAATACTCTGTACAAGACACAACGATGCCTTCGAAGAATATGATTATTGTATTTAGGGGTTGAAGCAACCCTCTTCGAAGCTCCCATTTCATTAATTCTATTAATAAAAATATGAATTTGTACGATATCTAATATTTAACATTAGAACTACCGACAGTTATGGTGTATTTATTTGTACCAAAGAAATTAAAACGATAGATACTCGAAGAAAAGTATAATGCAACGGAAATAAATGTTTATTTATTTTCTTATAGAACCAAGGTATATTTGCAAAAATTTTGATTAAAAATTAGGAATGAGTCATTTTTACCAGTTCGGTAGTTCTAATGTTAAGAAGAAATCTATCTATGAGGTCTGTAGACTTTGGAAGGAATAAACAGTTTTAGTGTAGCTTGAGAATAAAAGTATCACAAATAAATGAACATTTGTTGTATCACTTTAGAGCGAATGAGATTTGAAAGAGATTTGAATGTGTCTGTAGGGCAAGTTTCCAATTCTCGTTCTTCGGTATTGTCTCAAGATTCTTGGACATCAGCCTGCCACTGATTATTGTAACAAACCATTGTCAGATGCACGTGGCGCGAGGCTGTCCAAGAATCCCAAAATGATCTCGAAGACGCGAGGTCTTCCTTTCCTCGAATTTGTCTCGCCTGCCAAGGAATCATCTTCGCGGGGAAGCATGGGAAAAGGGATTGATGGAATATCTCGTGTCGCTATTGTTCCTTGGAATGTGTCATCCGCCGAAATGCTTTTACCACTCAGACACAGAACGATTCTCCTATTTGTCCCTATCCTTTTCCTCGATATTTTTTCTTCGACTTCGTTTCATAACTCGAACGATAGCTCGTAAAAATTTTAACGTTGCTTACGCTGCAAATGCGGAGGAATGCGGTGGCCCAACTTCCGTTTCAAAGTCAGCAGTTGCTTATTCGACGATCGGGCGCGACTCCGTTGAACCGAAACCCGTGAAACGAACGGTTTCGCGTATTTTCGGCGAGGTAACGACCTCGAGACGAGATCCACACGACGCGAAGTTGGATCGGCATTGAGGCCTACGTTGCACGTGAGAAGCAGATGTTCCGTTCCCGAACAATGAGACGATCGGAAATTATTCCAGGTCGCAGTTGCATAAACGTTTCTGCGATTTGGAATTCCTATTCGGGTGTTATGGCACAATGGTTGGTCACGCGGCCCATGTCGATTGATTATTCATCGTCCTGCTGTTCACTGTCAGCGTTAACCGCGATGGAAATCAGCGATACGGGGACGTCGGTGTTTGCACGCGCTTCTGCCTCCGGTGATAACGCTTGTCGTCCTAGTTTCGCGATCTTCTGATTACCCTTTGAACCTGGACTCTATTTTCTAGACTTTGAAGCAGTTGGTTTGTTTTAAATATCAGTGACTCGGTTCAGAGATACGCATTATAAAACGATGACGTGCTATGATGACCGTAATGCAAGCTCGCCAATACTAAATACTTTAACGGCAATGCATACAGAGTGTCTCGTGAGGTAATCGACAAATTTTTCCAACGCGATCGGCGGGTCGTTATAAATTGCAAAGGTCGTATACGTTGGGAATTTATTACATCTATTATAGAGATAAGAGACTTCTGATATTGATAATCTTCATCGCTTCGTGCAACGAGGAGCGAGATTCTGCTCGAGGCTAAATAGCCACTAACTTGTACAATATCTGTGGTATGAATTATGAAATGCACGAAGACCCTTTGTTGCATTTCAACGCATCCTTCAATGACCTGAACCGTGACACTATAGACATGTAACATCGAGTAAGTTTGGAATGATTCAACTAAAAGACATTATCTTAATTTCCATCAACATGTTCACCAGTTATGATAGTTTAACCTCTTCAGGGATACTGAGTCATATGTGTACGTCTAGTATTTAAGTTATTTTGAATATTACATCATAATGTCAAATTTGCATTTTTGTTTATTAGAAACAAAATAATTTGGTCCTGACGAGGTTAAAAGAATACCGCTAAGAAAACAGGATTTTACGTTTAAATTAATTCTAGAAGTGAATGGTCTCGATGTGATTTAACGTGAGAGGGCAAGTCAATTGTAAAATAATGATATTCGCCACTTGTGTTGTCTCTGAATGTGTCGATACGAATCGTCACCCTATTTGTCACTATCACTCTTCGTCCACACGTGGGATCCTCGACAAAGCCACGCAGACCAAATGAATATTCTGCTGACACGGTTTTCCTCGATCGTGGATTTAATGACACACGCAGAGTCCGCGCGAAGAACGGAGGACTCGATCGAGAAGATTCTCGCGAGCGAACTTACTCATCGACGACGGTCTCTTCACGGACGTCCCGGCGAGCAACAGCCCCGACGATGGTTTACCACGATGGTTCACCGCTGACTGCGCCGTGCACGGCCCAGCCAGGGATATCTTAGCGCTCATCCTTGTGGTAGCTGCCGATTCCTGCGATCCTGACTCACGTACCGGGAAGTCGAGCACGGAGGTCGCGCTGGCATACCTCCTCGTTAAATCACGCCAGACCTTCTCGCCGCTATTATTCGATAGAACCGGCCGATACGTCCGTTGTGCCTCCGTCGGTCTCGAGTCTGCTGATCGAGGATCTGTAAAAGGCAACCATGAGAACGTATTTCAGAGGGAAATCCATTTTAGGTAGGCACGTCTCGCGGTGACTTTAACTTTAATGCGCGTTCAGAGCGTTCGCTTTGTGCCCTTTCACTGGCGCCTGTCGATGCCCTGAAACGATCTACAGTAAGATCTACGGTAATCGAGCCACGGGCTTCGTATAGAACGCGAGAAGCGAGTATTGTATTCGGATGGTACGATTTTAACCAAGAACAAATAAATTTTATCAATTCCGATCACTGAAGATTATTATTACTCCACTCAAACCTGAATTCTAACCAGGAGGTCGAGATCGGACATTTTCCAGGTATCTTGTTAGTCTCCAGTTTGGCTGTCCTAGTCGCCGTTCAGCTTCGAACAGTAGGAGCTACATGATTCCAGCTCGACGATGCTCGTGGCGCTGAAATCTCGTCAGCCCGATCTGAAACGAAAACGGATCCTTGTTATTCACGGCACCAGCGACGTGTCGTTCGAAATCGCGATCGCGAATCATGCGGCGGTTCGACGGATTCCTCGAATCGTGATCGTCGCGGCGCGCAGCGGTTGTTGATGTTTACCGATTCGCGAACGCTACGTCGCGCGGAGCCTGAATCACGTATGTACCGGGAAGTGGAAAATCCGGAGGTCGAGACCGCGACGAGGCGTCTTTAAAATCACGACGGACCTTCCATTAACGATCGTCCGCCAGAATCACCATACTCGACGGATTAACCCTGGACCTGGCTTCCAGCAGCTCGTTTTTTGCGTACCCGATACGCAGTATCCCGAACCTACCGACTTCCGTCACTTCCAAGAACGTTTTCGCGTCGGCTGTTTTCATTATGGAAATATTTTCGCAGCTGCGATTTTTGGGAATGTCGTTGCGCATTTACGATAATATTATCCTTTTCATCGTAGAAGGGCAAACACGACTACGTACGTTTACAGGGTGTTCGGCCACCTCTGAGAAAAAGTTTAGTGAGAGATTCTAGAGGCCAAAATAAGACGAAAATCAAGAATACCAATTTGTTGATTGAAGCTTCGTTAAAAAGTTATTAACAAAATTATTGTTAAAAATTATTAATAAAATTTGTCCACCTACATGAATTTTTTTCTCGAAAGTGCCTAGGATTTCGGGGGTATGTCTAATCACCAAAAATAATTGTAATTGAGCCTCGCAACTGAAAATAATTTTTTCAGAATGATTTGAAACTTTTCATTTTCGCTGAAAAATTTTGGGCACCTACCCCTGTTGATTTTCCTTAAAAATTAGTTTTTCATTTTTAATAAATTTGTTTGAGGAGCTACGGAAAAGTTGTTTAGTACTTTTTTGTAGATACCCATGAGCTCTACTTCCCCCTAAAATTTCAATAAAATAGATTCACTATTATAGGAGTTATAGTCGTTTGAAAATTGAACCTTGTTTATGAGGTTTTTCTCACTTTACGGGGTTAAGGAATAACTTTTTGAATATTCTTAACATTTCTACATATTCTTCACTAAAATATGCGTAGTTTGCATTTTGAAACGTTAAAATCGTCCAATCCGTTCAGGAGTTATGATATTTTAAAGATTTTCAGGGGAATATTTTGGTCAGA
Source organism: Colletes gigas (assembly GCF_013123115.1). Classification (NCBI taxonomy): domain Eukaryota; kingdom Metazoa; phylum Arthropoda; class Insecta; order Hymenoptera; family Colletidae; genus Colletes; species Colletes gigas. Next base: position 1,394,170 of record NW_025106648.1, read on the forward strand.
CATTGTATTTTCGGTAAGGAATTTTTTTCTCGAAAGTGCGTAAGATTTCAGTGGTACGAGTATTCACTAGAAATGATTGTAATTGACCCCTGCAACTAAAAATAATTTTTCCAGAATGATTTGAAAATTTTTAATTTCGCCGAAAAATTTAGGCACTCGAATTTTTTTCTTGAAAGTGCGTAGGAATTCGAAGGTATGTCTATTCACCAAAAATGACTGTAATTGACCCCCGCAACGAGAAATAATTTTTTCAGAATGATTTGAAATTTTTTAATTTCGTCGAAAAATTTTCCAATCGTTATGGAACTTTAAACGTTAATAACTTTTTAACAAAGCCTCAATCAATAAATTGGTATTCTTGATTTTCACCTTATTTTGGTCTCTAGAGTCTCCCATTCAAATTTTTCCCAAAAGTGACTGAATATCCTGTATAATTTTGGGTCGAAGGATAAATAAACAGAAAACGAAGAATAATATTGTCTCGTTCGAGGATTCGTTCATCAGGAAATCGACTTGACAAGTTCATTATGTATGCAATGGTGTGCGATTTGGATTTCAGTATAAGTAGAATCAGCGGGTACTGGACAGACGAGACAAATTGAAATGGAAAAATTTTATCCTTGATTATCTTTTCATGTATTTGCAAGAAACTTGAAATGGTCGATGGCTCACTGAGAGAGGTATGCGACTCGCCAGTGGCTCGTAAAGTAATTTCCCTGACTCGAAGTCCCAAGGGAAGCCGAAGGAGAAGAAAGAAAACCTTCTCCACCCCTTTAACCTCCGGTCACCCTGAAGAAACGAGCCAAGCAGTTAATCTTCCGATCGTCGAGTCCCGCGTGGCCATGAGAGTGCGGCAGGTCATCGCGAACAATGTCCCGGGCGGACAATTTTGCGCAAGAATAACATCGACGACGGAAAAACACGAGGGACAGCTGCCGGGAGCGCGTTGACTCCTTTGACTCACGACGACGGCGACCGGGCACCGAAGGACCTTGAAGAGGGAACAGGAACTCCACGGGCTCCGCGCCAAGGTGAACCAGAACGATACGTCTCTTTGTCCCTAATTTTCCTACCGTATTAACAACGTTCTCGCAAACCTATCACGATTGTTGCTAAACATCCAACATCCATAAAGTGTCCTTGTTTATTTTTTTCGTAAAGAATTAAAAGTTCTATTGTACTACGCTTTCAAGGACACGAAGGAAGACCCTTAAACTATACGAAAATATTTTTTTAGCCCATTTTTTATTATGTTTTATTAAATAGTAGTTAGCTTTTTTTTACTTTGAAAAGTTATAGTTTTCTTCAAAATGCTATAGTTTCCTAAATTGTCCATATTTTTTGTTTAAAATAGGTTCAGCACTGGTGGAAACGAATTATCTTTAAGACTATGGTTAACATCGGATGGGATTAAAAGACATAACTACTATTTAATCAAAGATAATAAAGATGGACTAAAAAAATATTTTGGTATACTTTAAAGATCTCCCTTCATGCCCCTAAAAGTCTACTACAATAGAACTTTTAATTCCTTACAAAAAAAATAAAAAAGAAACACGAGAATGCTCCTTTAAGATTCTAGTTGAACATACGTATCTGAGACATTGGGTGAAAGTTTCGAATAGTAATTTAAAAATAATTATTTCGAACAATGTTACTTCGGAAATAATATATTTCGATCGATCTTACGTTGTTTATTTCGACACTTTGGTGATTCAAATATTCGCGTATAGAATTACAGGAGATGAAAGTGCACAAAGTTTGGAAAACTTTACACAACCACGCAGAAGATAACTATACCTCGCAACATAATTATACTTGTTCTCTCGTTTTCTCCGTTGACTTACATTCTTTCGAACTGTGTATATACTTTCGTGACGCAATAACAACGTGCTATTATCGTCATTATCATTGCGCGTGCGAGGAGAACCCAGCTTGCAAACACAAAGGACACTAACCCCTAATCACTGTTGCGGCAACCTCTGCTTCGTATATGAGTTTAGCACACAAAAGTAACACGGTTTATTTATTTATTTATTCACGAAAATTAAACCTATTTTACAGAAAAAAGAGAGAACCTGATTTTCGAGTTACAGCCATTTTAATTATGGAACTGACCAGCTTACAGGCACATTAAAAATATTTGAGATACAGTGCCCTTATCAAAATAACGAATTATAATGAGTCATTGCAAGATATGAAAAACTGGTTTGCAAATAGTCAATAAGATCGCGTCAGTTTTATAACAGCGTTTTTGCTGCGTCCCGTCAATTATGCACTTCGATATTATATTATTTGCTTTCATGCAAACGTGTTCCATTACTCGCGTGATAAAGATTGAATCAGTGGTTTCGAAATTTTTATAGGACGTAGATATTATTAAAATTAATTTTCCACCGAGCAACGATCCAAATTATTATACCGCATAATTGTTTCCTAATCTCGGGACAAACATATTGCAAATCGGACGCAAAAAAGGGACGAGGAGTAATCAGGAAGGAACTGTCTGATAATAAAACTCGTTATCAAGATTGAAATCGTGTCTTGTCACGAAGATAATCGCGGACGACCTTTCGGAGCTTCCTGTTGGCCACCGTGACGGTGTCGTTGAATCGAGAGAAAGAGACACTGCTAGCAAATATTGTCCACGGCGTGGGAGCAACGCAGAAAGAACATAGAAATACCGTGACTTCTACGGTACCCCCACCACTATGCTTCGTAGTATGCCGCGTATTTAAATAGAATTCAAGCTTCAAGGAGAAAACGCAAGGCTGCGGCAAGGACTCAGACTGTTTCATGCCTCGCGCCGGATCACTGTCACTACCAGCCTACCAGAACAGGCTCGAAGGCGGCCGTCTAAACGCCCGTTTCAGCCGCGAAAGTAGCTCGTGCATAATTAATTTCGTTCCCCAGGCGGTCTTTTCACCGTTCTGCGTCTTTTTGCTTCCTCGATTTACCGTACTAAATAAATATCCGCCCTTGGAAATAGTTTGAGTCCGGTAACACTCAATTTATTTGAATTCCATTTGGTCCGAACAAAAGTTCAGTTTCAGAAATCTTTAAGGAAGATTAAGGAAGAATTTTGTAAGGAGAAATATTAATATTGACTTAGAAATCTCTGTAATAAGGACAGGAAAGTCTTTCGAAGCTTTTTTGTGTAATGGATATTCACGGCTGAGAGTACAATTCTTTATTCGAACGTCAGACGATATCGAACGCGCGGAATTGGTAAGATGGCCATGCGCGTAGAGCAATGGCCGCTGAAGATGGAAACGTGCGAGCAAAACTTCATTTACAGATGTAAATACTCGTTTTGGAAGATAACGATGTGGAACTTATTTGCTCCTTTTATGAAACCCTATAAGCCAGTATCGTTACTTCGACGATATTAAAACTTCAAAATTTTGACTTTTAATCCCAATTTAGTAGCCATATGCTTGATGTCCATGTTTTCAGTAGGCTAGTTTTAAATATGCTTCTGTTATTTTTAACTTCGTAACGATGTTTCGATAAGAAGATCGCGAGTGCTGGTCGATAGATTTCCCAACGGGAAATTGGAGCACGAAATACGCGTTAGTGACTCACATTTCCATCTTATTTTACTATCAACGATTCCGCCGTAGCCGTGATCGCGATTACCATCGGGATGCATATTTTTATCGTCGCACAACGATATCGAACGACGTCGGGCATAATTCCAGACGAATCAATACGCGTTGTTTCCCGCGAGCACCGAAGACAAAACTGTTGCCCGCTATCGAGCGAGAACGCTCACGTAACCAGACGCTGTGAGCACACCTTAAGGCTACTTTACAACGGAACGGTGCCACTACCGCATTACTAGCTATCTACATTGCCGCAGCCAGTTCAACCAGGCTATTATTTACCAATACTGTTATTACCGCGTCACCGACGCGAACTTCTTGCCTCGCGTTTAATGATTTACCGTCTTAATGAACAACGGAAACCTCGACTCGAGGCGACTGCCAGAGACAATTGGAAACGTACCAAAAAACCTGCCTATCGCTTCCTATCTAATAATTTAATACAACAACTATGTACAACGTAACGATTTGGACCGTTGCCTAGCAAAGTCAGGCATTATTCGAATAAATCTGTATCTAGATAATTGGACAGGTAAAACAAATCCGACAGAAGACTTAAAAATTCCAAAACCCTAACGATTACCTATGTAATCGTGTCCTTAATGAAAATCCCCCTTTGAATTATCCACGTTTCTTTACATTAAAAATTTCGTGCTCCCCCCTGGGATTATAAAACTCCTCCCCTAAGAGTACGCAAGTTTCATTTTGGTGCACTGGTTTAGAACGTATTAAATTTTCTCGCTTTTAATAGCCAAATTTGTAACCAAAGCAAGGCAGTAGCGAATGCAGTTACGAGCTACAGCCTCGATAAATCTGTCTGTTTACAAGCAGTAAGCCGCTGTATAGCTCTTTTCGAGGGGTGGAATTCCACGATTAATGGGTTAAGGTGTTCCGCGTATCTGTGGCCCGCATCTGGGCCCACGACACGCATTCACCAACACACTGCGAGGAATCTATTCCTGTTGGCGTATCGAAAGGCGTCTCTCGGCGAACGAAACGCGCGCTAATTTCCATTCGCAAACGAACCCAGTCGATGAATTATGCAGCGATGGCTGGTTGATTGAGTGGCGTGGCGTGCTCGTCGATACGTGGACGGTTTCCCCCGTTCGCGCTCGATTAGACAAAAAGCTTTTGCGGAGGAACAGTTACCGCCCTGAAAATGGGGATTCGAACCCAACCGAGCGAATTTCTGGCACTTGTGCTTTGACCACGAGCCTGGGATTCCCGGGTTCTCGGGATCAAAACGGAGTTCGTGAACCTCGGTCGTTGGTTCTCAACCTCGTGTTAAAAGTTTGACCAAAGTTTGAAAGCTGGGCTGGTTCGTGTATGGAGCTTTAGTTCAAATGTCCAAAGTACTTTATACACTGAAACGAACTGATTAGTAACTGATTCTGTTCGGTTGATGAACCTTCTATAACTTAGATTATATTTGGAGTTTTGTAAGTACTAATAATGGGATTAAGTAAAAGAATAAATTTTAGCTTGATATAAAAACTTGTAAAAGAGTTAACGGTAAATTCCTGGAGAGGATTTGAAGTAAATGATCGTTTATAAGATTATTAAATCGGTTCAGTTTGAAACTGGAGCGATAAAGGAATTTTTCAGATCGTTACTGACCTACAGTGCTAAATATATTAATGACCAGGCAGTCACGGAAGACCTTCAATCGCCTTCGAAACTTCTAACCATAATAGTCCGACGTCACAGTTCCAACAATAATTCTGACATCATCTTCGTTTATCCCTCCGAAGGCAACATAATAATTAAATCGTTCTAGTTCCGCGGTGACCATATCGTTTACTATTGGACTGCGCACGTTGATGCAAATGGAATGTATCGAAACGTGCAGAAAATGTTCTGCATGCGATTTAATTAATTGCGCAACGTCTGATCTACGAATCGATCAACTCGAGCAATCTTGTCTAGGAAAATCGAGAAGCCTATTTTTTAATGCATTGTGTACTAGTGTCCTATTTAATAAACATTAATTTTACGAAACCAATTTGATACTTAATTGATTAAAAGAAATTGTATATTGTTAGTTATAAGGTATTATAACTGATGTCAAGGTGATCTCAATGTAACGTATGACCTTCAGACGACCTTGATCCACAAATCATTGTACCCTCAAGTGTTAGTACAGACACAACTCCTACGGTAAACAAGAGGGTTGTCTTGGAAAATAGACCAGTATTTTCCAAAGTAGGGAGCGTGACCCCTAGAGGAGGCAAGTGCCCCTAGTGGAGAGGAGGACGTGAAAACCATTTCTAATGTAGACCAGAGTAAAGTGGATGACTTAAACATCTCTTATAAGTAATAGTAATATTGCAAATACCACTTTTCAAGCCACTAATCTTTTTCCATTTTTTCCTATACAGTCCATTACATGTGATATTGGATATTGCAAATGGAAGAGTCAGTTAATATTAATAGTTTCACTAGTTCGTTGAACGATTTGAGCGTTAGAATGATAAATAAAGGGGGTTTTCTCGACCCCGTGACTGTCGCGCCATCTTAATCTCGAGTTCCTACGTCATCGTTGCGAAAAGATCGCGTCGTGGGGGGTATACCGCAGCAATTAGGGTGGCATACGGACCATATTACCAACATAATCAAATCACATGGACCCTTGCAGCTTCGTCATGCCCGTTGACAAGGCTACAAAGGGGGATGGCCGCCCTCACGAGCCCCCCAGGATCTCCGGTCGCTGCCTATTGGCCTTGTACGCTAGGTTGATTCATCTGTTTGCTTTTTATTATCTCACCGACCACCGAAAGGCACCGTGGCTATCCCGTCGAGGGTGGCGTTAATCAATTTACGAGATCAGTCGCGGAGACGACGAACGCGCGCATAAACGATCATTCGGTTGCTTCTATCTTAAACGATTTTCCATCGACCGTAAAGAATTATGGAATCTTTACTTCCAGTCGAATGGAACAAATATAAATTAAATAATACGTATGTGGTGCGAAACTTTCTTAAAACTGGAATTTATCAAGGAATACTCCTTTAGTAAAATTATGTAGAATTTGTAAAAATCTCATATCAGAAAGTATTCAACAACTGTCTATAAAAGAAAAAGTATCATGGAAACTTTCTTTCCATCCGCCTCTTATGGCCATGAAAATTAAAATGAACTAGACCCTCAAGCCTTTACTTGGAATAATGTCACAATTCTTGAGCAGCTTAACCAATCGCAACACTTACATTAAAAAATATTTTCATATATTGACATTTGCTATAATTATATAACTTACGTCGAGTCTCCAGTTTCACTGACTTGTATATGGAACATTTGGTATCGTAGAATTATATAATCTATTGGATAGTTGGAGAATAGCCCGAGTCGACAAAGACATTTCCACTTGGTGAAAAGGACTTCAAAGAAGCAACGAATCAAGATGACTGGAAACTTTCACAAGGAGGAATTGGCTACCAGGAATAGGTAATTGAGGTTTCGTGACCCCCACAGTGAGTGGGTTTAACAATAGAAAGGATACCGACTATAAGAATCCCTCTAACTTCAAATCGTATTGAAATCGAAACCCTAAATAACTTCTGACTATCGATGGGTGACGCGTTGGGGTAAAATCAAAGCACCTCGAGCAATTTCGTGCCTTCTTATTTGTATTAGATTCAACGAAACCAGCGCAGGGAGAAAAACAAAATTATTTATCTCCAATACCTTTCTGACAGTAAAACCGCAATTACTTTCACAAACTCGAAACTTTCGTTTACTAATTTATTTCGACTTTCCGTTGACAACTAAATTACACCCAATTACATAGTCGAAAGATTTGCTCAGAGACGCGTCGTACAATCTTCAAGTTTCGTAGTTACCTGCTCCGAACTTTCAAGAAGTAGCAGTCTCTACTTTCGAAGGCCTCGGAATTGTTATCTTGGACAATTTAATCACTCTTTGAACTGGTCGCGCGAACTACGATCTACGTGTTTAGCTTAAGGGATGATCTGTTTCCTGTACCTTCCGTGCGGGGATCGAAGGGGTGCAGAAATCGACGCGGAGCGACGCGAGGTTCACGGCATGACTTCCAACGTGGCCTGCCCCGCGAGCACTGTTTTCTAAGACACCTCGATGCCCGGAGGGTTGCGAGACTTTAACCCCCCTTCGAGCCTCGTGACGTCGCAGTCGAACGTGGCGTCCATGTGGTGTCCTAGGCAACCCCGCTTTCCATGTATATCCGTCGACTCACTCAGTCCTCCTCCCTCTCTCTCCACCCACTACCCTCTTTCATCCCTCACCCTCACTCACTTTTGCTACCCTCTCGCCGTTGTACTATTACTTTCTTCTTCCTTTCCCTCTCGTGTTTCTCTGTTCCAACCCCTAGTTTCGAATTCTTCCGGCTCGTCTTTCACCCATCTTTGTAAATATGACGACCTTTACTGCCCTCGTATCTTTTTATTTTTCCTTTCTTTGCTTATCTACCCTCAACTACCATTCTTCTCCTCGTCTTGATCATCTTGTACATTCTACTCTCATTCTTTTATATTAAATTTTTAATTTATCCTTGTCAGGTTAATATGTATCTCCTCTTCTCTTTCTCTCTTCCATATTTTGCTACCCTCTGTTCAGTTTGTAATTCTTAGAACACTTTTGTCAGTTCTCCGTACTTTGCTTCCCAAATTGTTTATTTTTACGTGTCTCTATGTTTTTCGTTCGCTTCGATAATTATCACTTATTTCTTCGTCCCGATCGTCCTCATCCCTTCCCATGTTTTACCCCATTCTTTCCACTTTTGTATCCCTCTTTCTCTCGCTCGATTTTTTTTTTTTATTTTACGCTTCCCTGTTCAGCTTTCCCGAGTTGGTTCTTCGACACGCGATTTCGCATGGACACGCGTCTACGTCAATGCTGTAATCGTTCACACAGTCACGCATCTCGTATACGAACACGTGTGCACGCGCGCGCGCGCGAGATAGAAGAATCGATCCGGTCACCTGCCTTCGGACCGGGGCTCTTCACACCCCTCGCGATTCCTACCCCTTTATCAAGGAGAAGACGCAGTCCTATGCTCCAATCCCTTTGGGTACTCCGACCTATTCGCTTGGAAACGTTTCAGGAATTTTTATCGATAAATATTACAAAGTACAAAGCAATGTAATGTATAGTAATACTCATACTGCTGTCCACATTTCCCACTTTAATAAAACAGAGAAAAGGTGGGTGAATTTCTGTGTCAGTATCCAATATATTTATAAATATTTTGGAGTAAAACTTTGAAAGGACGTTTCAACCCCGTTAAACCATTCGATACGAGAATAAAGAAATACGTGTTTGATATTTTCTAATCCCCTACAAATGGTTTCGTGTTTGAACGAAATTATGACTAAGCATATTTCCTTGTAAGAAACGTACAATTCGTTTAATCGTATCGATAATTTGCCTTTACGAAAGAAACACGAGGTCTATTTAAGGGAGACTTCCCGTTTCGTTCTGGATTATTTTAATACGGTGATTCGACGCGATCGAAACCGCATCCGCGTTCACTTAAGGTGCACGTATTCCAGAGAGTGACTTCACCGTTTGCAGGTGTACATCGTATTTAGATAATATCGATTGCTTTTGCACGTCATAGGTCGACCTAGAATCGACCCCACGTGACACACTTTGCCCACCGTGGACAGTGGTTTAGCACGAAAGCCCGGTCGAAATCTGTAACACAATTCTGCACGCCCTTTGGACGTACGCCAGATCGAAGAATACCACGATGGCGATTAAAAAATTCTGAACATCGAGGAAAAATAAATTACCAGGCCTTGAAAACGATGGAAAAACAAATTCTGTAATTTTTAAAACGAAAATAATAAATTCTCGGGCCTTGGAACAAACTGAGACCAACACGATCTTATATTTCTAGATTTGTATCAATAAAAAGTATTTATAGCAGATTGCGTCTTTGTACATACTTCTATATATAATTTTCTTTACATTTATTGATCTATCTCGATTGGTTATCGACCTTACTCTGAGTCTAACGACGATTACTTCGACGTGATTGAAAAATTGATGAGTACCCTATTCTTGTTTCTCTCTATATAAAACAAGACTTCTTTCACTATCTTCTTTATACACTTTTTTTTAATTTTATTGGAGAGGAAAAATGAAGGAAGAATAGATTTTCAAACCTCGAAATTAAAAGGCATATAAATCATCAAATTCGAGGAACAAAAATAAGAGTTTCGAGATACCTAAAGAATTAAAAAACTCGCATAATTTTACCGACAAAGTGCGAAAACATAAGCATACCCTGTATTTGCATAGAATAAATCTGCACGCTGCAACTTTATCTTATCAACATCGCCGAAACACCATCCAAAATCGTTGCGACTGATAAAAAGGTTTTCATTCGCTAATGCGACGCCATCATAAATTCTTCGCTGAACGGTAATCTCTTAAAACCGTAATTACGACTTATTGGATCAGGGATAACGATGTTACCGTATAATTGTCGAACCTCATGCGATCGAACTTACGTAATTGGCAGGAAGCTTCTTGCGTAACGTGTCTTGAGACGATTTTCCGTCGTTGGACGAACGATGTTACTTGTATGAACAGCACCGATAATCGTATCCAATTTAATCGATCGATTAAAATGTCTAACCCAACGTGACACACGACTCTTTTCAGAACTGCTTTTTCTTTCACCATAGAATACATTTGGTACACGATTTTACAACAGACAATCGATAAGTGACACGCACAGATTGTGGTAGATTTTTAGTAGTTTTTTGTACTTTAAGGGAAAATCAACCCTTTCAGATATTACTGTTTATAATTGATTAATGAGGACATCAAAATCCAAATAACTCCATTAATTCTACTGTCATGAAAACTACCCATAATAAATTTAACAAAAAAATGTGTCCCAATAAATAATCCCACTGTTATATCCAATCTCAATACACAAAAAAGAAATGAGAAAAAGTATAATTATATAGAATACAAGTTATAGTATAAAATTTCTTGATGTAATTATTTCAGACTTCAGAGGTGTAGGTAAGGAGTATGTAACTTCTAAAGTCACGGAGGGTTAATCTGGATTACGATATCGTAAATGACTTCTTCAGTGTGTATTCAAGCAAATCATTTTATGAAGAATTCGTTCGAAGATTTAAAACATTTTTGTGGGTGAAATTCGCGCAAAACGCTTCTTGGATTTTCCCGGGAACGGAGTTTCATCCTGGAAGGGGATGAAAAGATGAGAGCGCACAGTGCTGCCAAACAGGTCGATACGGCGCCCGCGCTCATTCTCCACCTACATGTCTTCTGGGATGGACCCGTGCTGATTCTGCAACTTGACGAAACATGTCAAGAAGCAGAGTCTCGTGTTCAGTGTCGTCGATCGACGCGACAGTGTCACCAAAAAGTCGACGAAATTATAAACCAAACACAAAGGGTTGTTAGTGTTGAGTGATTCGCTTATTTTTGTTACCATTTGTGCAGGTACATGGCACCTGAGCAGAATTATGAGACAAATATCATGACACTTCGAGAATAATTGTATTGTTAGTACTTTATAAAAGTTATACAAGATGGGGACTTGATTTGCAGTGTATCAGGTTCGCTCTTTTTAATTTTCATTTCGGAGAATTAGTGGTGTTACGTGATTCGTTTGTTTTTGTTATCATCCGTGCAGATACATTGTTATTGTAATAATAAAGATTGAGCAAAACTATGAGACAAATATCGTGACACTTCGAGAATAATTTTACTGTTTGTAGTTTATAAAAGTTATGCAAGATGGGGACCCGATTTGCAGCGTGTAAGTATGTTTTCTTACTCTTTTTGATTGTCATATGAAGAAAAATAATTGCAATTTAAGAGCAACCGAGTGTTTTTATTAGTATCTGTCCTGTAGGTGCTTGTAAGATTAAGACTTTTAGCTTTAAAATCTTGAAAACATTTAGGTTCTAAGTATACGATAAAATATGTACCAGTTTTATTTAATTCAATTAAATTGTAGAATGATCAGGGTCTTCGATTTTTACACGTGTGTTCTTCCATCAGATTCGCTGAAGTTGACCAGTCTTCACGACTATTATCAACGACTTCTTCACGGCAGTCAACCTGTACCCTCTGGCTTCGACATGGCAAATACAGTGAAATTTTTCTCCCAAACATTACTGTGTAAGAACTTCAATTCCGCTACGTTGAATCGATACTTGATTTGTTTTTTATTTCCAGCTCTACTGAAAGAAGTTCGCGAAGCCCCCCTCGAAATGGTCAGGGCGCAGAAATTCGATGTAGAACGAATGGCACTTTACCCCACTTTGGATTACAAGCAGTTGTACAACGCTCTGACTCAGCTGATGGACGTCGTTCCCTCCATTCACATTGGTTTGCAAGGTCTGACCACGAGGATCGCTGCTTCTACTTCGCTCATTCCTATTTTCTTTCGCAAGAACTATATTTTTACTATTTATTTATTATATTTTCCAAGCATTACCCCTTTTTTAATCGATCACAAAATATTTAAAACACTGATTTTTCAGCATTTGGTCAGGCACTTCTGCAATGTCTCGCGTGTCTACTGCCTTTCCTCGATCACGATCTGATCGACAACGTGCCATACTTGGCAGCCAGTGCGATCTCTGTACTTCCTGTGGAACTTCACCAAGAGATCGTCAACTATCTCTGTTTTTACATCCTGCCGTTCAGTATCAGTGAGTGTTCCGTTTCCTCGATTCGTGAAATAATTCTGACACGATCGTAAATTCAATATATCCCTCATATTGTAGCAAGGAAAACCGAAGATGGGTCGGAAAACGCTGCTAGCCAGTCCATAGCCGCCGTGATCATGATGATCTTTCAGTATTCCAGCAATCCAGGTATAAAATTTAAATAAGCAACTTTTCAACTGAGAATCACAGTGTTGCTTCTCTTTTTGCAATCTGATCGAGTCAACCAGGTTAATTTCTGAGGCTCTAGAAGAAGCGAGGCAATACTGCAACAGCTTCTCAAATCGTTAGATCGTCTATTAGATAGTTCATAGAATGCTTTTTCAGCGCACCATTGCCAACTGCTGGAGTGTCTGATGGCGCTGAAACCTGGCGTGGTGAAAGACATCCTCTGCGTGGTTGCTTACGGTACTGCGCCAGCAAGAGCATCCGCTGCTAAATTGCTCTTCTACTACTGGCCATCTTTCAATCCGAATCTCTTCGACCGTAGAGCGGTTTTAATGAAATTCGCGAGTACGTGTATTCCAAAGATCGCTCGAGTCTTCGCCATAATGCAAGAACGAGGCTCACCGTTCGCTTCGAATATAATTTCAGACGATCTCACGCCTTTCGTCTGTCAAAGAGACTCCTGCCCTAACGCTGGCAACGCTGAAGCCGGAAAAGTCTGCTACGATCATCGAATATCCATCACATTCGCGACGGAAACACCGCCTCCGATCTATCTTTGCATCGAGTGCGCGAACGAGATCCACAGGGAGCATCCGAATCAAATGTTCTACGATATTTTACACCCCATGCAACAGGTGTCCATGATATGCGAGAACAAGGCGAGTTGGAAGAGTCGTAACAAGAATGACTCAAAGAATCGAGAAATGTTTTTATAAAACTAGAATGAAGCTAATTTGAGGGATGAGATAGGTTTGAAATTTTTAAACAAGCTTCGACCACATTGTAGAACTGCAGAGCCACCGACAAGTCAGCGATCAGCGTCTGCTTCTCGACCGAATGCGCCAGCTACAATGGCAACCACCCCATACGCTACTGTCAGCAGTGTCACAACATCAGGCACAACAATCGTCGTGGCGGCGATCACGTGTATCACATGGCGTTGCCTCACATCTCGCAGCTGGACTCTCAAACTCAGACCTACATGGTCCAGGCGATCGTCAGGTGAGAGACGTCGGTTGTTTTTCATCCTCTGTTGTGTCTGCTGAGAAATCGTGTACCGCTTACCGTTCGAGCGAAATGGGAACGGAGAATGGAAACTGGATAAGAAACACTCAGTTGTTCTGATTTGCACGAGTTTGACGAGACGATGTCATACGCGGAGGGAAGAGAACTCGGTGGAAACTAGTCTATGAAAGGATCAACTCGAGATAGAGTTCAGGGAAACTCTTCCGCCTCTTCTTATTTTTCCCGATAGTTTGGCAGTGTATATTAAATACTATACAGAGCTGAAAAAGTGACGAACAAAAGATTTTGCTGATATTTTCTTATCCAAGATACGGTGTAGACGTTCCATTGCTATTACCAGATCATACTGTTAATGGAATATGCTACAACGAATCATTGGGATCAGTGTTTTGTCTCTTCCCTCCGACGTTTCGTCCATGTCGAAGTACGTTTTGCGAGAGGATAGTTTTTTTGATGACTCGAACGAATGTGACGCACGTTGATGCAGTTCGATTGGTTCTGCTCGTGTTTACCAACCCGCAGATCGCGACCATCGAATGTTTACAAGCGCGAATCAAAGAGCGAATTAATAACTTTTTAACGCGAAGTTTATTATTATGCCCATCGCTTAAAGTATTCATGGATTAACGAAACTATTGGAACAATTCGTCACGGGCACAGGTCGCTAACGATGGTTGTTAATCACTAACTACGATATATTTAACCCTCGATTTGTTCGAAAAAAAAACACGATGACGCGTACTAACGAATGATCGCAGGATCATTGTTGCTTTGCGTGTTTGTTCGTGCTGGTCCATCCTGCTTGGTAAGACATTGTAGTCACGTTTATTGGGGGTCCAGAAAACGTCTGAGAGAGTCTAGAACTGTGTTCGCGATAGCATCAGTAAGTGTTGATCGTCTTCCACTAAACGTGGTTACCAAATGCTCGGTATTTTGTCTTTTGAATACTCACGAAAATGGACGAGATATCGCGAGCAGGATTTCACAGCTACAAATAATTTAAGCGACGATGTTTCAACTTCAGTGAGTCATGTGGATTTTTTCTTTGTAATTAATATATCCTGCACGCGTATCTCGATCAACTGTTGCCGCTAGAACCGCCATGCTTCTGAAGATTCTGAGACTGTAGTGTGAAAAAGTTAGCAAAGACATTGCAAATGCAAAATTAGAAGCTCGTTTTACAGATAAAAGGTCATCTTAAATTTCAGTAAAACTACAGATGATCAGATAAAAAATTCTTGACAAATTGATTAGCTTATGAACGAGACTTGTGATTCAAATTCTAATAAGTTGTAAGTACATTCTTACCACAAGATGATACTTGTACTACTAATAAACTGAACAGTCGAACATTTTCAAAAGTAGAATAATAAACTTATTAGGAAATAGAGACTGGGATAGCCCAAATATTGAACTAACCGATTTAGAAATTCTGGAAAGAAGTAAATGTAAGTTTAGCTGAAAGAGAACGATAGGTTAGTACTGCGGATGTATTTACAATGCCTATAAACTGGTCAGGATGCAGGTCTGGAGAGTGGAACAATAAAATCGGTTCAAAGAAGTCTCAGACGCTCGAAGCTGGTCGTTTTAGCGCGGACAAGTTTTTCTCTGACTGTCCAAGTGGCCGCGTAAGACACGTGACTTTGAAGCATTCGCCCACAGTAGAGCATAGGAAAAGTGCACCTTAAAAGTTGCATTGCGCCTTACCGAGGACACCGTGCACGTCCTGGATACTACACACCAGCTCCTGGTACCGTTCCACAAATAAAAACAGACCTACTGGTGCAGGCTTGAATAGATACCCATTACCTGAGACACACTGGTATGCTGCATGCACATGAACACGATTTTAATGGAACGTTCGAACCTATTTTTATTATTTACCGTCGTTGTCGCGATCGATAATTGGTTAACAGTGATCAACTTGTCGCGATTTCCTTCTATCTTCTGTACATAATTTCGAAATCACAAAGAACAGTGAACGTCGAGTTTCAAAACACTTCGATAGTACAATTTTGTTTTCTCGATTTAGACAAAGGACAAAATGCAATTTTCTGCAAGATTTTTACATCATAAATTATTACCTGTTCTTAGCCATACTTTTGCAAGATGATTTTCGATTTGCATTCACGTAGTTTTAATATTGTAATTGGCATGAACCCCCTTAATAGTTAGAACACGAAACCTGATAAATTGTAGTTACTGTTACTCGAAATACTAATTGGTTATTAGTCTATCGTCAACTTTCAAAGATCACATCTTCATCATTGTAAATTTATCGATATAAATCCCAGAAGATCGCGATCTGACGTCGCGTCTGCTCCGATAGACGTTGTGGTCGAACTAGACCGATCAGTTCTCCGTCATCTTTTCCAGAAACATGCCTGAATCATTGATCGACATTGTCGCAGGAAGTAATTTTTCATGAATTTTTTCACGATCAAAATGCTCGATTGACTCTCATCGTTACTCGATTCACCACGAATCCCTAAAGTTTCACGAAGGATGAACTCGATCCTGAAGGAATTCAAATCACTATTGAACGTGGAAGCTGTGACTCTTCGACGTTTGATGCCCTTTTATCTTTTGAATCGCTTAAAATTGTTAGCAAACGCATGAAATAACAAGAAATCTAGTTCATTTATCCCTGTTGCAATAATTGCTCGTTAAATATTGGAAATATTGGTCGCTCGAGGTCACTCCCTACTTGTACGTATCGTATTAAATACGATATCCAGTGTTACATCATTAAAATTTGCAAATAAGTGATTCAGGGGCGGAGCAAAGCACCGAGAGGCGGAGCTAAGACTCGAGAGGCGGAGCAATGGGACAGTGGATGGTGGGAATAGCTTCCAAGTGACCTCCAGCGGACAATATTTTCTGTCCAAACGCAACTATTATCCTCTTAGCCTCTTTATTTCTTCGATCTACTCTCTTTTTCCATAAAATGTTCCGCGTGCAACTTGAGTCGAACGAACGCGAATTTTCCTAACGTCTGACAATTTTAAGCGAAAGCGCCACAGAGAATGTCGATTCCATCAAAGCTCAAGAGTCCATCAGATTTTCCAAAAACTAGCCTACCGAAAATTGCACATCACCGAGCCGACCACAGCCAGACGTGACCGCAGATCGTGTCATGCATCATCCGCATAAGCGTTCCTCTTTACTTGCAGCCTGCTTAAGGAAGCTGAACCGCTAAGTATGGATAGTAATCGAGACATCTCGGAAATAAATACTAATAAGGGCAGCACAGGATTCCCAGGAGGCGGAGCCAGCAGCGGTGGTGGCGCTAGTGGCGGGGGCGGCGCCGGTAGCGGTGGTGGGGGACAGTACGATCCGTCGACGCTGGAGGAGAGGCAGCTTCTTGGAAGATACGGTGTCTGGCTGCTGGTGGGGCTTTGCAACCCGAACCAGGATACCTCGGTCGAAATTCTCGGGCGTTTATTGTCAATGCTATTTCATTGGTTTCATGTTACTGCCTACTCTTTCGATGGTACTAAAAAAAGCCTTATGCACCTTATCTTTTCTGTTGGTAATTTAACACTTCGCATATATACACTTATGACGTAGACGTAGAAGACGTAGGTAGTGATGGGCAGCCGATACTCTGCGTTTCTCTTGGACACTTTTGAGCACAACAGTGATGCAAATTGCGTTTCGAGTCTAAACAGGTCTTAGTATTTAAAAAAGTCGAATGAATATCTTGATCGTTCTTAATATGTGGCGGTTGGTCCTTGTGCTCAAAGTGATTCGAAGCCTCTCGAGCCCATCACTAGACGTAGGTAGTCTCTGGCCGCGATCGTAGGCACATTCGAGTGGACCAACAACTCTTACGCCACCTTGCAGACGCTGATTGTTTTTGTTCTTTCGTCACTTTGCCTTATCTCGTTCCATGTTTTATATATTTTCACGCAACTTAACCGTTAAGTTAATTATTTTTGAAAACTCTAACGGGAAAGATACAGGCAGCTAAAGTGAATTTAAGGCAAAATGGCGGTTTCGAAAGAAACAAAAACCGAATCTTCTCTGTACGACTTGTGGGTAAACATTCATGTATACGTGTTCGTGCTTTCGTAACGTCGGTGTTTTTCCAAGCTTAACTGTTAACCCTTTGCTGTTCGACACGTTTCGACTAAATAGCTTCTGTGTTGCCCGATCTTTCGTCTCTGAAAATTCTGTGACCCCGTTTTTGGTGTCCCTGTAAATCGTACCAGTAAATAAGTGTATTCGATGTTTCCCATCTCGTGGCACGCTGTACCCAACTCTTTTCGCAGAGGCGTCAGCTCTGGAGATACTGAACTTTTCTTTGATCTATTTCGCTGCTTCCTACTTTATCGTTTCTATTCTATTTTTGTTCTTTAACTTTCTATCGTTGTAGTTGTTGCAAGCATCTAGAAATGTTCTTCTCTTGTGAGTAGAGATTCTGTCATGATCATTTCAATTTTCTACGGTATCGAGTACTTAGAACGATTTCTTAGCGACCATGTAATATTAGAGATTCGATTTCTGTGAGTTTTCGAGTAAACGTAGATACGATTCGATGATAGAACAGTAAGACTTTCCTTGTCTGCTTAGTTGGCGCCTGTGCGTTCTCGCGTACACATTTTGAAGAAAACTGTTGCCTCTGCGTGTGCATGCCACATACACACGAGTACCGCTGGAACGATATGCGTTTGTGTATTTAATTGAATGCTCTTTTTGGTCACGGGAACCTCAAGTGAGAAGGGACAAGAGTGCGTCTGCGTCGCGGCTGATCGAGTCTCTAGTCATCGATGCATAGAATCTGTGGATCTTTTATTATCCAATGACAAATCGTATCTCGTGGCAAAATAATTCTATTTTCACGCTGACGATCCACGATGTTTCTATGCATCGAAGTAGTGATCCCGTAATGGGAATAGAAAAATTAAACAACACGACCTTACGAAGAATCCTCGGATCGATGAATTATACTAAAATCCGTTTGAACGCGTTTCACTTGCGTCGAATCGAGTTTTAACGAACCTTCTCGCATGCCACGTGACACAGCCAACACAGATTTAATCAGCTTTTACATTGTTAAATTGTTCCTCTGTTTTCGATGTGTCCCGAAATTCGCTACTGTATTGCGTTTTCGAATTCATCTACTTTAACACGCGATTCGCTCGTAACATTTCAACGAATTTCAATCTCACCGCTCATTTCGAACGCGCGTCAATGGATTCGCGGTTCCTCCCAACAAAAATCTTCGCGGGAACGAGGTCTGATTCGGCTGGGGACTTCGCAGGGCAAGCGGAGAGCGCGCTGGAGAAGTTGAAAACCGAATACGTTTGCGGCTGGCTGGCGGAAGTGATGAAGACGCACTACGAGGTCTTCATCTCCTGTCTTCTGCCGCATCCGGCGGACTATGTTCGCGTCGGTGGCCACTGGTACGAATTATGATTAAAAGCTCGACATTCACTAGAGAATAACAAATTTGGGTAGACGATGAGGACAATTTTCGATGAACGTTAATATTATTCAAAACGCTGATCAGAGTGACTTCAATGCGCGGATAAAATGACGACCCGAAATTCTGATGTTAGAAACGTGAAAATTCTTAATTGTAATTTAGGGAAACACTGGCTTCGAGGACGTCGCATCTTAAAGATGGGCTGAATCGACTGTTCTGTTTGGTGCCCTACGAAGTGATCACGTCGGATGTGTGGGACTACGTGATGCCACATTGGATGGAAGCAATGGTGAACGATGTCCCGGAACACGAGCTCCACGAGTTAAAGATGATTTTATGGTATGGAATAAAATTTTATCTGGATTGGATAAAAATAGAGATCGAAGAAAGCTTCAATTTTCAACTACTAATTCCAGCAAAATCCTGGATAGAGACATGAGCCCTCTAGGGTTCGACGCGAAAAAGATGTACAACTTCGTGGCGAAGCGGTTCGTCAACACCTGCGCGAAGGTGCAAGAGCAGGCGCTGAACTGGTTGCAAACACTGACCATGCTGGAGATCAGCATTCCTCTCTGTCAACTGTTCTCGATGTTCAGCGACGGCGTCGCCGTCATGGGTGCCATGAATACCACCGAGTCCGAGCAGAAGCCCAGCAAGGGGTCGAAGAAGGAGGACGAGGACGGAAACGCTATATGTACGCACAAAATAAATAATTGATTTACAATTACTCTGAAGTTTCGAAAAACGTGTGCGTTCAGTTGTAGAAAACGAGTCGGGGAAATCAACACCACTGTCCGACGACATGGTCCCGACACCTAGACACATGGAGTTCACAACCAACGCTGAACTGAACCTATCCTGTTGCATACTCATGCTGGACATACTACTGAAGCAGGTAAAATTACGTAGAAGACTGTAAAATTGTAATGTAGAGACGAAACAATTCTGAAGAAAGATGTTAGCTAGCTCGAATAACCAAGAACCGGATAACAATGTTATATTTACCGTTCCTGAGAAAACTAGAGAGACTTTTACTATAGAAAGAATTTATAAGAAGATATAGAAAATTCTCATCGCGAAAGATTGACACCGAGTTGTGTGAAATGTTGAAGATGGAGCTTCAGAACATAGACAAGCACACGGGGATCAACACGTGGGTGTGCAGGGACGCGTGCCACCTGATGAAGTCCATCGTCGCCTCGAACTGGAACAGCTGTCACGTGTGCAGCGCGGACAGTTACGATGCCGAGTGCACTTACTGCGAGTCCAGAGTGATCTGGCATCAACTGTGCCTGCAGTTGGTCACGTACATGGCGCCGGAAAATCCAGCTTACCCGCCTGACGTGAGTTCGTTAGGCCACGGGCCTGAAATAACCATGATCGCGGCGCGTTCGAACAAGTAGATCACTGAATCAGCGTTCGACGCTCACGCGATGTTTCTGGCACTTTCAGCTCCGTGACATCTTGCGTCTAAATGAGGACAGAACCAAAAGTAGAGACGCGCCTTTTTTAATGAGTCACGTATCAAATCATAGGTCTCGAACTATTTCGGAAACACCACCATTGATTTTTCAAATAATCGTATTCGATAAACTTAACCCTTTGCGCTCCACTGGCTATGGCGACAAACGTAATACGTAGACTCGATTCAAGATTGGGAAATATATGAATAAAATTTAAATTATAGGTATTTATAAATTTGTTTGTTTTTAGAAGTCACATTACATTATTCATGTTAATAGAGATTCTCGTAGTGCAAGGGGTTAACAAACGATCTGCTTCGACTCTAACATTTGTGGATGATTATCAGAAAATCGTGGACGAAACCGCGGAGGATCACGGTCGGAAGAGCCCGGAGGCTTCGAGGAAAGGCGACTCGAAATCTGATGTGGTGATCAGTATGCCGCCTACGGAAATGCACTCAGTGGGTGGTGTGCTCGTCCACATGCCGCAGGTATGTCCCTAGAACGTTGTCCTTGACATGATCGGAATCTGTATACGCGATATGTTACACCGCCTAAAAGAAATGACACACTCGTCTGTCTCCCTATTTCCGTGCGAAACACTTCTATGCAACAACAAACTGTAGCATGCTCTTCGTCTAAACTGTGTGTGCCTATCTCTGTCTCTTCTTCTTCCACTGCGAAATGGCGTTGCGTGACCACTGACACGGTAGGCTAATCTATGTGGCCAGGGTTAGCTATTTTGATCGTTTATATCAGTTCTTCGGACAGATCATGACAGCCACTGTAGAGACAGTTTCGGAGCAACTGGATCTCGCTGCCATCATGCCTACGGAGAAGGTCACGTCAGCCGTCGCCAGAGCCGTCACTTTGTCGGAGACCGACGTTGGTAAGTACACTTATGTTCCCATTAAATAATCGTACATCTAACATCTGATAAAATCAAATGAGAATATTTGACATCGCGCTCGTATTCTTTTGAATTATAAACGTTGAACTTTCGAAGGACAAATATTGCAAACCCCTTAATCAGAGCCTGTTCGTAGCATTTCAAACGAAAGAAGCTTATCGATCGTCTGAACCCTTATGTCCAGTGTCTGGTCATACAGGGAGTTATTCTACTTCGGTGAATTAATTGCTACCTTTGAATAAAAGAAGCCCATCGATCGGCGTGAGACCGCGCGTCCGCCGTCTGGCCACGCAGGGACTCGTTCTACTTCGAGGCATTAGAGAACAGCCTCTAACGAGTTTAGCGCCGCGGCTAAACTCATTATACCGGACCTTTGTTTCAGCAACCGCGACGGTGAACGTGGCGAAACCGCGGCTAATCGGAGAGAACGATCAGCCGGTGAACCTAAGTCCGGAAAACGAAACGGACGATTTCTTGTACACCTCCGTTGGGAAGTTCAGGTTCAACATCGAGGATCTTCCTGAACAATTGCAGTACATACACAAACTGCTAAAGGTGGGGTACGAGTCTCATTCCGAAACGATGTAATTTATCTTTTTCCTTTTCTCGTGCAGGAAATAATGACGATCGAGAAGCCTGACATACTCTACTACATGCTTCAATGTTTGAACGTGATGTGCCTCTATGGCGACGCCTTCAATATAGCGGTGAAGGATTACAAAGGATTCTTCATATGGTGGCAGGAGAATCTACTCATAAAGAAGTAAAATCTTGAATCTTCGGTCTGCAAACTTTGATAAATCATGGACGACAATTTATTTGAGATATTTTCCTTGTGCTTGTAGTCTGTGGGAACTCCTCAATGCTGAACATTCGCATATTGCGCAAGTTACCGTGCCATTATTGCTCCATTGTATTACGCTGCCATCCGGAACCCGTACATTCTGGTGTCTGATCCAGGAAGAATTCCATAACACTGATTGGCGTGTTCGATTCGTGGCAGGTACGAAGAGCCAATACAATTCATTTCGTAGTTGCAAAGATAAACAAGCTCATTAAATCACGTTCATGACATCGAATGCCCATGCGCCAAATTAAGGCCACTTCCTCTTCTACGAATTATGCCAGAATACGACATCTATGTTTGCATCAGCGCTATATTTGTACGGAGCTGACATTTTATTCCACTTGAATTCATCCAACTGATTCGCAGAATAATTTGGCGACGTGTCCGCCCAGCAGATTTAGGATGAAATGTTAATAGATTGCAGACATTGATAGTTATATTGCCATTCTTAGACATACAACGCAGCATTAGTTAGCATTCTTGTGCTATGATGATAGAAACCAAGTAGTAGGGATAGTGATCTGCTTAATTTTATACAGACTATAGCAGGTCCATTAAAGAACATTTCCAAGATGAATTTTTATATTCATTGATACTCAACAGTCGAAAGGGTCACGCTGATCGCGAGATTCATGGATTCCACTCCGCTGCGAAACGTGATGACCTTGCAAGCTGCACTGGCGAACGCGTTCTGTTATCTGATCGCCAGCATGGACGACAGTAACGTGTACGTCGCTCAGAGAGCCACCCTGTATCTTGGTACCATTCACGACACAGCTATGAGGGTAAGATTCGCACGGATCCTTGCATTTCTTGAGAAATCGTGTCAACGTCCTCCACTGAGTTCGATCATTTTTTAGTCACTGATCCTCTGCTTGGAGACCCAATTCGACACGGAGATAGAGGACCGGCCTATAGTGTTGCAATCGCTGTACCAACTTCACAACAGTCTCAGCGACAGACACATTCTCACCTGGGAGTTTTTCTTGAATCGCTTCGACGCCCTCTTCCTCGAAGCTCAGATCAAATTGGAAAGGTCTGGAGATATACCCTACCTGCGCGGTCAGTTCTGATATCGATTGAGATCGAAACTATCTTCAGAAAGAGAATCTTAGAGAGTAGCTGTCGATCGATACTTCTAAGGCACTAATGGACAAACTGTTCCGTAGACCTTCGAAATACGGACACGAGCAGCGAGATCTTTATGAAGAAGCTACACAGAGCCCAAGAAGCCTTGTCGCAATCGGATGGTAACGGAACCAACCCGATAAAGACGCTGAGTGCAAGTTTCGGTGCCAAGTGGCCCTATAAGCGCACTATGCCTGCACCCACGTCCATGATTTCTCGACAGGACACCAAGCCAGGTAGAAGAAACATAACAGCTACGGAAAGTGTAACGTAATCCATTCCACGCTAGGTGCTCAGGTATATCCATCATTATGTGGTCACACGAACCATAGCAGTTTAAAGGAAAGGTTAACTCATCCGGTTAACTGAAGAACTAATTACAATTAGATCACAGACAGGCTATATTCCTAAGCTAGAAGTAATATCAGGCTAGATCGTAGATCTACCAAGCTCTGAAGGCACTGTTAGTAACAGTTTGATCCATAAAAGAATCAGGCGATTGAATGACTCCTAGATTTCTTAAATTCTAGGTACCTCGATGCATTGGTCGAGCTAAGAAAATTCATAATTTCGAAAAATACCTAAATTGCGGTATCGCGCAAGGCATTCTGATTCTTTAATGGTTCCCGTACACTTTCACGCCTGATCCACGTAGCTATAGAGTCAATGAACGCTAATCAGTCGTCCGAAACCGATGATCAAACTACTTCACACCCTGATCGTAGACGTGTTTCTGACTTGTTCCACTTCCTGCATCGTGCAGAAAAGGAAAAGGTGTACAGCCGGCAATACTCGGCGCCTATGCTGAAGCGCAAGAGCTCCAGATTCGGACTGGGTCAGTTGCTGGGGTCCACCCCACCTAATAACAGTATACCAGGTAGAGTAGTGTTTGCCGTAGCCTTAGACGTCGCATTCCATATGTGTTACACGTAAATGTTTCCCTCCTCTCCTCTGTATACGCGATCTGTGATCATATTTTTGAGGATGTCAAAGGATACGTGTGTGTTCGGTGTGGAACATGTGGTAAGTCTGATCGTTGATCAGCCTTTCGAGACAGCTTTTACTTTTACCATTCTATACCTATCGAGTGACTCGAAAGATTGTTGATCTCTCATAGTTGGGAGAATGTTTGGAACTCGAGTATCACTATAAGTATTTATTGATGACCGAGTAAGTTTTATTTCAGGACAAAGTAAATTTGTTACGCTGGAATCAGTTTTATTCCTCCTCTTTTCAATACCATTTATTGCTACCTAGTCTAGACCTTGGCGTTGATTGCAGCATGAACGCGTTTAAATAGCACATAGTGTGTACAAATTTATATGTAGATTTCATCATAATTATGCATTGCAAATACTGCAAACATTGTTGTAATCTGATGAAAAGAAATTGGTCGTTCAAAGATAATGTTATCGCAATGATACTATGTGGATACATATGAAGTTCTATCTAACTGAGTAAACATGAATTTATTGAGTGATTTTAATCGTCCAGTTGATTTTCATCTGACTATAATGTAAATGCACGTAGTAAGATAAGTTCGATTGTTATTGTCAGGTATCATGAATGATCACAATCATTATTTTGATGTCAGTGATTAAACACTATGCTTGTGCATGGTCGTTGACAATGAACGATGAATTAAATGAAATATGAATGCAAGGGAAATAGAAGATTCTATTTTTAACACGACTAACAATTCATCTTTTTATCGCATAGTCGTATTAAAACTTTTGTCAAATTTTTTCCAACAATATTTTGTAGAACGAATTTTTGCATTTGATCGAATTCCCATGGGACGAGAATGCACCTTAATGTCAGTGACTATTACAGATGGGCATATCCATTCGCTCAACATGGTCGACGAGGCTAGCGCGTTACCAGGATGCACCCACAAAATCGTCGATTTCGAAGAGCTAGATAAAGAAACGATGCATTTATTGGTTTTCCTTTTGATGCAGTTTCTTTCCAGGCAGGATCAGGTACGATGATGAATTTCGATCAAATTGATAGAAACCAGTATTGACCATAAACGTCGAACACTCAGGCTTTTCCAACGGACGAGAAGCCACTCTCGAAGACGCAAGGGATCGTGCTGCGCCACTTGTACCTTTTGTTAGGGTACAACCAAACTGAACGCACTTTTCACACTTTTCCGCAACGCCTACGGTACGGAACTTCATCGATGATCGTTTGTCGAGTAAAACGCTTCTAATTAGTAACTGAAATTATTCCACGATTCGTTCCAGAGTGTCGCCGGTTTTTAATGTATTCATCGCGAACCTCCCTCAACTCCTGGACCAAAATCACGTAATGGGATGGGTGATGACGCCTCCAGTTCTAGCCATCTTGCAACACTGCCCTTGTCCCCCACAAGGTATACCTTCTTCGGATCATCAAGCTCCAACATACAGCCTTTGGTACCTCGAACCCCAGAACAGGCGTTCTTGGTTGATGTCTCTTCTCGTGATACTTTACAAGGTGAGATGGATGACTTCTAAAACGATCCTCATCGTACTCGATTCGTGTATATAAACACAATGATTTATTCAGTGCCAGTATGGTCAACAACCGTGGTGCAGTCAGCTACAGGTTTTAATCAAGATCGTGTTAAACACGCTTGACATGCAGCATCATCAATGCAAGAGGATCCCGGCTACGGTGGTCATGGGTGCTCCACCTTCCAGATCACGTGGTAATTTCACGATAATTTTATTAAATTAAGAACCGTCAACGAGTGACACTGTTTAAAAAACGACTATTGTCACTGACAGACGTATCTCAACCGTCCCTTGGTGTGGACCACGACTTAGCGGCCAGCACTATGGGAGAAATGAACGCTGAGAGTCCTCCAATAAGGACACCAATGGTCTCGGTGCACCAACGTAGCCCGGGAGCCACGCACAGTCAAATGGCGACTCACTGGGAAGAAAGTACACCGTCGTGTCGTTACACAAACAAGCATTCCAGGTCATTTTATTTATACCACTGTGTCTTATACCACTGCATCTTAGATGATACCATATAGATTCTCTTGGAGACGGTAGAGCATTAGGCTACTTTAGTTTGGAATGTTTTTTCTCATCAACACATTCGTGGATTCTGCACTGTCATGAACATTTCATTAATCTACTTCTGAAGAATCTCATTGAGAATATATTGAGAAAAAACAATACTGAAATAACAATACTAGCAGCCCTAGACTATCTGAAATCATAATCTAACGGAACATATAGTACAACAGTTAGACTAGTAGTCCCCAGAACTTCTTAGACGTTTGCAACAACACCACCTCAGATCCAAAGAGCAAGAATGTCGATTGTCTGTCGTCACGAAGTAGTGTATCATACACCAATAAACGAAAATAAGAAAATAATGGACTAGCGGATCCATCGTGTATCTTTAAATGTTGCATTCACGAAATAGTACAAGGTTAGATCATCTTAGAGTATCTTATCGATAGTACCCAGGACCCAGAGAGTACATCACATGTGCCTGTGCTTACATTAGTAGCTGCTTGTTATAATTTCCGCTATTGTGAATGCTCTGCAAAGCTACTCGAGCAATACGGATGATACGGAGTCCGAGCTGGCTGCAATACCCGAGAGCCCAAAATCTGACAGCACGTTACATGGCAGCAGTGGTGGGTCGCTCGGTGAACTGGAGGACAGCCCAGCTGCGGTCACTAGAAGCGTGTCTCTTCATGGTCCGAGAACTTCGACCGCGATCGACATAGTGACTAAATCGGAGTGGAGTAGCCAGAACGCTAATAAGAAAACGGACGTAGTTTCCAGACCTACTTGGTTCTTAGGAAGCGAAGACGATTCTCATCAAGTACCTGTTTAATTTTACTGTTGTCCGTACAGTAGTGCGCGATTGAATTATCAAGTATTTTTGTGATTCACTGATAAGATTCTCCAAAGATCCTACGCCATTCAACCGAGCATTACTGTACTGCTACTATTTTGCAATAATCTGACGCTTATCGGTGCTATTTATCAAGCAGAGTACGAAAGCTGGGCCCCAAAAGAAATGGAGTGTACACGAGGGAGTAAAAATGATGGTGACGAGCTCGTTTCTAGGTGGACAGCCAGATTTCCAAAAATACAGCCCTGTGGCAAGGGCTCTCTCTGAGTTAGTGCCGGAGAAAGGAGGCCCGGAAAAGGGGATTCTGGAGAAAGCGGTAACAGAGAAGCCAGTGTTGGAGAAAACGATTCAGGAGAAGAGCGTCACTGTGCAAGTAGCTTTCAATGGAGACGCGGTGTCATCCAAACCTTTTGGCCTGACCGAAACTGCTCTTGTTATTGCTACTGGGACGTCTCAAGCTCAAAAGTAACGCCTTGAAAATTAAATTAAAATCCTGAAGGAGTGGAATATGCGAGTGAAAAGTATCCACGTTGCAGACACGAGCCACCAAAAGAGAAGCCAACGACCGCGACCTCCAGTAATTCGGACTCGCCGAGTTCCAAACACTTGGGTAGACAGAAACGGATAGATCAACCTGTGACTGTGCCGTCCCCGGTGTCTCCGAGTCAAGTGGTGACGGTTACCAGTAGCGATCAGTCGAGTTCGTCAGCGGTCAGCCCGATCTCGTCTCAAGTCACTAGCACGGAAAACGGCCAACATACCGGCTGGAACGACATCCCTCATCCCTTAACAACGCCGACGGTTGAGCGTTTACTACCAATTGGCACTACGACTCGTCCTACGGGTAAACACTTTGGAATGTTATACTCTGTAAAAGGAATATAGTGAGTTTATCAAGGGTATAGTCAATCCTACGCACTATATTCCTTCTAAGAATTATACAATCATTCGTGACAGACTATACAAATATGTTGACGTCGTAGGACCACGTCCCACTCAACGTATCCTGCGTTGCGAAGACACATGTGGGTCGCCAGAGTCACCTTTATCAAAGATGAACGTCTTGACAGTCAGTGAGTGATGAGTAAAATCAGAGAGACTAGTAAATAAGTAAATGATTCGACCGGATTTGAGTAGGATCTTAATGACGGAGGGATCATGTTTATTAGGTTCCTCGTTCGATCAGGACAGCGAGACCTGCATGTCTAGTGACATCACGAGTCCCAGAAGTACGTCTCAATTGGAATTCCCTACGCCTGAACGCCTTCTACCCATTGGCCCGCATAGAGACTTCAGTGGCTTGGTCGAACACGTTCGTCAAGCTCTTGGTGTCCAAGAAATCGAAGGTATCAAGCTTGCTATTTCATAGTCGACAAAATTGTAACTTTTTGGTGATAGTTGATGTCTTATTCCACGTTTCAGATTCTAATAAATTCATCAATGGGAATGGGAATGGAAACAAAGGCGACGGATTGGCGCCAGTGAAGCAAGATAGTACAACTTCCGAGAACATGGTACTCCATTGGCTTTTCATATCTACAGAACAATCACTTTCTAACTTAGTGGAAATGAAATTAAGCCTTTTAAGTGTTGGACCACAACAAAAGACTTCTATTCTGAACTGATTCAATCAAAATCGTTATATAACTTGATGTTTCAGTCAGCATCGCTAGTGCCAACATCGAACGAGGTACACTCTAGTAGGTCGGCAAGTCCAAGAAGACTGATCAAGCAAGTAGCTTTAGAATCACCACCTCCGATGCCGGATCCCTTAGATTATCCCTGTCGTTCCTTCGACCATGATCGAAAGACGAAGATACAAGATCACGTACGCATTCAGCGCGATAGGCCTCGGAAAGGTGCTATCAAAGCACAGGATACACCGATTACGAGGCGCACGGAATCTTGGTACGAGATTTTAAAGCACGGTCAACAATTTTGTGGAAAATTCGAGAAAAGTATCTGTTATTATTTTCACCAATTTCCAGGCCGGGTCCTCAATTGCAACCCAATTTCGACACTGCCTCGCAACAGGCCTATCATGCCGATTTCAACCTGAAGCAGAGCTTGTTTCGTATTGGAGACGATTGCATTTACGAGAGGTATTCGCGTTGCGATTGTAACGCTAGGAGTTTGTTTTCCGTATGCAAATGTAACTTGGATTCGTTGTAGGTGTTCGGAATGTGGGACGATAAAGGAAGAATACTCTGACGAAGAACTCGGCCTTTGCATCATCAACTTGGGTACATTTGTTCATCGCGAGCCGTCCTTAGCAGCGCCTCTTCTACCAGAGATTCTGAGGGTCATCACAAAGTCGGTTGAACAGTTCATTCAGGCATACTTTTTGTTACATAAACGATACGATGTCCAGACATTTTCTTTTTAATATTATTTTTTGGGATATCTGCAGAGTGGCCTTAAACGCAATGTATCCTTGGCAAAGCGAGACCAACATGCACCTTCCAGGTGGCGCGATTAGTGTGGCGCATCAGTTCCTCCGTTGCGTTCTTCACCAATTGGCGCCTAACGGTGTATTTATGCAGATGTTCCAAACGCACTTGAACGGTACATTCTATGGACTTCAATTTTCCTGTCAAAACTATATGACAAGCATCCAATGACACTAATCCGTCTGTACCATTTATCGTTCAGAGTCTACGAGGATGCAGTTCTTTAAAAGCGTTGCTCAAGCTCTGGTCGATTTCAACGAACTAAATCCAATTGCACCTTTGCAGCTAGTACTTGAGGTAACATAACACATTTGCTGGGCGCAGAGGAACTTTATGAAGCAACTGAAGTGTAATCATTTTCGTTTCAGGCTTTAAACGCAAAGAAATCTTTGCCAACGGAAAGACTGCCAGTGATACTATATAATATAGCGTGCTACTTGGACTGTCTGCCATTGGAAGCAGGTCTGGGTCCAGGTGCAACAACCTGGAACGGACTGTTGGCACAATTTGACAGCCTCTTTCGAAGACTCGTTTTGATGCTTTCTTCTATCGAGGACACCACGCCGTTGTTAAGAATTATGATATCTTTATTAAAGGTTCCAGGAATCCAACAATCAAAGGTATTTATTCAGCCTACCAGGTCGTAAATTGCACATCATTATCATTATAACGCCAATCGTTGCCGCTTTTGAAAAGACGTTAAATACTGCAAAATATTACACCGATCCGGTGTAATAACAATAATAGTCAGGCATTCTCGATGACGAGAAGCCATTTGAACATCGTTTGCAAAAGATTTACGACGTGTTTTAAGTTTATGGTCACGGTTCGTTTCGTTACGAAAATTCCTCGATCATCTTAAAGATCTTTCAATTTCTCAGTCTAAGTATCAGTTATCGTAACACTAAAGCACGAGGACGTGTTTACAGGGAATGCTGGACCCGTTCGCCAAAGTATTGAGCTACGCCATACAAAACTCCACGATACGATACAGCTACCTGACGGACTTATGCTATCTCTGTCACAGAGGATTTACCCGCGACAGGGACAAGCACTTCTTCGGCAGGACGATTGTGTTCGAACTGATTCAAGCCATGAAATTCAAGACCACCATTCCAGACTCCAATTTCCTTTTGCTTCTACACTTCGTGCTTCAGGTAAATCGATAGTATCAACGCACGATAGAAGTCAGATCGATAGTTTGACACCCAAAACGTTAAATCTTTAGGACATTGGAGGATCGTTGCCTAACACAATCGCCCTGGAGAACATTCACACGGATATGTCGCCGATCTACAATACTAACGCCTCAGAGTCCCTGAAGAACCAGCTGGCAGATGTCCTAGACTTCTTGGCTGATTTTCATACCCTGAGCAAAGTGAAGGTAACGATTGCAACAGTCTGTGCTTTCCTGTTTCTCAACCGAAATTGAGAAACACAAATACTATTATATTTTTTTATATCTTATTCTATACCGTTCGTGCCAGATCGATTTCAAAATTTCGTCGCCATACTGCGCTTAACAAATCAATACACGTTCTGCCTATTGACACCGAAATGATGAAGAAATTCATTATTAAATTATACAAACTTCTTTGATTGCTTAGAGTTACAGCAAAGGCATGCAGGCAGGACTGAACGAGGACACGTTGGGTGGTATATTAAAGTGTGGTCTCGCGCAATACGTGGCATTGGAAATTACGAGGGGCAATAACAGGGAGAACAGAGCAGTGCTCCGTTATCTACCGTGGCTCAACAGCGCCCCTTCTATGATACCCCAAGGGTAAATAAACTATTATAGTAAAATAAGTATAACCGCAAATAGAATTAAATTCTAATCCTGTATTAAGTCTAGGTCGTGGTACCGTGTCGATTTTATGGTTCTTGTAGTATATGGTTTAAGTATTATGGGCACACTCAATTGATATGGAAAATCATACCATTAAGGATAAAAATGAAACGTGCACTTACTTCAATAGGTCTGGATTAGGTAGACAAAGTGTTCAAAGGTCATTCTTGGGGTTTTGATGCCTGAGACTCAAATGTGCTTCAGTTTACAGCCACACTGTAGCAATTGATGCCTCTGTTTAGTGCTCGCGAGTACGTCGACTGCATAGGGCACATTAGGCTGCTATCCTGGCTTCTGTTGGGCTCTCTCACACATACGGCAATGTATGCTGGCAACAACAACACGCAGAGCCACGGGCCATCGATCCCGACGGCACAACCAATACCCCAGGAAGTGTCCTGTCATGTTGCGGATCACGTGCAAGTGATATTTTCTGGGTTCCCTGAACAATCCAAGGCGTCAGTTCTGCACATGTCCTCGTTGTTCCATGCGTTTATACTTTGCCAGGTAAGTCCACATCGCTATTACGAAAGTAACAGAAAACAATGACTTTTACTCCATGTTAGCTTTTTTTTTACACGAAGAGTATCATAATTATCTGTTCAGTTGTGGACTATGTATCTGGAAGAGCTGTCGAAAAATAATCCATCGAACAGCGAGGGACATAATATCACGATGAACATATTGCTGGAGTTTTGGGGCAAGATAACGCCTTGCATACTGCAACTGGTTGGGTGTTCGAGAGTCGTAAGTAGTTTGCTACATAAATAGAGTATACTATATATAAAAGTATATTTTTGAACCTTCACACTAAGTTCATACTAAGTATTTAGTTTAAAAAATGTGTATTCAATAACGATTATGAATGAAAAATTTGTATTTGTAGCTGGCTGAGATGGTTAACTTGCATTTCTTAAGTTTATTGGAAGCACTTCTCGAGTGCGGGTCCATTTTGCTGAGCAAATTACTACCACTCTGGAGCCCCATTTTGTATTCGCGTCACGTTCAGGTTCTGATATAATTTCTTTAAATATTTATTTAAGATAACTATCGGAATAAAACTAGTTTTAACGAAAGACATTTTTATGTTCAGCTACCAGGGCATCTGCAAGTGCGTTTGCAAAATTGTCGAGACTTTCCACCGAACAAGATGACGGAGCATTTCGCCTCATCCCGTCGTGAATCTAATGCCACGCTTTTGCGATGGTTGCATCGACTGCAATTTAAGATGGGCCAAATAGAAATGCAGTCTTCTACAGCCACACAATTTTACTCGATTTAGAATGGACACACAGAGATTCGTTTAATTAATAAGATGTTAAATGTTGCATTGTTTAAGACGTATGTTGTATTAGTGCGTGTACTAAAATCGTAATTTATTTATTGTTACGAAATATATTTATTATATTGAATATCAGGTATTCAGTTATTTGTCTTGTTAGTTTTATTCGTGAAACTTAAGGTATGAGAATTGTTCTTTTATAATCAAAGGCTTTAAAGTTTGCTGCCAAGTATGTAACATAGGGAAGACGCGAAATATCTAGCAATTTCGATTTCGTACACATCACAGAAGTTATCCCGAAATTTGTTATGTTTTCGATAAAACACGATAACAGAATTTACGTTAAATGGCATGCAATCAATCTTGATAAGACTGTTAGTCATCCTACATAATACGTCCAAAGAATTTAAATAACATCGATAAAAATGCGTCTAGGGAATTTTTTCAATAACTGTGTTTAATAGTGTCATTTAATTATATTTGACACTTCTAATTCTTTACTAATACAGGAATATGAACTCGAATGTCATTGACTTTGTCAGAATGTACATATCAATAATTAATTTTATGCAATTGTAAAAAAGATATATTGTATGTTGCGAAAAAGCTTTTAAAAAAAATACTGGAATTCCAGTGAAGCAGACTTTAATTGTATTTATAATCGTATTAATATGTTCTCCTTATGCATATCAAATAATTAATCTAGTTTTTCTATGGTTTCTCTACAGTTATTTTTCATTTCATTTTAGTTTTAATTTTTTACGACGGTTAGTGGAAGAACTGTGTCCCGCAAAATTGTAACTAGATTTAATGACGTGAAAAACGAGGTTAGAAATGCTTTCGATTTGTTAATCGGGAAAAATAATACATTTTTCATGCTTAACAGAGTGGAATGTACATAGTACCTGTATGCACATATATTTCAATTAAAAGTAAAAGTATCATGGAATGTGAAATATTTTGGTGTTTGTTCGTAGCGATACGATATTTAAATTTTTCAGACGATTATTGTACCTGCTTTACTCCTTTATTATAACAGTGTTGTAATTATTTCACTATTATTCCATCATTGTTAGACTACCGTACTCTGTGAAATTGTTTATTTTAAGATATTCGGACTACTGTACTTTGATATGACGTACCAGTGACAAAAATATAAAACAAGTTGACTTTGTTAAAACAATTTTGTGTAATTTCATATTAATTTTCAGTCAACCGCGTAGGTAAAATGCCGTTTAAATTTCATTTAAAAAAAAGTCGGCAGTATAATGTGGTTTCAAAAAACCAGTATGTGATTTGTGTTGAGCTATTAGACACAACTACCATAGAGTGTACACTTAGTATTGACAGTCTTGGACAAGAATGCTTGGACAATGTCACTCAACGTTTAGGATTGGGACAACCAGAATTCTTTGGCCTACGTTATATATCTAGACACGATTCTCCATCTCCAAGATGGGTGGATGTAGACAAACCATTAAAGAAACAGCTCGAGAAAGAGGCAAAAAATTTCAGTCTCTATTTGAGAGTTATGTACTATGTAACAGATGTGCAACTTATTCAAGATGAAATGACAAGGTAGATACTCTGAAATCTCATTATTTTTAATTAATTTTCAAGTATCCTATTTTTAGGTATCATTACTACCTTCAGTTGAAAAGTGATGTACTGGAAGGTAGATTTCATTGCAATTCTAGACAAGCTACCCTTTTAGCAAGTTATTCGATGCAAGCAGAATTTGGTAATTACGATGCTGAAAGGCACACAATGGAATGCTTACAACAGTGTACACTATTTCCTAAGGTAGTTAAGGAAATATTAAGAAAATCTTAATTAGATTCATTTAATTCATTTTTTATTTTATTCTTTTCCATTAGGATGTCATTCAGGCAGATCCCGGGGGTTTAGATTCTCTTTTGCATACTGCTGTATGCCAATATAAGAATCTAATTGGTGTTACTCAAGCTGCATCGGAGGAATTATATATTTCTATTGTTATGCAGTTAGAGGGTTATGGGAATGAAACATTTTCTACTAAGGTAAAACATTAACATCTTAACATAACAATATCAATGATTTGCAACAATTGATGAAACATACCGTCGCGTCGAGTATTTTTAAATTCTCCTGGTGTTGTAAGGCCCAGTAACCGTTGTAGTGCGCGTGTCTCTTAGCTGTCACTCGCCAAATTAATATTGAGTAACTTATTCAAATTAAGTCGCAACCGAAACGATGTCGCGTTTGTCTATTTACGGAAGCTATGATTTTCTATGATGCGTTAACGATTTTACGAAGTCCTTTATACGAAACCTTGGACTTGGCGATTGAACGACGAGTTCACGAGTAAACTACGATTGAACGATTTATCGAATAAGTCGATACGTCTGACTTCGACTATTGAACGAAGAATAAAGCACGATTGCTTTGGTGATCGAACGAAGAATGTTCGATGTTTCCGAAGCCCGTTTCTTCCTCAGACCTAACCCCCTCCGACACGCGATTTTGGAGGAGTCAACCGATTTTCGTGTTGACTTTTAGCTCGATAGATTGGCCATCGACTTGGAGAAAGAGGACCCATTTTCATGCCCCGTTTGAGCGGGAAACTCCTTCCTCACACCCGAATGTGGTGGAGGAAGAGTCTTAGGGTACCCTGGACGAGGTTTCCTCCCCAAGTCGAAGGTTGCGTTAATTTTGCCGAGGAAAAAACGGGTTTGCAGCTGTTTTATGACTGTATTGTTCCACAAGTTGGCGATGGTCGCGGAACGATATAGCCCTTCGCTGGTCAACTCGGGTTTAGCGTTTTCGGTTCGACAAAGCGCTTCATAAGTTTACGACGAAATCTGCCAGATACGGAATACTCGAAGACTTTTTCGACTAAGTCACGGTTCCGCATCTGGCAACATAAAAGAGCGGGAAACCCCGTGTTGACCGAACGGAACAATTGACTTGCAGGACAATGGTAATAATGAGGTAATACTTGGCATTTCCATCAATGGGATTATGGTTGTTTATCCAAGCACACAGACAACACAGTTTTGCAGGTAATTATTTCACATAATACATCAGAATCTTGTATCAATAAATATAACGTAAAACTATCTGTATCCTAGATGGAAAGACATAAGTAATGTCATCAATCACAAAAAGACGTTTAGAATAGAATGTCAAGCTGAGAGTGAAGATGCAAAGCAATTTATTTTCAACGAATCGCGTAATGCGAAGTATGTATGGCGTCTGTGCATAGCACAGCACACATTTTACATGCAACATCAAGAATTTCGTCCATTGGAACGTTCGGCTAACGGATATTTCGTAAGTATTATTTTATTGTCTAATAAAGAACATCCGCGAAATGCATTTTTTCTGTTAAAAACTATACAGAATTTATTTGACAAACCTCCTTATATATCCAATAGTTTTGAAGATAGTATCGCCGTTTCGCGATTGTTGCGAGACACGGTGAAATAAAATGTTTATGTTATGTTTTAGGATAGCGACACAAACGACTCAGGAGATCATGCAGTGTCTGTAAACTTGGATAACCGAAACGCGGAAGGACACACCCCATGGACGAGTTACAATGACCTTTCTACATCGCCATATCCCCCTGTAGTGTCCGTGTCATCTACAGACATAAATAACTTACGTGCCTTACTTCCATCGTACAGACCCGCACCTGATTATGAAACTGCCGTTCAAATGAAATACAACAACGGGGGGAACCCTCCGCAGCCTTACTATGCTAATCAATCGACAATCGTTGGAGCAGATATTTCGTGCCTTCTCAGTAATGTTGTTAATCGAAGTAGATATTAAATTTCTAATAAATTATAAATACTACTGGAAGAGGTTATATCAAACAAAAAAAAAAGGCACAGTCATATCAAGTATTATAAATGCTTTCAAGATGCAGTATTCTCCAACAATCATTCACACACACTTTCTTAAGAAGTACTAGGAAATCCTGTGGATATTAATAGCAAAGACTGACACGCACAACTCTACACACTGTACTCCATTTTACCTTATCAGTGTCTAAATGTACTATTTTTAAAGGGCAATATTTTAGTACGTTGTGGAAAACGTATTTTAATTGTTCTTTAACATTGCAAGCAATGTTATATTTTATGTTATATTCATGTAGTGCTGTATTGTAAATACACGTTAATGCTATTTTTTAAATCGGTATGTTTAAAAAACACAATATATTTATTGTTGTAACAAAAATAAGACTTGAAAATATCCACCCAGTGAGTGGTTGAGATTAATGATCTATTTTAAAACGCTACCAAAATAAATTACATAAACAACACGATAAAACATTAACAAATAATTCTCTTAATCCATAGAGACCATAATGAATCAAACTTGTGATACCTAATTTTAAATCAAAATGTAACAACTTTGTATTAACAAGAATGTTCTTTTCAATCATGATGTCAATGGATTAAGTAGTCTTAATGAGTTAACAAGATTCATATACTTACAACAATAAACCAATATCACATCATTTCTTGAATTTCTTCATACAGTGTTTTCGTTAACTTCATTTCTTTCAGCATCACTAATAGCTTTCAACAAAGACATTGGATCAGGATTGACAGCAGTAGCAAAAGTATCTAAACCAGCATCGCATAATGCTTGCTTAGTCACAGGCCCGATAGCAACTGCTTTTATATTATTTATATCGTAAAGTTTTTTCTTCAATAAAGTTACTACATGCTCTACAGTAGAAGGGCTAAAGAAAACAAATATTCTAGGCAAGTTATCCATGAATTTCAACAAATCCTGTTCTAAAGTCTTATTAGGTAAAGTTTTATAAGCAACTATTTTGCAAACTCGTATGTCATTTTCATTAAGAGTTTTTTCAATTGTCTCTCGACTAATTTCACTGCAAGGGTATAACAAAGGTTTTGATCCTTTTGCGACATTGGCAACTATTTTTTCTGCTAGTTCTTTAGCATTACCAGTCTCCCTACCAAAGCAGTTTTCAGTACCCAAGTGAGTTTTAGCAAAAGATTCAGTTGCTGGCCCTACGCAATATACTGGCAACTTGCTCCATGGGAGTAGAATGTTGTCGTCCTCTTTCGATGAAAGTACAATCGCTTCTACTGCATGTCGACTTGTCAAGACGAGACCTATTAACATAACATTAATATACGGTGGATCAGGGTGATATTGGAATGCACATAATTCAGAACTGCAACGAACAAGAACGTTAGAAATATTACTACCATCATACGAGTTCGGCGAAAGGAGACATGTTCGCAATTCCGATGTATTTATGAACTCGAAACATAAAGTGGGCAAATAGTCACACGTATAACCGGCAGATTTTAATGTTTTCACGTAAACCTCTTGCGAATCATTCTTTTCTGACAAACCGCGACATAACACCACTCTTTCGTAACGCGGTGCCATATTCGCGAATTTTATCGTCATCATGCGCGCTAAATATCAGATAACACCGCCCCTTCGAATATTGATAATCGCGTGAAATGAAATTTACATTTTGATAAAGACATGTGTATACAATGGAATCGTTTGTCAATTAGCTTTCGAAAATTTCGATCTGCATAATACCGATGCTATTTGTTCACAAATTTAAATAGAAAAAACGAATGAAAAATGCAGCTAAGCGGCAATTCATATCGCGCACAATCACCATTTTCAAGTCACCATGTGGCGCCCTGCCACAAGATGGTGGACATATATCTCGATCTCGATGTATGGAACATGAGATTCGATACTCGAATTAAGGCGCGTTTTCAAAAGTAAAATATAGATCAATAGAAATTTTGTTAATCTACAATTTTTAAATACTTTAAAAAATAGTAAAATGATTTAAACCCCTTCTTCTATTTTTGTAAGGATTAAAAGATTTTTCATTTTGACATAATTTTAATTTGTTATCTTCACTTCTTTTATTTTAAAGTTTTCAAAATCACTGATTTTTTACGATATTCAATTATGTGACGTAACTCCCATAAACCTTGTTTGTAATTAAACTATTATTTATGAAATATGTAATCTAGACATATGATCACTATACAATTAAAGCTGTCAGCAACTTCATAATATCTTTATTTTATAACAGATTATCTATCTAATGAATACATTTTTATTAAATAAAAGTTCATCAAAAAATAAAAGTTTGCTAAGAAAAAAAACAGGATAGATTTAATATGTCATATTTTTCTCAAGCATAACAAAATTATTAAATTTCTATATTCACATATACAATTATTATAAAAATTGAATTAAAAAAATAACAAAGTTCGTATGTTCAATATTTTAAAGGTAATTATATTTACAGAGCATGTAAAATAGAGATTAGCGCATAATATACAACTGGGGACATAGATTTATCATATCATACAAACTCAGAATATACAAAATATACTGAAACTATGAGGTAACGCTAATTACCTTTGGGTCCTCTAAATCTTCGTCTTCCATCAATCTGAAAAATTGAAATAAAGATGAATACATTCATGTCCATACATTTACATTTAGTGAAACTTACAATTGAATGTTTGCATTCAAAAAATGTTTGTTTCAGCAAATAACAATCATCTGGTACAGTTCCATCTTTTTTCAAAAGACATTCTCTTGGAGTATGTTTATGCTGAAATAAAGCACTGTTATGTTGACGAAATATATTGTATCAAAGGGACCCATTGAAAGTCGTATCTTTATATATAGACCGCTAAAGCATTACATACGTAATTCATATGAAGTTTATAAACATTGTAATAGTGCAAATAAAGATTACGATAGATACGAAAGTATAGTATGACCACTCACAATTTTACAACAATCACTCTGTAATAAACACATTTTTAAGTTTGCTCGAATGTGGGCACATCTAGATTTATCTTTCAATTGCTCGCCTTCTTCTGAGTAGCGCATCATCTTGGAAAATAACTAATATGCAAATTTATTACGAAAATTTCTTGCATCAAACGCAAGCAGACGCAGTGTATATTATGTTTCACTGATTCCGTAGAAGAAAACCTAACCTTTCTTTATCATGAATATCTGATCCAATACATATGGACAGTGAAAGGAACTTGCATTCTACTCGAGATCGATGCTGTACCCAGTATAAATGTAATTTACGTTCAAATAATACGTATGACGAGTGACAAGAAATAACAAAGGAAATTTACGAACGGCCGAAAAGTGCAAGGTAATTGACAGCTGTAATTATTTGTAAAACGACATTTGACAGATCAAATATTTAAACGTCATCCATAAAATTATTTATACGAAGCTGACGTTCTTCGCGTTGATTTATTATTTTATGTTCTGTTTAAAAGCATTTATATCTGTGTAATATTAAAGATGATTTAAAATGTGTAATTTGTTCCAGACAAATGGTTTATCAACGTGGAAATCAAAGGGAAGGTTCCCCACATTATGTCTTTTTATATTCAGACGATGAGAACAGTGAAAATGAAGAAAACATTCCCTTGCAGCCACGTACTAAGACTACATCCTTACCACGTAAGGTGGAAGTGATTAATGTTCAATTGAAGTCTGAGGATACCTTGCAAGCTTTGGCACTGCGATATAGATGCACGGTAATGACAAAAAAATAAACAAGATTTAGAATAAACTGGATAACTAAATATTTTCTGGAGCAAAAAATAATTGTTACTGGCTCTTGATTTTTAATATCTAATTATTTGAAACTTCTTATTATCTTGAAAACAGAACCAGATCATTACATTTTGCTTGTAATGATCCGAGTTGTTAAAATTGGTGATGTTGCCAAAGTATATAATTATTAGGGGTGTGCGAGATCCCGAAATATTGAGTCGGGTCGGGAACACGAAATTTTTTCGGGTTCGGGACAGGTATTCGAAAGTTTCGAGATTCTCGAAATAATCGAGATTCCCAAAAGAATCGGGAGCTCGACCCGACTCGACTTGACCTCATCCCGATTCGTCTCGACCATCGGGTTCTTACACACCCCTAATAATTATCATGAATTGCAATAAAAATCAAATAAAAACATTATGCTTTCAGATATCTGAATTGAAAAGGATCAACAAAATTCATAAAGAAAATGAAATTTTTGCAAAGCGTTTTATAAAAGTACCTATTCAACCATTTTCCATATTGAGTGAAACTTTGGAGCAATCTCGAAGTGGGCAGGCAGACCAAAATGATGTAAGTATACTATCATCCGAAGGAGAGACAGCAAATGCAGCCACCAACGATTCATTGATAGATTTAATAAAAAAACCAGTAGTAACTGAATTGCCAGAGGCAGAGATTAATACAATTATATTAAATTCTGTGTGTGAGCCTTTGTCGTCGTTTAACAGTAATAATTTGTTAGAAATTACTAGCTCAGAATGTGATACACTGCTTACTTTAACAGAGAGTAATTCAAACAACTCTCATTTAACAGACACATTTAAATGTTCTGGTGACGATTGTGGATTATCTTGGACCCAGCTCCTTGGATTTTCCCTATTATTAGGTTTTGCAGGGCCTATTATATACATACTTTACATAACTCAATTTTCATCTAAAAATCAGACACTTGCTAATCACTAGTAATGCTTTAGTTAAAAAATATATTAATTGTTATTATAATGAATAAGTTATTAGGTTCAGAAAGTTTGCAACAGGGATGGGCACATTTGAATGATTTTATAATTGAAATACATCTAAAGAAAACATCCAGTTTCATTGATGAATAAAAAATACATTACTGTTTCAGATCATGTGTATATGGTATTTGTGTGGTGTTTGCTCCTCAAATTTTTTATAAACAATTGAATAAATTCAAAATAAATACTAAACGAATTAGTGAGGCATTATTGTATTCATCATTTGAATACTTTTTAAAATTCATTTTGCCTGTCCCTGTAGAAAACTACGTTTTTCGAATAAGTGAGATTACTTTTAAATATAAACTGAAAATGTCTATCTACAGTGCTCTGCTGACTAGAAGTTTCCTGCATTGCAATCAGAGGAATTTTTGCCAGCGGAGCACAGTACTTGCCATTACATTGTTAGTATTGGCATAAAATGATATTTACTGAAAGATCTGAAGATACTATTTTCTTATACTAGAAGAATGTAAAAATAAGGTACATTTTTATCAAAACGACGCTAATGTTAAATAGTATAATATGTAAGTTAAAGTGCCTTTGTGATTATCTATTTAACACATTAGTATTACATAGAAGAGATGCGAATGTTTATGCTATTGCATGTGTGAATACATCTTATTAAACTTTGATGTATTTGTACTGAATATTATGTGAGTATGATAACCGAAAACAGGGATTGCCAAAGATATGCTCATTGGCAGTTGAGCTACCTGTAAGGATTTTATACAGAAGAATTAAAAAATATATGGAACAGGCCTGACGAACTTTTCCGCGGGCCAGACGATTTTCCCTTCAGCTAGCCGATTCCTCCACTATAAAAAATGCAAGCGACGAATGAAGGCCCCACGATATCCTGCCGGTCCCCACTCCTCAAAAATAACATTTAGCTTATTTCTTGGCTATACTGCTCACTATTCCTACACCGCGGTCCGCGACTTTTCGGCGATCGAGTGGGAGGTTAAGGAAGTGGGGGAAAAGGGCCAATCATGGCCCGCGGATCTCTAGTTCATCAGGCTTAATATAGGATATGCTAAAATTGACGATGCAAACTTTGGGTACGCATAGTGTTCATCAAAATAAGTAAAAGTGTGCTAGTGAGTATAGTTGTACGAATCAAATTTTCAAATCATAAGGAAAATTTTATATCACCGCAGGTGTTCGAAGTGTTTTACGCCTATTTCAATGCATGTCTCGACACGTATCCTCAGTAAAGTTCGCTCAAGAATGCCAGGTTTCACTCTTATTTCTCGACAAGAAACTGGCATACAATCACAAACAGAGGACATTTGAGTCAACAATTTTATAATAGGTATGTCTTTTAATCTGTAAACAAGTGAATTCTAGACCAAAGTTTACTAATAGTTTTGTACTTATTTTGATAAGTTATTTACGTATTTTTAAACGTGAGCTAATCGCAAACAGATAATGTCTCAAATCAAAATGAAAGGAAGACACTTCAGACACTGATAAAATCAAATTTTTCTTTCTAACTCGGACATTATTAACTTTTAAAGCCACTTTTATTAATACTTTTTTTTCATTTGGACTAGTATTATATTTATGTACCCAAAGTTTGTACTATATTTATTCTTTTTTAAACTTCGAAAATAAGATTTCAGTCTTACGTGATATTAATTACGTTTTGTTTTTTTCTAACAGCACTGAGCATAAACATTGATATTATGTACTATTTGTGATAAATTTCTGTTTAGTAGCCATAATATTGTTATTACTTCAAAAAAGTATACAAATTGAATTAACTATCAGCTTCTGTAGTTATATTTTATAATAATGTAAATCTGACAATAAGCTTCTTATAGATCATTTTTTGAGTTTATGTAAAATATTCTTTTAATAGTGACTTTTTCTTGTTGAAATCTATAAAAATATATTTTTTAACATTAAGTTATGCCTCGCTTAATGTACCCTCTAATACTTATATATTATTTATAGAACAGCATGAGTGTAAGGTTTTACACGTTCAACTGAAAGAATTTCATGTACAAATGTTCTTTATGTTTTTATTTATCTTAAATGTCATTAGTTACAGATTAAGATGGTAATTCATATTTCTTATGACTTTCATCAATCCAATGTTTCGTACCTTCCTTTCCCAATTTAAATCAAATTCTTCTGCAATAAATAATATCCAAATGAAGTATTGGGTTTTTATATCATAAATATATTTTAAAGAATAATAATTACATTCAGAATACGATATATATATCCTTCACTCTAATCATTTCAGAAGACCGTCGTAAATTTCATCATTTAATATTTTTAAGCATGTTTATTCGAAATTGGGAGTTGTACTCACCATAGGGTGAGTTTCCACGATTTTAGAACTTTTTAAAACTCTTCTTTGATCCTGTACCTTTAGAGACCTTCAAGACATTAAATCTTACTGTTTTACTGAGCGGTCTGCATTCTCCAATAGTGACTACATCACCAATTTCTACGTCCCTGTAATAAATAACAGTAATAATAAATATAAAGAAACATGTTTGCTTATTGCAAATGTATTATGTACATATTTTTATTCAGGAAACGAATATATAATACTTCAATTTGTTCTTCAGAAGACCGTCGTTTGATATCATCATACAGTTCAATATTCATTAATGTAAAGAGTTTATAAGTTACATAAAATGATCATATAATGCTAACCTGAAGCAAGGACTTAGATGTACACTCATATTACGATGACGTTTCTCAAAACGATTGTATTT
This sequence comes from Colletes gigas, assembly GCF_013123115.1. NCBI lineage: Eukaryota > Metazoa > Arthropoda > Insecta > Hymenoptera > Colletidae > Colletes > Colletes gigas. The sequence goes on from NW_025106648.1 coordinate 1,438,255, forward strand.
TCTGATGTAATGTAGATAATCCCTACGTATAACAATGGTCCGTTGCATTTTCATTTTTTGCACCACACCAGTGAGAATACGTCCCCTAATGGAAATATTGCCAGTAAATGGACATTTTTTGTCAATGTATGTTCCCTCAAGAGCCTGAAATGTTATATTAAAATGGAAATTACAGTAGAATGTTGATTATCAAAACTAATAGGGAAATAAATTTATTTTAATAATTTATTTTTCAAATAATCAATCTAAGAAAACCAAAGTTGCAGCTACACAGCATAATAGAAAATAAAATAATTAAAAAAAATGTAGGATTACTGTATAAAAGAACATATGTTAACTGTACTATAAAGAGGGAATTAATAATTCCTGGACATATATATTATTGCCTCAATTACAACACCTTGTTTTAAAATTCCAATAATTTTGATTCATAACTACATTTAATTCTAATAATCATTGGCTTTTCAACATTTCATGACCAAGCTAGAGATTCTTTTATTTCTTTTTAAATTCAATGTAAAAGTTTAAATTAAATGTAGATAAAATGTATAATTTTAACTATATGTTTATACTTGATATGCGTGAAACAATAAACTAGGATAATAGAATTATAGGCAGAATGTTCAAAAATTGTTTATGTATTATAGTTACAAGTTTTAAAATGTACAGTGTTTGTGTTTCAATAATGGACATTCCACTGTAAGTACTTTCCTTCCGTAAATATTACTTTTTAAATAAATAAAAGGGGACTTACTTCACGAGGTGTTTTGAATCCAAGCCCAACATTTCGGCTGTATCTCATGGGCTTCCTTCTCTTAGGACCCAGACCTTTCTTGCGATTAAGAAAGATCGTGGGTTGTTTTTGAAACGCACGTTCAGTCTATAAAAACAGTAACGTATTTGTATACTTTTCATTTTTATACACGATAACGGGGCACAGTGCCCTGTCGTTAAATTCAAGTATTGACTACGTGAATGGTCTAACCACGTGCAATCTTTGCACTACGAGTCATAATGTTTTTAAAACATTCCGAAGAAACGGATTTTTTCATTCCGTTATTAATTATTACGTTAAGAATGTTCGTACTGATAGTGATATATAGAAAATAACTTAATTAAACATAAGAAACTGTACATATTGGCATTGTTAGCGTTAAACACGTACCTGATCAGCCATCTTGCCTTAGTGAAAGAATGATCAAAACCGGAAAGATAGCCAACGTCATTCTGTGCATCGAATCTGCAGCACAGCCAATGTGAAGCGACAAAATATTATTCAGGCGGTATTTATAAACGAATGATTCCGTGTCTATCATTGTGAAAATCATTTTCATGTTTTTCTTATGATCTTCCATTTCAAACAATATAATCAATGCAATCTTTAAAAGTTGGAATGTTTGCAAATACTAAATTCTTGTGACTGAATGTAATATTACATTATTGATTGCTATTTTTAATTTTGAAATTATTATTGTTGAAATATTTTGCAGAATTCAATATTGCGTATATCTTTTGATTATATATTTATCTGTTGATATTTTATCGCTATTTCTATTCTAATATTAATATATTTTTGATCATAAATTCAACTGACGTCACGAACAAAATTTAATTGGTTTCAATTAAACAATTGGTTTTTTAACAATATTTTCTTGATTGATAATGTCGCATGTGACATACGACCGTATAATGCGTAATAATTTTTGTTAAAAACTTTTTTCGATATTTCATCAGAAGCTGATGTTACCGACTATCGATGATCGGGTTAAATATGATTCTCAGAGTCATTGTTCTTAAATACAGAGTACGCTGTAAACTACTGATTTTTACGTGGTTAGTATTTCGGTTCATTTGTAAACAATATTTAATTGGCGATTAAACTAGTGTTTATAAGAAATATATTTATTTTAAAACGTGTAATCTAGATACGATGAGTGCTACGAAATAGGAAGTGTCGATATATCCACGATATTTTTGTTAGAATTGCAGTTTATTTGAATTGGTTAGAATTAAAGTTCTTTGATCGATAATCGAATGGAAATGTTCGTCGTCTCGCGTACACATTCTATACGTAGAAATGTGACTTCGTGCATTATAATTACATGTCATCATCGAAGTGAATAATGTTAATAAATTCAAGAATCTTATCACCTGCTACCATAAATCGACAGAAATATGAGTTATATTTAAGTTATACATTGTACCGTCAACTATCAATAAAGTCAAGATATTTACGTTGTTCTCTAGTACATAGGCCTAGTATCTCCGTATTTTTTTTTTTTTGTATTCGCGGTTTTTACCTGAGGCATCTTTAGTTTCGCGAATTAACAAAGTTTTGAGAACGAAGTTCAACCTTCCTTTCCGAAATACAAGCTTTGCGAGACATCAGAGTCTCCCCCACCCCTCTACCTAATTCGCGAGCGTTACTGGATACCGCGAGAGGTCGTCATTCGTACTCTGATAATTAACGAAGCAAGACGTGTCGGCGTTTCGCGACCAAGCTATTTCTAGCCTGTTATTTCCTTATTATTACTACTCGCGTTTACTTTCTAACGATGCTTACGTTTAAAATTAATACATTTCTACTATAAATTCAGTCGAAATTGTGACAAAATCTGTATCGTATTTCACACGTCTTCTTCGATATCTAACCGGCGTCGATTCATTATATCTCTCTAAACGAAATTACGTATCTTGTTAATATTATTTCAAGTTCAATTATTGTTTAATTATTATTAGATATGTTTACTCTAATGCATTTGACTTCAATTTGTATTTTATTTCTGTTAAGGACTCCTTTTCGAAATAAAAGCTTCGGGAAACATCGGAGGCGCCCCCACCCTCCCACCTAATTCGCGAGCGATGCTGGGTACAACGAGGGGTCGCCATTACTATTGTAAAAATTAGCGGGGTAAGACGTGTCGGAACCTGTTCAGACCTGTCGACGTTTCACGACCAACGAGGTACGTATTTTGAACTTTTTGATATCTTTTCATTATTATTACTCGCGTTTACTTTGTGACGCTGCTTTCGTGTAATATTAATACTTTTCTACTATAAATTGAGTCGGAATTGTGACAAAAACTGAATCGGGTTTCGCGCGTTTTCTTCGATATCTAATCAGCGTCGATTCATTGTATCTCCCCAAACAAAATTATGTATCGTGTACATCAATTATTGTTTAATTATGATTAGATACGTTTACTGCAATGCATTTGACTTTAATTTGTATTTTATTTCTGTGGCAGTCTCTGGAATACGACGCCATGGAATATTGCCGCGTAAACGACACCATGATAGATGGCAGACAACTCGACTTTCGAAGGGAATATTGGTAACGTTTAACCTATTATAACACAAATGAACATACATATTAATATTTATATATTTTTATCTATTTATTAAGTATTTGTTGATACATAATTTTATAATCGATCCTTGTTAAGATGAACCATGAAAATGGTTAATGAACTTTTTTCCTTTTTCGATATAGATACTTAGGAATGGGTAACAGTAGACATTAAGGGTAAATTGGAAAGGTTCATATTTAATTGTATTTTAGCCGCGAGTATTATTTATTATATTGACTGCTTATAAATCTGTCTTTATAAATTGTTGTAATTCTAATTTGCATACATTTTCGATGCAAGTGTAAGAAAACGTAGAAACTACGTAATTGGAATATGCTATTAAAGCATAAATAATTAACGAACTTTAATTTTTGCAAATTTCGGAATATTTATAAAAATTACGATATATTCAAACATTCGATAAAATAAATACAATCATTCCTACAACTCTAACTGTGAAAGTCGGCGATATAATATTTATAAATTGAATAATTACTGTAAAGTAATTATTTTCGTGGATAACATTTTATCGTTGAAAATCACATCGTTTGAGAATATTTCGCCTTCGTGGCAATGATCTTTTACGATTAATCGTAACGAACTATACATAGAAGTAGATCCTTCATCCAATGTATTTTTGCGGCCTATTTTTATGGGGTCGTGAAACCCCATTACCATTTTCGTGTCATTCGCAACGTTATCGACAGATTCAGAAATTAATTTTAATCTCTGCCATAGTCAACTCACATGTATTTACGTAACACTACAACTGTTTGTCTATCAATACTAATTCAGTGAATTTGGTGACACCACAGACGAGATATAAAATACGAGGTATCCTATGCCCCGTCTGTTATAGGATCACAGGTATTGAACGAGTTAAATTTCACGCCACGAGATGGCAGCATCGCCCCGTTCGTAAAAAACGAGTGAAGCAAAATAGACGCAACTATTTCTGAATAAAAACGTTTCGAAAACGCGAAATTTGATCGAGACTTTACTTAATAAATATGAACTATGTTGTTTGAAACACAACGGTGTCGTTTCCTTCGTTTGTTTCTTTCCACATTAGATGATACAAGATTCTTCGAGCCAATTACCGAGCAATTATTGCTGTGTTAACAAGCGAGAACGAGTCAAAGACGCCCTCGACGTTTTCTGTGGCGATTCAATTACTTCCAGGATCTGTAAAGTCTTACGATATTTGGTTGTAAAGTATATACATATATGTATGTATATGTAGGTACGTATATACAGGTCGGTAACTGTTCCTAACGAGGATCTTCCTCAGATGTAATCGGACCGCGTTAAAATTCCACGTAACTACATTCGACGTATTTTCTCGTTAGAAGCTCGTCGAATCTTATTACACTGTGTGGGTTGCGATGATCGCGCCGCGCGTTATCGAGGATCGCGAATACATCGCTCGTGGCCGGTCCACATTTTGCTAATATCGCGATCATCTAATTGTCGAGTCAAATCGAGTGATTAGAGGGATGCAGAGGTTACAAGAACCGTTACAATAATTATCGGTAAGGAAGGTTTAAAGTCATGTACCGGGAGTAGATGATTCAGCTGGTCAGAGGATGGTAAAAAAATGTAGGGTATTACCTGATCGATCAAGAAGAGAATGATTCTGGGGAAGACTGTAAGTAGGTTTCACTCTCCAAGGAACCTGAGTTTTTCAAATACCAAAATCAATTTTTATAAATGGTTAACAAAAATTATTTCCAATTTCCTAATTTTTTTTCAACGAACGAAATCATTTTTGTAATTCTAATTTCAACGTGCATTCACGACTTAGAGGGAAAGTAAAATATAATTTTCCTAAAAATTTTGAAATTGTTTACGTACTTTGAATGTTGCGTGATCGTGTTGATACAATAGAACTTCGATTGTGTGTATGTGAAATGACCATTTATATAAAAGTAATAGACTAGACTTTGTATTTCTTGTTCGAGGATTCGTTGAAATTGGTTCTGGATGGTAATTTAGTGAAAGGTTATTTAAAGGTCCTATTGTATCATGTTACTGCATTTACCGTTTCGTCAGCTATAACATTATGTCAATGAAAAGTTATAGTCATGTTATAGAGAAATAGATAACCTTGAATCGTCAAAAATCGTGACTACGAATAAATACTCGAATGATTCAATGACTGTCACCTTGAAATGATTAATTTTTCTGTGGCAAGTATTTATTTTAGTCAAACGAAGCATTGTGTGTTTGGAATTTAGTAGTTGCAGTTACCTCTTCAACGTATAAATATTAGTTTATTTTATAAAATTACTATTAACGTAAACAGAGTAATAAAGATCTCTTAGTTATTTATGCAAATTAATATTTTTATTAATAGAATTAATGAAATGGGAGTTTTGTAGAGGATTGTCACAGCTCCTAAATATAATAATTCCTATCTTACTTTTAGTTTTTTGAAAATTTAAATTTCCCATAAATGCATAAACAACCGCAGTATTGATATGAAGTAGCAAATTTGAGTCATAGTATATTATTGATAAATTAAATAAATTCTTGACCCTGTAGGTACGAATGCATGTTTTAGGGGATGTATTTTCCAACTTATCCGCACTATAATGCTGTATACTATAATACTGTTATTTGTGTGACTATGTTATGTTAGTTTATTAAGGCTACCAGGAAAAAGGGGCCTGGAAATCAGAACTGCGGACTCGTATTTCCATTATCGCGTTACACATCGTTTACCATTGTGGGAAACGATTGGAAATGTCTTTCTTTGAGTTCTCTGCATATTGTCACGCTTTCGTTCTTCGACTACACCTTAGTCACTTCCACGGGCAGCGGTGAACGGGTAACCGCAATCGAAAGATTTTCCGCTACCGTTTCGATCTCGTTGTTTTATTCCGTAGAAATCGTTCAATCTCGTTTAACGAGCCCCTCGTTACACCCTGCTCAAAGTAATCAAGGAAACTATTCGATCGGAACACGGGCTTTGGATACTCAAATTATTTTGTGCGTCGCGTTAGATGTACAAGAAATAAGCAAACTAACAATGTACTCGAAAGTTAGACGAATTTCTGTTTTTCTCCGATGGTATTTCAGTATTTGCGGAGGTTTTTTCCTATCAGCGTCTATTCCCGCAAGTTCTTGCGCGATCGACGACAGATTTATGCAATTCACAGAGTATTCGATAAAATTTTCTATCTCACGACCAGAACAATGTTATCGATTCAGAATCGAATAGGATCGTCGGCGCTTCTAATGGTAGGAATTAAAGGGAATTCATTTTCACAGCTTGATGTGAGAACAAATGGAACTTGGAACATTTCAGAGATTAAGGAGACTTTCAGAGGCACAGCTATTGTAGCAATTTACTAAACTGTTCTAACACAAAAACGATCAAACATCTCTTAAAGAGGTCAAAATACTGTTCTTCTTCGTATCATAATTTAGGAATGGGGGTTCTAAAATCCTTCCCTCGTCTAAATTCAACGAAAATCCTCAATTTCAAATAATTGGTAAAATTTTGTCGAATTCACCGTCAGTGATCTTCTATTACAAATTCTTAGTCTTATAATTATTGTTTAATAAGGAAAACGGGAGAGGGGTGCTTTTGGTCTTGGGTTTACACTCCAATGATCAGTCGAGGAGTGTATATGCAGTATGTATAGGAATAGCTCGGTCGAGTACTTGCGAGAGAGCGTAGCCCTCTACCGGTGAGTACGGGAGTTGTTGCGAAAAAAATTCGAAAATCCCACCCTCAGAAATTGCAAATACAAGAAAAAATCTCTCGAAGCAATTAAAATTTGAATAATAGATTATTTTGGTCAATACGGGGCTTTTCTTGCGTAGATTTTTTTTACTAAGCATCGAATATCCGGAGAAGCGTTTTTCCGTTATTTTCCACGCACGATTTATATACGACAGCGTGTATGTACGACTCCTTTGTGCTCCCTAATTTAATAATTAATTACGTTTATTTGCACACGGCAATAACATTATCCGTAGACAATGCGCGGAGGATTATTCCGCACGCGAACTTCTTGTATTGCTTTCTCGTAGACGCGAGCACGGGCGCAGAAACGTATTCTCCGAAGCGTTTTCATTACTTCTGTCTCGGCTGAATGCAAATCGTAGTCATCGCTTGTCTACCAACAAAGCGTCGTTACCAGTTATTTTTTACACGAACCGACCGTGTCTAGCCACCTCTATTTCTTTCTTTCTTTGTATTATTTTTTTTTTTTTCTCTCCTCTTTCGACTGCAATATATCATCGACAGCGGTGATTCACGCGGGGCGATAAGTAATATTCCGGGTAGTAATTAGCAATCCACTGTATCATAACTCGAATCCGTCATCGTCATCACTTCTCTATTCACGCGAACAGGAAGGAGCGTCTCGTTCGTGGCTCGGTTGTGCAATTAGCCGCAATTGAAATTTCATCTTTCATTGAGCGCCAAATTACTTTCTCCGCGCGAGCGTGAAATTATGTTTACTGTATCTGTCGGTCGGCATTATTATATTTTATACCGAGGGGAGCCAATCATAATTAGATTTCTTGTAACGTCGATAATTTGTTGCCAGCCCCTCCCCCGGTGTTCTCAGGCGTTACTTTTCATCCGTAGCGTCCCTCGTTTGGCTCTGTTCATTTTATTATCGACGATCGTGAAGCGTAATTGCGAATCGTTTACCAATTACAAACAAGCCTGTCGTAATTAGAGGGAAATTAATCGAATCCTTTGGAAATTAATAGAAAATCAATCAGAAACGTTGCTCCGATTTTCTTCCCTCCTTTCTCCAACGAACAGTCTGCACGGAAGCTAACGAGAACAGAGTACTTAATTAGCAACTACAATCCGCAACAAAAAGGTACCACACTAAGTGATTCTGATACTTTTCGTAAATGTAGTTAAATAATAATAATTTTTCTTCAGTTAATAATATATTGCATGTGTTCAGGGAAAATACGTTTTTTCTGCTTAGTATGTTAAACGTTTTGTTTCTCCAGAACAACGATCACACGAGTAAATATTTAATACTGTGAGAGTTTTAGTTTTAAAATCCTGTGAAAGTATTAACATTACAAACATCAAAATCAATGCAATATATTGTTTCAAAAGTTAAAAGTTCTCATACTCATACAGTGTGCTATATTTTTGTCGCGAAGTGTAGGTAGCTTAAAAACTATTAGATCGTTTGGTGTTACGGATGGATAATTTTTCTTCCACCATCCCTGCATCCAAAAACTAAGAACACAAAATAGAGTAGGACAGTAGAGACGTTAGTAGATGTTGTATAGACGTTGGTTGTGATATATAATCGATTGGAATTACCGGATGTTTAAATTCTTATAGATCTATGGTGTCAAATTACTATGCAAACCTCGACTTAAAATACTGGATGGAAAAGGGTAATTAGGTGTCTAGTTGTTGACAAACCACCCTACAATCATCTGCTGTATAAACTTAGACGACCAGGATCAGTAGGATCGTTAAGTACTCGGTTTCCAGTGAACTATTTTGCCTTGGTGTATCGAGCAAACGTTTCCTCGGACAAATAGAAGGAAAACTCTGCTTCCAACAGGTTTTCTATTTATCTGTTTTGCGCGGTTTGACTTCGAACACTGACAAGCCCTCCCCAATAAACATCCGAAAACGACAGAATAATTTGTACCCTGCTGAATTATCTGCAGAGTTGTTTGAAGCGATCTCGAGGAACGTTTATGCAATCGTGTGCACATGTCTCACGGGATATCGAAGAAGTTTAACCAAAGGATGTAACGGATCGATGATATTTACGCGGTGTTCTCGTAACGTAAGCAATAAATTGATTATCCCCGAGCCGTGGATAGGCCGAGCAGTATCTAGAAACCGGAGAATATGTTATTATCCACACGGAATCCGACGGACTTCCGTGCTTCTGAAATGAACGCAACAGGCGTGCGTACATCAGTACGTTCCGATAGCCACTCGTTACTCACAATTGGCATTTAATCGAACGACGATCAATCCATCCAAATCGGTTTTAGAAGCGTGATCGTTCGCATCGTCGGCCTATCGAACCTTGAAATTAGTCGATCGAGTTTCAGACGCGTGCGATAAAAAACAAATCCTCCGTTCATTTCTTTCTCTCGCTATAGGGTAGATCGATGACGGTTGTAACGCATGTACTTTAGAATAAGATTACATAAAAGCTAGTGCACTTACACAACAGTGTACGAACATGTTAAATGGGACTTATCTGGGATTATTGAATTACAACTATTTTCTTATATGTTAACGAATATCTGGGTTATTAAATAAAAATGGGACGGTTGTTACACACCATAGAGACGATAGTAACGCTTTAATTTTCGAGACTATAATGAAAACAGATAAAATTAATGTTCTGATATGTAGAAAGGTGAAAAATAAAAAATTGTATTTTTTTCTCAATTATTGAGATTCCAAAATGTGACAAATATAAATCATTTTTAAAACATTGAATCCTTATACACAATGCAATAATATTCTTCATTTATTTAAATTTTCATTAATGGTACGCTCATGAATGCTCTGTAACGATCAGCATTTATTTACGAAACACCAAATTGAAAATTTGAAAGAAGGATGAAATTTGCTGAAAGAGCATTTAATTACAATTTTAAAGTAGTAAAAACAGGTAACTTTCAGGTATAAAAAAGTTATTTCCTTCATTATACAGTTTAATATCATGCTATTTATATAAATGTAATTTCGAGATATTTACTATGTTACAACCGTCATTGGTCTGCCCTACTTGCTTTGCATTAATTCCGTTTTTTGGGATCGAACGCGTTGACGCGATTATGCAACAAGCATGGTGGGCCCAAAATGGGTAAAAACGTAATTTTTGTGGTCCTTTTCTCTTTAAAAAAGCGTGTACGTTAACCTCATTCGATGGTACGCGTTACACGGTTGTCAAGAGTCTTCGACAAGTTAGCTCAACGATATTTAGCAAATATTAGGTAACATTATTGTGAAGACTTAAATCTCATTATTGTAATGGAGTTTTTTTTCGGCCTACGAGTATTAAAGTGTTTATCAATAGAATGTTCGATGTTTTCCAAATTTCGTACGAGCTAAGAGGAACGTCCCTCGGGGGCATTGGTATGCAAATAATCGCAGCTGTCATGGCGAGGACTCGTCAAACATTTTGGATGATACATCGGCATTGACCCGGGGGGAGTCAAGGCGATCTAAAGCGAAAGACGATTTCTTCGAAAGATGACGTTATTGCATTGTGCAGCCTCTATCCCGATCCGACCTCGCAGATAGTTATACTAATCTTAGTTTAACACTGGCTACGCGTTTGATAGGTATAGATTGAATTTAATACCAGAAGGTCAGGGGTTTCTATGTCTATCTAAAAGGAATGCAAGGCCAGTCTGACCCATGCGTATCTTTCTCGGTGCCTATTTGATTTTACAGGCTTGTTCTGCCTATTATTATATAATATAAAATAATATTAGGTCCTCCCATAAGTTCGTGGCCTTCGATGTTCTGAAATTAAACGAGGATAAAATTTGTAATTTAATAGAAAACAATCAAAATTTGTCAGTATAGGGCATCTTTGAAATTTTAAATTAACATCAACAATCCATAGAAATTTGAAAGAAATAAATATTGTGTCAAAGCTCAATGTTTGGAATCCACACTGGCTTATGTGTGGAATTATTAAAAAATTAATAAAACCAAACCTTGTAAGAAATAAAATATAACAATCTCCAGGCTTACTAGTGGGTAAACAATTTGAAAATGTAAACGTTTGAATAAAAAATCAAAGAAGTTTTTTTTAACGAGAAGAGGTTTACTGCTTTTCATACAATTCTATTATATGTTTAAAATATTGCTTTTAGTTTTGTAATACAAAATTCAACACGAATATATGGGACGACCTAATAACTTGGCACCAGACTTGGGCACCCAGCCATCAGAATTACGTAATCAATTAGTATAGTTGTAATTACAGGGACAATAATCACAGTTATAGTATGCAATTGCACGCGACTGCAAACGTAATTGAGAATTGTAATTGTGATTGGCTACGATCACAATTACAAAATTCCTAGCGATTACAATTACAATCGAGGCTTTTGAAGAAGCAAGGACGAACTCAACGATGATTAAACATTCTCAAACATTGAAATCTTAAAATTATCGCGAGAGTTTTTCTATCATCGTAAATATTAATGGAGATTATAATTTAAAAATCGTAGCTATGTTAATAATGAATCATGTTACAATTTAATATATCGTCTCCCGAGGGCCCACGATTCTCAAGATAAGAATCCCTGGTTTAGTGGTAGTGGTCACTGGTATGTGATTGAACACACAAATTGGTAATCATTCTCCTTAACTGGCATCGGTCAATATTGATTATCAGAGCCGAGGGCCGACCGTAGCTCCAAGTTGTATTTACATTATTCGTTCGTCGACTGTTAGTCGAAACATTCTTCAAAGGGACCGCCTCACAATACACCAGTGGAGAGTGTGAATACTTCTGCGTAATAACCGTCAAAGAATGTTTCTAGAAACGATCGATGGATGGACCTAACGCCCTTTATGTTTTGAATGCATTGTAATTATTATGAGTTAGTTTTGACACACGTACGACAGATCTGGTACCTTGACCCACACAGGACTAGAAAATAACTGTTCTAATTTAAATCCAGTACTCGTAACCCAGATATACAGATTTCAGTCTGGAGATAATAACCCTAACCCAGTCGTAATACCCCTAAACTACATAGAGACTGTTGATAATATTAATAAACTAGATATTACTATTATAGAAAACTTCTATCGGGTTCTACAGACAATACACCTAACTCAAATTAAACATCATTAATTCATACAGAGTCTAGACCCTAAACACGATGAATTGGATTTAACCTATCATTCGCGAGGATTAGGGGCGTTAGGGCTGAACCTGTCTGTGAATTAATGATGTTTGGTCTAGACCAGTGAGGTTTGGGGCGTGTTGGCTAGTAGTATGTTTGGCTACAGAAAAGAAATTAAACAGAATCTTAGTTTTTCTCGCATTTCAACACAAAGTCTCAAATGCAATTTCGACGTTCTTGATTTTCGTCATCCTTTTTCACGTAAAATCACTTGTTAAATTTTCGAACATCTGTGATTGATTGTTCCTAGATATCGATCCAAGAATCGAATAGTTTAGTTTAACTTTGACGTTCAAACGTTCGATCGATGATCGATTTCGTTATCTTTTGAATTCTAATTTATAGCTAGTAATCGTCGGTGACCGATAAATAACTTCATAAACCTCATTTAGCATGGATCGTTTTGAACTCAAAAACATCGATTAAATCTCCACGCGAGCCACGCTTTAATCGCGAGCGTTTTATTCGTCCAGGAAGAAAACAGTTGCGTGTTTTCCGTCGAAACGATGCTAACTCTACGCCTCGAGTCGCCATCATGTAAGCAGACTTAATTAAATAAGTCTGCGGAGATGATGAGGGCAGTTTTGCTCAAACTTTAACGATCCGTATTTTATCCGATTTTAATTTGTAGGTTAGCGGGCATCCACGCTTCTACGTATCATTTGCCGCCACTTAATAGTTACCGCGGCCCATCGGTTTCCCCGATAATTAGTAATAGTTACTATGTAATGGCAGAAACTATCAAATTCAATGTTTCGTGGTTCTACCGTGAGATATTGGACGATATTATGTCTACGGTATTTGCTCGGTTACGAGTAACGCGGGGTGTCCATACAATTATCTATTTTACTTAAGAGGTCATGCCTTCTTGATGAACCCAAAACAAACGGTATTTTCACGAATTTTCTATGGAAAATGTGTGCGTTCAGTCGAAATGGCCTGTTTATCGTGTATAAATAATTTCTTTACGTTTTGAGAAGAATTTTTTTTAAATGTCTACGTTCATTTATAGAGGAGAAAATGGCGTTACACAATGAAATTTGGTATATGTATATATACTCAATAACATTCTGTATCAGTTGACGTATCAATTTTTTCTTTTTAAATTACTTTTAAATATATGATAAAAAAACGTCGTTGAAAGTTCCATTTTTCTTTAAACTGCTATAATTTTTACAATTTTTTCAAATTCAAAACAATCGTATCCGTATTTTTTCTTTCTTCATTCTTGGTATGTTCATTCATAGTAAAATGTTGTTGGTATCTTGGCTAATTTTCGTACTCTTACGTCTTGGAAATCACTGGAAGTCTTTTTAAAAAATACATACAGGAAGGAGTTCAACTTTCTTGTTCATTTTATTCACAATATTTTATTATAATATGTTGGCAATTGCAGTCAGTGAGGTTTGTTTGTTAACATATATACATATATTAACGTTTTTATATTATGAGAATTGATGAGCTATACCAAAGCAAACTTAAATAAATTCAGAGCTCGTGACAGTACATAAAATCAAGATAGTAGGTTATGTTGTTACACATTATTGTATTTGCCTCGATATCAATGACAATACCTCTGACATTTCTTTTTAAATTCTTATTAATTTAAAAATAATTTTAATTTTTAAGAATTAAAAATAATTCTTAAATTCTATTGTCAATAGCAATCGAAATATTTAAGGTGCTCGAGTATTGGATTATTCTTCTATTGACATCAGTTCTAGTAGCATAGTGACAAGAATAATCCTATTTATCAAAGTATCGAAAACCTTGAAATCTGTGCAAAAAAATGTACTTATAATCATTCGAAAGCTCTTTTTAAACCTTGCGATATTAGTTAAGAAATATTTGAATATTCCTAGTGTAAAACAAGCGTGAATCAGGCTTTAATCGACGCGCACGCGCACGATGTCACGGCTGCCGTCGATTTCTGTTTTCCGGCCGCCGGGGAAATCGAAACGCCGCCCTTTTATTATCTATTTGTTCTACTTACTTCGTTAATGCAAGATTACACCCTGCGTTCCGTAAATCTTCCTTCGACGTTGAATTTCGCGATTCGCGGTACCGTTGGGAGTCCTGTGCTCGCAGAGTGTTTCGAACGACGCGTAACGTACGGTAGTTCCTCGCTAATCGAGGAAGGTACTATTAAATTGTCGATTGATATGAAGAGAGACCCAAATTATACGAAAAAATTTTTCCATATTATTTGTTTAAAATATTATAGGTTTAGTACCAGTGGAAACCAACCTTTAAGACAATTTTTCGTTTGTTACGTTCTGATCTATGGATTAAAAGACTTAACTACTATTTAATAAAAGATAATAAAAAATGGACTAAAAAATATTTTCGTATAGTTTAAAGTCTTTCTTTATGTTCCTAAAAGTCTACTACAGTAGAACTTTTAATTCTCTATGAAAAAGAATTAAAAACTTTAATTTGAACGTTGTTACACGAGAATCCTCCATCAACCGCGTTATACGGGAGTCTACTCTATTCGCATTACCGTCTAACAATTTTTTAATATTGGAATACGTATAGGCTGGGTCGCGTCCATAACCTTTGCAACGGTTACACGCCGATCTCCGAGGGTGTTCGATGCTTTCGAGCCGTCGAAGGCGAAAGCGTTCGCTCGGTTCGATCGTAACAACGCGCGTAACGAGGCAGGGATAAAACGGAAAGTAAAACCGCTCTATGCAGAGCAGCGATATTATATAAATCGAGCGGAAGGTGTCGGGAAAGCCTTCTGTACCGTATCAGAAGCGTATCGTGGTGCACGGGGTCCGCGGCTGCTGGCAGAGAGAGAAAAAAAAGAAGCGATGAACGCTCGCCGTCGACAGGCTCGTGGTGCTTTCATCTCGGCTGATCGACGCGCAACATCCACGCCGTGAACGCCCAGTAAAAATCCGCGTTTCTCATTCAATTATCTTCTTCACGCTCCTCGTTGCTCCGTTATTCATTCAGTCATTTTGCTCGGCTATTCAGCGATCGATCTTCTTGCTCTGGATGTGTTCGCAACGCTGTATCGATAAGGTAGCACGGGACCGCTCTTGTTGCAAAGTTCGAAAGAGTGCAAGAAGAAAAGAATAACGCCGGCAAAACATTTTATTCGTACAGTTTTGCACGCTTTTTGCCCGCGAATCTGCTGAAAGTAATTACGGGGCCACTCGAAACGATCCCCAGCCTCTCGGAGTATATTGTACGACCGTTTTTACGCGATTTATTTTTCTGCGATCGAGACGATTTTAGCCGTGAAACGATCGATTCAGCGACGCGTGGTGAAACTGCAGCAGGGGGAGGGTAATCCTAGGTAGCAACAATTCTACGAGGCGAAGGTTTGACGTTCGAGTGGTGGGGTCTGGAGTTACGCGTGGTTAGCAATGTCCTCCATTTTGAATCGAACGTTGATCGAAAGTAGGATTTTAGAAAATTCAACCCGCTGTGAAGCGAATTTTATTTTTCTAAAATTATACGAATCAATCGTTTCTTGGATATTTATTTTGATAGAAGATATATAAAGCATTGGGACCTGGACAAAAATTTATTTTGTCATTAGAGGAATCGAAAAATGTATATTTTATTTTGTATACGATGCATATTGCATATGTCTTGCATATTATGAACATATTTCTAGCATATTTCGAGTATACTATTCGCGAGAATGTAGATAGTATTGAAATCTAATAGACAATATGTTAAAAACTGCAATTCATGCATATGTTAATCGAAGATCATGTTTATTTTTGTCGCGATCTTTGTTTCTCTTCTTGAGGCAAGATACTTCTTCATCTGATGTCTTATTTACTTATTCCGCACAGTTGTCGGTTACTAGATCGCAGCAGTGTTGTATGTTTAATACCAATCAGCGTTCGAAATGCTTAAATCAAAGAGTTGTTGACGTATAATACTAGATAATTGGCTTCCATACATACAAGACTAATACATTGTTGCAGAAGGACAAAGCATATATTGTAAAGCTTATGACAAAGCTATCAAATGCGATAGAAAATTTCAAACGAGACAGTATATAGATACTGCAGTGCACAAAAGAAACGCAGACTGCTTTAATAAGAGCTATTAGTGGTGCTAATAATAATATTAGTGATAGAAACACAAAATTAATCATCCACATCGAAAAAGAATAATTTTGAATAACGAAGTGTGGAGAAATTAACAAAAAATTTTAAAAGTCCTCGGACAAAAATTGAATAACAGACGAGTACAATTAATTTCTATGTGTCTTTGCTACAACTTTTCCGTTACACGTCCAGTAAGAAACTATTGTTTCCTGACTGTTCAGGACGTACGGACGAACGTTGTATTAAAAATGTTTCTTTCCCGACGAGCGCGAAAGACGTTTATTTTCGTTCTCCATTATCCACCGTTCGAAGACGCGGAGACTTCAATGCCCGTCGCTTTGCGGTATTCAGCGACGTTTAGAGTCCGCCTCTTCTCGCATCAGTTTTTCACGAGGAAGTTCGATCCCTACGGAAATTCATCTCAGACGGAATTACTAACGGTCTGTCGGCGGCGTGAAACCGCGTCACGCGGTTCTGTTTGGTCGCCGTTTCTTTTTCCACGGGCTTATATTCATGAATGGTCGTATCATACAGGAAATTTAATCTTCGTCGTTGGCGTTCGGAACGAGGAGCTTCTGGCGCAGCCAGGTAACCGGCTTCTACCTTCTGCCAATCAATGACTCGGCTGTATTAGACAATTCTGCCGAGGATATTAAATGTTAGAGGTGGACGGAACGGCGGGGGCAACGGGGACGAGGCGGAGGGGTGTACGGAGAGTCATGGCGGTCCGGTCGCTTCCGGAGCCGTGACTTCTGTCGGGGGCCTGTAATTAGTAATTACAGGCGAACCGGGAACACAGCAACAATATGGTGTCTGCTTTGCGAGGAGGGAACGAGGAGAAATTGATGGGACGTCGATGACCTAACGACGCCGATTTTTAACGCCGCGACCGCTCCATGAGATATCGAAATACCATTGGGCCTAAGTTCTCGGCCGCGGCGTAGTTACTTAGACGCGGTTACTCGGCATATTGCCCCCGGCTGGACGTGAAATTAACACTTGCTAAAGGGTTTTTAAGTAATTACCCCGTGTATACACAGGGTGTTTCTTGCGCACGCCTCTCGTATCTCCCGCGACTCTACGAGACAGGATGATTTATAGGGGATAACGATTAATTCGAATGGCTGGCGATTTTTGCAGCTACGTCGATCGTGGCTGAGATAATGCAATGCGATTTCCGAGCGCAAAAACCGTGCTCGGTCGGATGGACAGTTTGTTAGCGGGAACCGATTGGTTCCACGTGACGCGTTCCGTAAAATTCTTTTATAGTTTGTCACGAATTGTTATTCATTTGTTTGCATCGGTTATGAAATTGTGGAAATTAATTCACAAGCACCGGTGTACTTTTTTCTATAATATCACGCGTTATAAATAAACAATTGGTATAGTATTATTTTTATCAACTAACAGCAACCATAGGGGAAAGTAGAGAGATAAATAATAGTTAGAAGTAGGCCACTAGCCAAGAATGGTTAAGAAACATTGATATACAGTACGTTACAACTGATACATTCAACTGTATATCAATCAGTGTTCTGCCAATGTAGCGTTTAAACGAACTCATTGATTATGGGAGAAAGTCAACGTTGCAACTGAAACCATTTGCTACATTCTACAATCTATTAATGGAGTCGCTATGACCGAGTTTCCTTCTATACAATATACATTTTGTTTTGCTGGTCTGAAACGGATGACGTAATTATTTTGAAAGGCGCGTAGGGATATTTTATAGAGGCTCAGAAGCGGGGTCTACGACCACAGAGTCATTTTGCTAGATTCTACATCGTCGATAACTTATCAACGATAACATACATAGAGTATAGGCATAGACGAGGTATACGAATAGACCTTATACCTTATATGTAGACTTTCATGGCCCAATCTGACTGCTACACTAACCAGAGGTGTAGAAATTTTTCGGCGAAAAAAAAAATTTCAAATCATTTAAAAAAAATTATTTTTAGTTGCAGGGGTCCATTATAATCATTTTTGGCGAATAGACATACCTCCGAATTCCTACGCATTTTCGAGAAAAAAATTCAGTAGGTGGACAAATTTTTCGATGAAACTAAAAAAATTCAAATCATTCTAAAAAAATTATTTTTAGTTGCAGGGGTCCATTATAATCATTTTTAATGAATAGACATACCTCCGAATTCCTACGCATTTTCGAGAAAAAAATTCAGTAGGTGGACAAATTTTTCGATGAAACTAAAAAAATTCAAATCATTCTAAAAAAATTATTTTTAGTTGCAGGGGTCCATTATAATCATTTTTAATGAATAGACATACCTCCGAATTCCTACGCATTTTCGAGAAAAAAATTCAGTAGGTGGACAAATTTTTCGATGAAACTAAAAAAATTCAAATCATTCTAAAAAAATTATTTTTAGTTGCAGGGGTCCATTATAATCATTTTTAATGAATAGACATACCTCCGAATTCCTACGCATTTTCGAGAAAAAAATTCAGTAGGTGGACAAATTTTTCGATGAAACTAAAAAATTTCAAATCATTGTAAAAAAATTATTTTTAGTTGCAGTGGCCCATTACAATCATTTTTGGTGAATAGACATACCCCCGAAATCCTACGCATTTTCGAGAAAAAAATTACCTAAAATATAATATGTGGCCAGAAATGGTTTCCCTAAATTTCACACATAAACATTTCATTAAAACACAATAAAATTTCTGTAATTTTATTTTTTGTTTTATTTCCACTTGTGTTCATTTGTATAACCTATTGGTAATGTTTCGAGTGGCATCAAAATGGTAATGGGGCCCTAAAGTACCAGAAAAATGGGTCGAAAAAATACATTGGATGTAAGGTCTACTCGTATATCTCGTCTGTGGTATAGGCTTATGCACTACTGTTGGTAGAATGAACGAAATCGTGGTTAAAAGTTAATTGTATTAAACTGGAGTTCGAAAAGGAAAAAGATGACCCGCGATAAATGTTTCGAACCATCCGTATCTCTTTCAACGCGCACGGTTATCGGTGACGATTGACTGATTGGAATAGCTTTATCAATACTCGTTAGATCTCGTCTTTACCGTGAAAGTATACACGGCAGTCCACGGACACGCGTTGGGTCATTATTTAACTTTTCCGTCCGCGCCGGTCTGCCCCGAGATGCAAAAGGTGTAATTCAGCTCGATTGAATGGTAGCGCGTTACAATTTACACGCAGGAAAAAGTTAAACAAAGCTGGTGCCGGTGTTTACGTTATCGATTCACGACGCCGAGTGGTGGGAAGATTTCATCGGGAGCGTCGTGCGCGTTAAGGAAAGAGACTTTTTGTTTAATTAAACGCAGGATGTCGACGAAATTACGGTGCATCACGAGAAAACGTGCAAAACGACGCGTGTAATGTTTATATTATACTTCCGAAGAGTATAGCAGTTTCGCTGCCGGCGTAGGAAGCGAATGCTAGGGTCTAAAACGTTTTGCGAATTAAAGTTGCAAAAAATTTTTAGCGTCATTGAAATCACCGACACAGACATTCTCGACGCTCTTTCCGCTCTTTTATTGGAACAAGGTACTTCTTATCATACGATCCTACGATCGTGATTCGATAAAAAATAGCAAAATACATTTTCGTATTTCGAAATGTTAAACTGTACATAATCGATGTGCGTACGATTTTAAGCGACGTTCGTGCGATCTTGAAGTCACGCAGAGCGTATGAAGGGTCCGTTTTATTTCGTAATCAATTCGGTTTTCGATGATATCGAGCGATCATTATAAATATATTATAAGACACGGGGCGATAGGATCTCGTAACGGAGTAGACGCGATTAGATTCGAAACGCGAGACACGCGTCATAGGGAAATAAACTGAGCCGGCAAAGAGGCGAGCAAGAACGCGTGTGATGGATGCTGGAAGCTCGCGCGGCGCGCATCCGTTTAATTTGTACGGGGCACTGCTATTCGCATAAATAAATATCAGATACAGATCTGCCGGCGTATGTCCGGAGCGTTGCGTGCGTCACCAGCGGCGTGGAATTCAGCGTGTGACAGCTCGTTAGTGACAGCGGATAGAGTCGTTCTGAAGGGTCGTGCAAAACGACGAGATCGTCATTTATCATATCCGCGTGCAGACCGCTCGCGGAACCTCGAATCGACAGAATAATTTTGTTTGCTGCCCGACGACCCGCTGTTAGAACGTGCGGCCAATACTAATGATCTTGGTTACTTTCTGCGGAACAGAAGGTACATTTATACTCCTGCAACGCGATGTTTGACACGTTTCTCCGTACTACGGTTTCGTTGGACAGAAATAGTCCCGGAGAGTCACAAGATTCTATACGAACGACCCTGGACTTGTTGGTCTAGACACTTACCTTTGAAGATGCTCTAAGATTCAATAGCTCGAGACTCGTGCTGGTTATACACTGCGTAGCATTACTATAGCACCATTGACATTTTAAAGATTTTTATAATTTAAAGGAAAAATTCAGAGAAAGTAATTGTATAACACGAAGAAGCAAATAATGAACTTCGGTGGTATCGAGATAAAGTCGAAAAACATTGTGCAATTGGTGCAAAGTCATAGCACCATTTTCATTTAATTACGCTTCAATAGTGTTTGTTATAAAATTTTTACTTGACGCAGATTTTTATAGTTAATTTACATAATTCTACATAGTAAATACTTCGCTGGAAAAAAGAAATGGGAATTCGTGTAATGGTACGAAAATTTGTATTGAATTTTTTACGCGGTTTCTCGATATGTGGAAAACGTAAGAAAGGAGGACTTAAAAAGAAATTGCCACCGTGTATTGAGAAACAAATTATTAATGTTGGAAGCAGTGCTAATAAATACTAACACAACGACACCCGAAAGTTAACCTCTCTTATTACTTTAAAATCGTAATTAAATGCTTGTTTAGCAAATTTAATCCTTCTTTCCTGCTTTAAATTTTCAATTTGGTGTTCTATAAAGAAATGCTGATCAGAGCATTTATAGTTTTGTAAGTTTCAAAGATCTCTAGAGATCCAGTGGTTTCCAAGAATTCCTGAAGCTTTCCAGAAATTCCTCCATTTTCAAGAATCTCGACAGTAGTGAAGATTTTATAGTATGCAAGGTCTTAAAAAGTTTGAAAACCCATAATTTGGCCTATATCACTACTGACCTATCCTTTAGACGCTTCACACCAAGGGTTAAAGACCCAGAATTGCTAGTCCTCTCAATAATCTTCGTGTCATCGAAGAAAAGGGTACTCGAACGACTCGTTCTTGGTTCCAAGAACTATCGCATGCAAAGACGTTTTCTCCCTCGGGTCTTTTCTGTTTGGTTCGAATCCGTAGTATTTTCGAAAATCGAAGATTGTATATCAGGTACATTTGTTAGAGACTAGCTGACCTCCGGTGTCCTGTCCTGGCACAGGCTCCAACAGAGCGCCGTACTTTGACCCGACGGACATCGCCGGTAACATTCATACATCTTCAGGTGGAAAATTATGCGAGACTGGATCTCGTGGCTGCTGGCGCGGCCGGTCAGCGGGAGTGTCAGCGGTAACGGGCTTGGAAGCGATGACGTTTGAAAAACTCGAGAAAAACGCTCGATACAGCATGACAAACGATGTTGCGCCGTGGATCGAGCGTTCGATCGAACGGAGCGAGGATATCGCTTTCAGCGGTGGTTTTGTTTCCCCCTGCGATGCTATAGATAACCATTGGTGTCGTCGTGCAGGGTAGATGAGTCCTTCGGGTTCTTTGATTAATTCCTTTTCGCTGGCGAAGGTCGCGTATGAAACAAGTTGCGTGTACGCGTCCGTTCCGTTTCAACTCTCGAGTTTTCAGCGTTGCACGTATTGTTCGATCGAAGGAAAATGAGTCTCGACCCGTGTATGGCGAACCTGCCTCACTTTTTTTACGTTGATTAGACTTTGACAGTCTCGTTTAGATTTTTCAAACTAATGAAAAATACACATTTTGTTCCAAAATTCAGAAATTACCCAGGCTCGCCATCCACCGTCCGAGTATTAAAAACCAAACAGACGAACGCGTCGAAACTCTCTAAAATTATTCCGCTGCCAACGAAAGGTGAAAAGGCGTCCGTTTGTATTTGTCTTGAACAAACGTTGCTTACTTGGATAAACATTTTTTGCTCGGATGGAAGGTTGCGCGCGAAACAATCGTCGAAACCTGTGCACGTATGTTGAGCCGATCAATTACGGGACG
Organism: Colletes gigas; assembly: GCF_013123115.1. Classification (NCBI taxonomy): domain Eukaryota; kingdom Metazoa; phylum Arthropoda; class Insecta; order Hymenoptera; family Colletidae; genus Colletes; species Colletes gigas. Next base: position 1,460,765 of record NW_025106648.1, read on the forward strand.
GTGACCGTTGTCAGAATGCTGTTCATTCGCCTAAAAATCCATCGACGGCCGAAGATATACGTTCTCGCGGTCGACGACACAGGCAATCAGAGAAAGTTGACGTAATTAATTTACATGAAAGCACGTAGCTGGTCGCGCCTGGCCGTAAACTCTATTAAATTTGAAAGGAACAACGATTACGGCGCACGCATCGGAACGGGAAGTTTTATTGTCTGTACGTAATATTGCCATACAACCAGCGAGAAACACGATTTCCTTTAAGTGCGAGGCATTGCTCGCGAGCAACAGAGCGCTGTTAATATATCCAGAGAACGAGGTACATGACAAACAGGTTTCTCCGTGGCGTTGTACACTGTTAGGAAGCCATTGAAGCGAGCGGTGCCAAGTTCCTCTGGCAGGTGATAACGCGAGGACGAAGATTTTATCGGAGCCATCGCGAATTTCGGCTCGTCCCGCGATTTCGGATATTCCGACACCCTCTTTCGTAGGCATAATCTGTGTAAGACTGCACGTTGCTAGATTCTATGATCATTCCGGACTTAAAAGTTGTATAAATATTACGGAAACAATATTCCTTGAATCCAAATCTTATCGAATTTTAATATCAAGTCTTTGTTGTTCGGTGTTGCAATTGGTTTCTTAGCTTCGAAAATGCACTTGTGAATTACAATTCCAAGGTTGTTCCATCTTAGTTTTAGACTTTTTAATTTATATCGACGAATGAATCGATTATCAAGAAACGAAGATCGCTGTGAGTCGTAGAAACGCCACGAACTTTCCGGAACGACTTAACGTGTCCCTCGAAACTAATTTTCGCTCAATTTGCAAATCACAATGCCAAGGTCACGTTGTATCAAACCAGGGATCATTCCGTTCTCCGCAAACCGCTCGAAGATAATACGGTCTTACAACTCCGATTACCAGCATGAATATCGATTCCCCGATTAACTCGAAGAGGACAGGGACGGACGAAGGCGGATCCCGCACGAAACGCGTGTACGAAAGGAAATTGTGAACACGATTAACCGTAATTACGGTAATGACGATGCTAAAGATCAAGATAGCCGGGACGGGAGGCTGACACACGGTGCCCGGGAACCACGCCGACCGTAACGGGATATCGAAATCAATGGACGGTTCTAACAACGGCCTAAAGTGGCACATCGCTGTTGGGACCAGTCCGGGCACCCTCGCACTTAACGCGAGAGCAACCACTTTCTATGCAGACAGCATCAGCAGGCCTAGCGCGTCGTACGAACGCCATTCTCGCCACTGGCCCTACGGGTCAAAACTATTTTTCACCGTGCTTTCAGATAAATTATGCATGATTCGTGACCGTAATGCCGTTAAATACGAGCCCCTACGAGTCGGAGCGGATATGTGCCTCGCGCTAGGGCAGCCTTGGTGGTCTGGCCACGTCGTCGACCAATTTCTCGCTTCTTTCCTTCTTCTTTTGGTTTCCGTTCTTGGGTCGTTCTTTTTGTCATCGTGACGTATCTCGAGAATTCCTTCTACAGGTCACACCAGATACGAAGGACTCGAGCTCCAAAGGCAGGTTCGGGAAGTTTCTGCCTCGATTTAACTTTTTCTCTTCTGAAAAACTATTTTTTTCCCCTGGAAGTGAGACGCAACTTTCTTACACTCAAAAAAGTAACACATTGTACAAGCGTAACATTTTTTAACGTTTTTAAATTACTTCGTTTTCTTAGTCAATGATCGTAGTGATCGATGTTATTTAAAAAATGATATTTGTTTAAAAATATATAATCGAATACATTCAGGGTATTTTACTGAATGCTTGAGAAGAACAGGAAAAAATTTTCTTATCGATGTAGTCGATCCAATTAAAATTGGGGAATCAGGACCTGAATGTTCAAGAATCAATATTTTCGCACAAGTACAAGCTAATACTCTTTTTGTTACAAAAAATCTGTGAGATAATCCAAGTTAAATGAATAGAGGCTAGCTTTCTGCTACGATAGACAGTTTCTAAGAAAGTGGATCAAGCGGGTCTATCATCCCCCGATGGAACATTTCTACTTGGGTCACGTTGTACATTCTTTCCCAGGTTAGTCGCGATAGAGACTGCTGGGATTGCTTCCGTTTATTTCTTATTCTGTCGTGAAAAGAAGTAGGTTATTTTTCTTGGTTCGAGGGGTTTCAGTAGAAACAGAACGATACGACCGCGTTTAATTCCTTTTAGGTAACGAACGCGTTCCCGGAGGGAAACCTGTTTGAATTATTTTTGGCACGTCGGATCCAGTAGTTGGACGATCGGTGATTCTAACCGAGAACTCGGGCAAAAATCCACAGGGGGCTGACGCGCACGTCCACCTTCTATCTTCTCCTAAGTAAGAGACATATTTACCCGATTCGTGGAAGAAGGAGGTTTGTAATTACTTTATTCGCGACAGATAGGATATGGCACGCGTAATTTATTCGCGAATGGTTTTAACGACTCGAAAGCCAGCAGGCCGATTCACGCTAATGCACTCGGCAAGTGTCGTGCAATTCCCGTAATGGTCCAGAGGTGTTTCTGAATTTACATGAGGCACAATTTTACGAAATGTCCCGCGATACAGCGAGATTGCTTAATGTCGCGGCTATAATCAGGTCTTCCCAGGACGCCTCGACCTTCCGATCGTCACGGCAACCACATATTAATTCCCCGGCGATATCCTAATGATATTTGCTGCCAGTATAATTAAGGAAAGAGTCTTACGATATGCCTCAACCTAAAAATGCACTCGCGAGCTAAAATGAAAATTAACGCGACTTCCTGGATTCCGAGGTCACTATTCATCGTCTTATTCGTGACGATAGCGAGTCAATAAGAAACGAAGAGCACGTAAGGTGCACATTCACGAATGTATTAAATAAGATAAACAATTCGCGCAAAGAGAACAGTTGTCGTATAATTTTCGATCAAAATACCTCGAGTAAACTTCTGCGATGGGTTTCTAAAATCATTTTAAGGAACATTATTATTCCGAATAAGTAGTTACGCATTGTTACACATCTTGAAAGATCTCAAAAATCTCTGAATAAGTCAATATGTCTTTAACACCACGTAGAGAATAGTTTACGCATATTATATTTTTTACATCTACTTAAACTTCTGCAACTTAGTCATTTTTGCGAATTTTATTTTAATATTTCTTATAAAATTATTTTTATTTTATCAAAAAGTAAAATTTTTCTGAATCTACTATCAATATTTTGCTTCTTGGCTTATTAGGTATCTTATTTTGTAGTTGGAACATACAAAAATTCAAATATTGTTTTCAGTTTAAATTCACTTGAACTTCCAGCAGAAATTTTGAAGTAAAAATTTGTATACTTGAGATATGGTAGAATTATACTTCCAGTCAAATGAAAATAAAGCGTTTCTTGGTAAATTAATCTATAAAATTTTCTTCGCAGCGGGTCAATGTATCAACGTCATATTCCGCGACTTTTTCTACGGTATGAGTGGTACCGTAATATCAGTAACTTCCAATAATATTCGTCGTTAGGTAGTCGTTTCGTCGTTGCAATGGAGTTGATAGTCGTTTTAACGCCTTAGAAAAGAATAGCAACCTGGATAGCAAAGGACGGTGCATAGCACGAATCAGTGCTCTTACAGCTCAACCTAAAGTAATCCTATGTAATTAAGTTTTTGTATAGATAGAAGCACGAGTGTTCTGACCCGGGAGATACCGTGGCGTAAGGGGACGTTTCTTGACTCCGCCTTCGGCGACAGCCACGTCCACTGACGTATCTAACTCGGTAATTGTGTGCTCGGAAAAAAAACAAGACACCGTTTATAATTTTTGTTTATTCGGAGACGTCGTGATATTTCATTCTTCCATCGTGTCAATGCCACGGAAGAAAAATCTTTTAGCAGTCGTGTAATTTCGAGGGGCGGTCTTTTCGTACGATTAAAAGTTAACGGGTGTACACATTGTCTACGAAAGGTCGTTTGGTGTCGCGGAAGAGTACGGTGCGCCGCTAGTGGCAGGTAATATACCGTTCGATGTATTTACACGCAGGCACGAAAATTGTGGGGAAAATGACGGCGGTAGGCGGGGGCCGGCCAGCTGAGGTCAGGTCGTGTCACGGAGGAGCGCTCGTCCACGCCCCCCTAACGATCGAAATTCATTTACATAATTATCTCACGACCGCTGCGGATCGCCTGTGTACCGCAGGGAAACGTTCGGCCTGATTCGTTCGGGGACATGCCTTATTCGTGTGAACCGCGGACGGAAGTTCGAGGTTAAATTCTTCAGGGGTCTACGGTCTCATTATCGTGCTCGTTAATAAGACGAAAGGTATTTCTTAATGGACTCGTTATTAGGTAAATTATGCGCCCGCGACTATGCTACTTTTCGATCATTGACCGCATTCGAGCGGATTTACGAGTGATTCAGTCTGGTTTCAAGATACCCAAGGACTGATTGTAAATCCTTCTATGGGAGCAAGAGGTTGGAGTGGGTCTTCCTGATCTTGCACAGATCGAAAACCTCGAGTTAGTTGATGTTTTCAACTTCGACGAAGTTGGTGGACTCATTTTGGCTATAATATACGGTACAGAGAAGAAATGGGTCAAGTGTCGCTATGAATCAGAATTGACCAGAATTTAAAGTAGACCCGAGAGTAAAACTCATTAAGTTAACTTGCAGTTAAGATAGGTCGACAAGTACTCATCTTCAATGATGTGGGAAACTTTGAGAGGGCTGATAATTCTTGATCATGGCTCCTAGCAATTGGTGGAGCCAGGGATTCCTCAGCTTAAAAGTTTTAGAACCATTGACGTTATTTTTTATTGGAATTAATTGGGTGGAAAATGACTCAAGAACATCGTATAAAAAAGGATGTATCGCTTATGATAAAGTAGAGAACATGTGTCATAACTTTAAAAAATCGTGTAAAAGTTTATTGTACGTGGTCCTTTCACGATGAATGCAAACAGTGTTGTGTGCACTAAAAAGTGATGCAAAATTATATCATTTGTAAATTAAATAGGATATAATAGAACTATTAAACATTGATTAAAGTACGATAAATGTAGATTAACGATATTCTATGCAAGTACATAGATAAGCGAATTATCATTTTTCATAGAAACTCTTTTATTGGTTCAATTATGCTTCCCATCGTATATTCGCGAAACGTGTTTTACACCGCGAGGCTTTTCCACTTCGTGGCTGATTTCTCGTTTTAATTGTGAGAGCCGAACCCGCCGGAATCTCCGAAGCCATTCGTTATTCCCGGGTTGGAAAAACAGCGAGGATTTACGCGAACACCGTATGGTTTCATGAACCGGCGTATGGTGGTACCCGGTGTGTATGCGTGATCAGTGTCCCACGTACATTTACATGTCCGCCAACCCTCATGATTGCGAATGTACTGTTTAGCGTGTTGCCGTGCCGCGTGGATCCCTCTCTTTTTCTCGCCGCGATCCTCTATACAGACGATCGGCGAACTCGGAGCACGCGCGGTGTCCGTATCATCAGCCATAATGTCGCTTTTTCATAACGGGCCGGCGACACGGTCTTAAATCCTCGTTTCTTCGATCTCTCGTATGCGCATTAAATTCAGCGAGGACGCGAGATTACTTATAATTAAACCTCCCGGGTAACGCGCGCCGTATGCGTGTCCCGCGAAATCGTCGTCGGCCGATTTTTCTCTACTCTATTGGAAATGGTCGCGGTACTGTAGAATGCAACGACACTGCACAGTAGTTCGAATCCAAAAATCATGCGAGATTTTGCTAAACAATCATCTTACTACTATCGATGTCTACTAAACTTTTGTTACTAGACAGCGGTTGTTTATGCATAGTTTAATAGAAAATATTTAAATCATTAGGGCCTGAACAGAAATGTATTTTGTTATTAGCGGAATCGAGAAATATATATTTTGTTTTGCATATGGCATATTATGAACATATTTCTAGCATGTTTCGTATATGCTATTCACGAGAACGTAGATCGTACTGGAATGTAACACACAATATGTTCAAAACTGTAATTTTTGTTTTTTATGTATGTTTAATTCTGTCGCGGTCTTTATTTCTCTTCTTGCGGTAAGATATTTCGTTACTAGATAGCAGTAGTGTTGTATGTTTTATGCGAATCAGCGTACGAAATGTCTAAATCAAAGAGTTGTGGACGCGTAATGCTTGATAATTGGATTTCATGTACAAGTACATTTCTGCAGAAGGTCAAAGCTATCAAATACGATGGAAAATCTGAAGTTTGAAGACTGTTGGGAAATTTAACAATCTCCAAGAACAAATTAATGCTGTAGAGTCGTGTGGAAACAATAATCGATATACGAGGCTTAGTTGTGATTGGAAAAATGTTTATTATAATGTAATGTGTTGTCGGAGTAATTGGCTTGTTCGGCGAGCGCAGGGGATGAGCTATCGTGGGGGTCGTGAAAAATTCCATTGTAGAAAGTCTTTGAATCATGCCCATATATGGGCACAAAACAGCGTTTTATGACCCTGCATGGGCCAACGCGGAACCCAGCGTTGTAACCATCGCGCTGGACGAGTTATACAAATTACAGATTTTCGCCTCGAGACGCAACAACGACCCTCGATTAACTTTAAAAAAGTAAAAGTTTTATATTCCTTTGCTTTATCTTTTATAAAATTACTCGAGTGAAATTCACGAGGCTTTTAGAATGAAAATAATACCATACACACGAGCACATTTGAGTGATTTTAAATTAGACGAGGAATATGTAATTAACGAGGGACAAGGAAGACTCTCGACGATTAAGCGTAACCGTATCTCGCTCGCTCTCGCTGTTTCTCGCTTGATCTACGCGTTCCCTAATCGCTCTATCCGCTTCTCGCTCGCTCTGTAGTTTCGTACTCGCTCCAAGGGGAGGCAAGATCGATTAAATTTCACCTACCTGTTCTTTAGAGTGAGGCAGTCCGAACCCCACCGAGTCTCAACCCGAAGGACATTTCTGTGGTACGCGTCTGCGAGACCAGGCGGTGCACTGACCAACAGATGACAGTTTCTATATGTAAATCTAACTTAACCGTAGGCTTCAATGAAGGCGGTGATACTGTTCTGACGAATGGGACCTATCTCGCAGAGGCAAACATCTCAACTCAGCACGGTACGCGCGTTAATTTGCCACTCCAGTGCGTACCTGCTACTCGTTCATGAATTAACGTCGAGAAGCAATATTAAAAACGGATGGTAAATAAAAGTGTGCCTAACAAATTTTTCTTTCGTCGAACGAGTATTTGCACAGTCGGTCTTTTCGCGATGACTATAAAAAAGTAGCACTTTAATGTAATCTACATCGTAGATAAAATCATTGAAGCTGCGAAAGTTTTCACCGATCGCGAATTCTTTTTCTCCGTGTTATCGATCCCCCCCGTTTTCGACGATCGAACGTTCTAGGAAGATTAGTACCCCAATATCGACGTTATCGTAAGTAGCAAGGGAAGGAAGATGAGAATCGTAGGTTTACGGTGGGACATGCGATAGGTCGAACCGTCGACGTACCGCGAAAATTACTTTGCTGTTATTTATCGGCCATTAAGATTGTCCAGACCCGGAGATTCTTATTTTATCTAATCATTTATAGACCGTCTGTTAAACGGCACCGTTACACGATATTCGGTAAGGATCGAAGGGATATTATATTACTAGCCGGTGAAGCCAGTTAACGAGAAGAATATCGCGCTGTGCAAACATCGTTTCATACCACTTAGGTAGGCCTAACGCATTTATGGCTCCGAATATTTCGAAAATATTACAGGCACACGCGGTAATAACTTTTCCGCGGCCGGGGCGTTTTTCCTTCTCGTTCCGCGTCAACTCCTTATTTCGCTTTTACGGGCATAGCTAGGGCCTCCTATGATCTACCGCACTCTATTATATCTTTGAATATTGCACTTAACGTCAGAACGTCGTGTAATGCCGTGTAATTCCGTAATATGCGCAACGTAATGCGGCCGCGAGGTCATTATTATCAAATCCATAAATTTGCTTGCGTTACACGGGCACGGGCCGATGCAAATGCGCCGCGAACGCGCGCAGCAGTAAATTGTTTCGTTAACATCGCTAAACGCCACCTCGTCGGATCGCTCGATTTATCTGCTGAACGCTGGAATCCTTTTCCCTGGATCGCTTCCGTGATATTAGGTCGTCCCACCTGTAGGTCTCCTCGAGGATCTGGTATAAGTAACGATGCAAACGGTAACTTTTCTTCAGTGTCGTGCTACAGCTTCATAGCTCCGGGTCGAACAGTTCGCTTGTTTCGAGAGTTCATGAAAGTTGCAAGCAACGAGAGTAAAAGCAACGCGACCGTAGTGGCGAAAAACACGCGTCGGAGCTTACTGCATAATATTGTCCGACGAGGAATGGTTCCAGCCTGAAATGCTTATTTTTCTTATTGAATTTTCAAGCCCAATATATGCTAAAGGTTTTCCTACGGAGTTTACTTCCGGTAATTACAGCGGAGCAAGAAGCTGTTTAGCTACGTTGTAAAGAAGCCACTTTCTTGTTTTTCTGGCCGTACGCTACGGATCGTTATCTCGCTGGAACCGAATTGTTTCGTGTACGTCTAATATAATTGTACTCCGCGGTAAATTATCTCGCAACACGTTGATATTCATCTCAGCGTTCGTGATTCCATCGACTAATGCTACATTTCCTACCCCATTACATTACGTACAATCTCGAACCATGACACGCCCGTCATTGTGTCTCATAATTGCTCGAATATTCTATTTTTCCAGCTCGGTGTTACGCTTTCTCTAGGCAAACCTTTCTTCGTTGGAATAAAAAATGTTAACCTTTTTCCAAAGCGTCAATACTTTTTTTTTATATTATTGGGAGTTTCAAAGAACCAATCGCTAATTACCATTGGCAGATTCTATCAATACACATGATAAAAAGAAAAAGAAAATAAATATTACCCGGTCACGGGAAACGGTTCGCGAGACGCGGTATCAACGCGCGAACGCGGCCATAATGCACGCTCACGTAAGGTACAGCCGAGTTCTTCATTATCGTCAGGGGCCTAAATTGCGTGGGCGTACCTATACGTTCGTACACGTTACTTACCTTGATGTACTATACCCAGTATGTATCTGCACGCACACGCGTGTACGTTTGCGTGCACGGACGCGCACTCAGTCGGTACGCGAGCGCGTCTGCGGCTACAGGTTCGCGGGCCGAGCGTGGCCGAAGCGTTCCGAACGCGAACGAACGCCGCGAAGCCGGTTGTCGCGCTCCTCGCCAGATGCAACGGCGAGTCAGTATCGCGTCAGTCCTCCAGCGGAATTGGTCAGTGATCTGTGTCAGAGCAGGGCCAGTCGTCACTCTCCGTCTCTCGCACGATTTTCCGTCCCCTGATCGACGTTTTCCCTCGAAGCCCCCGTCCACGTACCCGATGGTCTGACTTTGTTTCACTTTTCGTCGGTCCGACCCGCGTCCCTTGTTGACGCGAACGCACGCTTCGCGGCCGGTTATCCGCGTACGGCGTACAGATAGTCAGATATACATACGTACGTATAGTAACATATACAGTAATATAGTGCCACAGTGGAGTTACCAGTGGGGAAAACAAAAATTAGTTTGCAAACGGACGTGCCTCACGGCGACCGTCGTCCACCACGTTCTGGATCGTACAGCGGCAGCAGGTGAGTAGAAAGTTTTGTAGGGTATCGTTTCGTGGCGACCTGTCGGCTGGACCCTCCGTCCCTCAGGGTCCGAGTTACTTCAAGGTGTTTCGCGGAACTTTTCGGACGATTAAATAGACGGAGCGAGCGTCTGCCGCGTTAGATCGGCCGTACACACTTCGTATCCACTCGGAGCCTGAGCGATCGTACATACCGAACACCGATAGCTTTTTCATAATCTAGTTTATCGTAAGGAATGCTGCCCTGTACAGATCTATAACTTCGCTGCAATCGTTAATTTCGATATCAAGCGCATGAAAGGTAGTTATTTGGAGCACTGAAAAAAATAATTTCATTTGATGTTAGAGTACTTTCTTCATACTCTTCGTTAGCGTAGCTATTACTTTCACGTTATCTTAATCTCGCATGAAACAGAGCAATTTATTTTCGACTATGTACACACTGACGCGACACGTTCCATTACCTGGAACGACGATTCACTGTTTTACGACGGAAAAACATTCCCGAACGCGCTCCACATCTCGTCAAATATTATTTCCCCTTTCCTTTTCCGAATAGAACAAAACGTTCGTTGACCCGGTTACTTCGTTTAGCTCGTTCCATCTACATTTTAAAGTTTGATCGATTCCCTTCTCGAGCGTTCTGTTCTCCGCGTCGATGGGCTCCGAAAGATTCTATCCTCTCCATTTGTTAGCGTCGCCCAAAAAATGGCGGTCAAGGAGGGAGCGATTTCTCTCACAAGGTGATCGATAAAACCAAGACTGGTAGGCCGTCGCTCTTCTCTTCTTCGTCTTCTACCTTTTTCCCCGTTTTTTTTGGTCCCTTACCGTTAGTGGCCCGTCCTACCGTCGAGGATCACGTTGATCAGCTTTACTCCTTACTGGCTTTTCATTCGCTCCTCGAAACACTTAGACCCGTTTTTACGACGACCTTTCTCCGACGGCTCAGTGATTTGAAGACGTACAATCTAGTCTAACTATGAGTACAGTAGAACACTGGTTACATAGGATTCAGAATTGGCTATTCTGGCTACCGAAAGTCTGGACTCTCGAGTACCAAGAGTCATGAACATTTGTAGTCCCGATTACCTGTACGTTATAAAATATTTGCAATTTTTAGTAACTCTTGTCAAAATGCATTTGTTTTCTTTAGATATCAGTTTGGAACAGTTGTTGGCATCTATGCAATTATAGTATAAGTTCCTCGAAATCTTTTTTTTACGTTTTTCACCGTTAGAATATTTTAATTTGTTTTTTTAAGGGCTCAAAGTGGATATCAAAGGACCCTCCGTATTTTAATGGGGAAAACAAATTATTTTTTCATCCCCCGTCATTTTCCAAGGGAGCAGTCACACTTTAGAGGGAACACCTTGTATATATGTACTCCGAAGTATCTGTACTTTCGAATATCTGCAGCCTTGAGTATGTGCACAGAATAAGGAAACTATTTAGCGCTTAGAATCGATCAAGTACGCTATTATCGACCCACCGGACTAAGATAATGTTCCGTTTGTCGGTATAATGATCCTTCGAACGTATCAATTGGAAAAAAGGATTGTTATAGGTGTTTCTCAGCAGACGTATTTTTTAGTCACATCACAGTATAATAGGTTACATGCAGACGTGTAATGCGCGCGGCTGGATTTTTTGCGATCCCTTCCGATATTAAAACATCGTAATTATGTGTTACTATTATTAACTGTTAATGCTCGGCTTGAACCGGACTGGTTTGCAAATCCGGATTCTCGTAACGTTGACTTCTTTGCTTAGCAGTGGTCAGGATATTGCCTTGGGAACGAGTAGAATTGCATCGTGCTCGAAATAGCATATAATAAATACAAATTTTGTTTTCGTTTAGGTTTCGATCGTTTTCCACGGGAATTTTATCTTTAGAAGGAGCGATAGGCGCACGTCTATAAAAATGTATAAAGAAAAATAAATAGTTATAATTAGACTGCGGATTTTTATGCAAATTCATATATTTATTAACAAAATTAACAAAATAAGAGCTTCGCAGAGGTTTCTTTCAACCCCTAAATACAATAATTCTTATCTTACTTGAGTTTCTGTTATATTTTTGCATATTAAATGCATTCTACAGTTTTTTGACAATCTAAATTTCCCATAAATGCATAAAAATCCGCAGTCTAGTTATAATACATAGCTGCTCCGAATTTTAGAGTATCTTTCGATATTTAAAATAAACGAACATATTAGTCTCATACATTAATTGGCCACTGCTTAAATATAATTCGAGATAAAAATTATAATTCTATTTGATTTTAGACTTTACAAAAGATTCTTCGTAAATTTTTTGATATGAAACTGTTGCTTAATAACGGAAGGCTGCTGTTATTTTTTTGCGAAATAGTTACAGAGGATTTGGTTATCACAAGAACAAATATAACGAGATAGTGTAGCTGTAATGGTAAAAAAGTCATAATAATTTTGATTCACGCGTATTTTCATATTGTTTTTCGGTTTTGTAACAAGTGTACTATGTGGATGTATTGTAAAAAATTGGGAAAGTTTTAGAAATATCAAAACGAAATATTTAAAAATACATGAATTTTAGATTCATAATAAAACCTCTGTTGGAAATTAAATACTTTGCTTTGGTGATCCAAAAAGAAAATTTAACATGCTTCATGACTATTCGGAAATGAAAAAGTTATTTCTAAAATATAATACAGTTCCATTATCTCCAGCATTCATTTCCTTAATTATGTGTTCTATAAACACTTGGTTATTTTAGACGAGTTATTGTTCTAATTTTTATAATAAAATAATATTTCAAACGGAGTATTTGAAAAATAACAGCTTATTTCAAATTATTAACTATTCCATCTCTAAAAATATATAATATTATTTTATTTGATGCATAAAATAACAATTCATTAAAAATAATTATCGATTCATAATTAAATTGCGCCCAACTCCGATATGAGTACCATTTGCTGGCATCGATGTTCCCATTAAAAAAATATAACATCATTTCAGACGAATTATTCTTTAATACTTGAATCAGAGCTTGCTTCAAATAATTGGTTGCTCTATACATTATTTTAAAATTGTTTTTTTATACGAAATGCACCCAAGTGTGGCACGAGTACCATTTACTGGCATCGAAGGTTCTGACAAAAAGCGTGTTCGCTGACGATTTCCTCGAATCACGGTAATTCTTGTGGCTTTGTGCGACGATCACGATTTTCCCGCAGCTTTTTTCTGCGTCCTGAACGGACAATAGCCCGTGAATACGTGAACGCGGCGCGCACGAGTGCCGGCCGTCGAGGTTAAAATCGAATATGTGTCACGTTCACCGTGGCGTCGATTAGTAATCGGAGCGCGAGCGGCAATTACACTTGAAAAAGTCAATGTTACGCTGGAAGGTTTCGTACGGGTTGTGCAACCACGCGTGTTCCGGGTTGCGTCCTCTTCGTCGTTTCGCGGTTCCGTGATCCTCTTAACAGTCGCGCTATCGCTAAAATAGTTACGTGAACGACGGTCGATGGCTCTCTTTAGGTCCGTATCTTATTTATCGCAATATTTATGTATTCAATCTTCCGATTCATAATAATATGGAATATTCGTTTCGTTCGGTTGTTACAAGAATTGTTATCAAGTACTGTCGTAGAAGATCTTATCGACCACACTTTTTGGTTTCAGCCTCGTTACGTGTCCTATTTATAATCTTTTCTGAAGTACTGCTAGTGATTTAAATAAACGTCTACTATGTTTACAAGATACTATGTTCTTTTATAGATTGTTTTGCATTCGGATACCATACCAATCTCTTGATGATATTATCGATGGAATGTCGTGTTATTGTTATTGTTGCTTTATCGTCTCTTATCGATAATTTTATATGCTTTGTGCATTCGTTATCGATGCGTATTACAGAATAATAGACGCTATCAATGACTGTCATTTCTTACCTTAAATTCACGGGAAATGTAAAGCTTGACATTACGCAAACGCGAGTGTTGGTCTAATACTCGTTTATCGCAAACAAAACTGAAAATTCAAGATTGCTGCGTCTACGTTTACTAAAAATTTATTTGCAACTTATACTCGTACCGATATTCGATTTTCGTATCACAGATTTTTCAATGTAACTTATAGTCGCATATTCCCGGTGGATTTAAACGTCGCACACTGTAGTGTTCGCAACGTGACTTTTATCGGCCGTACAAACGCACGCGCGTTCGTCTCGGGTTCAACAGGTCTGCCGGCGGGAAAAGTTCCTTCTAAAGACGCCAATATTCTGTTCAATGGCCTTAGACCGGCTGGTTCTGAAATCGAGCCAATAAACGTCTTTACGGACAGGCCATTCGCCATTCTTGGCGCAACTTCTCCAAAGGGGGACGTTTTGCATTATCGATATTCTAGGCACCGAGTGATTCCTATTGACGTTGCGTCTGTCGATGAGAAAAAGAGACAGAAAAAGAAAGAGTGGGAGAAAGGGATGAGAATCTTCGGAAAGAAAGAGAGAGAGAGAGAGTGAGAGAGGTACCATTGGGCCCGGAGATCTGTCGAAGCGTCGGGGCCTGAATGTCACGGCGCGATAGATGCCACACAATGTGTGCCTCTCGACGTCGGCATTAAGCATTATATGCGTAATTCACGAAGGTTATTTACTATACAATTAGAGATTCCGCGCCACGTATGTATTACGCGGGACGGGATGCGCGCGCAGGTACACGCGGACGCGCATGATAATGGTCCCGCGAGTCTCATCAACGGCGCGCGAAGGGAAGGAAGGGAAATCCCTCAGTTTTTTTCTGCAGACGTTAGCTGGCGTAATATACGATATGTACGGTGTAACGAGGTATGTAATGGGTAATAATGCGTAATGATATAATGCGTACATTCTGCGCCGTACGTCTCCGCCATAACAAACATTGTTAGTCCCGGGGATGCTGGCCAGGCGTCCCTAGGCCGTACAAGGGCTCCCTGGTCCATCTTCGCGATTCCTCGAAAGGCCCCCTTGATGATACGATCCTGTCGTAATACCCGAGTTGGAAGAAAGGACGCCGCGGTTAGGAGGCACCCGGGATGATCTCTAATTCACGGTGCACGGGATAGCGATTCCATGGCCGTGCTTTCGAGTCCTCTTCTTTCGGCGAGGGTGATGCTGCGGAGATCGAGGAATGGGAAAATAACGCGCCGGGGAAATCGTTTGTATTTGAAAATAGCCATAGGTTCGCCTTAATTCCCCGAAGGGCCCTTTGCGATGGTCGTATTGGTCCGACGAACAGGATCCACAGGTAGACGATACTATGGGAACTCTGATCTTAGGTATGAACGAGGATGATATTTTCTTGTGTCCTACACTTCGATGCGCTTCGAAAATACTGTTTAATTTGGCTCGATCGAACGATTGCATAAACTTAAACACGGGGCAGAATATTTACATTGCTAAATATCATTTAATAAGGTTGATGTATAACATTAATGGACGGTAATTAAGTAACATAAAGTAAAACATTAGTACACTGCGGAGCATAACTATAGCATCGCTACAATTTTCGAAAATTTCGAAGTATTAATTAATGATTTCTAAATATTAATAGTATTATGCAAATCAGGCTGAAATGAAATTATAGTAACGAAAGAAAGGCGAACATAATTTATTAATTTATTTAAGATAAAATATGACAATAACATAAGTATTTTACAACTACACAACTATAGGACCAATGTAATTATAATGTAATAACAATATTAAATTACAATGAAATGATGAAGTTACAATTTGAATGAATAGAATGGAAAATGTTAATAATGCTAGGAGTTTGTTTCTTCTCTATTAATTCAAAAATGGAACTGGGCATGTTCGTCACTAGTTTTCTCAAAGTTTCTTCGTTAATTGCATTCCATGATTCAATTACAGCTTCCCTTAACTGTGAAATACTTGAAAACTATCGATTGTGTGCATAAAGATTTTAATCTGTAGAACATGCTGGCTACTTCATTAATTTCGTGTTAAATGTTTCAAACCACTTCTTCGACTTTTATCTATGAGAGCATTACTTTTATCTCGATACATACGCAAACCACTTCAGTATGTTTCGACTGAAGCTCACTATTTACAATGATTCTTCGTGTTGTACAATTACTTTGTTTAAATTTTTTTTTTAAATTATACAAATCTTAAAAGTATCAGTGGTCCTATAGTTATGCTTCACAGTGTAGAGTAAAATATTTCGGTAAAGTATTATTTGTAAAGTTCATTAAACTAGTTACAGAAAGCTCAGTCATTAGAGCAATTTTAGTCTGCAGATCAATCCTTTTAGAGGAAACAGCGATATACTGAATTACCTGAATACTTTATTACTTTAACCCTGTTCTAAGAAACATTCTGAATATCGTCGTTCAATTTGAGTACACACTTAACATCTTTTATTATTTTCTTCTTATTTAATAACTATATTCATCATAATAAAAACATGATATTCATCGTAACAAATTCTAATTATTAGCAATTAGAATAAAATGAATACGAATTGCATGGGTATATCAGATACGTAGTCATGTTCAATCTCACGTTCACCATTTACAGGAACAAGTGACGCAATGTTTAGAAACGAGCCAAGCATAGATTAAATACAAGACAATTAAATACAGACAATCATTGGTGATAGTTACTTAGAATACTAGACTCATAGAGAAATGAACAGATTGGCGTTCGACTCTCATCGATTGCAGTTGCGTTGCCTTTCTCGCGGCGACGAAAGTACAGTCTTCCATTGCCCCCGATGGACAACTTATTCCCTGATTAGGTTTCTCAAAGTGGCCGAAGACAAGTTTCGTCGCTAATTTATTGAACAAAGGGAATCCCTGTCTCGTTATACAAACCAGGAAACATGAATTCAGCGAGAGGTGCATCGTTAATGCGCGACGTTTTCCTGTTCCCGTGGACTGTGGTGCAATTCCGCTCGCTCTCGACGGTTTTATGCTGAAATACCTGCGTATCCTTCGGCCAGCTTGTCGTTCGATAACAGCTCGGTGATTACAGGGATACGCGTTAAAACCGAATTACGCGAGTCGGTTTTGTCCGCGAGCCGACGATAACGAGAACATTGTTGGCGTATTACGCGATAAGATAAGACGAGCTCCGAGGGAACTATATCACGGAATACTAATTAGAACTGGTCCCCGTTTGTTTTGCTATCCCCGATATGGCGAATTATCGCGAACACGATGATCACAATTCCGCGCGGAACGACTCGGCGCGGGTAGGAGCCGCGAGACGCGAAGAATTTTCATTAATTGGAATTTCGATTCGAGTGTTTATCGGCGAACAGTTACGTACGTAAATTATCGACCCAGTGCTAGTTTTGAAAATCAATGATACCGTAATCTCGACTACTTTTTTGTCGAAAAAAGCAGCGAGAGGTCTATGGGATAATCCCTTCCGAGCGAAGCTTGTTTTCCCTTATACAAACGTTGCTAGGCGTACTCTGACTTACAGATCGAGTTTTTCCTATTTATGCAATCTTAACTGCGTCCCCTAAAAAATGGCGGAATGCTCTTACGGTTTCATACCTGCGTCAGGTCTCTATCTTATGCGCGTAAAATCAATAAGGTTACCTCTAACGAGCAAAATTAAGCAGGAAACATTCCTCGAGATTAAACACCTACACGAAACGCGGGTTCCGTCTTCCTGCATCCAACCGAGTAATTATTAGCTATTTGTACGTGGCGTTCGGTTGAAAACAACAGTGAATACTGCGAGGCACGACGTCGGCAGTCCGCTTCGACGCGGGAATGCAACGAGATGATACAGAATAATCGCGGCGTATTTAATACCAATTAATTCTTGTTGTTTGCATTTCAACTCTGTCGTTAACTTCGAGTCAAAATTGTCGAACAACCTCATCTATTATAAACTTGAATAGTAAATAAATTTACTGGCGTGCCGGCCGATGGATAGGCAAGCAAGTAGTACTTGGATAGTCGAGGAAAGTAAGATGAGTGAAAGGCGTTTGGATATTTCTCTCGAAGTAATTAAGTTAGTAGCGCTTAAACCAAAAGTCTTAACGAGCTTTAATGACTTTGAAACGTCTTTACGTCTGTGGGTCTTTGAAGTATTATCGAGCGTTGACAATTTTGGCCAACGTTAAAAGTCTTCAACGAGTTTCAATAATTCTCGAACGAGTCACTCTGAGTCTTTAAAGTTTGAATGAGTCTTCCGAGTCTCGGTGAGTTTCCAAAGTCTTACCGAGTCTTCCAAGACTTAACGAGTGTTTAAGGACTTAATGGCTTGTCAAAATCTTAATAAGTCGTCAAAGTCATAATGAGTCGTCGAAGTCTTAATGAGTTTTCCAAGTTTTAATGAGTCGTAAATGTCTTGACGAGTCGTAAATGTCTTAATGAGACTTCAAAGTTTTAATGAGTTTTCAAAGTCTTAATGAATTGTCAAAATCTTAATGAGTTTTTAAAGATTTAATAAGATGTCAAAATCTTAATGAGTCTTCAAAGACTTAATGAGTCTCGAGTCTCAATCAATCTTCAAAGTCCTAGTGTCTTGAAACACGTGGTGGCTCTTAGAAGACCTGACAAGTATTGAACGTCTTAATCCACTCAAGACACACACGACTTGTCGAGACGTTCGTAACACTTTTGGTTTGAATAAGATTCGAAATACACTCTGGACCCGGTGCTAATTGATATTAGGTCGTCCCATATGTTCGAGTTTCGTACTGCAACTTAAAGCAATATTTTAGACATATAATGGAATTTTATAAAAAACAGAACATAAACCTCTGCTCGTTCAATAACTCCCTCCATTTTATTTTTCATTAAAACGTTGCATTTCCAAATTGTTTACCTACCAATAAGCCTGGAGATTGTTGTATTTTATTTCTTACAAGATTCGGTTTCATTATATGCTAATAGAAATATTCGTGCAATCAAGCTCAAGCACGATCAAACTTCGAGTTTTTACACAAAATCTATGAATTATTGATGTTAGTATGTTTAAAATTTCAAAAATTCTCTAAACTGACAAATTTTGTTTCCTTTCTATTAAATTACGTAATGCAATGTATCCTGATCAACTTCAGAATATCGAATTTTTCAGGCGACCTAATGTTATAAGCACGAATACAGAGCTCGGTGATTTGATCAATATTTCGTAAACTCTTAGACATCCTTCACTTGTTATTTCTTTATCCCGAACATGGCTTTCCTTTTACCGTTCCGAAACCGTGCATTGTTTTTCTCAATTTTATACGAGTGGTGATAAATGTCTCAATAGCCGCGGAGCGGTGGTTAACACCGGTGATTTGAATGCGCGCAAGGACATTGCCGCGGCGGCAGTTGAAATGGCTGCCGGGGGCAGCGTCGTTTATTTTCCGCGATTCTTATCGACCAGCCGGTATTCGATCACCGGTGTCGGGGGAGTTCTCGTTTCGAGATGTTCCGAGTGAAATCCAATTGAATTAGTTTACGTGGATAGATAAAGCGCGGGATCGATCGCCGCGGGGCGAGGAAGTCCGCTACCGACGGGCTCCGTGCCGGTCTCATTTATCAATCGGTACCTAGCAGTATCGATTTCGCGAAGGTGAACAGCTTCTCGTCGCGATATCGGTCGCTGCGCGAGCGAGACTCGCGCGTAGATCGTCGATCGTTTCACCGGAAAATCACGCGCGTTTAGATATTCCCTGCTTCCACGGCTCTCACGGTTACCGATGCTGAATAATTGCCAGCCAAGCGAGCGATTAATTAGCTGCACGCCCCTTTCAATGGGAAATCGGACGAGTTTAGAAGAGATACGGGATGGGTAATTCTCAATTCCTGTTTTAGGAACGATTCCGACGAGGGTTCGGTCGCAGCAGCGTATCTTTTGAATTTCAATCAGTTTCGCCTTCTCGTACAAATCCTAACAACATTGTCGTACAGTATTGCTAAAATTAATTGATGCTTTAATATTGGTTTCAGAATTTGAATTCGCGTAGTACTTCAACAGTATGTGATATAGATGATAGAACAAGTATTCTCTATAAATTATTTCAATATCAAATTATTCGAAGAATTTCCAACCTTGCTCGAAAATAAAAAAGCAGAGACAGCGATGCATAATCGTTTCGAAACGAACTGCACGCATAAATTTATCGGGTGGAATAGATCCGATGGTAACGATCGAAAGAAGGCTGGTTATTCAACAAAATTAAACGTCATTGCGAATTAATGTTCTCTGTACTGCAAACCAGTAGAGAAGTCTCGGGGATGACTTCAACCAGTTTATACGCTCGAGTCAAAGTCCCTTGAAGTACACTTCCCTATCTTAGCATTCAGAATGTGCACACATCGAAGTCGATCCACGCGTTGAGCGCATCAGGAAGTTAAATTCTCTCGCGACTTCTTTTCGTGTCCCGGGACGCCTGTCTCCTCGATCCGCGATTTTAACCGTCATTAAGACATATTTATGCCCCGCATCGAGTCGTCGGTAATTATGCTAATTGCATGCTAATTGGGATACAGATTTCGTTTGGTTTATGGTAACGAACGTCCGGACCGTGGCTGATTTGCGGTTCGCGCTTCGTCGTTGGTCGCGCCGGGGCTCCCTTAATCACATTCATTGCCGGTTAACGCGATTAGATCTGAATCGTAAATTTGTCATCGCGCGACGTATCTCGCGAACGGTTGACTCTCTCTTTCTCGCTCCTGGTCGCGGATAACACCACGATGGAAAACAGTTTCTTGTTTCAATTAGGAGGGGTTCGCCGGTTTCCTCCGGATGCACACACCTCCAGAACCATTACGATCAAAAATCAAAGTGCAAAATCCGTGAAATTTTAGTTTTCGTACGCGACAAATAAAGCTCTCGATCGTTTCTTTATACCATGTTAATTTCGTTGCAACGCAAAGTTTTGTTATTTCAAAGTTAAGGGATGTTGGCACCTCGGAAAAGATTCGCCTTAATATAGGTCTGTACCAAATTTCGAAACTTTTCTGTTTATTCTTTTTATTCGAACTTCGTCGATTGGGATAGTAATTCGATTTCGCTTCGCGGAATTCGGAGACGCCTCGCGATCCATCGAGCTGTGACCAACGCTCACGACGCTTATCGACTTTCTACGCTAGAGTAGTCCGCGGGGAATAAATCGAGACTCTCGTTTTCGAGGGCGTGATTCGAACTCTCGGCCGTCGCAACGAGTTTCTTCTGGAATTCGTTTTTGCCCGTAGACCAAGCCGCGAACATTGTTGCGGTTCCCGACAGCGAAGCTCGAGCCCCGATTCAGCATCGAGCGGCTTGACGATAATTTACGGTCGCCCGCTCGAAATAGTTTGTTAACGCTTTATGAACCGGTTTGGCGTTCTTGCAACTTTGACTTGCTAATATATTACCGGCGCTGTTGCATCACCGTGTCAGATTATATCGCGCTAAACGCGTTACGCTCCGCGGGATTTTTAGACAAAGTGCATTAATGCATCCTCGCCACGCGAGTCTTACTCCATTTTATTTTTCCCCGAACGAGATAGCGAATTCGCGTAAAAAACCGCCACGGAAAGTAATCGTTGCGATGGAACGTTTTATCGGTCGCAATTATTGAAGGTACGAATCGTAGATCGTTGAGCATGAGGGTTCCTCAAGCATGGAAAGAGTTTTTGCCCGATAATAAGCTGCAATAAGCTTTCGATTTGATCGTTTTCCGTTTCGATGGAGTATCCAGGAAATCTCCGAGTCATTAAAGTTCCTCTAACTTCGCGATATCGAACGAACCAAATTTTTGGGACAATTAAAACCAAGAAACGCGACATCTTGATCATTATTTCTTTCGGCTAAAATGATTTCTAATAACAGTTCTCGAAATCTGTCTCGAATGGAATAGATTAGTCGTTGTTCAAACTTAGTTCGAAATAAAATAAAACATTATGGTGCAAATATTCTCCTGGGAGAAATAGGAAACGATTGCTCGTTTCAAGTGAAGTAATTGATTTGAGAATAAAAGAGAAACAACAAGTTATTGTTATATCATTGGTTCGTGTATCGGTAGCTGACATTTTGAGGTACACCGTTCAAAATAGTCGATAGATTAACTGCTTGTACTTACGACTCCATCGCTCAGCGAACTATACGAACGCTTCGATGCTTCGAGTCCAGCGATTGTACTCTTACCGTGCATTGAAATCACCAGAGCGACGCTCGTATTAACCACTTAACGGCCGCGCCCGAGTTAACTCGGGCAACATAGCCACCGGTCAAACAAAAGAAATCATGCTCGGGAACTGTAAAATTTAAAATACAAAATTTGCAATACATTTTGGCAATTGCTTCTAACACAGATATTTAATTAGTTACGAATGATATTGTCACACATCTAGGGTGTGATTTTTATATTATTTTCGTACGGTGATATTTCATCGTGCAATTTCGATGATCGTTCGTTATCCAAGGAACTTAAACGTCGCGACGTGCCTCCGACAATTTTCCATTTTTCACATCCAAGTAACCGTTCTACTTCGCCTAATAAGTTTCATCGAACGGAATAACGTTGTTAAAATATCGAGGGGTTCTTTCCCTCTCTCGTGCTCTAATCCACGAGGCTCTGACCGACCTTCGATCGTCGAAGAACCGGAAGATCGAGTCGCTTCTCCGCTTCGATGCTTCCAAGAAACGGACCAGCTAGCGACTCTTCATGGCCCTCGTAAACGCCAATTACAATAATTACGATAACTGTGGCGCCTGGTCGGTCGCAATGATCGCCGCTAACTTCTGCCCGGGTCCAGCCTCGGTTTCTTTATTAATCACGCGCTTAATTAATATTCTGGGGTGTATCGAGGGTAACGATTAGCTGACCGGGCGTGCCCAGGTCCAGTTAGTATATGTTCTGATAAACGGCGTATCCGTAACATCGTGAGACCCAATAGTAACGGCGAAAAACGTCGAGGCCGTGCGGAAATAACTTTAATATTTACTTTAATTTACGACGTTAATTTCGAACACGTATAATTAATAAATCGCGATGTTTATAAACCTTTAAGACGGTAACTGTGTCGTTAAATTCTTAAATATTTCTATTTCGCACGAAAATTTGAGTAAACGTCGAGGATATCCGTGGATGTGAAAAACAGACATGGCAATTAACGCGTTAATGTTGTGTGGGTTAACCGTCGTACGCTGAACGGTACTTCGTCGAATAAACTAATGGTGTAACGCGAACGGGACCTGTGATGGTCGGATTAGTTAAGATTTATTATTGGCGAAGAAAATGAAACCGTGAGAGAGAATCTTATCGAACGAGTTAGTCATTGAGCATACTGGCGAGAAGTATTCTCGGATGGAATTTCGATTTAGCGATTAGAATTTTTGAGAGTTTATTATCAATGGGGATTTTAGTCGAAAAGATTAAAGACGTGCAACCGTAAGATTATATGTTTCGTAAACGATTAGTTATATTCGAATTACCATTATTCGAGCGGTTAAAATGCGATAGTGTTCCGGATGAAATTTCATTTGATTCATTTGATTTTCATTTAAATAAAAACCGGTCAACCGTGTTTTATAGCCGCTTGCGGTAGTTACATACAGTCAAGGTTGTTCAATGCTTGGGTATACCTCACGAGTTCCCAAGGAATGATCCGTCTCAGTTAAGTATTGTCAACTAATGATCAGTCATTAGCCACAGTCATTGGCTCCATGATTTAACTCTTGCCTCGCAGCACCTTTTCGGATCTCCGTTCTACGCAACGCCTAAGTTCCAAGAGACGATAATTACCATGCCGCAGAGCTATCAAACGAGCTCAGGAAGCGACGGTACGTGCATTTTTACAGCCATAAGATGCGCACGATTATGGGGCAAATTAATAATAACCGTCGGTCGGTACTGGGTAAATTGGGTCTCTGGGTATTTCGACGTCGAGCTCGCGGATGCTCACCACCCGTAGTACCCGTGCGGAACGATCGGAGCCAGCCTAGCCATGTAATTGGCCGGTTGTTCTTGCATTCAAATCGCTTTGAGAGCGGCGTAATATCGTTTTGTTACGGCAATGCTCGATTTCGCGTGAGAAGGAGGAGGTGGATGTCTTTTCTCTAACGAGAGAAATCGTTGGTCGAAGGATATGAGGCTTAATAACCGGGTCAAGAACCGTTTAGTGCTCCTTAACCGTGCGAAACTCGGCCGTCGTTAATTGCGGATCAGGCATTTCCCTCCGTAAAGGGGCGCGAAATATCAGACCTCGAGATGTGAGAACCGAGCGCAAAATATGCTCTCTTTTTCTCTTTACGATCGAATGTTTGCCTTTCTGATCTGTTAAACGCGAATTCGTTCGATCACACTCGTATTTCGTCGACGTTTGTTTAATTCGACTGTTTCGATTCCTTAGTCTCTGATCGTAGTGATCGATGTTCTTTAAACAGTCATATTTGGGAATTTGTTTAAAAGCATATAATCCAATAGGCCCAGGGTATTTTACTGAATGTTTAAGAAGAATAGAATTCAAAAATCAATATTCTCGCAAAAATACAAGTTAGTTGACCGAATATTCGTTGAGTAAAACTGCTCTAGAGAACGTTGAACAATTTACCCTGACTTTAGAGTTCTTAAATCAGAGCATCGTTAGATTCGTGTATCTTCTTTCGGTATAAATCTCCACACGTAGAATATTTCTCGTTTATTATAATCCATAAAATAGAAGAGAACTGTCCCGCAATAAATTAAAATCGTCGGACGGTTCTAGTGGAGCATTCGGTTCGAGCACGGCAGTTCCAACCTGGGGAGCAGGGTCAAGAGCAGTAAAGCTCACGACTCTTCTTTCCCTATGTTCTCTCATTATCCGTTTCCATGTAGTCTCACCCAGATACACGGGAACGTCACCCAGACACGGTGGGTGCAAGCGTCGGGGCAACAACGGCGGCCGAACGTAACCCGCTTGTGGGATAAGGCTGCACTCCGCCTTCCCATTATGGTCGGTTATATGCCCGAGAAACAGTTCCTGCGCGTATTTTTCCCTCCGTTTGTTACCAAGAAACACCGCGTGCAGTTTAAATGCACGTTGCCGACCGGTGGCTCTACTCCCTCGTTTGATTGCATGCGCGTCTTTACGCGTCTTTGATCCCCTAGCTTGAGTTTCTTTGGCGCAACCCTCGCGCAATGGCGTAGAAACTGCACGGCGGGTTCGTTGTTCGGACGGCTCTTCGTCCGGCACGGAATATCAGATGCCCAGTACCTTGCTTCTTTTCATGGAAATGAGTTTTTGTCGGAGGGAGATTGCACATAGACTCTCGGACTTGACGTTTTTAGATATTTAAGGACCTCGAGTTGCAGGATAAGAAGAACGTTGGAACAGACGAACGTTGGAACAGACGAACGTCTGAAAGTTAATTCGATGCCTTTCTTCAAAAAGTTTGCCATTTGTTCATACGTCTTGCATTCTTGGAAATAATCGGCATTACTTTCGACGATTTTATTATTCCCTATGAATAAAGATGGCGATTTCCATTAAAGTTATTAACTATATGTTAATGAAAAAAGCAACAAAAATACAAAGGTATTCCACTTTTTTGTGTCTAACTTCAACAATTTTCAGTAATTTATATTCTAACAATAGACTATACGCAGTTTAAGTTCAATCTGATCATAGAAGCCTTCGGAAAATAGCACCTTTGAGAGTGGCCGTAGTTTATAGCTCGATGGTATGTAATGCGCTTTGTGCACCGACAAAAACATAGAGTTAACGATGAAAAAGAGACGAAGAATGTTCGAGGAAGCCCTAGCAAGACTTTATGAGGAGGGGAAGAAGGAGACCCTTGAAAAGATAAGGACTAGTATAGCGATTGAATGACGAGAGATTTGGAAAAAATATAAAAGCAGCGTTAGGATCGGAAGGTTGATCCTAAATGTGGAGATGTGGGTGGGAAAAGCACGTAAGCTGTTTTATAATGGGTCGAGGGGGAAAAAAATAAGTATAATAAAAGTGAAAACAGCGCTTACTTCGAGTGTGGGAACTCATGCAATAATGCAGAACATAGATTGTTGTTCTGTCCGCGATGGGCTGAGGATAAAAGAGAGTGGAAAAATTTAATTAGTGATAATGTCATTCTAGAGTAGTTGATAGCAAAAGTGTCTGGAGATAATATGAAATTAACTTCATATATATTAAATATTGATTAACAAAAGATGTAACCAAGGGTCCTGACGTAGACTTCAGACTGGTTGATTTAGCAGTAGTAATAGCAATTTGTACGCGGCCTACGTGCTAATAGAGTTGTAACATAGATGTAACACAGGCAAAGCAGAGATTTAACATACAGTAAATGTAGGTTTGACTTAATACTTACTTAGCACATACTTAACATATACTTAAAATCCTTTGTTAGTCACTTAGGTCTATATTTCTCTTTATACTTCTAAAGCGGGTTGAATTGACAATGCGTCACCATCAGCACCTAACAGTGCGCAGGAAAACATTCTCTACCGTTTCCTTTATACCTTTCCGTAAACTTGTTTAGTTTTTCAACATTTAAACAAAAGTTTCTAAGAATGACAACTCTCTTTGTTCTTGATAAATTTACATACTTACTCGATGTCGTTTAGAACATGGCGACGAGGAAATTCTTTTCCAAACGTGGATACGTTCTTTAGAAAAAACGTGCATAAATTGTTGTGAACACTAATGCAAAGAATTTCAGATTCTTCAAAAATAAAGTCTTGCTTTTAAGTTATTTTTTAAAATACTTGTATTTGGTCCATTTTCCCTTCGATAAAGTTCAACTTTCCAACACTAGTAGATGACACCCCCATACCATCCATACCCATACCACCCAGGGGACCATCGCCATGTTTTTGTTGTCTTTTGGTATTAAAAATTTCAAATTTACACTCATAGCTCAATATGACTTTATTCCAAAATTCTTCTGGCTTATTAATATGCTCTTTTGTAAATTGCAATCTTTTTCGTCTATTTTGCTCATTAATAAATGGTTTTCTTGTAAACCTATAATTTTACGAAAAACTCGTTTGATACGTAATGTGGCTTGATATTTTTCGAACAAACTATATATGCGTCCCTAGCACTCAAAGGGTTAAACACACTATTATAATTACGTTTTCTAAAAAAAGAAACAGGAAATTGGTGACAATTCTAGCCATTCGTCGTGCGATTAAATAACATACTCTCACTCGTGCGACTAATGTAAGGTTAGCAGAGGTTTAAGAGAGATCTGACAAAGATCTAACGCAGACTTAAGACAAACCCAACCTAAATCTTTGTCATTTAGCCAGATGGTAATTCTCGAACGTGCCCTGAGGACACGTTCCAAGCAAGCGTTCTGAGATTTCACGGCGCACAATGGAGGCGGTTCTTTCTTCCAGAGAATAGCGGAGCGCGCATTCGCGTCCGAGCTGGCTCTCGTTGCCCCCGTTTCGTTTTCGCGTTGCTCGACTATGGCAATTCTAGCCGTTTGACATAGCGCGCAGCGCTCGCGTAACGACCTTCGCGGATAATGCGCGCAGCACCTCGGGCTCGCTTGTCTAGCTCGCGTCCGATTCGAGACATAGGCCTAGGCAGTTCTCGTTGCTCCATTTTAAATGGGAACAAACGCCTCTTTGCCGCGAAAACTGCGCGTTTCTCGTTTCGTTGCGCTTTCAGGAACGAATCGTTATAAATTATTGTTATTAAATTCGCCCGGCGAATCCTCGGTCTCTCCGGGACAACGTTTATTGCCTCGTTTCAGGCGAAAGCGTCGCGTTACCGTACGTTCGCGAGCGTAAACTGGAGTGTGTCGTTCCTAGAGCCGGAAGATCGAAAGACGTCGCTCACCGCCGTCAAAATTCCCGTTAATATGGTTAGAAATCCTAATATGGTCGTTCGAGCGAGCATTTCGAGGAGAACACCTTCGTTGTGCTACGTTTCTGTACCGGTTTTTGTGACTAGGTTAAAAAACGGTATTCCGCGCTAATTTTAGCGTTAGACGTTCTGGGACGTCGCTGAACTCCGGTCGTCGGCTGAATTTCTATCCGGTTTTCGAAAAGAGACGTCGCGGGAAATCGTGAAAGTAGTAAATTATAGTTATGAGTAGCATGTCTGGGCGAAACGGGGGAATTATGTCAATTTTTTATACATACGTTTAAGTGGCCAAAGATTTTCAGTTTCAAACAGTTGTCTCAACTCCGAAATAAGTGTTGCCAATTTTATACAGGCTGTCCGTCCACCCCTGGGAAAAATTAAGAATATTAATTTGTTGATTGAGGTTTCGTTAGAAAGTCATTAAAAAATTAAATTAAAAAATTTCAAATCGAACTGGAAAAATTATTTTCAGCTGCGGGGGTAAATTACAATCATTTTTAGTGAATAGACATACCCTCAAAATTCTATCCAGTTTCTAGAAAAAAATTCGAGTAGGTGTGAAAAAAAAAAATTTCAAATAGTCCTAAACAAATTATTTTCAGTTGCAGGGATCGATTATAATCATTTTTGGTCAATAGACATGCCCCCAAAATCCTACTCATTTTCGAGAAAAAAAATTCCTTACCGAAAATATACTGTATGGTCGGAAATGTTTCTATAACTTTTTAACGAAGCCTCAATCAACAAATTAGTATCCTTGATTTTCGTCTTATTTTGGCCTCTAGAATCTACCATTAAAATTTTTTCCAGGGTTGGCCGAACACCCTGTATACAACAGTCTATAATAGCGGATTTTTTGCTATGCTTAGAACATCATAAATTATTGGTAGCCAAGAAATCAACGGTATCCAGGTTTATCCACTTCTGTCTGTCCTCGGCGTTCATTTACATATTTCAGCATCTAACATTCCCTTAAAATGGCGCAGTAAATACCACTCCCTGGAAGGTATCTAATAGAATTCCCAAAAATTGACCATGAGTCTGGCGCGTCTGGCATACCCAAACAGGTCACCTTCGAAAGCAGTCTGCTTCCTGGAAATCGAAAAGGATCGAGAAGTCGGTAGATCAGAGGGGCGGCCCCGGTATCGAGAAACGAAACGATCCGTCGTGGAATGGCCCTTTGGAATGGCCGTTCGATCGCGTCTAGGTGGTCCTTTAAGATAGTTATAGGCCGCACAAACGCGAGCTGACAGAAACACCAGAGTCCGAAAGTTGCAGAAAAGAAGGATGTTACGCGGGATTGGGATCGAAAGCGTTTGGGGGGAATATTCTTTGATCTATGGGATGGAGTGGGTGGCCAGACCCCCGACGCATCGGCCTCCATTAAGCGCGAATCCGGCAAGAAATATGCAATATATCTCTTCTATCCTTTTTCTATTCGCAGACGCTGGAATACGACTGTTATTAAGTCTGGAAGCATAATACTTTGAGGATTTTCTCTTCTTTTTAGTTGCGTTCTATGGGTCGCTAATTCGACGTTAATCATAGAGCATCGACAACGGTGGTTCATAGATTTGTCCATGGTATACGAAACTCGAAACGATGCGGTGAAAATTAGGGTTGAGAGTAGTCGAATGCTTTATAGCTAGTTGAATATTACGAACAAACTTCGAATATTAACCCTTAATGATCCAATGTTTATTATTATAAATTCACTATCTTATTACTCTGAAAATATATCAATGAATTTTTACTAAAAAAGAAATATCTTTTATTCTATATGAAAAATAGCTTGGATCGTTAAGGGTTATTGGGAAATATAACGCAAAATTTTTGTTCTATAGTTCTTCTTTAATTAAAATAGAAATCTTATATAAAATATCTTTGATAGAATATCTTGAACATAAATATAGTTAAAAAGATTGACGAACATAAAGAACTTGATTATTCAAATTCTTTTCCGTGCAAATAATTTTAAAATTAATCTTTCTTACATCTATCCTGCTACTGGATTGTGTAATTATGCTAATACTGCTGATTCTTCTCGTGTCTCCGGCAATCCTTTCAAATTATCTATCCATAGATCACTGTTTCTTTCGTATCCATATTTATTTTCTAAGATTAAATCAACCCAAAACGAAGCGTTGAAATTTTTGAGTACAGATTAATTCGACGAGCAGTTGTCAGTGTTGGTAAGAATTGGTCGTTCGAAATCGGTGATTCTGTTTGAAGGCGCGCGTCACACGTACCATCCATACATATGTAACGATCTAACAATAAGACGTAAGATGGTAACGCCAGGCGGTAAGTGTTACAAGTATACCTCCGGTGCACATTGTATGCCTCTTCGTGGCATACTGAACGAATACCCGTTATACCCGTTCCAAAGATTTAAGCGTTTTGCGCAATCGGCCTGCCGTGGTCTCTCTCACATTCTGACCAGTGTGACACACTTTCCTGCGCCCGCGATAGAATCCCGAGCATAGCGCTATCGTGCTGCTGACCTATCGCGTGTGTTGCCGCGCGCGCGGGATCACGGAAAAACCGTTTTCAACGCGGGAATCGTTTGACATCGAAACTCTCGTACGAACGTGCTCTCGGATTCCATCGATCGATCATACGCGCCGATAACATCGACTTTATACCGGGGAAAATTGATGATCGCGCGGATTAACGATATCGTGGCCTTTAAGTATTCGAACGTGGCTCGAAAATTGTACGATACTCGCGTTGCAAGCACTCAAATCGACCGTTTGGGATTACTTTCGTTTCGTTGGAAGACGCAAAGCGTCACATAAAAATGGCGGCTCGCGTTGCTGTGTGAAATTAATGGTTTGCGAGTTTCTCGTGGATCGTTATCAGGGGATACGTACGCCTAGAAATGTCAAAGACAAACTAGGGTTTGTAGTTTTTTTCAATTAAACGATTTCGCGTGTAAGATCAAGATTTTGCTCAATTATAATAGATTACAGATCTCTGTGCAAAAATTTTTCTATAACAATTTTAGTCAAACAAAGCATTGTGTATATGAAACTTAGTAGTTGCTATTAACGTAAACAGAGTAGTAAAGATTGTTTTCTTAGTTATTTATGCAAATTTATATTTTTATTAATAGAATTAACGAAATGGGAGCTTTGCAGATTGTCTCAATCCCTAAATATAATTATTCGTATCTTACTCGAAGATACTATATTTTTGCATATTAAGTGCACTCTGTAGTTTTTTGAAAATTTAAATTTCCAATAAATGCATAAATATCCGCAGTCTTGTTACAAATAAGCTGACTGGTTTAGAGTAGAGACACGTCGAGTTAACTGTTAGTCTATCTAAACTGGAAATTATTATACATATATGATAGCTGACTGAGCAGGCAGAATGTTTGCAACGCGTTAATTAGGACTCTGTATCTTCAGTACTTTTGCAAATATTTACTTAACGTTTCTGCCGAACGTTGGCGAATGATTAGCATTTTAGAAACTTTCTAGGTAAATTGTATATGCTTCTGTAACACATTCTGTGAAACTCTGCAATTCGTTTATCATTTAATCGTTTGCACGCCTACTTTTTTCGTACGTTAGATTTTACGCTTCCAATATATTCATCTATATATTTCCACATACGAGTAATAAGGATGTTTAATAGTAAAAATAATAATAATAGAAATTAACGTCGTTCGATATCGACCAACACTGTCTTATTAATTAGCACGTTCCGTGAACTTTGTTATAAATGTTCCGTGTAAGAAAGTAAAGCAAGAACTATGACTTCTGTTTTGCATAGGCTATTAAATGCTTGCAAAATACGGTCCCCAGACACAGCAGGCAAATTACTTGAACGGCACGAATGGTCGTCATTTATGTAATCACTTTCAGCCCAGACGTTTTGTCGCTCGTCCCAATGAGATGCTACGATTCTCTCCGCTTTCACGGATCGTCGACCACAGAGACAATTTTACCGTCGAGACCTTTGTCGAATGACATACGACACGTACGACTCGGTGCATTATTCCAAACTACGATCAGATTTGTCTAATTATCGCGTTACGATTTCTGGAATCCTTAAACGACCAAACAGCATCCATCAAAGACTTTATTATTTTGTTAAATACGAATAGAATATAAGAAATACTTTTAGGGGTAGAGACAACCCTCTACAAAGCCCCCATTTCATTAATAAAAATATGATTTTGCATCAAGATCCGTAATCTACTTACCATTTTAGGTAATCCTGCCTTTTAATCTTTTTAATCCTGCATCGTGTTTACACGTTATTTTGAATTAACTGAAATTGATTAATTTACGTATTTCACACATTATATCGTCACGAACAAAGTCATGACTTATATTCTCAGACGATAAATTGAGTAGATACGCGTATGTTCTTAGTCGTTTACTCGTGGAACAGATAAGAATTTACATATATCTTTCTCGTGCAAGCATTTATATCCCGAAGTGTTCGTGATATTATTTTTCTAATAAATTATTTTGATTTAAACGGAGATCGCGTTTCGGGATATGTCGATCAATCCTGGCGTGTCGCAACGAGGCGACAGTAATTTGTAGGCGAATCAAATCAGCCGGGACATATTTCTTGGAGTGTAACGCCGGACTCGTGGCGATCGTGACATAATGAAGATAGTATGTAACGGCGGGACCGTGGCTTTTCAGGTCAACTTCCTGTTATGTCGGCAACCAGGTGATGGATAGTCCGGTTGCATGTCTGACGTGTCGAAACATCTGTTCGATAAAGAATTATTAATCGCGGGCGCGCGCGCTCTCGCGAAAGAGGTATCTCGCGTCGGATGCCAAGCCAGATCGCTGAATTTCAGAACAACCACTCTCTGTGCCCCGTAGAAAGTACAATCCGCCGTCGTAATGATAAATACAGGCCAGCCAGGCGAAGCTCGGTCCGCGACCCGGCCCCGAGAGGCGTTGCTCGGGATTAACGCAACAAAGCTTACTCGAGCGAAATTAAAGCCGCGTTCGCGCTTGGAAAAAAGTGTCCCGTAATGCGGTCTTGTCGCGTCGCATGATTAACAACGGAACGACGGTGCAACCGAGGAGCGAGTAATCAGAACCTCCGACCAAACGATATTGCCGTAACAAAGTTGAGGGACAAGTAGTAGGTAAAGTCACGTACAATATCTGACAATTTTCCTAGCAAAAGTATGATCTTGCATCGCGTGTCTCGATCTTATCGGGTCCCTGAATCAGCCAACGACGCTGGTTTCCAATTTTCAAAAGCTAGCTTCGTTTTATCCAGGTTGTTTATAGCAGACCAAATACTTCCTCCTGGGATTGGGGATGCACTCGATCAGTGTACCCGCACGTTGTAGCACGAACCACGAGTATGGTACTGGGTTGCAAGGCTTATACGTCTTCTAAACATCTACTGTCTCAGCAGGAGAGTGGGCGAGTTGATATATATAAATTGCAACTGTCACGACAAGCCTTAGCTCTATATGGGGGTACCGCTGCCATAACGATAATTCAACCTCTGGAGTTTAGGAGGGACTAGGGAATATATAGTATATCCTGTCAATACCGTTGCCAACCCCTGGGGTATCGTTTAAGTCATGGTGAGACCTTCGTGGCATCATCAGCATCACTTTCAGTCAAGGTGTCTTGCAGTGCTCAGCGCTAAGCGTCTTCTGGTACGCCTCTACTGTTTCATCAGGACGGTTCGTGACTCGACGTATCTAAACTAACTTCGTCGATCGGCTTAAGAAATTGGGATCTAAGCACCTTGTCACCCTGCAGCCGTAGGGTGACTGGAGAATACTCAATCCTGTCGTGCCTTTGGCCGATCCCTGTGATACCATTCAATCCCCGAGGTACCATCAGCATCACTTCCCGTCAAGTTGTCCAGCAGTTCTCAGTACTGGACGACCAGCTTCTCGGATGCGTAGGGACACTACACCCCAACAGCCAACCAGTTTTCAATAAGACCGACCAGAGGAAATTCTTACTGGTGCGATTCAGTAATAACGATTCTGTACTACATCCAGGCTCTTTGCTTCTATCGTCATACACCTTATACTTGCTCGAATGGTAGAATACATCCAATTAGTACATCTCTACATTGTAACACGGATTACGATCCTAGATTGCAAATCTGATATGTCTTCAAGTTAGTGTAGCAAGCCCTTAACTATATGACGCACCACTATGTCGTGAGGATCGAAGTCTAAGTACCTTATCACTGCAGAGCTAGAATGTGACTATGTAACATCCAATTAGCACATCTCTACATTGTAACCCAGATTACGATTCTAGATTGCAAATCTCATGTATCCAGACTATCTAGTGTCTGTAGCATAATCTATTTAAACTTCAATTTAGTGTCGCAAGCCCTTAACAATATGATACAAGACTATGTTAGAGGATCGAGGTTTAAGTACCTTATCACTACAAAGCTGGAAAGTGACTAGGCAACACTCAAACCTGTCATCACTTTTATCGATGCCAGCGATATCATTCAATCCATAACATTACCACTCAAATTACCATGCAATGGTACTGGTCACTTAACGCTTTAGGTGCCATTAGGGCCTATAATTCAACAACTAGTTTCCAATATGGTCAGCCAGAACTGTCTTACGGAACAGTGAGAGTTATTGAGTTATAAGGTAGCTGCGCTGCACCCGAGTCCGCTGCTTGTATTAGCATACACCCCCGTGAGTATCGGGAATGTAGTATATCCAATCAACACATCTACACGTTGTAGCAACACGAACTACCAATACGATGTCGGGTTGCAAGTCTCACGTATCGATGGACGGCCTTTCTAACCTTCTACCGTCTCTGCCGGACAGTGTGCGAGCTGACACATTTAAATTTGCAATTTGCATACCAAGCCCTTAACTCTACTTTGCGAAATAGAACTGTCGTCGAGATTATTCAACCGGTCATCTTAGGCAACCGGGGTCTAAGTATCCTGTCACTTGGAAGAAACTAGGCTATACTCAACATTGTCGTCCCTTCTACCAACCTCTATCAAGTCCTTCGATTTGAGCGAATGCTTCGAGTATCGTCGGAGTTTACGGTCCAACGGTCGACGGGTTTGGAATATTTCCGCCCCGCTGGAATTAGGAACAGGAAGGAAACATGGAAGCGTTTCTCCTCGGAGAAAGATCGACACGCAGCAGCTGCGACGACAGCGAATCGACGGCATGGCGGGTATCGGCGATCGGTTCCTCGGGGTAACGCTCTACTTGCCGAGAAATGTCAACCGCATTCTGCAACGCCGATCGGCCAGCCAGAACATTCGCCCGACCTAACGTTTTCTGAGCGCCTACGTTCCTCGTTTGATTCCCCATTGTTCGCCTCGGATGATATCCTGAAACGTGTTTCCAGCACCGTGCACGGCGAGACACCGACCGCGCGCGAACAATATGCATATTTAGTTGCAACTCGCGGGACCCGTAGAGTCGAGCGAGTTAACAGCCGCGACCGCACACCTCTTGCCCGACTAGACGTACGCGAGACCGGCGAAAGTGGTCTCCGTCGCGAATTCGTGGGCAGCGTATCATTTTTTCCTTTTCGTTCCCCTGGACGCTTTGGTCTGGCTGTCGAGTATCCGCGATAGCTTTTTTTGGACGCTTCAGGAAGCTTGACGAATCTAATAGCGAGAGTCTCCAAGCGCGACACTCCAACCATGACTTTCACTTTCTAACCCCCTTGTCGTACAATGACGAGTCTGACTCCGCATAAGTTGTTTACGTCGAGTTTAGCGAGGCTGCACTCGTCGTGAGAATTATTGCGAATTACGATGGCTATAAAAGACAACAAAACTGTTCTTTCTTTCGTTTCTTTAATACACTTACCGTTTACGAAACGAATGCTGGCAACGACGCGAACACTCTATAAACCCTAGTAGTTTTCTAGAGGAGACTAAATAAATATTTATTTATTTAAAAAAACTTTTAAGGATGCATTAGCGAGACGGATATTTTAATTCCCAATATTAAAACACTTATTGAGATTTGAGGTTATTGCTACCCCGCGCCTTTTACTCGCGTGTCTCGTCTTTGGAAAGGTTCTCTGTTCACTAGTCGAGAGTCCGTCTACTTAAATACTTATCCACTCGATAATCATTGGTACCGTCCGTGAACTACAATTGGAGTTCCTTCGCTTCTCGTGTTTCTCCGGAGGTGAGGGTTCAGCCGGAGAGGATCGTTCTCGCGTGACCCCAGGACGGTGGTCGAACTTCTCGAGGCTCGTCTTCGTTTCCAGCAAAAGCAAGAGTTATACTCCCACGCGCGAAACGGAGGGACGCTTAATATCCTTTCCTCCTCGCTATTAGCGTCGATCGTTAGGCCGGCGTTATTTCACGCGCGCAACGCAAATGATCCTCCGCACGATTCCCGCCAGAAGCAAGCACGGCCGTTGCACGTCCGACCGAGGGTTTCCAGAGGTGCGTGCGTGCGCGTCCGCGGCCATTTTTATGGACGGATATGCGCACGCACGGACGCTCTCGCGACGTCCGTTTTGCCGCGCGCTCCTAATTTGTATCGCGTACGGCCTCGAAATTGTCAGTGGCCATTATTTTTACAAGCGTAACGATCCTCATTACCGGGCCCCGAACGTTTATGCAAATGCATGCGTTTTCGTGCGCCGATTCGCGGAATTAGGGGTAGAACTTAGTCGAAACATGCTAGGAATTAATTTTAATTTAGGCGTTTACTCGTACTTATCTGTGTAGCAATTTAAGACTCGGATTATTCTTACTTTAAACATTGTTTTTGTCTTGTCGTTTCTCGTTGTTCTTCCGTTGGACAGTGTAACACTAAACCAAAGTGCTCAAAATTTTTTGAGAAGTTTTTGAGAATTTACCGTAGTTTTTTATAAGAAAATGAATAAACATTTATTTCCATTGCATTATAGGTTTCTTCGGGTATTTATCGGTTTAATTTCTTTGGTAACAAATAAATATACCATACCAAGTCTCGGTAGTTCCAATCAAAATAGCGTTCGTTAAATTTCATATCTGGGGGCCGTAGCGTGGGGTGCATCCGTTCGTAATAAAATTTTTCCTAAAAACGTAGATCGAATCTGACGAGGGTTCGCGCCAGGGCATCGGGGCACCGATCAGATGGGACGAAGTTAACGATTTCGCTGGACGATCGTAAAGGTGTCGGCGTACGAGCACGTTTCCAACGCGTTGAACGCCACTTTTGGTCTAATGCAACGAGCCTAGCCGGAGTCGGCCGGGTATCGTGCAACAGATGCAGCGATAACCGCGGCGACCGACGCACAAGTGCGTGTCTGAGAAGAAAAGGATGAGAGCGGCGTTGGCCGGTCTCTGTGTGGCCGCGTTCTATTTCCCTCGTTTTACTCTCGTCGTTCCGTTTCTTTCATGGGTACATGAATGAACCACACGCGGGGCGGAAGTAGGTTACTGTTACGTCATGCGCGGCAACATGCGCGGAGCCAAGGTGGTTTCTCGCTCATATTAGACCAGATCACGGCGATAGACCGGCTCGGAGAAAGTAATTAGAGAGAAAGAGAGATCGCCGGGTGAGATGCGGCCGTCGTTTCCGCTCTGCTAAATTCAAGGTTACCCATTGTGGGGATCCCGGTGTGTTCGCGCACGCGCATCCTCTCTCGTTCTGGCTCGATCTGCTCGCATTCCTCCGTCGTTCCGCGGATGTCTCCCGCGGTGCGGTTTTTCTCGTCGAGCGGTCGTGAAATTGTGAAACGTTCGAAAAAGTAACGTTGGGATTCCTGCTCGAGGAAACAGTATTACTGCGCCTCTGCGGTCGCCTCGATTGGCTGCGTTCGCGAAAACCACACCCGGTGCGCCAGCGTTACTTTGTAATCGAAATCAAAAATATCTTTGCATCGATGTTCTTCCACAAACGTTTACTTTTTAAAGTAAATTAAGAATATTAAGAACAATCTTATTTTAGCGTTCTTTTTTAGTAGAAGTAGCAGAAACTGTGGTCGTGAAAATATTTAAGAAAACGCAGGGAGATCGAGTCGTGGCGGTGCAGCGTGCTCGTGTCGGAAATGCGAGCGCTCCTTATAGGGCGAGGTCGCGACCTGGACGAGAGCGTTTCGATGTAACCAGGCGAGAAACTGCGAAATTAAACGAGAAAAAGGAAATAATGAAAGTGTTGTCCAGCTCGGAATTCCATCCCAGCACCCTCTCGGTTATACATTGGGAGCAACTATCGAGGTTAGGAGTCAACAACATTTTAGTGGCGCCCCTTATGCATTTAATAGTGATTACATTTTGAATCCAGAGTAGTCGAGGACACGGGTTAAGCTATCAATTTTAAGTAAAAGTTTTTTTAAGAAGTAGATGGTCTTCAGACATTATTATTCAAAGTTCAGTGACATTGTTCGACGCATAGATGATTGCACAATATTTTTGAACCTAAAATTTCACTTCCGCGATGGAAAAGTATTTTAGTCGAGTAACATTCAGGGATCCTGATACGTGTTTTAACGCGTTGCACAATAGAATTATTAATGCCAGCAACCGGCGAACTGGTAGCACCGTTTCGGTATGGTCAGCGGTTGGTATCCCGGTGTGCCAGTCACGGCGAGAAAGATTTTCACGGCGCGATTCTCGTGGGTGGAGGACCGATTTGGCAAAGCAGCACCGAACAATGCACGTCAGGTGAACGATACAACTCTGTCGCGTTGCGATCGGATTTGGGAGTAACCGGCAGGAATTCAAACGGGCGTGTAGGCGACAGTGAAAGCAGCGTTACTTAATACTCGGGTATCGCTGCTCGTAAATAACAAAGACCGCGTGCACCAATGGTCGCCGGCCGATTTTTGTCGTTCCGGTGGTACGTTTAAGGCTGCGCGTTGCAGGAACTGGCGTGGCTAACGAAAACCGAGACTCTCGCGCGGTACAACGAAAGTCGAAGAGACAAATTGTGGCCGGGTGACGAACACGCGAACACGTTCGCGACCCTTTGCCCTTTCGCGGAAGGCTCTTCTTTTTACGGACAAGCACGCCGGGCGACGGTGTTTCCTAAATAGGATCGGTTATAAACCGAGACTTGTATAATCAGATATCTCGATGCGCCTCGAACGCCACGGTCTGCGCTTTCTGATCGCTCGGGAGAGGGTTGAGAAACATCGTGGCGGCCATATTGGTCTCGCGAGCGTGGCGACACGCAGAAAGGAACAGCGAACCGGACCGCGGTCCGCGACTATTCGAAAGATAGCATTTTCTAATTCTACTCCAACCGTGCAATCATTTTTACGTTCGAAGGTTATTTGGAAATTATTAATACGAGGTACGCGCGTTCGTTACTCGTTAGAAATTACAGTTACGAGCTATTTTAATGCCCAAGAAACTTCGCGTCGGGTAGAGACGGTAGAATGCCTGGTAAATGTCACTGTGACGTCAATCTAGCCGCAAACGCAGACTCTGCAGTTGCACAAAGGCCTCATCGCTTGCAACAAAGTAGCGAGGTCGTTGATTAATGGGCCGCCCGTGGAAAGAAGAAACGAGATTAAGTTCCAGTAAAATAATTAATTTCTTTCTGGTAGACGC
This sequence comes from Colletes gigas, assembly GCF_013123115.1. Classification (NCBI taxonomy): domain Eukaryota; kingdom Metazoa; phylum Arthropoda; class Insecta; order Hymenoptera; family Colletidae; genus Colletes; species Colletes gigas. The sequence goes on from NW_025106648.1 coordinate 1,499,735, forward strand.
GTTGCTCGGCCGGCGAACGATCGTCGTTTAATCAGGATCATCAGGAGGCACGACCTTCGTCGCGATGGCTCATTAATAAAAAGAATGCGCCGCGGCACGCATTTCCACGACGAACCTCGGCGCTGGCGCCGTGTAAATCGAGGAACCCGCGCTGCGCTCGTCGGGCCCGAGGGGACAGGTTTCAAGGCTACGACCGATCATAGTCTCGCCCGAGCCTCTTCTCCCCTGTCCACTAAGGTCGTTGACGGAAAAAAAGCACGCGGGGATGCGTACCGACAGGGGAAAAGTATACGATCAAGCCCTTAGGGGGCCTTTTCGCGTCCCCGAATTCGAAATTCCGGTCGGGAACGGAAGCACGAGGTCTTTCCTTGCTAGAAAACGCTGCGACGTACTTCCATTCACTCACTGATAGAATTTCGCGTCATGTAAGCGTACAAATTTTTTTCTTTTTCCCGACAGTGGAAATCTTTACGTTAGCCGGCGCTTTCTGATTGTTGCTTTTGAAATTTTTCATCTAACAAGGATTCAGTCATTCTGAAGTTGCATCAACGGTTCAGAAGTATTGTTAAAAAAGAAACATGGGTTTTGAAAATTTGTCTGGTACGCGTGGTAAGCGAGTCGATCACTTGTCTGTCCATTACTCGTTGTTTCTACTTGTATCGATGCTCTCAAACATTATCTGTCTTTCGTTAGCCATTATAATTAGACTGGATCTTTATACAAATTCATATTTTCATTAATAATATTAATGGAATTGGACTTTTGTAGAGGGTTGTCTCAACCCCTAAATATAATTATTCGTATCTTACTTTAAGTGTTTCTTATATTTTTGTACGTTAAGTGTATTCTGTAGTTGTTTGAGAATTAAAATAACCCATAAATGCATAAACATCAGCCTAATTATAATAGTTGGAATTAGATAAAAAGTAGTAAGTAAAAGTAGAAAAGTTATATCAACATCATTTATTTAAAAAACAACGACTTGCACGGAAAATGTTTATTTTATACTTTGGATTCTTTTTAACGTAATGATTATATTTTTGTCTAAATCATCAATTTTTCAAAATTTAAATATTAGAAAATATAGCTCCTTGAATTTTCATGTTCTTTCTGTATGAATATACGTATCAAATCTGTGGACCATAGTCCAAAATCAAAGTCAATAACATTCTAAGACAATAAATAAAATTGTAATACGTGTTCAGGAGGTTTTGTCAATGTGAGTGTGCAGAAGTGCAGAAAACATAATAAAAATCTGTATCGAGATCTATCTATCTAAGACAGTTAAATGCAAACATACGCGGTGAATATTCAAAATCAATTTTTTCAACAACAAAGCCTCAAATGAAAAAATTTCATTCTTTACTTTTGATTTCTTTTTTCATTTAGAATAATCCCCTCTCTGGTTGTACCATTGATACTGGGACACCTTGTATATATGTATATCGAGGTTTTTTCGTGAAAATTATTAGACACCGACGGAGTAATATCACCGGTGGTATTCCTTGAAAAGCGACCTGTCGGTTGCACTTAAGGAATAAAAAAAAATCATCTCCGTCTCTTCCCTTTCTCCGTCATTTGCGGTTAACATCAGAACCAGCCCGACCGCTATTTATATCGCATTATTAACGAGAATGTTACAGCAACCTTGACATTTCTCCGGTGGATACGAGCGATAAGCAATATATTACTCTCGACGCGTAATTCCAACCCTACCAAAACTGTCGTCTTGAACTTCTACTCTCGAACAGAAACGGTCCCACTGGATAAATTCCCCGAACAATAAACCGTTTGTCTCGCATTAACGCCGTCGTAAAGTTTTTACACGTTTCTATTGCACTTAACTAAAAAGCAATTCCAGGATGCACGATCTCGCTTCGTCTCTCGTGTTTACACGAGTCATCGATTCTGAATTTGCAACGCGAACTCGTCGAATGTCGATCGGCGGAACGACAAAAAGAGCGAACGGTGAACCGCGATCGATCGTTTCGCGTGGAACCGTGTCTAAAATAACTCGATCGAGCGCGTCTCGGTGAACCGGTGACTCTCTAGATCCGGTGAGATCTAGATCCGCGAACGACGACGACGTCCAGACAGGTCGCAGAAAAAGTACAGATCGACCTAAACGCGACAGATCCTCTCCTCTATTCATCGGTCTTGCTCGTCGACCGTTCCTTTGGCCCCGATTCGATTTGTCACGTCGAGAGGATCGGGACGAGACGCGCCGCTAGGAAGACTTCTCCATGAATACACCATTGGTTTTCCGACTCTTTGCGAGAGAGAAACAGAGCAAACCCAGATTGCAAGCTGTCGATTGCAAGTAGAAATAGCTGAATCGCGTAATATTACAGAAAAAATGTCTCCGATAATGTCACCGGCGATGAGGAAATACACACGAGTCGTCGGTTGCGAGTGGAAATAGCTGAATTGCGAAACGTTATATAAAGAAAAGAGTCTCGGAACCGCAAAGAGCTAAATTACTTCCATCGGTAGTAGCTGACCTAATAAAACAGAGCACGTTGCCTCGTCAATGACAACTCCGTGAACCGCAACGCGAACGAGAGGTGTCTCCGTTTTCATTAATTCGAGAGTGTGGGAAGTCGTCGCCGCGGTCGATGAAATTCTCGCCGTCTTCGAGCACTTCCGTTCTTCGAGCGTGAATTAATCCCCCCGGTGCTAAGGAGATAGTCGAGGCAGCGCGCTCCCAAAGCCAATAAGCGTATGTATCTGTCCAATCCATCTGTCCGTTTGGCGCGTGGGCGTGTAGTCGCGCGGCTTCGACACCTTCGCCGATATGTATAACGCCGTGTAACCGCCGCTTTACAAGGTTACGGGGAATTCGATCTCGGCGAAGAAACGCCGCGCGGAACCGTACAGTCGACGGCGTTGTACGCGTCGAATTAATCACTCGCTCGCGCTCGCTCGCGTTCGGCGATTCGTCGTCGCGCGCGAACGCCGCCCGCTAGAGGGACACGCACGCGCGGCGCACGCGTTGCAACGCGCGCCGCTACCCGCCAGTCATCGCGATAAAATGCGCCATTTTCTTGTCTAATTAATTGCGGATCAACACCTTCCTCGCCGAACGTATTCAATCCGATTTCACGCCGATAGAAATTTCTATAACGCTACTGATTCAAGTAAAAAAAAACTGGAAACATTTTCCTTTGCTAAAACTTTCTTTCGCCTTTTATTTTTGGCCTCTGATGTATCAACTGATATTTTTACGATATTGAATTAACACAGCGATATGTACTGTGCGTTCGCAAGAAGTTGGCTAGCGAAAGGAATGCGGGTCTGATTGGTGCTTACAGTCACTTGGTGAGTCCAATGACGGATAGGCAGAGCAAGTCAACTTCTCACAGACGCACAGTACAAGGTTTGAAATTCTTATGTGCAATAGTTTCGTAAAAAATGAAAGAAATTTCAAATTATGTTGCGCGAACTAGTAGGCAGAGCCCCAATTTGCATAATACGCGGGAATAAAAACTGTACCGTTATCGGTGAATTGAAGAATAATTTTTAATGTAAGGTATGATGATAATGGTCGTGGAAAAGTACGCACTAATGATGCAAATGGGTTAAGTATCGATTCCCGAATGGCGGAAGTGCGCTCGCACGCGCGATGCTTGTAAACTAGCGGGCGTTTACTGCTCCAGGGAGACGCGTCGTTATATTCAGCGAAGGCATTTTTTGCGTTCCCTTTAATGGCAGATTAATTGTTAGATAGAGAGAGAGGGCAGCGTGTACGCACGGTGCACCGTGTGGGCGTGAATAATCGGCGCTCTAACGCGCACGCGAGCACGGAATTGAGATCCAAGTTAGAGAGGTCTGGTCGGGGAAAGGGCTAATGACCGAGGGGATTGTCTTTTACCCGCGACTAGTGTTAAATATACCGTTCTTTGGAACCCATTGGTCTATCGTAAGTATAGGACGTTTCGAAGGATAATCTTGCTCGCGCTTCGAATGATAAATGGATCATACTTGATTGCTCGACAGCTGTTTTCCCTTTATTTAAATTTGATGGGATAATGCGACAAATGTACTGTAAATTCATTCCCACGAATCTATCCATTGCGTTTTTTTTTACACCACTGGTTTTTAAAAGTAGCGACCCCTAAGAACAGATAGCGCTATGATCCGAAAGGGATACCATATTGAAAACACTTACTATATTTAATTTGTATTTATAATTAGAATCGTGCACCTAATAAGAATATCATAATACAGCGTGGTTAGTGGCGAACGGATTTTTATCTGAACGATGGTAGCGTGTTAATAATTATAGGTGTATATTTTTCTCAAAATGGATGTCATTAAATACAATTCTATAGCAGTAATAGCCTTTCAGGCGTATATTTAACAATTGTTTTAACCGTTTTTGTCCTTGGAATCCTCCTCGGTGAAACTTGGCTAAACGAGTTTTTCGTGTCGTAATTTCAATAATTCAAAATCGATCTTCGCAAGAAAACGAAGTTACATTCGATTATTCGAACGGTGTTTCGATTTGTTTGGATAATCAGGGTTCCACCGTACCCGATGTTCACCGAAGAGTTTTGACCTCGAGAGTCGCTATCGAGAGTAAGAATCTCCGGTGGACACAACATTGAGAGTAAGGGTTCCTTCACACGGACACCTGGTAGCCGACCTTGCACGGTACGACGCAACTTCCGCTTGCCCGCGCGAACGAGCAGTCGTTCTCGATATCGACTCTCCAGCGGAAAACTCGCGAGCGGACGCCGGTCGTTAGAATTTCGTAAATCGGTCGAGTAGTAAGCGCCAGAATTGGGTCAGACTTTGACAAACGATCTCCGTCATCAGCGGGTGTCGTGCTCTGGCTTATCGTTGATCGGTCAACTTCCTTCGCTAATAAACCACCACGCTCGGCTACCCAATTACTCGCGATCGCGAGCACGATAAGCTGGTCCTCGTCAGAATTGTTCGTCGAAAATCGACGTCCAGCCGAGGGTGTCGAGGACCTTCGAGACCTTTTCACGTGCTTCCCGTGCGCGAGCAGCGAGTCGGGCTTATCTCGAGGAGAGGCCCGGTTTCATGAACACGGCCCCAGAGTGCGCATGTACCCACGGATAACACGGTACACCGAGTCTCTGTCTCTCCTCGTCCTTCCACCCTTCGTGTCTGTCTCTTCTCCCCTGAACCACTCTTCTCTTTCCGCTTCTTACCGCTGTCTCTCCCTCGGTCTGGCCTCCTCTTCCACTTGCCCTCTCTCGTACCTTTATCCTCCGTCCCTTCCTCCTTCCATCCGGATTCCCTCTTTTTCCCTCTCTACCATCCTCGTAATCTTCCTCTCGTTCGATCCTCGGAACCTCGGTCCCCCCTTCGCCAACCTCGTTTCTCTTTCTCCGTCCCCCCTGCGTCCGTTTTCCAGGTCCCTCTCGCTCCGAAGCTCGGAGCTAGCTGGTCCTGCTATAACCCGGAGTCGGCTGACGGTCGCCCCATGTATGGCAGCTTGTTTTATGCTGGCTGCGCTGCATTGCGATGCACGCCGCGCCGTGCGCGCTCACGGTTCGGCCCGCGTTGCACTCGGCTCGAAACACGCGATATATATCCAGCGCGCATCGCTGGCCGCTTTTAAACGCGCGTCCGCACGTAACACGGTGGCGGGACCCTGTCGTCCTGCCTTTCCGTTCGGCTGGGCCCGAAATCACGCGAAATTCCCATCGCCGGACGAGAGGCGCCACTGGGTCCGCGAGGTTTACACCGCTCGAGCAATTGAAAATAAATAGCATTCATAGGGGAAAATCTAGGGAGCAATATATCGATTGGCAAGACGCTGCTAGGATGTAGGCAACGTGCTTTATTTAGCAACAACCACGTTTCCACTCGTCCTCTTCAGTTATATGAGACCGTTAAAAGAAATTTTTATGCGTTCGAAACAATAATAGAAATACATAAGAAAACGATGAGAGATTAATATACGTATTTTTAATAACTTTATTATTTTATGAATTGGTGGTAAATATAGTACCAGCGATAGCTCCAAGGAATTGTCTCTGTACACACAAGAGCTCCGCTGTTTAATTCATAAATAATGATACGAGTTTCAAATGGCTACCATTAAATAAACTCCAACCTTCGGGGATATAATTACTCTTAATGTTTTTCGCCTTGGAATATTTAATTTGGCTCTCTTCAAAGAATTTATTTGTTTATAAATACAGTATAAAATTAATGCCCATGATCGGAAGTAAAAACTTTGAATTTCTTTTCGTGGGTAAATAAATCCCTTTTTAATCTTCTAAATCTGTTCTTTCATAAGTTCAATTCTCTTTTTACTTGTTCATTTGCAGTCTCAGGCTCCTGTATTATTTAATATTTCAGAGTGACTGTTACCTTGTTCATTAATTCTTCTATTATAAATCGAATAGTAGAATCTCTAGAATTTTTCAATTCCACTTAGATCTTTTTCCTTTCTGCGTTATTCTATTAAATTCGTCGATGAAAAACTGGCATGTCCACTTAAAAAGAAGTTGATCATCGTATTTACAGGTATAGAATAGTTTCTATTTGAAAAGATAAAAGAAAATTCGTGTTTCAACCTAAACTTTTCCTTTATTAAATTGCAGTAACAATTTTGAAAACTGTTTGCCAAACATAGAGTGCCTGTAAACATTTTGTTCAATGAACGTAATAAATACAGTTTACATTTAATCTAATCTCTCAAGTTGAAGTCAAAATTCTTCTAAACACAACAACCATTTAATAAATATTCGTAATGGGGAAATAGACTTTAAATAATAACAATATACGTTTTTAATAAACAATTCGATATAAACATTGCCTGATTCTTTCGATACGAGTTCTTGAATTGTGGAATGCCGTATATCGGTCGTAGAAAGTGTGATCTAGCTCGAAAGTTAGCCAATCGAGACTTAAGTAGATTATACCCGAACCTAACCAGACACGGCTGATCGACGACGCGCGAGATCTACTCCGGACTCGACGTCGACGAAACTGATTTTCACGGCCGAGTTGAATTACTCCGTGGGGGGATTTCCACCGTAGTGTTGTCTCTGGCCGTTAACATTTAGAAAATGTTTGACAAAAGAAAGATCGCGAGCGCGAAGAGAGGCGAAGAGGGGGCGAACCGCGCGAGCGGCGACTTCGAAACGCGCGTAATGGCATTCCTCGTTCTCAGCTGCGTTCGCACCCTGACCTTACTCGCCCATATTCGGGCCTGATCGTGATTGCTTTCTGCTTTTTTGCGCGTCAGCTTCCTGTCTCTGTATACGTGCACGCGAATGCGCGTCGCTCTTTTCACGGGCACTCTTATTATCGTTTTGTTTCGTCGCGAAAAAGCGAGAGTGGGCCTCGATCCGAAACTGTACCGTCCACCGTTCTCGTCACACTTTCGATCTCGTTCGTGTCTTCGGGAAACGAGCCCAACTGTCGCTGTCTTTCTAATTATTAATATCACGTTGCATAATAATGGGACGTTTAGACACGATGTACGTAACAGTGACTATTTTCTTTCATTCAGTTTCGAGCTATTTCTTACCGTTATAAGGTCTTCTAATGTCTTGATAACATTTAAGCATTTTTGCTTAAAATTTAAATTTGATTTATATGCGAGGAAACGATAAGAGATTAAATGTATCAAGAAGAGTTACGATACGCCTATTTTTAATAACTTTAATATTTTCAAGGAATTGTCTCTCTAATCATAGGAGGTCTGTAGTTTAATTTATAAATAACGATAACGTTTAATCATTTTTACTTAAAATTTAAATTTGATTTTAGGGCACAGACAGTTCGTATTTCGTTAACCCTTTCATACACATTTGGACTTGTAAGACCATTTTGTTGCCTTTGTAACATACTGTAACTAATTATAGACAGATTTTAAATCGAGATCGAGACGATGCTCTTTATTTTGGTACGGAGAATCATCTGTCTGCAGATAAACATCCTGTACGCGAAAAGAAACGAGCAATTGCAACTTTGTGCCGATAATGACGCGTTCGGTACAGTACTCATTTGACGCGGATGTTGAAACCGGGAAAAACGACAGACATTGCTCGGAGGGTGTCGGCCTCGTCCACGGTACGGGTAACGAGTCCTCGCCGCGGTCTCATCGATAAAAATCAATAATGATAATAATTCTTGCAACCGTGTAACGACGTCCCGAACGAAACAGGATTAGCGGGTTTTTGCGCTGTTTTCGTAAGCGCGCGCATCCTCCGAGCACGGGAAATGTAAGGCGAATATTAAAACGACGGACGGACGCCACCGAGTAGGATGCAAGTCCAACGGGCCGACCGCTTTTACGTATTTAGAACGAATAAAAAGTAGCCGTTTGTTGCTCCCGACTATCCTTGTAATTTTGATCGACGCAGAATGCGTCTTGTTTAGTCGCGAACTGTTACACGAGAGTGAACTTATTTGTGCAGGAGAAAATAATTTCTTTACTATTTGGACCTTTATAGAATGCTTTTGTACACGTTCCTTAGATTCAAAGACTTCACAGAGTACGAAATTATAAAACGAAGTTGCAAATCAGATCGGTGTTTTTCGAACACGGGACATTTCCATGTTGAATAATTGCAACGTGTATAAACACCTTAGTAGCTGATAACTTGCTGTTTGTTAGAAGATGGCTGACCACTCGTGTTTAAGGGCAGGGAATGCATGGCGTTCCAACATTTTATAAGAACTATGAGATCAGTGTTTATCAGGCACAGAACATTAAATTTAAATTTTCATGTTAAATAAATGCAACGTATAAAACGTGTATGGTGAAATATATATTGTATTGTAGAATATAAAGAATTTCGTAGCTGATAAGTTGGGGTATGTTGGAAGATGGCTGACAACGTGGCCACTCGTATTTAAGGGCAGGGAATGCGCAGCGTTTGAGCATTTTAAAAGCAGGATCGAAATTGCGTAGCAGTTCCTCCGAGGTCCACCGTAAAAGAAGAGTACCAAGAAAGGAGATGGAAACGTCGAAGTAGTAGCTTTGTATCGCTCGGTAAAGACTAAATAAAACTATTGTAACTCTGACTGTCGGTTTGCGCGTTTATCGCGATGTTGTCCTTAGCTTAGGTTGTCCATAGCAAGACGTATTTATGTTCGGTTAATCGACTTCGGTTCTTCCAGTCGACGCCGGGTAGACGTACCGGAGTAGTGGAAACGTCGGTGAAAAAGCGGCGATCCCTCTCTCCGTCGAGAGATCAATGGCTCGGACAACGGCGCGGTCGCCTCCTCTCTTTCGTTACTCTTTTTCGATTCCGATAACTTGAAAAGCGGCTCTCTCTCGAGAGATCTACCCTCTCCCCGCCATGTTCGAGAACGACTCGGTTAATTTTTCAGACGGACCAGCTGCGGAGCACGCCTTTGTCGTCCTCCCGTCCGATCTGACTGCCAATAATTTCGCCCGGAATTATTTATATCGCGGACGGTTCTTTCCTTCATCCGGCGAGGTTCAACGAACCGGATCGATTTCACGTTCCGCTCGTGGTATCGACGAACGCGAATCGGCCACGTCGAATTAATTACTTAAACGCGACCAGACCCGCGTACGCGTGCAACGGAGAAGGGACGCGATCGTAAGCGCGAGCAAGATCGTTGCCTGTTGCCTTAAATGCGCGAATGTCTGCGGTCTGAAGGCTAGTTTTCACTGACAACGCTGTGCATCCAGCCCCTGCTTGAAGACCGTGACCTTGAGGAGAGTATACGAACGGTCTCGGTGAGCACGACGCGAGCCTGGCCAGTGCACCGCGCGATATCTCGAAGGTATAATCGATCGGTTAATACGATTCAATTCGGAGGGTGTGCTTGGACGAGTCGAATCCGACGTAAACCTTCACTCTGGAAATACCAATATTCTCTCGATGGAACTTTCCGCTTCTCACACCTTGATGGGAAGATTGATTTCATTTTTTATTTTTAAATGTTTGGTTTGGTTAGGTTACAACTAAAAGCAATATTTTTAACTCCCTTTTCTTTGGCAAAAGCATCCTCGCTACTTCTTCGACCTTTTATTTAAAAATGTAGTACAACGATCTTCATTAAAACGTTGACATTTTCAAATTGTTTATCCACTAATGAAGATTATTATATTTTATTTCGTATGAGGTTCGGTTTTATTAAATGCTAACAAAAATATTCTTGCAATCGGGCTCGAGCACGATCAAACTTCGAGCTTTGACACAATATCTACTTGTTTCAAGTTTGTATGAATTGTTGATGTTAGTATGTTTAAAATTTCAGAAATCCCCTGAACTGACAAATTTTGTTTATTTTCTATTAAATTACAATTTCAGAATATCGAACGGCACGAACTTATGGGACGACCTAACATATTCATAAAATTGACTCGTATCGAAAATCGAATCACGATTATTTTCCACAGTCCATATTTCGGCGAGTCTTCCACCGACTATATTAGTTTAATCGATATCAACGTTTCGGCTACTATGATGTAGCCATTTCCTGTAAATAAGCTTCAAACAAGAGTAAACATTAAGTTATAAATTTCTGATATTTTGACTCTTTGTTTATTGCAACAGTCCCTTTTAAGGCACCAAAAAGGACTCACTTTTGCGTAATATTACATTCACACCATAGAAAGTGACTGTCAGTAATTCCTGTCGAGTATTATCTCGACTATGTCCTTGGAAATAGCTAAGAATACAAAGTTATTGGATCACATACGGTTGTGTAATAGAAAGTACAATAAAACCTAGCGAACCGATCCTTTTGTCGCAGACTATAAGTAACTAATGTAAGTTACATAAGTATTTATGTAAGTTTAATTTCTTCAAGTACGATTTATCAGTATCTTTGATCCATTCTTGTCGCTATTTCCGATTCTTATCGTACGATACCATTAATCTAGTGTTTCACAATCGAACTCGCTATTTAAAGTTCATTGATCTACAGAGGGCCACGAAATTCTCTGAAACGTTGATATTGATTAAACAAATCATATCGAACCTGCTTTTTACTTCCATAAATTACTCGAATTACCTTAAACATATGAATAATGGGGTAGACCGATGACGGTTGTAATACTTGAAATTTAGAATAAGATTGCACTTATTACTATTCTGTTATATGTTACAATTGTCCACAACTGCACTTATAAACTTTAATCATACGTTTTCGTTAATGGTACGCTTACGAATGATCTGCAACGATCAGCATTTCTTTACGAAACATAAAATCGAAGATTTAAAACAAGAAAGAAGGATTGAATTAGCTAAAAGAGCATTTAATTACGATTTTAAAGTGTAAAAAACTATCGGGTATCGAAAAGTTATTTCCTTTATGATACAGTTGATTAATATAGTGCTATTTATATAAATGTAATTTTGCATTTCATACCCGATACTTGCGTTAATATTTATTATATATTATGAGATATTCACAATGTTACAACCGTCATCGGTTTAGCCTAATAAAGTATCTTTAAAAAAATGTCAAGATATATCAAAGATGCTCCTACGGTCTTCCACTGAAACATCAAATCGTTCCTTCTGGTAGTTTTCCAGGGTAAAAACGTTCCGTAAAAAGCATCTTATTTTTGCCGGTCGCGATCAAGGATGCACTCTTAAGCGGACGGAGTAAAAAAGCCGGATTCTATGATACGATCGTAATCCAAACTCGGCACTACGTTTCTCGAGGACTATTTCGAGAGAGGGAGTCGGGGCTGCGGTGCTCTATAAGCGGGTAGGATTTATTTTTGCGCCAACGACGACGGAGAGTCCCTTTGTCGCGGAAGGTCGCGCTCGTGGTCGAGTTTGCGGCCAGTCCTATCCCCGGACTCTTCCGACTCCGCTTCGTCCACGGATTTACGGTAAAAACTAGTTTCACGGGACGCCTATTTCAGTCGTCGTCCCGACTCGCGCATCGTGTGGAAGCTTGGTCGCGCCGGTTGGATTTATGTACGTCCCGTAATTGATGGGCTGCTAGCCGCGATTTCGACAACCGTGCAACGTTTACGTTTCACCGGAAGCACGTGCCGCGGTATCCCTGATCACTATTATCGCCGTTACAATTAGCAGTAATCAGCGCGACGCTGTATCGTCCACTCTCGTACCGGTATCGCGGACGTTAGCTGTGTTTACAAACAACACGTCCCTCTTTTTCCTATTTAATTATTTATTTATTATTTGAAAAGTCACTGACAGATCATTTACCAATTTCGTTAATCTATTGTCTTTTTATTATGTATGGAAGGCATATCTTTACTTCTCTACGCTAACTAAACTCAATTTTATCTCAATCCCTAATAAACACTTAGTTTCTAGAATCTATGGCTATGCATACAGGAAGTGAGAATTTATAATTCGCAGATTGATTTTCAGCATTGGTTTAAATAATTATTTACTCTGGAGGCAATGGGAATGTCACAAGAAATAGGAGGAAACTTCGTTAATAAACCTACCTCGATCCATAAGTAAAATAATCTTTCAGAAAATGGGGCCCGTTAATATAGAAATATGTTTTAATTTATTCAAATGTAATCCTTTAAATATCTCGAAACAAGAAGTATATAGCTCGGATCATTTTTATAATTATGGGCATATATTATTTTGTTCAAACGCATATACCCATAAACTCGTGCGGAATAGCCACTAAACATTTATTAAAATCCAGAAGGGTGAGTCTTCTTCGATATATAATTCCCCACACGTTCGCAAGAAGATTAGTTGACAAAAATAGTTAAATACAATAAATAACAGGCCACTGTTTATTATCTGCTAAAGCGGATATATCAGGTATTTTGTAGTCCAACAAATTAGTTAGGTTGGTTAGAAACTCTTAATGCTTAATAAACACTTCTTGTATTAAAAGTTTTTCTTTCTTGATAAATATCTAGACACGAATGATCAATAAACCAGACCAGGAATAATTGTCGACTACCACGCTATTGGTACCATTAAATAACGCTGTGCACCCTCTTTATTATCTACTAAAGTACCCATCAGAATTTTTTTTAGCTCGATAAGGGTTATTCTGAAACTCTTAAAATTTCATAAACACTTATTGCATTAAGAGTTCTTTTTGCTTGATGGATACTTAGATATAAATTGACAGTAAACCAGACCAGGAATAATTGAACACGACTACGTTGTTGGCAGATTGATTAAGGTTATATATCCTATTTATCATCTGATAATGCAGCACAGCGTTGCAATTGTTTTGTTCCTCGTGGACCATCGAAAAAAGTTTTTTATCTTTACCTTGTTAATTATCGATGAACTTTGTTATCGGAATATAACCGACAATAGGATTAAAACGTTCGTAAATAAACGTTTGTTTCTGTCAGTGAATAATTGATAATTCGTTGGTTCGATGAAAATTATCGGTTTGTTTGGAAATTTTAACAAGCATTATACGTGTATTAAGGTAGTTTCTTTCTTCAAAAGGAACGACAATTTATTTATTTATTCTTTGACAAACTAAACGGTGAGTTTATTTATAAGTGTTCTCTACCTATTATTGGTCATTTTTGAATAACAAAAGAGGAATAGAAATCAAATATTTTTATCGATAAAAAAGATATTGTGACGTTTATCCAATAGGTGTGGGGTTAAATATTTATTGGACGATAACTAGGGTATATAGTATAGTCTTGTTATTAGTCAATATTTATTATCAACAGCGTGGTCGTGTTCAATTATTTCTGGTCTGGTTTACTATCGACTTATGTTTAGTCATCCATAAAATAAAAAGGACTTTTAATAATGAATGCTTTACTATATAATAAATAGGTGCTATAGTGTTTGTGTGTGCCAATGGCGTGATAGTCGACAATTACTCCTGATCCGGTTTATTGTTGGTTTCAGTCTATCCTTTGAACAAAAAGTACTCGTTTGTGAACAATTCTCGTCGAACCACAAAATCGTCTCTGATTCGTCATTTATTAGATAGTAAAGAGTGTGTCTTGCTTGTCGTGGAGTCTCGTTTAAGTATTTTTCAAGCAAAAAGTACTTTTAATACGAGACAAGGCGTCAGGAGTTTGCGAATACACATTATTGGTCTACAAAATCCCTGTGGGATGTTTTATTAGATAATAAAAGGATGTATAGCGATAGTTAACCTGCAGCAATAGCTTGGCGGTAGACAATCACTTCTGATCTGATTTATTGTCAATTCCTGTCTCATAGATTCCAGTCTATCGTTCGAACAAAAAAGACTCTCGCTATAGGTGTTTTATGGAGCTTCGAGAGTTTCTAAATATACTCTTCTAAACTACAAAATCCCCTGATGGATGTTTTATTAGATCATAAAGAACGTGCAAAGCGTTAATTAATTTATATCATGGAAATTACGATTCGTCAAGTTTATTCTCGATTCCAGGCGTTTTAATTTGCTTTTTTCTTTAGAAATTCTTGTGGTAGAGTATTTTCAAACAGCGATCGTTTCTTTCGGTACATAACTTAAAGAAACTCATCAAAATTGATTTCTCGAACGCAATTATCGTGCAATTTAATAGTATTATGAAAACAACAGAAGAAAGTAATCAATCTGGTGTTTCACTATTTACAAGGAATAGGGAGATCATCGATACCAAGAAAATTCTGAAACCAGTTTCGTCAGCTTTTTCTTTGAACGATTGACGAAGACACTCTAACAGAATTCTCGAGATCGGAATTGAACGAAGTATTATACGCGATTCGAAATTCTCTTTCGCTGGTCGTATAAAAATCCCACGATAGCGCTAAGACGCAATGTCATAATCGTTGAAAAATGCATTCTATTCGCCGCGGACGCGGCCGTCTCGAGAAATAAAAGCCTCTTCGTTCGTGGCCTCATTAAATTACGCGCGCCGCGCGTCCTGGTAGCATTGAAACGGTTAAATCCTCTTCCCATACGAAGATACGTTCTAAGATTACGATAATTCTACACCGTCGGTGTACGTCAAAGTGACGCGTACTTACATCCTCGTTAGATGATTCACTGTTACCGAGCGTTGCCTTGATTGTTCGCCTAGTCTCTCTTAATTTATCAAATTCATTCGTTCTTTATTTGGTTCGATCCCCTCGATACCGCGCTCTCTGATAACAGCTATCGTAAATCAGTGTAACATGTTCGTTATCCGCGATAAATGTTTTCAATCGATCATTGTATTTTTTTGGTAATTCTTTGTATTATAATTTCCTGGAAATTTTTATTTTCAAAAAACTACAGAATGCACTTGATATGGTTCGTCCACCCCTGGGAAAAATTTTAATGGGAGATTCTAGAGGCCAAAATAAGACGAAAATCAACAATATCAATTTCTTGATTGAGGCTTCCTTAAAAAGTTATTAAAAAATTTCAAATCATTCTGGAAAAATTATTTTTAGTTACTGCGGTTAATTACAATCATTTTTGGTGAATAGACATATCCTCGAAATCCTATCCTGTTTCGAGAAAAAAATTCAGTACGTAGACAAATTTTTCGGCGAAACTAAAAAATTTCAAATCATTGTAAAAAAATTATTTTTGGTTGCAGGGGTCAATTATAATCATTTTTGGTGAATAGACATACCCTCGAAATCCTATCCTGTTTCGAGAAAAAAATTCAGTAAGTGGACAAACTTTTCGGCGAAATTAGAAAATTTCAAATCATTTTAAAAAAATTATTCTGGGTTGCAGGGGTTAATTATAATCATTTTCGGTCAATACACATACCCTCGAAATCCTATCCTCTTTCGAGAAAAAAATTCCTTTCTGAAAATCTAACGTGATGCCACAAATGGTTCCCCGAAATTTCATGCGAATCTTTAAAATATCATAACTCCTGAACGGATTGGAGGATTTTAATGATTCTACATTGAAACAATGCGTATTAATGGAGCTCTAGAACCCCAGAAAAATGGGTCGAAAAAATACGATTGGATGTAAGGTCTACTTGCAGATGGCCGTTCTACAGGCGGAACTTTAAACGTTAATAACCTTTTAACGAAGCCTCGATCAACAAATTAGTATTCTTAATTTTTGTCTAATTTTGGCGTCTAGAATCTCCCATTATAATTTTTCCCAGGGATTGGCCGAACACCCTGTATAAAAATATAAGAAATATCTTCAAGTAAAAAAACGAATGTACGAATAAGAAGTGTTAATAAAAATATGAATTTGCATAAAGATCACATACATAATGTATTATACGTTGGTAAACGAATAGATAAGTGTAATCGAGGTACCAAATACGACGATGAAAAATGAAGGGGGTGGCGTTGAAATTTTCCTACAGTCGCGAAGAGGGGACTGTGGAAGAAAAGTGAGGGTGAAAAAAGGATGGAAAGTGAGAAGGATTTAATAAAATGATACGAAGCGAAGGGAGGAACGTGAGGGGTGCGTGTTCTTGAAGGACGGTTCATCGTTGGCGTCATCAGGAATACCATTCCGACGCGAATAAAATTACAAGACGGCGAACGAGAACGACCGCGCGGCATTGAACGTGACGATACACGCTTTCCCGTACTGACAATTATTTATAAATACGTGACGTCACGTTCCCGGCGTGCTCGCGCGACTCCACTTTGTACGCCGACGCTAATTAGACGGTTACGTCGTGAAAAAGTTCAACGAACTACGCCTCCCGCTGGTTGCGGACGTCGTGGTTTCCACTATGACACGGGGAACAGGTCTCTGTTACGGGCTTTCTATGTAAATATCGCACGCGAGCCGCGCGGGATTTTGTTCCTTTTGCGAGTCGTTTCATCCAGGACGAGGTTTCTACTTCGTGCTTCGTTCCAGGCAGATGAGCAGACATATTGGAAAAACCGATGTTTTCGTGTTTTCATTTTCTTGTTTCATCGGACATCGTTTATACGTTCTATTTGAAGTGGAAAGAGTAAAACCCTTTACCCGTAGTCGATTCGAACCGTGCATCGCGACATCGATGGAAAGTTCCACGAATTGTAACGGATATTCGGGGAAAGCAAATATTTACGTTTTATTAGAAATTTAACTTGGAAGGATTTTTATAATCGAAGAAAACATTTTGATTCGTCCATTAATAATATTGCTTTGAGGGCACGAATGTATCCTCAACTTCAGGAAGTCACTTCATTGTGGTTCTTTTACTTCTAAGAATATATTTTGAATGACAAAGTTATTGTACTCTTATTTAGTTATTCCAATTGTACGCGAATTTAACGAGAAACACAAAAGCAAAGCACGAATCTAGTATACCGCGATCGCGAATGCAACTGAATATCGTGTATAAGATAAGCCCTCGGAGCGTCGAATCTTAAAATATGAACATCCAGCGTGTCGATACTCGAAACACGAAGTGTAACTCCCTGTTACAGTAGGGGCCATTTTGTATCGCACGAGTGCGCGAGGAGGCTCGAGGTCGTCTAATAGCCATTAAATGCTAAGTATCGGAACGTCCCCTTTCCTGAAAATTACTTTGTCGCGCATGTAAATTGCACATTACTAATTCGCGTCTCCGTGTAACTCGATATTATCATTGCGCCATTACATCGGGGGCCGGAACTGGATGATTTACACGGATGACTCGTTTCTGTGGCTCTTAACGCGCTACGTTCAGTTTAATGCAATTTTCCGAGGACTGACAAGTCTCGTGTAGAAATATATAGTACGCCTCGTGCAATTGGGACGGGTCGTCCCACCTGTTCCATCGAAGAAAGAAACCGTAGAGAAGAAAGTTGAGTAGTTTAACGAGGTTTACTCTCGTAACAGCAGCGACGCATCTGCCAGATGCAATTGCACTTTTTCTCGAAGGAAATCACACGTTTCTTTCAGGACAAATTGATTTTTTATTTTTTAAAACGTTTCTTACATTATACAAACTTGTCCCATTTCGATAGACTGGAGATGACTCGAATTAATTTGCTTGTTCCAAGATCGAATACAAAATTTAGAAAATGTTACAATTTATAAGTTTAGTTCTTTCTGTTTTATTAAATTCTATCTTTCTTTTGTGCTTGACAAGCTTACATTTTATTTTTAAATTTGTCATTGCAATGTGGAAATTGGAAAAATTCTGTCACTATCTTTTATTGCATGATGTGTATAAGTTTTGTTACGAAGGTTTCGTTTTATAAATAAATCTTTTATTTTTTACAATCCTTTAGAAGTGTATCCAATCCTACTAGATCGAAGCTTCGTTGGAATCCATAGAAGCAGTAACAGAAAATTTTTTATCGAAACGAGCGGATTATTTTTATTGTTTTACGAACGAAGTTTGGTCCACCATGCGTTGTCCTACTTCTCCAATTTCTCCGAGCATCGACGCTCTAGACCTTCGCTTCAGAATCCCAACAAGTTCCAACCGGAGTTTCACGGTAATTCAATTATCTGCTCGGTCGATAACCAGTTCGATCCTTCACGATTAACAGCCGTAGAATCGTTACACGTGATCGGAGAATTTCAATCGTAATCAGGCCAGGTTAATTGAATTTCGTCGAACCTTGGGCACCGAACTCGCGGCGAATTTCCACGGCGCCTCGGAGTCAACTAGAAAAGAGGGCGATTCGTTTTCTTATTTAGTCAATCCGGCGCGCGCGATCGTTAAATTCGATCGGCCATGTAACGCCTGGCGTAATTGCGCTCGTGATCTTTGCGGCTGGCGTCTCGCTTTTTGCCGCGTGAGATCATCTGCCTTTCTCCCTTTACCTTGGATCTGCTTCTCCTTCTCCCTCCCCTCGACTTGGAATTCATTGTTTGCGCTACATGCCATTGGTATTTAATGAAGACTGGTACCTTTAGGACCGTCGACGCGATACCTCGGTCGTCGCGAATGGAAACGGTGCTTTCTCATCGACACGAACGAAACAATATTTCCACAAATTCGGTACCTGAAACATTTTAGGTGTACTTATTAGGATGATCTACGTAGACAAATAAGATTTCATTTATTCGTTTATTTTTTAATTCTTTCGTGTGAAATTTCATTCCTTCAAAGATTCGAAATATTCTTTAAACTAGTTAATTATATACTTATTTTTACTGAAGTGAGCCAATTTGACTCATACAACGAAATTGAAGTTTTTTAAAATTCTGATAAACGTAAGCCATAAATTCCATGTGTTTAAAGCGATTAACTGCTAAATCATTTTGTGAGTCAAATTGGGGAGGAATTAATATTTACATATGTATATATCATTACATAACTAAAAACCAACATTTCTATTTAAAAAATAATAATTAAGTTTTATATATAGTCTAATTGGCTCAGTCCGTAAATCTAGTGTTAATCTACAAACTTGAAATAGGAATTTAGGACCTCAAAAATATCCCCCACTCCTGATTTAATCAAAACCAAAATTGTTGTTCTTCCTTACTAATTCGATTTTCTCTTTTTGTTTCAGGTAAGCCGTTCGAGTTAAACGTAGTCGAATTCACAACTAATTTCCAAAGAAATTTCTGGTCACAGGTATTTATCACAGCTACTCATTGAGAAGTTGATGAATAATATATAATATTGGTTTTACAACTAAAATATTTATACAAGATTTAATTTACTGATTTGCCAGCGGGCTGTCTACCGGATAAACAAATAAAACTCGTATAATCGTTGAAAATGTTTCTAACAGCCTACTATCCATCAGCGTTTTAATAGCGATGGCGTAGTTTTGTAGCAACGATCGGAGAATCCCTTTTATTCATTGAAAAGCAATAATTGGACTCTATTACGAGATGCTTGCGGCCAATTTACAGGCACATCGGTACGTATCGAAAATTGCACGGTGCGTTATTACACAGCGCCCCCTTTCCGGTAGTCGCATAATTGACTTCCATAACACCTATCAACTCCGGTAAGTGAATAATATCGTAATGGTAATGCACGGTGTATAAATAATCCTGTTCGAAAGACCTTGCTCTTTTCATTGCGGTGTCCAACCGGATCGGTGCTCAACTACACGCGCGGTAAACAAATTATAAAATCGACCTACCCTAGTCGCAAGTTATTCGTGTTCTGCACGCGCGAAATCACTGTGGACGAATTATCATCATCGTGTTTTTTTAGATAGAAACGATCCAGACCCCTCGTAGATATCATCCTTCAAACGCTTTCGCGATTAATTTTGTCCCGTAGCCTGAAAACGCAACGTTTTCTTATATCACTTTTTATATAATTGTAGATAATTTGCGACAATTTGTTTGAAATTTCTGCTTTGCATTTTATATTCCTCCCTTGATTTCGTTTCTTGTTAGTTTTATTCGTACACGTTTTGCTCGTCTATCTGGGTTGTTCGTGTAGGTATCACGATTTTTAATATATCGAAGGTAAAAACATTTGAGACTTTCGAGTCTTTTGAGACATTTTTTACATTATCGAGATATTCAAGAATTTAAAAACAATTGAAATTTTCAAAGATTTTCAGGATATTCAAGACATTCAAAACTCGCAAGATTATAAGACTTTAAAGACATTCTATATTTCCATGACTAACAAAACTTCGTAGTCTTTCAAAATGTTCAAACATTCAAGACTTTCAAGACTTTAAAATCTCTCAAGATACTTAAGATCTTGAACCTCTTTCCAGACATTGTACACATTCTAGACATTCAAGTAATTCAAGCTATTTGAGATTTACAATGTAGACTCCCTAGACATTCAAGACTTCTACAACTTTCAATGCTTGCAAGTAATTTATGAGATTCCACACATTCGTCATTTTCCAGTCACTAAAAGTCTTATATTTCTAACTTGCTTGCAAATTTTAAAGCAAGGTTCGCTACTGGTAACCCCTAATCTAATTACCGTTTGCCTCGATCGTGAATCAATGACTCTCAATGGCGATATTCGGTTCAATGTCGGTCGGTTGTCCAACGTTTATTATTCGTGGAAGCACAGGCGGCGAAAGTATTTCCATTGAACCGAACGTGCACGCTAGTTTGTCGGCGTCAAATATTTTCATACTGTATCTAAACAGTATTCACACCGGTTCTTCATCGCCGGGGAAACATTTACTTCGCAAAGAAGCCGCGGGGCACGTCGAACCACGCATTGAACTTTTTCGAGCATCGACGATATAAGAAGTCGAGAGAAACGATAGATTCGAGCAAAGAAAGATCATTTTAAATTAAAATACTGTATACTTGAACAGGATTTAATTATAATTAGATCAAATATAGACTCTATACTCTGCTTAACTTTGTCTATTCTTGCAACGATCTTGGCTGTTTACTTTTTTCCAAGATCTACATATTCGATCTTTTGCAGCTAGAATTTTCATACACTTGTTTATACACACTAAGAATTGTCCACCACTTTAGCTAATATTTGGGACTAAACTTACTCTACCTGTGACCAAGATCAATAATAAATAATAAAAGTTCATATAAATTTCCATTCGTCGAATTAGTAATCGAACTCTTTCAAATATTCCATCTATATTGGAAATAATAAATAACTACATTTTGAATACATTTCCAAAATTGACCTTCTGTTTCTATTACATTGCAAAACGAATTTTGCCTGTAAATCTTTGAACGCTTATACCTTTTCAATAAAGCATTTTCAGGTATAAAATTTATATAAACTTTCGTCTATTTGACCTGAATATTAGTGTAATTTTGGTTCCAATTTTTTTGGACACTCTGTATACATTCACAAAACACTTATAATCAAAGTAGGAATATTCAGTCATATATGTATTCCATGATTCACACTTATCTTTTTTACCTGCAACAAATACGATTCTAGTACCAATGAAAAATGATTTTGCATCTGTAAAGAGATTAATACGGATTCGCGAGTTTAGTTTCATCGTTTGATTTTGATATCTCGTGTTCATTTCGGGTTTCCACGTTCGCGAAGAGTTTTGTCGCAAGTTTTTCATCGCAGTCGCGGTTTGTTAGATTTTCGTGCGGGAATGCTGGTTGTCCTTGCTTTCGTATGCCGGATCGCTCCCCTTCAAAGTAACAGCCGAGGAAACGCATCCGGTGCAGGCGTGCAGCACGCAGTCACGCGTGCGTTCTCTTGCGTTTCCCTCCTCCTCTCCGCCGATGTTGTGCTTTTCATTATGTTTTTGTTCCTAAACGCGCTCTAGCTAAGTGAGATTATCCACGTGGATATAAAAGGCCTGGCGTGGACTGCTTAATCACCTTGGACACGTGTTCATTATCACCTGGAAGAACGTGCATTCGTATTGCACGTTTCCTGGCCAGGTTTGTCGAATCATCAAAATGCGATACTAACCAGTCGCCAAGACACAGTCTATAGGATTTTCAGTTTCTCATATTGACAGATTTGCTACAATGTTTAAACTTAAAGCGTTTGAATTGCATTTCTGTTTTTTAGACGATTTTGTTAAGAATATTTCTACAACAACTATTTTAAGATTTTTTATCGATGCTTTATAAATTTATAAAATACTTATTTTTGTCCCTAGACTCTTCGGTATTCGGTTTCGGTTGATCAAAAGTCAGGTCTCATGAATTATTCCTGAATTATGCATCGACACGTGTTTATTACTACCCTGGACATAATTTTGCGTTGCACGTTGCCTGAATACGTTTATGCATGGATGAGAATACGATGCTAATGACAGTCGATTAGATTACAATTTTGGATAACCATTGTCTGTGTCTCTGATCTGTTACAATGTCAGGACTTCCAACGTGGTTGGATTCAGACTGACATTGTTCAGACGCCACTCTGAGAGGCTAGATTAGCTACTATAAATCATTTGTTCCTAGAATCAGATCTCTCCAAGTATACTTATATCTGTTTACCTTCATCTGGAGCAGGCTTTTATGTTGCACAGTGCACGCGTGGGTGTATCGATTCGTGTAACTCGTTGCTAATTAAGCCGCCAGTTCTTCCGTTTTGCAGACTCGTTACCAATATTTCCGTTCCCATCGATCAGCTACGGTCTTATTATTAGAATTTTATCCGATATCATTGGGATAAAATTGTCAAATACATCGATCGACTCATTAAAGCTTCTCGATATCGAGTGCCAGTCGATCAAGTATCAGATCCCTCCAATTATTTCCGGATCGCGTATGTTGCACGTCTCTTTATCATCGTCCGAAACGTGTTTTCTCGTTGCTTAGTACGTGTCTAGGTTCGTGGATTCGCGAGAATACGTGGTTAATGACTACCGGGTGACAGTCGATCGGATTTCTGTTTTGTATACCCACTGGCGAGGATGCAGCCTTCCTCGACGAAAGTGAAATTGCTCGAACAGTAGAACAGAACACGTAGAACGCCCGATGGAGCAGTTCTGGTGAAATGTCTTCGCGACTGCTTTCCAAACGGACGTGTCTCGTACCCGGAAACCTCAAGTTTACACGTTCCTCGGCTTCTTGGGACTGCGAGATCTTGATTGATGTCCTTGAACTGTTAGACGTCCATTAGCAGGCATGAGAAACTCATAGTTGCATCGACTGTTATTGTATACGGCGATACTAACATTGCAAGCTGTCGCTTTTCACGTTCTTCAAACAAGATTGAAAGATACCGCGTAGTATGCTCTGCCTGTACACACGTAGCCATTGTACACTAATTTTTCAAAGCCTGCAAACTTCGCACACCGTTTCAGTTCTCGTGCCCCTGA
Source organism: Colletes gigas (assembly GCF_013123115.1). Taxonomy (NCBI): domain Eukaryota; kingdom Metazoa; phylum Arthropoda; class Insecta; order Hymenoptera; family Colletidae; genus Colletes; species Colletes gigas. The sequence continues at coordinate 1,523,227 of NW_025106648.1, forward strand.
GAAACTTATTTAAATATAAATCCTATTCATTTCTTATTTTATTGCTATCTACGAACTTAGCTATGCCATCATTCTTGATGGAACGATTAAATCATTTGATTTTAATTTCCATTTCAAATATAAATCCCATTCATTTCTTATTTTATTATTATGTATGAACTTAGTAACCTTCGAAGAACAAAGCTAAGAAAGCTTGATTTGTGTGATGTATTTTGTGGAGTGTTTCCAAAATGGCGCAATTGTTATGATATTCTTGATCGATCTGTTAAATCAAAGCTCCAGCATTTGATTTTAATTTTCGTAAATTTGGTATTTGTAGTCGCGTTCAATTCTTTATGAATACGACCTGATACGAAACTCATTCGACACCCGATGTACAACAGAAAGGACGAAAAGTCAGGACGTACGCGTACGTACTGCGTTGCATAACTAATGGCGCGGCGATCGGGGAAGGATAGATCGGCTTCCCTCGCTATCTGAATAATAATTTGGCTTTTTCACCGTAGGATAGTCGCGTCGCCGACCCGTTCGACGTGAGAAGGTTCGAGTCGCGAATTTGCATATAAACGCCACCTCTAACGTTACCTTCGGTTCTATCGTTACCACCGAAAGCTAACGGTTGTTCTTTGTTCGTACACGATCATTAGCGATTATTAGCAGCAATTTTCGTGACTCGTGAGACGCGGTGCAGAACCAACGATTCGAGCCTCATCGATCCGCTACAATGTTAGAGGCTTTCGAACCGCGGATGAATTCACCGTTTCGAAGACGTTCAAGACTTTTAAGATTTTCAAGATGTCTGAAGACTTTCGACAGATTTAAGTATTCGAGACGTTCGAGCTTTTCATGGCCTTTAAGACTTTTGAAACGGTCAAGATATTCAAGATTGCAAAGGCATTCAGGACTTACGGGACTGTCCAGGCTTCGAATATATTCAGTACACTCGGGACTTCAGAAACTATGATAGTAGTCATGAGATTTGTCTTTCGTGACATTTTAGACTTTTAACATCTTTAAAGCCTTCAATATATTCCATATTTTTAGACATTTAACCCCTATGTAGGTGCATTCACCTGGTAGAGTCTCAAAATCTCACTTTGTTTCTTTTTTTAATTATAAATGAATACCATTTTATCCTTACTCTTGTCCAGTAAATAGAGTATAAAAATTTCCAAGATATCTAAACTTTCAAGATATTTAAGACACTTGAAACGTCCAAGACCACGTTGAAGATTCTCAAAAAGACTAGATTTGTAGAAGAATTTCAAAGCATTTAAGCTTTTCAATTTCATGACATTTTCAAAATATACAAGACTATAAGAACATTTACTATTTCCAATATTTAGACATCCGTTTCAACCTCGATTTTCTGAAAAATTTGCAAGCACCGGTATCAGAATTTATCACTGCAATTCCTCTCAGCACCTCAAAAATAGCTTCAGACTTGTCGTTGATATTAACTCATTTAAACATGATTTCGAAGCTAGTGTTTTCGGTAGCAGAGCTTTTAATTATTACTTATAAAATCGTTTATTGCTCGAAGTCGACTTTTAACATCGGATCGGTATTACTCCTGGCATAACGTATAGCGGCTCATAGTTCAGAAACGACGATATAAATTATCGGCGCGACGCCCCCGCTGTTGAGTAACAGTCGACCACGGCGTTGGTAAAATTGGCTGGGCACGTTTACTTTGTTATACAAACGGGAGAAAGAAGGAAGCTGGTGATCCCGGACCCGGTGAATCTAGAACGAACCCTGTATATCTCTCTTACGAGCAGCGGAACGCGGCAGTATCGAACCTCTTCATCTCGAGTAGCTCGACCTTTGCGAAACCTGGAAGTCTGGTATGATCGACTGCGCCGCTATCCGTGGAGCGATCTCCGATATTGGGTTAATTATTTTTTAGCGACCGTCTGACGGCGAGCTTCGTTGGCTCGTGGTAGCAGCCAGCAAGGAAAACCATTAATAATCTCTCGGGAAAAGATCCGCGAGAGGAGGAAGCCTCGTCGAATCCACACTCGGATAAAATCCCTAAAGCACGACCAATATGTGCAATTATGAAATTTTTTTTAATAGTACCATCCATCATGAAATTGCAATAAACAAACTGCGGAGTTTTATACAAATTCATATTTTTATTAATAGAATTAACGAAATGGGAGCTTTGCAGAGGGTTGAGACAACCCTTATATATAATAATTCGTATCTTGAAGCATTTCTTACATATTTTCATATTAAATGCATTCTGTAGTTTCTTGTGAATTAAAATTTCACATAAATGTATAAACACTAGCAGTCTAGTAATAAATGTTTGGGTTTGTAGGTATTAAATTTAATAGATTTAATTTGCCAGATTTTACAAAGTCACGAGTAGAAGAACATGGGAGATGCAAATGACTTTTAATCTTTATTTTCACACAAAGGTAAAAAACAATTCCTCTATCTTATCTAATAAAGAGATATATTCGTTGCACAGGTATACCACATGTTTACACATTTGCAACATATGTTTCATTCGAATTACCAGTATCAAAATATCGGGAAATATTTTGATGTATTCGTCTCTGTTTATTCTTCCATTATCTCACGCTCGTAATATATTACTTTTCGAAATGATTGATCACGTTCGTGTTCGGAGCGGTGATAAATCGACCGTTCGAATTTTGACCACGTTTCGGAGCATCTGTCTGACCGTTAAGCAGTGCGTATTCAGTAGATTTTTGCACGATCGAACGTTCGTTAGCTTATCTCGATCGGAGTTCGAAACATTGTAATACATCATGATTCGAAAATGGTCGTTAGCAGTCGGGTTGTTAAACGTCCGAGGAAAGAAGGAAGACTGATTTCTCTGCACGTACTTCAAATCCAACACAAACGAGCTGCGTATGATATCCTTTATGGCTTGCCTTGAATCCGGCGTCTATCTTAATTCGCGATCTTAATACGTCATGGGGATCGTGATCGTCCGACGCGTCAGCGTCACGTGTCGCTGACGGGTAAATTCGTCTTCGTCCACCTGCCTCGAACCCGAGGACGAACTTTTTTGTCGCGTAAACGTATCGTTTCGTTCCCGTTCCCGCTCTCTCGTTTAATATCTATAATTGTACGTTTTCCGTGGCTGTCCCAGTTTCGTAACTCGCGGTGGAAGGGTGGCCATTCAGCCGAACGATGGCGACTCTTCATCGTTCGGTTTCTAGAGCCACAGTGAAAGGCGAGTCCACCGTCGTCGACAGAATTCTACTACAATTTCTCTCGCTGCAGGTGCGAAGTTTATTTCACGGATGACTCGAGAGTTCTCGAACGAGTCCGTCGCTATCTCGATCGAACGCAATGTGGGACAGAAAAATAGCGGCCTTGGCTTCTGAAACCTCCTTTTACCTAAAAGTTGCAGAGATATCGATAAGCGTTCCCGCGTTCCACTTTAATATTTCAAACTTACGAGACGCGAAACTGAACGTGGTTTTCCATTAGCGAAACTTTCGAGGCGATTAGAAATTTTATTTATTATCCATTGACGTACGATTTAATTTAATTTTTTGAATGTATACTGTGTAATTTTTTATTAGCGATTTTTTCGAAAATTATAATATTGTGAAAACGTAATCCGTAGAAGTGAAATGCATATTCGTGCGCAAGGAAATCATATTGAATATCTTTTGTAATTTTACTAATATAGAGTTCTAATAAACACAATGTTATGAAATATTCAAACTTCCTTTATTCTCGTATAGTTCATGGATGAACTCGTCTTGACACATATTTTCATATGAAATAAAAAAATATGGCATTTCTCGCAAAATAACGTAAATATGCATATACACTGTCGTATTGATTATAAAAAACAATAAAACTTTTTCCTCTCTAATTTTTGTCTAATCACAATAGTTTTCTAAAAAATCGTTTGCTAGTAATAGCGTGGACACCTTGTATATTCGTACATGTAGCGACCATAGAAAATAACAGGTCTGTTTTACGAGTATAAAACATAAAAATTTGAAGAAGATATCTTAAACTGTAGGATGATCGTAATCGATAAGAGTTCGATGATTAAACTTTAGTACTTACACAAATCGTTAGAGGAGCATTTTTTTCGTACAAACTATTCGGTATTACATGTAAATATTTGCTAATATTTGAAGAAGCCATTGCAAGGGCGTCACAGTTTATCTATATTGATCACGAGTGGCATCGTTTGCTCCGAAACATAGCCTAGATTCAGCCAAGATTTAACCCGGATAAACACCGAGCTTTTTTTACGCGTGTAAAAGTCTTGAAAAGATGACCTCTCGAGGAATGTAGGATTTATACCTGCTGAAACGTCCCCGGTGACCTACCTCTGGAATCGAACGGAGCACTGGGAATCGCCAGGGGCATAATCTCCCATGCTTCACGCCCAACTCTTTTCAGCATCCGAGCATAGACCTAACTCAGATCCCACGATGACCTAATCTAAACTAACATACAACAGTTTTCGTTCCGAACCGCGAGGCGATACGTTTTGGCCAGTTTTTTTAAGGGCAACACGCTTGGAGGAGCGTCGAAGGATGAAACGATGGATGAAATATCGAAAAGGCTGTAGGTTCGCCATCCTTGGATTGGTTGGCGTAACCTGTGTGCTCTTTCTCTCTCTCGCGTTCGCTCTCGATCTCACCAGTTCCCGGTTTCCCTGGCGCGCAGTGTCAAGTTCATCGTTCAACGCTCGTCCTACGTGTGCTAACGCACTCGGCTCGCTTCCTCTTCGGCCCGTAATTATGCCTCTTGCGCAAAAGCTTGTACGGCGACGTTCGTGTCTTCGTGCAACTGCGAGCCGGCCAGCCGAGACCTTCTTAGCGGTCTCGATCGACGGCTCGAGGCCGTTTGCCCCGTGCACTTCCTCCATCGCCTTCGATTCCGCGGAACGCGTACCTCCGAGTTACACGGAAACCGCGCGCGATCTCGCAGTTGGACCCCCGGACTACGACTTGGCTAAATTTCGCTTCGTAACTAGCTAAATTACTCCGGCTTCACGTGGGATAAATAAACCCGCGCGTTCGTACACGCATGGCAAATTGTTTCGACCAGTTGTTGCCCCCGAGTTGTTTACGCAATCCAACCAGATACCGGTACTTCTGTTTGCGTACGGATACAATATGAGTTAGAAATAGGTATAATTTTGATAAATGGCATGGCAAGTTTCGAGAATTTATTTTAGTGGTAAATACTGAAAGGGTTAAGAGGAACGTGGTACCACGAGTATTAGTACGGTGGTTCTAAATGTGCAAATAGGCAATTTTTTCATGGTAGGAAATATCTTCGTTCAATAATAAATTTTAGGTTCTAACTTATAATTTATTCCCATCTTTTAGATAGCTCTATAATTCTAATAAAAAGCTTAACAAGCACTATTTAATGATCTCTTAGGAGAGCGTATTTTAAATAAAATCAAAATGTTTAGAAAACATTTTTACTACTTTTGATTCGTTTTTTGGTGGCATTCTCTTCGTAAGTTTTACATTTTGTACAGATTTGCGCTTCATTTGTTCCTTTTTCAAAATATAACAGTATAATATATGGAAAATGCTCCATTTGGATGTCCATTTGTAAAATTATACCAAAATTATAAAAAAAATCCGATCCTCAAGCTTTTTCGTGAAAATATACAACTAAATGTTAACTATCAAATAATGCTTTTAAGATCTGAACCGACGTTAGTTGCATTTCACAGTGCCTGAAGAGAAGTATCAATACAATAGAATATTCAATAGAAAGTAGAATTATTTTTTTTCCGAAACAATAAATATTCTGTAACATAACAATAATAGGATCGTGATCAAAGATCCTCTATAAAAGATCTATAAAAGACGAGGCTCTAGGTTCGTATTAAGCCTAACCCATAAATAATCTGCATAATTTTTAAACAATAACAATAGTAATAATGAGGTAACAACAATATCCAACGTATTATACGATGTGCAATAAATACAGAAGATATAACTGTGTCGACTGTTACTTCAATACTAAACTCGATAATGTCTGACCAAGGATCGGGATTATCTACTTAAACGCGTGTCATAGTCATATTTTTTATGTTGTTTGTTCGAATTTTGCCATATTTATCTATCTTGTACGATCGATTTAGTGTATTTCTACTTTCGAACGAACATCAATCACTTAACCAATTAGAGAAACTAAAACCATTTTTTTTGTGTTACTAATTAGCACTAGGACTACCAAACTGGTAAAAATGATTAGTAATTTCTAATAAAAATTGCTACAAATTTACTCAACTGGATTTTTGCAAATTTACCATGGTCATTCTATAAGAGAACGAATGAACATTTATTTTCATTGCATTATACATTTCTTCAAGTATCTATCATTTTAATTTCTTTCGTACAAATAAATACACTATAATTGTCGTTAGTTCTAGTGTTAAATCGGGCAATTCGAGATGATTTGTTTGTGCATTGGGCTCGATGGAATCAAATTATTTCTTCGTAACTTCTAAATATTTAACAAATAAATTAAATAGAAATTCAACTAGGATCAAAGAAAATTTTTTAAGTGATGTTCTCATTTTTTTCTGATTCGAATGAAATCCTTCCGTGCAAATTATGCAAGAATGCGCGATTTCGTCGAATCACAAGAATTATAGTCATCCTGACCGCGATCCGTTCTCCTGACGTAACGATTAGGATTTTTGGTCGTTGGAGCCGTTCTCGTAGAAGAAATTTGCATACCTGGATTTTGGCGACTGAAATTCCTTCGAGTTCGAAGACTAGCCAGTCTCGGAATGTTTCAGTGTCGAACGTGGAGTATGGCAATGAATTTTCTAGCGAAGAATAGCGGGCACAGACGGCGACGTTGCGTCTGACTCGATTCTGTCTAATCTACTAGATTTACGTTTAAAATAGAATTCCCTCTATTACATTCTCTATGGAATCATTTCCGAATAATCGTCTCGTGAACAACTCGGTCTTATTTTGAAATTGCAATTGAAATTATATACTAGAAGCATTTTGCAAAAATTACACTTTCAATCCATCGAGTACCAAACTATTTTTCCCCTGAAAATCGTGACTTTATGTATGAAACCTTGTTTTAAAATGGTTTAAAAACAAATTATAATTAAGCTCTTCCTGAATTTGATATGAATTTGATACAACCAGGGAGGGGGTTATTGTACATGAAAAAACAAATCAAAATTAAATGATCCAATTTTTAAACAATATTTTAAAACAAAAATGTATAAAAATATTTTAAGCTTTCCTCGATTAAAAGCGAGAATTATTTGTCAATTGAAGAATTAAAAATACAGAATACATTAGAATGCGTTCATAGAACTATAATTCAGAGAACACAATGAGCAATTTTCAACAATTTTTGTATTAATTAAGTTAACCTAATAAGTTTATTATATGCCATATTTTCATTTAAATCCACTCTAAATCCATAAACAGAGTTAACTAACACTACATATTGGTTTTCTCAACAATAAGAGCTCAAATGAAAAAGTCTTATTTTTTATTTTCCATTTGTTTTTTCATGTAAAACCATCCCCTTCTCGCTTGTACCACCGAAGTTGAGACACCCTGTATACAGTCCATACCGAATTAAAGTAACCAATGAAGATGGTCGGAATCTTTGCACGGAAAATTGAAAAAATCAACATCGACCGGGAGGGTTAATGGGTTAATATTTGCGAACACTGGCGAGACTGCTTTCGGGGTACGTTCCCATCGATCTCGCGAAGAAACGGAGAAGAATCGAGACACGAAAACGTGAACGAGAGAGGGACCAGATAAAAAGGTGAACGACCTCCGAAGCGCCGAACGGCTTAATATTTCTATACCGGCTGTGACGCATAAATTACGAGGAGCGTGTGCACGATGGAAGGAACAGGAAGTGCCGCAGTACCGACACACGATTTGACAAAGTATTATCGATACGTGACGAGAAAGTCGAGCCTTTGTTACATTGCACACGCGTGGGATTGCCATTCGCTGCACGAAGAACACTCGCTCGATTTTCGTGGTACTGCACCGCGAGGTAGAATGTTCGAACACGGCCCTCGACCCCTTTCAAACATCCTGTCGTCTCTAAAAAAAACGTAAACGTGTACGAAATTTCGCGTTCCCGTACATTTTGTCCAACCCCGAAAATCGGTCGCGAAAGCAACGTTCGCCTTTTGCGGAGAAAGAAGATTTTGCGCTAGTAGTATTGGGTTAAACGTTATAGTCAGCCTTCGCGAGGCATATTCGTCGTTGAGCACGTTCTACTTGCAGTAGCATTTTTCCCTTAATTCTTTGACTCCCTCGTCGGCCATATTTGGCTTTAGAAGACGTTTCACTTTGGAACTAAAAATAATTCATAAATTTTAGCGAGCTTATAAAAATAAGTACTGAGACAAATTTTAATTTATGTTGTTTACAACTGTCTAAAATCAAAGCATTGGTTTCGTAACAAATTTTATTATAGTAATTTTATCATGATTTAGTTTTGTTATGCTTTCTTTAAAACACCATTTGGTTAAATTTGAGAATTTAAATTATTCTAGTTCATATTGAAAAGGGTCATCTGACTAATATAAAATTCTTTTTTTATTAAAGTATTTTACCCGCTATGGAGGTGTTGCCATTTTCTCAAATATTTATTACATAATAAAAACGAGCTAAAAATGTTATAGAAACCTCGACCGGGTTGATTGTACCGTTCATCTGAAGTAAATTCCCCCCAAAATACTTATTTTTCGGAGCGACCGAGAACGGGAGAAAAAGAGCAGAAAGTTAGTCGTGATTTACAGAGTAGACGTCGTTCATTGAGAGTCAGAAAGGCATTGCACTAACAAAGGTAACCCCAAAACGACGCGAGCTGCAACAAGAGTGACTCTTGCCAAAAATGACTACCAGAAACTGCATTCGAAATTTAAACTCCGTATGATGTTAGTATTCCAAGTCTTCGCTGATAGAAAGTTCGAGCCTGATTCGCTTTCGTAAACTCGGGATTCGAGTTTTCTTCCTGTTTGTCACTCGATGGTACAATGAAAGAAAACCACACATTTTCAATTGTAAAAAACAAAATAAGAAAACCGTACTTTGATCCGCTACCAACCACAAGCACGATTCGTTACAGAAATTTATATTTAATTATAAAAGAGTCCTCTTATTTGTCACTTGATGATAGAATGAATGAAAACCACACATTTTCAATTATGAAAAATAAAATAAGAAAACTGTACTTTGATCCGCTACGAACCATGAGTACGATTTGTAAGTAACGATTCATTACAAAAATGTATATTTATTCATAAAAAAAGTAACAAGTTTTTTGGTCGCTCAGAGTCGCGATGGGAATTTGTCCAAAAAATTGTCAACGCGTTAAAAGACAAAATTGGAATATTGGTACGATGCACTAGTAAATCTAATTAACTAATAAAATGGATTCGTGTGCCGAATTAGAATACGCGCGATTAATTTTTCATCGCTGTTCGAAAATACGCATTGAACTCGGAAAGGTTAAGAACCGCTGGTTTATCGAAGATTGATAAATAGAACGAAGATGGAGATCAACGAGTGGCAAATTAATAATCCATGAGACGAGGTTGGGTGTCGATAGTTCCATGGTCGGAGACGTCCAAGCGTCAGACCATACAAATGACCGGTGTCGGGGCAGGCGAATTAAAAAATGGCGATGTACGATTTCGCAAGCGGTACTCTCTAGCGGGCTCTATTGTCTACGCTGACAAAAGGAACGGTGCGTGGCGTTTTTATTCTTTTTTTACGCGGTTGGTTCCCGAGGAGAATGCACATTTACACGGGGGATAAGGAAGCCGTGGCAGGGAATGACAGACGTTATTGATACGTGACGAGAAAGCGAACCCCTCCTTTTGCGGGCCCCGTGTGGGATTGGCATTCGTTGCGCGACGCTGCAAATGGGAAACAGTCGGGATGAGCCAGGACGTCGGTATGCAAACTGATTCAACCCTGGACTTTTTTCAATTTTCTGTCCTCTCCGGTGGGTGACGTGTCGCGTTACGCTATACGTTACTGTTCAATTTCCATGGACGAAATTGGAATATCAATCCCCGGGAATCGGAGAAATTTATTCGATTCTACGAACGAGCATTATGGAGTCGTTAACTTCGATTTTAATTTTCCGTTTACTGTGTTAGCAATTCTCTCAAAACTGGTGACACGAATATCTTTCGAAAATTTAAACTTTGGACAGATAGGCACCATCTTGGTTTTATATTCCATACATAATTACAGAAAATAATCTTAAAAAGTATTAGGAATACAAGGGGGTGACTATAGAGGCTCTAGTTCTCTCCCATTGACAGAAAAATACATTATCTGTATCTTAATCCTTATGAGATATTTCTTTGTCTATTGGCAAATCGTCAAACTTTAATATTTCTATTTCTGTCTTGTAATTTATAGGGGTGGCGTTTACATTTTCGAACCCTCGAAGTCTCGTATACTTCAGATCATGTTTCATTACCCCCTTTTACGAAATATGCATTTATGTGACTTAAACAGAGCCCCAATAATGTAACTACATTGCGAAAGATAAATATAGCACCAATTTTCGAGAGTTTCAAAGTATTAATTAATGACTTCTAAATATTAATAGTATTACGTAAGTCAGGCCAAAATGAAAGGGCGAACATAACATTTATTTAACACAAAATATAACAATAACACAAGTATTTTACAGGTGCACAACTATAGCACCAATACAATTATAACGTAATAACAATATTAAGTTACAATGAAATGATTAAGTTATAATTTGAATATTAACTCAAAACCCTTGAAGTGTAATTAGAATGAAAATGGTGCTCTAGTTTTGCACCAATTGTACATCAGTATGTTTCAACTGAAGTTCATTAATTACTTCTTCATGTTATACAATTATTTTCTTTGTATTTTTCATTTAAATTATAAAGATTTTAAAAATGTCAGCCATGCTATGGTTATGCACCGCAGTGTAAATAAACGCGTGCAATTCGCATTGGGTTGCTGACCTCTGCGAGAGGCCTTCCAAGTCCCGAAGAATTTTTGTTAGCATCCTGTACAGTGACTCTTATTGCGCGTAATGCGCTAACCTCCATCGCGTAGATCGCATTTGCACGAGCCGCAATCTGTACGATATTAAAATCACCTCCTTCCACGTGGCTCTAAAACCAATTGAACGCTCGCTTTACGATATAATTATGCACCTGGAGCGTTCGGCCAATATCTAGAGAAAACGCGTCCGCTCTCGCTCTAAATCTCCCATTCCTATTGCCGTAATAATATTTCTGACGTTTCCGTGAACGAGGAAATGATGGAGTTTCTCGTTGCAGAAATTTCATATTTTTCGCAACGACGGAGAGCAATTACGTAACAGATCCACGGAGAATCGCGGCTCTTTGGATCTCTCTTCTCCATTCTAGGATCTCGAACGAAGTCATTCTTGCTTAATTTGACGCGCGAAGTTCACGCGTTATCCTGTTGCAAACGCGTGTTTGAATTTTATTTTCATTCGTTCGAGACTCCATTGTTTTTAACCTACATCGTTAATAACGACTACAATAAAAACGAAAGCTATCGAGTCGAGTATCAACAGTCGATTGTGTACTACGAAATGAAAAGTACACGAACGCGTTGGACGACCTAATATTTTAGACTCCAAGAAACAATATTGTCTCGATTAAATCAGTGATCTTCCTCATATTTTCATTTATACGAATAAAGAAAATTGTAATCTAGTAGCGAACTGTTCATTGATAATAAAGTAATTGTAGAGTTTATATAATATATAATACTGAATAATAATCGTGATTAACCCCTTGACGTACGATTTAATTCTAAATACTTTTTCAAATGTATACTATTTAAATTTGTTCGTATAAAAAATGGCCACGAAAAAGAATAGATAGAAAAGAACTGTTTTGACTTTAATGCATACAACTCGATGACAAGTAGGAAGCCTCATGGTTGTGAAACTTGACATCAAGAACTTATGACGAGTCAGACTCATTGTTGTACAACAAGGGGTTAACATTTTGGGTGAAACGTTTTGCAATGTCGAACAAATGGGTTGAACGATCGAGATCGTGGAACGAAATTTACGGGAGTTTTTCTTCTTTTCCGAGCCACGAGCAGAAATTCCGACAGAGTCACCGACTTCGCGCGCGTTCGTGACCACCGGCCGTAAGTATTCGCGACGAAACGTCTAGGTACATCATCCTGGACGATTTAAGGGATTAGGTTGAATTGCCTCGGCTCTCTAGAAATAACCTTAGCAGTTTCTGCCCGCGTCGTGCATAAACGAGCACGCGAGCACCCGAACTTTTGGCAATCGACGTTGAATTTTTACCATTCCGCTTAGCTCGCACGCCACGAATCATCCTACGTCCCGATTATTTGCACGCCAATGAACGACTCGAACGATTCGACACATATTTCACGATTTATCATGTGTTTCGAAACGTCGATTTAAGCACGGAAGTCTTTAATGTCGTCGAAGAATATTTTATTTTAGTATATCTTCGATGATATTAGAGATTCTTGAAGATTTCGATCACTTTTTAAATGTACAAAATTTAATTAGAAACACGCCAGAGATAACGAAATATCTTTGTACAAATCACAATTTATAAACAAGATTAGCTTATCGTCGATTTCGAATCAAGATAAGTTTTATATGATTAAGTTCAAATTCCACAATTCCCTATTTCCTGGTTCACTGTAAATAAGAAAAAAGAGAAAGGTTTCGTTCGATTTTTTACAAAGTATAGAAAAACGAAATTTCGAAATTTTCACGTAACTTTCGATGTCGGTCGGTGAGCGAGCGTCAAAAAGTTTTTATCGGCTGGTTAAGCAGACACGTGCAATTAGTTGAAACGGTGATTGGTAACCTCTTTAGTCGTGATGCATGTTAGAAAGCACGCCAGCGATTCAGAGAAATTGCGACGATCACGAAACGAACGCGTCGATACGCACGCGGACGCTGACCGAGAAATACGCTTCGTTGCGCGACGTAACTTGCCTTTATGCACGCTGAAAACTGCCGTGTCATTACACCGGAGCAATAAAATATCAATATTTAAACGAACAAGTGGACCGTATTATTCGTCGAATTCAAACGAACGTCTCAATCGTTGGATTCTATCGAAATGTCACTGGTACGCGAAATAATAATGTTCTACACTTTAACTATTTATCTTTCTCGAGTAGTTCACTTGTTTATTTGAATTCATCATTCGTATTATTTTAACAAATATTGGACAACTCGTGTATCTAACAAGGACCCCAATTGTTTAATTTTTGTTTTATTGTAAATGTTTATTGCGTTCACAGTGTATATGATGCTGGATGATAATTGCCCATGTATGCAATAAAGATACAAATGATAGCAATAAATGTATCGTGTTCAATATTTAAAGTAATGATTTACAAAAATATACAATTAATATAGTGCTAAAATTTTCTTATAATACAGGTAATTTTGATACGCTTTAGCACTATATTAATTGTATATTTTTGTGAATCATTACTTTAAATATTAAATAAGATACATTTATTCTTATCATTCATAAAAGTCAGAAAAGTCTATTATTTAAATTTCGATCGCTTCAAAAGTTTCATTATTCACTGGCAAATGTTGCACAACTTTATTAATTTTCGAATTTTACCAAGTTTAAGGTACACCTGGTCCCAATTACGCGACACGTTCCGTATATTTAAAAACTTGACACTAAAGTTTCCTACGTAAATATCTCGACTGGTCGTTTCGGTCTTCTAGGACTTTTTTTTCTAGAAAGCTCGTCGATTACTATTATATTCCGGCGAGTGGAACTCCTTGGAACACCTCTGCTCGTCGGTTTTACATTCGTTACGATCGGTCGTTGGAAAAATTCCTGTCGAATCTACATACGTACGCTGGCTGCTAGTGCGTTTAGTTTACTACCCCATTTTCCCCGCTTTTCGTAACGAACGATCGTAATTCCGTTATCTTGCGCCATTCGGCCGGTCGCTCGAACTTTTAGCCAGTTTATCGCGGCTCGTTTTCGTTTTATCGTCCCGAGTCGGCGAGTGTTTCTTTGTGTGTCTCGGCGAGCCGATAGCGAAACTACTTTCAGCGGCGATTGTATTTTTAATAGGCTTTCCAGCTGTCGTTACGACTTTCGCGGGATTTTGGATCGTCCGCGGATTGTTCTACGCGTCAAATCGTCGGCCGTAGTTCTGTCCTTTTTCGAAAAATAATTTTATTAACCATTTCGGCACGAACACGGGAAGGCTCTCTCGCACCGAGTGCTCGCCAGCTCCGAAATAGCATAATCAATTTACGCGATGCACTTTAACGCTTTATTGTGACTTCAAAGGTTGATGTAGAAGCGCGGCTCCGCGCGATGTAGACTCGAAATAGGTCTCGATTTTCTTTTTTGCTCGAAACGTAGAGAATTTCGCACAATTTTAAAAATTAAAAGAGAATACTGCAAAATTTATTACTGATAGGATTTATAATGACGAGTCTGACTCGTTACAAATTCTTGTAGGCAAATTTTAGGCTCCTCATATTTACATTTACGAGGTATTCTATTCCTTTTCGTGGCCATTTCTTGTACAACCAAATTTAAACAAAAATAAATAGTATACATTTGAAAAATTATTTGGAATTAAATCGTACGTCAAGGGGTTATTCACGATTATTATTCAGTATTATGTAGAGTATATACTCTACAATTACTTTATTATCAATGAACGATTCAGTATTATATTAGAATTTTCTTTATTCGTATAAATGAAAAAGTGAGGAAGATCACTGATTTACTCAAGACAATATTGTTTCTGGTGTCGTTTTTCTTGTTTCTTTCCATTATCGCTACAATTTAAACTACAAAATCTCGTTCATGTATTTCAGACACACGAGACGCGAGAGTCTAACATTTATATCGTGCGCCTTTTGCAATTATGTGAATATTCTGCAGAGAATTGACAGTAATTTGTATATATCACATCAAAATTACGAACAAATCTTTGCGATCTTTCACCAAGCACGGTTTCACGTGTTTATCCGGTGTTGTTTGAGTTAACTCGGGCGTGGCAGTTAAGTGGTTCAGATATATTGAACCAAGACCAATCAATTTACCCATTGGCCATTGTAAACCATATATAGGGAACGCAAGAAAATATCCCGAGAAATCTAGATGCAGATCGAGCAAACGAAAATTTTACGTTTCGACTTTCGCTTAAAATCGTCTTCAGAAATTTCGATAACGTTTCGATCTCAATAAAATACGATTCGGAGAAATAATTTGTTCGTCGATGTAAGGTAAAGAAAAAAGAAATATTTCTCTGATCGATCGTAAAAATTTACCAAAGTTTATTTCTCTGGTATCTGGGGCGCATAAATTTCCAACCCTTTTAAGGGATGGTTTCCAAGAAGCCTGGAATCGTGGTAGTCTCGATTATCGTAACACTCTCTTAATTAATACGAAACGCGTGGTAGAGGTGGCTCGATTAAAATTCTTGCGTTTAATTACGCGGAGCGGCCGGTTCGCCTAATCGGGTTCTCTGTTCCGATGACAACAGGGTGCGGCCAACAGGGTGCGCCCGACACCCTGACGCGCCCGGCGTAGCCAAAGGGGGAAACAGAAAAGAAAAATAAAAAGCGTGGAAGAGGAACGAAACGACGCGAAGGAAAAGAATCGAGGGTTGGGCCCGGCTTGCACATTGGGAAATCGAATCGCGGAGGACAGATAGCTGCCAGATGGATAGAACAAAGGAGAAAATGTGTCTGGAATGACAACGACTGTTGCAACGATCGCGCCGCCAACCATTGTATTTGCTTAATGCTCGCGCACGGGCGCAATTTTAATTATCGATCGACCGATTGGTTTGTTTAGAGTTTAAATTGAATTTCCTCGGTGATTCATACAGTTTTGCAGACTTCGTCGACGCTGGAAACGATCCTTCCTAAAAAGAGTCTGTGTTTTCTGTTGGCTGGGAAGTCTCCATGGCGCGACAGGAAATTTTCAGACGAAATTAATCGAATTCGGGGAATTTTGGCAAAAACATCTTCGTGAAGGAAGCAGCGAATAAACTTGGATTCGATCAAAATATGGAGAACGTTTATGTAGGGTGTTCACCTTATTACTAGCCAGCGATTTTTTCGAAAATTATTGTGATTAAAAAAAAATGAGAGACCCTCTACAGAGCTTCCATTTCATTAATTCTATTGATAAAAATGTGAATTTGCATAAAGATCCGCAGTCTAGTTATCGTATAGTACATGAATAAACTCGTCTTCATTGAAAATCACCTTCATTTCTTGCAAAATAATGTAAATATGTCAAAGTGATATACACTGTTCTATTGATCAGAAAAAACTATAAAATTTTTACCTTTCTCACGTTTTTCTAATCGCAATAGTTTTCAAAAATATCTCTGGCTAGTAATAGCGTGAACATCTTATATAAAAAAAAAATTAAATAGTACACATTTGAAAAATTGCTAGTAATTAAAGCATACATGAATAATGTGATTTTACATGAAAAAAAAATGAAAAAATACACGAGATAGGAATTAAGTAGAAACAGTGGGCAATGGACAGACACGTCAGAAGAACTCATTACACTCGAACTTGCAAAGTCTTTCTTAGATACTTAATAACATTTTAAACGTTTGCAAACCCTAAGTACGCAGTTAGAAAATAATTATTTCATTTTGATTAATTAGAGACTATGCAATTGTGTGGAAGTCGAGTCCATGTTGACACGAGCATATTTTATAAGCCAGTGTATCTCGAATGCCATTACCAGTTAAGTATGTTTTGCCGAGTTGGATTAATTACCTGTCAGGAACAATGCTAACGATATTATCCATCCGATCTCGACGATAGAGATTTTTTTAATTGCCCGGTGACACTGTTTCCGAAGGAAACTGTACGTTACTTTATTTAATATCTTCGTCCCAGTTACCACCGGCTCGCCTTGTCGTTCAAACACGTTCGTTTATTTATTTCAAGAACAGGTCGTCGCGAAGGTTATTTATAATACTGTTAACCCCTAACGAACAAAGCGAACGGGTCTCGGTGATTCCAGCTTATCGCCTGCCCCTTGACCTATTAACTGCGTGCTCGTTTTTAAAGGGTTGGCAATCAGTGTTCGAGGATACGAGCTCGTCGGACTCTCGATTGGAAAGTTCTGATCTTTCACGATTTTATTCCGGATTGAAAATTTTACTCCATGAATATTCCTCGATAAAGCTGCTCTTTGTACGTTTCTTTTATAAAGAAAGTTTCTGGCCGGTGTAGAAATTAATACGGTAATTCTGAACTTTGATAAAGATACGATCGACGTTTCTTGCAGCCATTGTTAAATTAATTATCTTTTCCTGGTTTTTCCAACTTTCTAGAATGTTATCGAAATACACTCTGCGGCAAAAAGGTAGCACACTGTATTTATTTTTGAAATAATATATTGCATTGTTTTTTATGTTTGTAATGTCTTATAATAATAACGAATTATAGAAGTATATTTCAAAATATTTTTTGCGAGAAAATTAAATTTCATTTTACAATACTGAAAAACAATGAAAAATCTTATTATCTCTTAAACGTACAAATGTCTTATAATAATTTGTTGTTTTGTGTGCTATCATTCGAATTACCTCTGACATACTAAGTAGAAAAACATGTTGACCCTGAACATGTGCAATATATAATTAATATATGTTTACGAAAAGAATCAAAATTACTTAGCGTGCTATCATTTTGTCGGGTATTGTATGCATAAAATAGCAGTGAATTAATGAGAAAACAGAAAAATGTGGGATCGATTCGATCCGCTCGTTTGCAATTGAGATAATATTAGAAACTCGTTCGGGCTGCGGCAGCCACACGGGGAAGTTCCCCTTTTAATTCCCGGCATACCTTTCGTCAAAAAGCACGCGGATCGAAGGATGGGGCAGGCTTTGTTTAGTACGTCACTGGGTCACCGGTTCGGCAGGTTCGAGACGGGTAGGACGAAACTTTACGTGGAAGCGGGCCACGTTCGACGCGCCAGGAATTTAACCGTGAAATTCCACCGCGTCCCACTGCAGCGTACCGAAACGAAATTGTTTAAGAACCGATACACGGACTCGGTATTAAAACAAATGAAAATGCAACGAACGTTTGGCATTCCTCGTGCAAAGTATCTCGACGGATACGTGCTTATAGTCATTGTCGAGAGGCTGGTGATTAACGTCTTTGTACGTTGGAATAAAAAAGGGCGAGGTCTTAAGAATGTTCGAAGCAAGACGAAACGTCTATTCGTATTTTAATATTTTAGTATTCTTACGTTTACAAAAACACCGATTTTACAATGTACCAAAACCTTTGGTATCCATAAATTACTGCTTTTTTACGTTTCTATAGTCTTCAATATTTTTGTACATTTTTATATTCATCTTTGATCACGTTCGTTATATACATTTGCACCCCTATTTTCAGTAGTTTCGTATTCCTGAAATTTCTATATTCCTGGTCATCCATATTTCCATACACCTATTTTCCTATATTTCTATATTCCTGTACGCCTATGTTTCAGTATTTCTATATTCCCGAGCACCTATATTTCTGTATACAGATACCTCCGAGCTCCTGTATTTATGCTCTCCTGTATTCCAGACTGTCTACATTTACATAGCTCTGTATTTCACCACTACTGTGTCCCCGGTACTCCTACAGTTCTGAGCTCCTGTACTTTTCTATTCCTACGTTTCAGAATATCTATATTCACATGCTTCTGTATTTCAAAGTCACTGTATTTCTGTACTCCTATATTTCTGGACCCCTGTACTTCTCTACTCCTACGTTTCTATGCTTCTATATTCTAGATATCTATATTTGCATACCCCTATATTTCAGCGCTGCTGTATTTCTGTACTCCTATAATTCTGAACTCCTGTACTCCTCTACTTCTGTCTCCCTATACGCCTGTATTCTAGAAAGTTATACTCACGTACTTCTGTATTTCAGCATTCCTGAATTTCGGTACTCCTATATCTTTCAACTCTTGAATTTCTATAGTCCCATATTTTAGAATATCTGTATTTACATACGTATTTCTGTAGTTCAACTCCGTTGTACCTCTGTACTCCTGTACCTCGGCGCACCCGTATTATCCTATTTCTACGCTTCTTGCAATTTCTATACTTCTTCGTGTCTCTAATAGGTATTTTATTCTTTTTATTATTTTTTTTACGTAATACATCTTATTTTTAAATTATCTCTTTTCACTATTTTGTAAATAGGATACTTTTATGGAATACATACTCTACGTTTTATAAATAAAATGAAATAACGTAGAAAGAAGGAATGAAAAAAATAAAATACCTATTACTTATTCTATTTACAGAAATACGATTTAGATTTCAGATTATTTTAATTAGAGGTGCGAAAAGCCACACCAAGGGTTCTATAAGGGTTCCTTTCTCTATAAAATACATAATTTTAATATTTCATACATTCTTTCACCTTTCATATACATATATTAATGATCTTCAGAAATAAAATTCATTTCGTTTTCGTTCGAGGTCGTCGAATCCTTGCTTTGTCGCAACGTTCCCGGCCAACATAGTATTTTCTCGGTCCGTTCGCGTAATCCACGATGAAAGGTGACGACAGAACGCAAACGCGTCGCAAGTAATCGTGGTCGAAAGCTTCTAACGAGGAGTTTCGCGGGGGTCGCGTGCGCGACAATTGAGCGATTAAAGATGCTCGCGCGTCGATTGAAGCCGCTTGCGCAAATCGCGCGATGACGCACGACCCCGCGGTCGTTTCAGTTACTTTTCAAGCGTAATTTCAACGGCTACCATTAAGCAACGAATGATTGCCAGACGATTGGTTACAAGGATCTCTTAATTGCGACGATTTTTATGCGCTTCGACCCGATCGATGGAATGCCAAGGGGCGGAGGGGGTGCTGGAATCGTTGTGACGGCTGGAGAACGGAGGAAACGAATCGATTGGTTCGATCGACTCGTTGGAAATCGGCTCGAGACCTTAGCGCCCGTTAATGAGAACGTTGTTTGTTCCACGAGACAGATACTGGTGCACAAACAGGGATAGAAACGATTCTCTGAATAAAAAATCAGATTAACGACGAGATAAATAAGTATTTGGTCGATATAAATTGCAATCCGAAAGGTACAGATTATTATTAGAAACTTAAAACTCATACAACTATTTTTTAGCTGAAATAATTTAAACTTTGTGGAAATTCAATTTTTGAACTTCTAAGCACTCCTAAAGGATGCTATTAAATAAATCGCAGATTCTATGATTTTTATTCCAAATATTAATACAAACGATCGTAGTCTGTACCGAACGAGCACGAAATTATTGTTTTTTTTCGATTATGGTAACCGTTAACAACTGGGAAGCAAGTCGCGTCGAAATTCGCAGAGCAACGCGGTGAAACGATTCGCGTCGAAAGAGAATTCCGAGTACTTTCCACGAAACTGGAATCGAGCGACCGCCAAGATGTTTCCTGGGGAAACGACGAGGAAATTGTGAAAGCGGGCTGGAAACTGAACAGGAATCTAGCAAACTCGTTCTCTATCCAGGTGAAGGAGACTCGTTTTATCAATCCTGGTTGGAAAAAAGCGTGATGCACGTGATGTTAACGCCGAGGTCATTTTCTTTTCACGCGGCAAACTGGAATTCGCGGAGCTCGGTTTTACGAGTGACACGCTGGACAGGACTATTGTCCATGACAATATGAATCCTAGAAAATTAATCGTCGCTAAATATAGGATACATTTATCATTGTTGGAGACATTAAGTATCGACTCTGGGTCTAAGACCTTGTCGGATCTTCGCAGATAGAAAGCTGATAACTCGAGAAAACATGTATAACTCGTTACGATACAGAACTATTTTTATATTTTAATTTATCGAAGTAATAGTTATTCCAGCGGGAGAATTTCTTTTTAACGACTTTATTTCAAATCTAAAGTAGGTATAAAAATATTGTGAAGTGCAAAAAATGAATCGATGAAAAAATTTGTTACTAACGACAGTCCACTCTATAATATGAGGCAGTAACAACATCCTGTTTCAATTATTATTTTGCACTGTACAACACTTTTATACGTTGTGTAGATTAAAAATGATATATTTCTTTCCTAATTATATAGCGAAAAACGTTTGATTTATGCATGTGCATTGATGTCGTAAATTTTTGCTCGAACTTATTAGAGTGTGCCAGAAAGTATTGCACATTTCAACGTCTCAACTCATTAAGCGATAAGCGTAGCGAAACGTAATTTCTTGGATGACAATCTATGGTTCCTGTCATCGTTCTGAAAGCAATTGCGTGTCTCTGCAATGCCATGCTGGTTCTTTGAATGCAAAATAAAAACCTAAACACACTTACGTTTAATGTCGTCATCGTTGGTGAATCACCTCCCGCAGAAAAAGTGCGCCACCGCTCGTGAAAGTTGACCAAAGTCATAGACTATTAACCGGATGAGTTATAGTTGCAATTATGTACAATGTTTATTTCAGTAGTTACGCAGAACGCGGGAGAATTTTAATTCGTTTGGAAAATGCGAGGGAACGTGAAATATAGTTTCGGTAATCAGCAGAATCACAATAATATTTCCACGTTCGAATTCTGTTATCAAATTTGATATTAATTGCGTTCCTTTCGGTGCATTCGTAGTGTAGATCGATTATGGTTGAAACGCTTGACCTTTATCATAAGATTGCACTTACACGACAGTGCTTTGTACGAACATGTTAAATGGTCTCATCTGGGATTACTGAATTGCAGCTATTTTGTTATATGTTAACGAATATCTGAGTTATTAAATAAAACTGGGACGATTGTAACGCACCATAGAGATGATAGTAACGCTATTTTAATTTGAGAAAATGAAGATATTTATTAGAAGAAAAAAGACAAAATTAATGTTTTCATACATTGGAAAGTGAAATTTTTATTAGAGGTTACAAATATAATAAATATACTAATCATTTTGGTCAGTGCATTTCTCATGTGCTCAATCCTGACAATTACAACATTGAACCAATTTTTCATTATTTTCCTTAAACACAATGCAATAATTTTCTTGATCTTCTTGTCTTTTCTTTATATTTTGATATTTTTATACCCTGATTACTTCTAAACTTTAATTATTATAAGTTTTCATTAATGGTACGCTTATGAATGCTTTGTATCTACATTTCTTTATGAAACAGCTAATTGAAGATTTGAAACAAGAAAGAAGGATTACATTTTTTAAAAGAGAATTTTAAAGTATTTAAAGTAGTAAGAAATATTTTAATTATTTTGAAATAATATATGAATATATAATATATAATATATAATTCATATAATATATGAATTATTTTAAAGTAGTAAGAAAAATTATTTCTTTCGCTGAGCATGATAGATGAGCGTGTTCCAAACGTTATTTTTTATTATGCACCCGAAACTTGTGTTAATATTTATTATAAATGTTACAACCGTCATCTGGCCTATATTTTAGCCTATTTTTCCGGTGTTCGAATTTCGAATACGAATAAGAAGACGGTTAACGCGAATGAAAGGAGCGAGCAGCGCTGGTATTGGCAATCGTTGCGCGGAGATTCTCGTGCCACGAATCATTAATAAAGGCGAAGAGGCTGGAACGATAACGCACAAGGTGACCGTAATTCGCGAAACTGTGACTAAATCGAACAAGAGCGGGCTCGGTTGCGCGAGTAAGCGCGATACTCGGTCGCGATCGGCGTCGATAGTCGAGCAGGAGAATATTGGCCAACTATCGGCGCTGCATTAGCATATCTCCGCGGCAATAAAGGTCCGCGCCGTATTCAGCGGCGTAAACCAGCCGATAAATTAAACGCGCTAATCGAACGCCGTTGCAATAAACGCGTGTAATCAGCCGTGCGGCGTGCCGATTCAGCGCGCCTAGCATTCAGACGATGCGCCCGAGAAAATTCGTCGACCGGTTTTCAAATTGTCCATCGGTGAACCCGAGCACGCATTACTTACCAGCCGCCTCGGTTACACCCGTCGTTGAACAAACTTGCATTAACCGCGACGATTACTTTATTTAGTGCTACTCCGAGCCAGTGTTCCTCAATCCCCTTTGGATCGCGCCTCCCCTCGACGTTTCAAAGATTTTCGTCGTAATAGCCAACTTCTGAAACATTAATAATATATCTAGGTACTTCGAACGGTGAAAAAGTGAATGCAAAATTACTTTTAATTTGCTAAATTTTGTCTTTGAATAGTGCCTCGTCTCGACGTTTCAAAGATTTTCGTCGTAATAGCCAAGTTCTGAAACATTAATAATATAGCTAGGTACTTCGAACGGTGAAAAAGTGAATGCAATATTATTTTTAATTTGCAAAATTTCCCCCCATTTCAGTTCTGTAAAAAATCTTGGCCTTATGATCGCTACAAATGTACAAGGTGATAATCGACGATACAAACAGCAACATGGCGATTCTATGTGAAAAAATGAATCGAAAATGCGGAGTAAAATTTTTTCATGCAACACTTTGTTTTAAAGAAAAACGACTTTGAAAATTTATGGCGCACCAGGATGCCTCGATTTACCAGTTTTCTTTGTGTATTACTATCTGAATTAAATTTAAGGTTACACAAAAAATTTTAAAACAGATTCTTTTATTAATTTACTTGTTATAACGTTATCACCTAAGATATTCCTCAAAATGGTGCCCATTTTAATATACACATACTCGTATTCTTCGTAAGTTTCAACGAACCTTGTTTAATGTAATAGTTTACATTTTTAGTCCTTCAAATGTTATAATAAATTGCCTTAACTGTCCAAAACAAAGGACATTGCTTTACATTATTCGTTTTTCAAAATTCAAGGAACCAGAATGCTACGACAAAGTCCGTTTTATCGAGGCAATCCGGCGCGTGCCCCATAAATTTTCAAAGTCGTTTTCCTTGAAAACAAATCCTCGAATGGAAAAATTTTATTCGATATTTTCCATTCACTTTTTGATGGAAAATCACCATTTAACGGATACCCTTAATAGTATCTTAAAAGTAAAAAATGTTAAATATGGTAATTCTAACCAGTTCATCTGCTAGAGCATTTTCCATTCGTCTCGTACGTTGTCATAAAGCAACCAGTATTATGTTGACAGGGTGAATTTTGATTATTTTTGCTCAAATGATATTCTAAGTTTGTCTTGGATACTTGGACACGTCGAAAAAACTTTGTCTGTAGATCTAACGTAAGACGCGATTAGCAATTTTATTAGGTTCTATTTCTTCCGAACTCCACGGTGAAACTTACTATCGCGAAATAGATCTTATTTGTAGTCTTTTAGCTGGGAATATTTAAAGCGTTTCTTAACCTTTGCGAGGTACAAAGACTTTTTAGGTTAGACATCGATTATGAATATTTCATGAGAAATCAAGATAAAATCCCGATCTATTAGAATCCTGTCGCTCCTTGGGAATAATATTAAGCAAATAGTAGAGTAAAAGTAAATACAACTCTTTGCAAGTTTGATCGAAGCGTTAACCACCTCCTGAAATAAAATAAATATCTTTTTTTATTGGTATTATCAAACGTAGCCATTTTTTTTTTTTAATTTTAATCTATTGGAAAATCTAAACAGAAAACATAGAAATTTTTCGTCCAAATTCTACTTTTCAAATACAAATACATAGCTGTCATTTTGATAGTTTTTACTAAAATCAAATTTTTCGAACGTCAATCCTTAGAGAATAAATTACAGTTTCAAGCAGTTTTTAAATTTTTGTTTCAGTTCATATCGTCACAAACGCAAACGAGGATCATTTTTTAAAAAATTATCGCTGTTTTGTATAGCGTATACTATGATAAAAATTTATATCAATCAAATATTTATTTTCGTCTCTGCAGTTATTTGTAATATGCCTTACTTTTGAACACGTTAAAGAGTCCTGCCTTCTTAATAGAAAACAAACAAAATTTGTTAGTTCAGGGCATTTCTGAAATTTCAAATTAACATGTAAAATCCATAGAAATTTGAAACAAATAGATATTTCGTCAAAGCTCGAAATTTGGAATTCACACTTGCTTACGGAACGAAATTTTCTCGATCGTGCTTGAATCCATATGTTAGCATTGTATAATAAAACTTTATAAATGCAATAATCTCTAGACTCATTAAACAATTTGAAAATGTCAAAGTTTTAATGAAAAGCATTGAACTACATTTAAAAAAAAAAAGAAATTTTGTAGCGACGATATAGTTGCCAAACGAAGGGGAGGTAGTTATCGAACGAGAAGAGGTTTACTGTTTTTCATAAAATTCCATTATATGTTTAAAATATTGCTTTAAGTTGTAGTACAAAACTCGAACATACGGGAAGACCTAATATCGAGAGTACAGGACGTCTTCGTTTCGTTAAATCCGAACTGTTAGCCGCGGAGGAGCGCCGAGCGAGCGAGATCCTCCTCCTTGGAAGAAGAATCCTTATTCTGCCCGCGGAGATACACTCGGAAAGGACGAGCATTCCGACGAACGCGACCGCTTTTTCGGGCCGCTCGTCCCGCGGAAAGTTAATTTCGTTTATTAGGAGAGAGAGAGAGTGGCGGAGGGCGCCTCTCGTCGCTGGAACCAGTTTCTTCGTACGTGCTTCGGCGAAATTTTATTTCGGGCGCGTTCCACTGAACGATTATCCTTACCGAGAAAATATGGAGGTAAGGGGAGCATCCAGAAAAACGGACATCCTCTCAGATTTCTGCCGGTTTCGAGGCAGATGGGGTGGGGGGAGGGGAGGGAGGTAGAGCGTGATTAGCCGCTCGGAATTCGCGCGTCGATCCGCTACCGAGAATCGAACTTTCGAAGCATCCGTTGGGGAATATTCATCGGGAGGATCCCGATATCGGTACCATTATTAATAAATAGCAGGATTTAAAAGACTCTAACGGTCGAACAAGCCAGTCCCGATGGTCAGAAATGTGTAACTTATTTAATACGCGAAATGCGTCTTGGAGGATACTCTTCTTGGAACAGGTTATTCGAAGGTCGTCGATCGCTGATCTTGCCTTCGAGATCGTCGATAGTTTTCTGAAGTGGGGCTCAGCGCGGTCTCGTTCGCGCGATTTTGTAGCCAACGTACGCTGACGTTTCGCGCTCGTGGCTTGACCTTTCGATGACCTTGACATCAGGATTTTCGTTTACACGAATTCTTGCACTCGAGGCTCGCGCCAAAGGTCGCGTTATCGCTCGTTGTTGAACTTCTCTCATTGTCTGGTTCGCCAAGATAGGTTTAGACATTGATGTATGCTTAACCAATGCAACGGCAACGATCGATGTTTCATAACTGCTTGGGCTACAAATGAACTTGGCACAATTTATATCCACCCAAGTTCTTCCGTATGCTAGGGCTCGGTCGAAAGAATGATACCAACATTTTTACCATATTTTCCTAGAAAGATAAATGTTCTACTAAATTCATACTAAGTAATACATTTAGTGTCTTGTGCAGAGGTATTCTCGACATTATAGCGTAACAAAAAATATTCAGTATCTAGACTACTCATTACTTTGTAGTATTCCTAAATCATTCAAAAATTTACACGTATAAACCAATGTCCACCATGACAGTAAACGCATTTCCTCGTATCAAATAAGCAAAATGGACACCGACTATGTTTGAGAGGATCTAGTACATACCACCAAATTTTAACTTTCTTCGATCCCCCAAAAGAATTGTAGAATATTAAAACGCGTGCAAACGATCCTTGTACGTTCGAGTGCAAAAGGTGTTACAGTTTCTCTGGAATAAAATCCCCCAAGTTTAGAAAAACGCATCTCACGCTAGGATACCTCCTTAATGGTTTGGTTCTCGGAGGCTTCACGCTTCCCCGCGAGGTTTCTTTAGTTGTTGCGCTCCGCGTACAACAGGTTTCGACCGGTGAATTTCCAATAACCAACAGAAACAGCGGTTCGAGGTGGAAAAGCAGTCCCTTGTTAGCGACGCGAGGCTCGGGAGCGTGGGCGTCCGGTTGCGTTAAGAGCAGCCACGGCGTACTTAAGACCGGGCATCCGAGATGGAGGGTCCCCGGGGATGGAGTCGGAGGTGGTGGCAGTCCCGACGCAATTACCGGGCCACTATCAGCGGTTACGTCGCGCGCCGCGCAGCCGACTCGTAAACAGGGAGGATAGTTTCACGGATAGTCGGCCGATTTTGCTGCCAGATAACCTAACCCCCCGAGAGAGGCCGCGCAATCTTTACGGCCACGCAAGGGAAACGTCATAACTCGCGGCCGGCGTAGCCACCGTTCGCCAAGTTACGACCGCGCCTCGCGTGAATAACGTGCTAATTGAATGAACGTTGAAACTGCCCGGGCTTATCTCCGCGGCTGGATCTTCGATCGCCGGCCAGTTTTAGAAACGGAAGTTTGACCGTCGGGTTCTCGTATCTACCCTGGCGGGGTTTGCGACCGATCGGCGAGTCCTCGTCGAGTTATGGGGCCGTTAATGCGATACGAGAGCCTAGATTTATGGAGGACGCTCTCGGAGAGAGATTCGTTTTCCTGTCGAAGGAGGAGACGTAACGCGAAAGTGGGGCCTTGGGTCGTCCGACTGCTCACCCTCGAACTGATAATCCTCTGGCGTTGCTTCTCTAGGCGACAGGAAAGGAAAGGACTGGGTCGTCTTATGGCTTCCTGGCAGGCCTTAGACGATGGGATATTGGGTAGTCGATCGAGGAGTGTATACAGGATGTTCAGCCACCCCTGGGAAAAATTTTAGAAATTTTCTAGAGGCCAAAATAAGACAAAAATCAAGAGTACCAATTTGTTGATTGAGGCTTCGTTTTAGAGACTTCAGTTTAGAGATTAGTATCCTTAATTTTCGTTTCATTTTCGCCTTTAGAATCTTCCATTAGATTCTTTCTCAGAGGTGGCCGAGGTGGTCAGGCAAGCGCTTGCGAGAGAGTCAAGAGCGTAGCCCTCTGGTAGCCCCGATCCAACGAATGTCGACAACTTTGTTTTCATCCACGTCTAAGCTAGACATGTGTCTCTTAAAAGAAGGATTCCACAAACCTCGAGTTCTCAAAGCTTTATAGCTAGCCTCTGAGTCCGTAATCTCTCGTCCTAAACTCTCAATACAAAAGTCAGCTCTTCCAGACGAACATCGACGTCCGTCACGGGTATCTGAATTTGATAAATTCGTTCCCGTTGGCCGCGATGGCGCCAAGGAACGTTTCCTCGACGCATTCTCGAATCCCTGAAACCATTAGTTGCCGGGCATCGGGGAACGAGCCGACCCTAACTCGAAACGATTAACAATCTAAATCAATTCCAGAGTCGTTAGCCACGGTAGCCGCGGGCTCGTTAATACTCTTAAGTAAATATACCCGTAATAACAGATAGCATTACGAAGGAATAGATTTTCGCGGTCACGCAACTCCGGCAACCGGATTGCTGGCGATTCAAGCGGCGATAGTTCACGGGACGGTGGCGCGTTATCGGCCGTGATTAGTCGAAACGCGGACCGCGTCGTAATTCGCGGTGGCGGCCGGCAAAAGCGGTCGCTAAATTACAAAGTTACCGGCCGGGACCGGGGTCGCAATAACGCCCGGGCCCCGGGTTTATCCCCGGCGACGATGATTGCGAGTTCGTTGCCTATGCACGCGGCGTCTACCCTCTTTCCCTTTGGCTTTTCCCCTCCGCCTTTCTCTTTCTGTCCGCGGCGTCGTCGGTCCGTCTCTCCAAAGGTTATGCTCTTGCGAGACAAGTTGAGCAACGAGTCGGCCCGCGTACCGGGTGTCCCGCGCGTACCGGGTACAAATTTCAACGGACGACAGGAGTCAATAAAGCGCGGAGCAACTCTATCGGCGTCCACCGGTGCCGATGTTTCCCTTCTCTTCGCTACCAACTAACGGCACGAGACCGAGACCTGTTACGGCCACGGCGATAGAGAATTTAATGGCAAGGAATCCCGATGACAAGGATCGCACGAAATTGTCGGTTGGGTCCGAGCCACGGGAGAAACAAGAATTTCGTGATGTCGATCGAAACCCCATAACGATTCGCTGAGTTAATCGTCTTGGTGTATGGTAAATTGAATTAGGTTGTGGGGGGGTTTGGAAATACTTCTGGAACTAGGAAGCTTTTAGGGATTTAATATACGTTGAGGTTAGCTCCAACAGTGGCCAGATGGTTCTTTAACTCTTTATTAGGTAGCTTGTCGGGACGCTTCCGCGAGTAGCATGGTTAATAATAAAAACTGGTCGAGCCTTAACTTCATGTACAATTTAAGACTGAGCCCAAGACTAGGAAACAATTAACCTCAAACCAAATGGTCAGAAACAAGTCTTAAACAACGATTTAATGTTGTATCTTTTCGAACAGATCGTTGATTAGATTCCAGACACGCGAGGAACAGAAATTCTATGATGGTAATGAAAACTTTGCAACGATACACTGGGAAATCAACTTGGAAGATAGTTTGTTAAGGGGGATATCGATAGGCATGTGTAACGTAAACTGGATAAAAGAGACTTAGGTGATAAATTAATCTCTCACTAAATGGCTAAGAAAAACACGGTTTCCATTACTTTCGGCCCTATCAGGAAACTCATTAATAAGGCTATCTAGTTTGCTCGTACTCCCTAGCTCCTTAGCATAACTTTACAGCATTGCAATCTATCGGAAAGTTCATGATCGCTTGGTTCAGGTTTTAATAGTAGATTGGTCATTAAGATTACTTAACTGATTTATTTTCTATAGTCTCGTGAACCAGATATTCAGGAAAGGATTATGTTACTATCATCGGCCAAAGATGCACCCTTCGTCCAGATTCTGTTGGTGTTCTCATCGATAAGACTATACAAATCAGTCATACTCGTATAGTCCGTCGATACAAACAGCTACTAGTAAACCATATTGCCATTGTCATCTACTGGAAGATTCATGATCAGTTGGTCCAGGTTCTAACAGTGACATGTCACTAAAACTACCTAACAAACTCTTTTTCACAGTCTTTTTTACTAAATATCTATAAAAGGAGTATATTAGTAACCAAAGGTCCTTCGTCCAGATTCTATTGATGTAGTTTCTTCACACAAATAGCCTAACTCAGCTATAACACCCTGTTATACAGATAAAAAGTCCCAAAATCTTCCATAATCCTTTGTACGAAATACTTAGACAAGGACTGTCTAACTATTACTAACCAAGAATGTCTCTTCTTACAATTAGTCCAAGTTCTATTACTATCCTCGTCGGTAAGACTACCTAGACTCGTATTCGACAATCCCTTGTACCAAATAGCCACTAAGCCAGTCCAGCTTCCTAGTATTCAGGAGTATCGGGACTAGGAGCATATAATCTTTCTGATGCGAAGATCATGAACATGCATACCCCCTGTTGCATCGCTAATGAGTGATTCTGGACTCGAATTAACTGGCCTCCTCGTCATTATCCGAGTCATAAATGACTGGTTATGGAAGACCTGCCAGGCTCTAGTTGATGTAAGGAATATTTTTTTGGGTCATTCTTGCTGCCAGGACCTGATACAACTCCCAGAGACACGATCTTTGTTAACATTAGGACAGGGAAGCATTACACTAATGGTTTAAGCAAGTAAGGACAGTTAGGGTAGATACGAGGAAGGGAGAACAGATTGAGGCAACGACCGGGTTTAACAGCAGATAAAAGGGGGGGTTAGGTTAAAGGCCTGAGCAGTCAATCTACAGATTTAAAGCAACGAACAACAATAGGAACATTACACTGCCGCGGATTGATTTCCAGAAGCTACTAGGCGACAGTGTTTCTCAGGATATGGTTAACGTTTCGAGGATAGTGAAAAAGAGCATATTTAATTTGAGACGATAGTTAAGAGTCGCGATATTAATTTAGAAACGGCGAACGAGATTATTTTAAGTAATTCATTTAAGAGTAGAAGATACTAATCGCGAAAGGTATATCGAGAACAGGTTGCGAGGAGGTGACTAAGGGAACGTTTAACTGGAAAAGCAGGAAGAGTTGCATCCTATTTTAAAAGATAAGCAACAGATTAACGGCATCTATTACGTTTCGTAAAAATGGGATTTTTACGTTTATCCGTCGAAGGGGTACTTTGTTAGCTAATCGATGCAGAGTTTTTTTATTCTGTAGTTGGTAAGCCAGTAGCTTCTTGCGCGATTAGTCGTACTGTACGGTGACTGACACCCTGTCAGCACGTTGACAACCGATACGTGACCTGGGAATGGATATGTATTGCTGCAGACCAGTTCTGTTCGTTTTCTTTCGACCAGCATTCGATCTAGAATTCGACACTCATTTTCGATCGGTGCGTTCTTCTCGAAAGTCGATACCAGCGAGAAATACTAAATAAATTATTTCTATACGATACAACTTTACTACTATTTTTTTTATTAAATATAAAAACTGTTTTGAAAGTGTTCGAGTGGGTCGATTTAAACGAGTCCACCTTGTACAGCGACCGATCCATGTAAACTCGCGTCACGTCGCCCTCGGGAGACAGAAAACAAAGAGTCACCGGATTATCCACGGAGACGTTTATTATTGCCGTGAAATTTCGTCGGCGCGCGAGATTAATTCCGCGATGAGCAATAATTGACGGCACTTAAAGTTAATGGAACCGATTCCGGAACGGCCTTTATAACGATCTTCGACGATCACTGGCGACGCTGCAGAAGGTCAGAGTGCTTTCACAATGTATTCCAACGGAGAGTATCCACTTTTTGCGGGTTATTCTCTTAGCCGACTAACGACAGTTTGATGTCTTGACTTTACGAGAATTATTAGAGGATTAAGGTCTGCGCGATAAAAGTAACGATTCTATCCGATGATTGCGGCGATTAAGTCTGACATCATCGGTTTATTGGAATTGGAGGCTTCCTAAACGCCTTCCACTAAATTCCTTTTTTAAACGTACACAGTGAAAGTACAAACTTTGTATTAAATTAATATAGTAAAAAATAAGGAAACTTAAGAAAATTTTTATTCCAATTTATCTACGTCTTTCGAGCCCCCACGTAAGTTGCTGGCACGTCTGCAACATGATTATGACCAGTGTAAAATAATCGTACGTTCCACGACGTGTCAGTAAGGTATTAATTGGACCCTGGAACTAGAACGAATTCGACAAGTCTGCAAGTCTGATAAAACAGACGGGATACTCGAGTGGAAATGTAAACATCTGTCGACACCGATCGAGAGAAACTAGTTTCGCTCGCGAGACTGATGCTTTCGATCAAGCCGAGAACAATGGAAAGTCTGTCGTGCAATCGTACCGTGTTCGAAGTAGTCAAACGTACTGTCGTTCCGTTCCGCGGCTGCCAATTCAGCGTAATTAAAAATGATCGCGATTAGCGTTAGTCCCGGATCGGTTCGAATGAAATTCCCCGGGCGAGAATGATCTATTCAATTGTGAAACGATGAAAAGTATCGCGATCTCGATTCCCCTCTCGCGGTAAAGTGCACCGATGCAGCTAAATAGGCCGGAGTCTCACGCTCGCCAGTGCATCTAGGCTTCGACGCTTCAAGGTTGCAACGAGGATTGGTGTCGCGCTCTTGTCAGCTGCAGACCTTTTAGCGATTTTGCAACGAAATCTGCGACTCCGCAACGACAGTTTCGCAACGCCAGGCATTGTACGTAGCATCGACAACGGCATTACGGAGTTAATCTGACACAACTGGCTGTCTAATAGTTGATCGTAATTAGCTGAGCGAAATCGCTTCTTGCGCGAGCACAGTATACTCTGTAATTTCGAGAAGCTTCGGGGAATTTCCAGAAATCTCCGCTTGGAACTTCGCTCTTTTCGACCACCAACGTTTACGGGGGCGATTCTTACGCGAATCTTACGTTCGTTTCGAGCGAAGTTAGAGAAAAATGTTAGAAGAGAAGGATGAATTCAAAAGGACTGCAAGATTTCTTTTTTTATGCAGTTTTAACATCTCCAAAGGAAGATTATTCTTCGACGTAAATAGTAATCTCTATACTATACAGTGACAGTCTCGTAACATGACGATTTCAAATAACTCATAAATTATTTGTTGTACAAAAAAGTGTTTCAGATAAAAGTTGCATGGTTCTTAGAGGGGATATGAAGGACACTTTATTTTTTAAATGGAATGGTTAATAGTTTTTCCTGAATTGAGATGAAATATTAAATTCTACATAAAAAAGTATTGTATCAAATAGAGTCTGAGATTAATAGTTTTTGAGACACTAGCAAAAATAAATTATCTTGTATTAGAAAATTTCTATTTAAATAACTATTTTGTTAGTGTTTAATAACGTCTATAACTATTTAGAGAGTTTCTTTTTAACATTAATAATCGCTCTAAAAAAATTACTTTTGGCTGCAGGGGTCAAGTACAATCATTTTTGATGAATAGATATACCACCGAAATCCTACGCGTTTTCGAGAAAAAAATTCCTTACCGAAAATATAATTTCTGGCCAGAAATGGTTCCCCGAAATTTCATGCGAATCTTTGAAACATCATAACTCCTGAACGGACTAAAGCATTTTAATTTTCCAAAATGCAAACAACGCGTATTTTAGTGGAGAATATGTAGAAATTCTAACAATATTGTAAAAGTTGTTCCTGGATACCGTAAAGTGAAAAAAACCCCCTAAAACTGGTCCAATTTTCAAACAGCCATAACTCCTACAATAATGAATATATCTCATTGCAACTTTTTTCCGAAGTAGAGCTCATGGATACCTACAAAATAGTACTAAACAAAATTTCCGTAGGACGTCCAACAAATTTATTAAAAATGAATAACGAAATTTTAGGAAAAATCGACTAGAGCTGAAATTTTTCGGCGAAAATAAAAATTTTAATCTTTCTGGAAAAATTACTTTTGGTTGCAGGGATCAATTACAATCATTTTTGGTCAATAGACATACCACCGGAATCCTACGCATTTTCGAGAAAAAAATTCGAGTAGGTGCTGAAATTTTTCGGCGAAAAAAAAATTTTAAATCTTTCTGGAAAAATTATTTTTGGTTGCAGGGATCAATTACAATCATTTTTGGTCAATAGACATACCACCGAAATCCTACGCATTTTCGAGAAAAAAATTCTTTACCGAAAATACAATGTCTGACCATGTCTGCCCTGATTCCACTGAAATTTCATGCGTATGTTTAAAAAACCATAACTCCTGAACGGATTGGAGGATTTTAATGTTTCAAAATGCAAACAATGCGTATTAATGCATAAACATACATTGTTTATACAGCTGTTTGCAGATTGTCGTTCTACAAGCTAAACTTTAAAGGTTAATAACTTTTTAACGAAGCATCAATCAACAAATTGGTATTCTTGATTTTCGTCTTATTTTGGCCTCTAGAATCACCCATTAAAATTTTTCTCACGGGTGTTCGAACCCTCTGTATGTAGGAATAGGTGATCGGTCGAGTACTTGCGAGAGAGCGTCGCCCTCTGCTGGCGAGTGCGGCATACCATATCATTAATCGATAGTGGAAGAGAGGAGCCCTGTTTCTTCAATTTGTCAATGATTCGTGATTCTAAGTGAAAAATTATGTACATTTTAAGGTGAAAATAGAGGGTACCATATTTCGTCTCCCACTAAATTCGAGATATGGTAGTCTGTCTTAGAATTTCCAATCTAAGAATCGGAAAGTCCCGAAATGTCCAGTTGGTTCGTACGAGTATCGCACCTAGGTCGAAATTTATCGCGTCCGCGAGGAAGCTTCCCATTCGCAGCGAGGCTCGCGGCTCGCTGGAAATAAGCTAAAGTATTGCGCTCTCGATCAAAGTCGCGCCTGTGGGACGGCCGCTTTGGTTTCAATACCGCGCGGCTCGGCCGATTTTTCCCGGATTCCCGCTTGTCCGTGTTCTAAGCGTTAATAGGGATCGTCGTTGATGTGTAGCATCATTGATTATACGTTGCAATAATGCTTCACGACCAATTAAAATACACTGTTGGATACTGATATACTGCAAATTAACCGGCGGTATGTTGCCGCTTAATCAGCATATTTATTGCTGCTAGTCAGCCGGCCAGAGGGATGGAGAAAGAGAGAAAGAGGGAAAGGGAGAGGGAAGGAATCGTACACGAACGCAGACACGGTGCGCGACGGCGAGGCTCAATGTTGCAAGTACTACCAATTTCATTCGAAATACGTTTAATCCTGCCATTGGAACGACTCGGATACTCCGGTCTTATAATGGGAACCCTCCAGGCAACTACGTTCCGAGTCATGTTGCCCTACTAGTTTTCGTACGGAGTCTGATATAACGTATCGTCCACGGAGTTCGAGACTTAACCTTTCCCTCCACTATATCATGGCGCGCCTCGTATTTCGTTTCACGGTGTCTGCGCTCCTCTTCTGCTCGCCATCTCGCTCGGGAAATTTATTTCATCCCTTCTGATTTTCTTTTTCCATTCAATGAGGATGTTCGTTTATATTATTTTTTTTCTTTTTGTTCGCGAGTGAAAGTGAACGGTTCGTTTCGCGGATGACGAACGAGGCTCCGCGAAGGCCTGTTAGCGTTTCGAGAAATCTTTAGGAGCCAGGTAGTATTTCTTACGAGAGTTCCGTGGAAACGAGACGGTATTTAGAGATACACCGGTCGTTACAATTTCCAATAGATGTTCCCGATAACTGTTACAGGGGAAGAGAGGGAATCTTTCAACGGACTGATGCGGTAATAGTGGAGGCCAGAGTGGATAAAAGTCCCTTCGAACGGGGGATTTTATTCCGGACAAAGGGGATCGATAAAGCTGCGACGGTTAGGTTTTCAATGGAACGAGATACGGGCCTCGGGATTGACAGCAAATAAGATTATTATTGCTCGTTGTCCAACATATCTTTGTATCTATCTGGCAACGATCTCTCGGTAGCTCATCGTCCAGCGTTCAACCGGCTACCGACGCGCAGTCAGAGACGCATTGTTCCGTTGCTTTTATTCGAGACCGGCTCGCTGACAACAATGACG
Organism: Colletes gigas; assembly: GCF_013123115.1. Classification (NCBI taxonomy): domain Eukaryota; kingdom Metazoa; phylum Arthropoda; class Insecta; order Hymenoptera; family Colletidae; genus Colletes; species Colletes gigas. The sequence goes on from NW_025106648.1 coordinate 1,559,185, forward strand.
CCCGATAGATATTTATGCAGTTATTATCTTATTTCGCCGCGGTCAATTAGATTTATCTCGGCTAATCTTCAGCCGTTTCCACTGACGTTTATTGCCGCGTGGTCGCCTGCCAGCGTTCCCTTCTCGAGTCAAATCCGTGCGCTATTATACCGCCATTAGACACCATCGCCGCGTTGAAAACGATAGCGTTCCCCTGACGCTGCTCAGAAAATTTCGATCAGATAACTATTTGCAAGCAGAGCAACGTTTCTTCCTTTTCCTCGTATCCGTTTCGCGCGGTTCCGTGCGCCCAGTAACATTGTCCCTTTGGCGCCATAATTCTCGATAATTCTAGATCCTCCGATCTCTAATCAGAATTCCGTACGTTTCCATAAAACTTATTAGACTCGATCAAACGGAACGGAATTCCAGATATTATCTATTTACTTTTCATCGAAATCGTGTGCTAACATAAATCAACATCGAACTTGTAAATCAAACTCACACGTAAACTTCAAGTTCTGTAGTTTCGAATCCTTCGTTAGAACCATTCACATTTTATTTTTATTGCACGAAGTCAAATGTAGTCAAACGAAATAGATACGAACCTGCATGTTGTCAGTATTTATGTTAACGTTTCATAATTCTGTATTTTCTAACCTTCTCAGCGCCAGTTACGTTATTTTTAATCCACGACTAATCCTTAGACAGCGGATGTTTATGCAAATACATATTTTAATAAGAAATATATAAACATTGGGACCTGCACAGAAATTTATTTTGTTATTAGAGTAATGGAAAAATATATATTTCATTTTGCATATGATGCATATCACATGTGTTTTATATAATATATATTCTATACGTATTGCATATTTCTTGCATATTATGAATATACAGGGTGGTCCACGCAATTGTTACAAGTCATAACTCCGTTATTATTGCATTTCCGAAAAAATGCCAAAGGAAAAAGATAAATGGTTCGAAGAGCACTACATCTGTAGGACTTTACATTTTTTTTAGTTGCAGCAGTGCATGTGCAATTAACAATTGCATCATTTCTTTAAATAGAAATGCATATTTTTTTTTACACAGATCGATTCTCTTGTTCATTCTACGTAAAAAATGATTAGGGTACCATGGCCAAAAAATTATTAAATCTCGAGATATTTTCAAAAAATGTCTTTATTGAGGAAGATGCTCAAACACTTCATGACTATGTTGTAAAGGTAAACACCCTTTCGATATTGTTATCATAACAGAAACTTTTTAAAAAATAAGTTTTTTGCATCAATACGTTGGCCAGCCCGTTCAACTGATTTAAGTCCCCTTGACTTTTTTCTGTGGGATTATTTGAAAGATAGAATTTATTCAAATCCCATAGATTCTGTAGAGAATCTCAGAATAACTGCAGATAATTTCTTCAATAAAGATATTTTTTGAAAATATTTCGAGATCTAATAATTTTTTGACCATGGTACCCTAATCATGTTTTACGTAGAATGAACAAAAAAATCGATCTGTCTAAAAAAAAATATGCATTTCTATTTAAAGAAATGATGCAATTGTTAATTGCACATGCACTGCTGCATGTAAAAAAAATGTAAAGGCCTACAGATGTAGTGCTCTTCGAACCATTTATCTTTTTCCTTTGACATTTTTTCGGAAATGCAATAATAACGGAGTTATGACTTGTAACAATTGCGTGGACCACCCTGTATTTGTAGTATATTTCGTGTGTACTATTCGCGAGAACGTAGATCGTATTAGAATGTAACAGACGATATATTAAAAACTGTAATTCAATATATTGGTCGATGTTTATTTTTGTCATGGTTTGTTTGTTTCTCTTCTTACGGTAAGATATTTTTTCGTGCAATGAAGAAAAACTCATAACTAATTACAAATAATTAACACCCTATTACTCTCATCGCCAGACATACAAATGACAACGAGGTTTTTGACATTTTTCCCTAGAGCACTAATACATGAAGTGGACACAAAAAATCACTTCACCCTAACATAATCAGACACTAATACTCATTCTAAATGCAGGTTTAGCGAGTTGTGAGTGAGTTTTCGTAGATATTTGTGTGCTTTTGTGAGTTGTATGTCGCGAGAATTACCGTGAGTTAGATTTAACTTGATTTTGTCATTTAATAAACGTTATTGTTTTAAAAAAGCTTCCAAGTCATACATTGGTACCTAGATTCCCATTAACTAACTTTCTACAAATAATTTCTACAGTACGAATGTTTTCCATGGACCAGATCCTAAAATCACGTGTTTCCGTGTGCGTTCCATGCCGCTATGGCGACGAGACGATCGAAAACTGCCGAAGGCGAGCAACGTTTGCTGGAACGGAACGTGTCCGCGCGAACCTTCTAAATTCCCGGATCGGTCTGCGCGTTGCCCCCACCGCGACGAAGGCCCCGTGACATACAGTTAACCGTTGGGGCCCCGAAAAAAGGAAACCGGCTCGGTCGCGTGCAGAGACACGGCCCACACGGCCCCGCGCACTCGCATATTTATACGCGCGTTCCGTCGCGGCAGTAGAATGCGCCGCGCCGGCTCGAAGGCGGACACACGCTGCCCGGCCTCAATTTGTCCGAGTCTTTAAACGCGCGTTTCGCGCGTTTCTATCTCTGGTGGCGTTCTCGCGAGCGCGCCGCGGAGTTTCCAACCGGCCGTATCTATTGGCGACGATCTCGAGAGAGGCGAAACGCGAACGCTCGCCGGAGAACACGGGGATCCCGCGAGCAGATAAAACGGAAAACGGAGGAAGGTTACCCGTGCCCGATAATCACCCATGAGAGAATTTAACGACCCGCGCCCCTGTATCGCCGAGTGACTCCTATTCTTTTGCCTCGCGGTGTCCCGAGCCACCCTCTCCGGTTTCTCGCGGACCTGGCGCGCTGAAAATCCAGGGGATCCGGCTGCGAACGATAGAAACACCAACGAGGACTGCTTTGTCCTTGGAGGCGCTGTTAAACGCAGTGTTGCTAAAATGAGCTCGAACCGTGAACACCGGCGACGCTCGAGGTGATAACCTTCGTATTTAATGGCTGGAGTTCTTAACGTTTTAACCTTTACAATCGGAGACTCGAACCGTTTCTTATCGACTCGTTGAACGTAGCTAACGTTTTGAAAATAGTCGAATCGCGTCTCGAGGAATCGACGTTGGATCCGATGATCCGTTTGGATGGATCGTTAGAAGCCTCTAACGATTGACCGAGGAATCGTCTTGGTGCATGCTTTGTTTAGCGGAGTATCGATAGGTAGTTGAGCAACGAGTCGATCCGTGTACCGATTGTTCCGCGACAATCGAGTACAAATTTCAATGGATGACAGGAGTCAATAAATTGTGGAGCAACTCTATTGGCGTCTGCCAGGCCAATTCCCTTCTCTTTGCCAGCAAATAATGGCACGAGACCTGTTAGAGTCCACGGTGATAGAGAATTTATTGGTAAGGAACTGATGACATGAATCATGCGAAATTGTTGGTTGGGTTTGAAACACAGGGGAAACAGGAATTCCATGATGGTGATGGAGACCATCTAATGATTCACGGAGTAATCATCTTGGGTCATGCTTTGTTAAGAGGAATATTGATAGGCTCGTGTAATGAAGACTGAATTATATGCGGGTTAGGCGATATCAGTTGCGAACTAATCAGGAAAGAGTCCTAACTTCCGGGATGGTAATGAAAATCCTATAATTATTTATCGAGGAATTAACAAGTTGACTGGAGGCGTCTGTTTTTCGTGTCTAGAGATGTCCTCGAGGTTTGTTCAAACTATAACGCGAAATTGGTTATATTTTATAATTCAACGATGTGTTCTTCAGTATTCCTAATGACAGTAGAGTTACAATTTTACAACACGTTCTAAGTTTAATGATGGTCAACGTGTTGAGAAAGATGGGCATTTCTAGTATAAATTGTATTAGTGGATTAAGTATCAAACTGATCTTGTTGTAAGTAGCTAAGAAAGAGATCATGTCCTTTTTTGCAAGCTCTATTAGAGGATTCATCGATAGAAGTGTCCAACTGTTTCAAACTCCATAGCCCCTAGATAGTTATTAGAGGTCTCTCATCGCCTGGTTCATAATTCGTCTCTCATAATTTACAAGATATTTAGAAAAGAACCGTGTTAGTATCCCAAAAAATTAACCCCCTTCATTCAGATTCTTTCAATACCATAATACTAAAGTATTTTCATGCTTTAAAGCCTCTAACCCCTCTAATCTGAAGATTATGAACATGTCTACCCCTTGACACATCATTATCAAGAGACTACTAAAGAAATTTTTTAAGTTCTTCTTCTTCTAGATCCCAATACAGTAATGATTCTTAAAATGAACGTTGAAGAAAGAATTGTCTTTTCTACGAATCGTCGCCTACATCCTGGTTCGTATCTGACTTCAAAGGGAATCCCCCCAATTGTGAGAAATAGAAATGGTCAACTTATGAATCACGTTTGGGGTTCATTTTAAGAATCTTTACTATACAACTCCCCCCATTAGAGGAAATAACTCCAATACAGTAATGATTCTTAAAATGAACGTCGCTCCAGAAGCAAAATTCGACACTAACAGATACTTATACATACACAACAGTCGACAACCGAAAAAGAGGATATCGAGTGAGAGCAAATGAGATAGAAAGAATGATCTTTTCTACGAATCATCATCAGCACCCTTGAATCCTGGTTGGTTCAAAGGGAATCCCCCCAATCGCGAGGAATAGAAATGTTCAACTCCCTATACACTCTCCCATTACACAAAATAATCAAAAAAGCACCATGTCACCGTGTCCTTAGCAGCTCATAATCTCTTCTAATCGAAAGATCGTTCAAGTATCGTCAACCTACGCATCCCCAGACTTTTCCCCGAGACCAGTCGAAGACGTTTTATGGAAATTCCTGCGGAAACTAGGCTGGTCCCCGGAATCTGGAACGGGTCCATGCAACGCGTTATCTGGCCAATGTGTTCGCCCTATCTGTTCCTCTTGCACGTGTATCGTACACCCACACACAGCCAGGTCCGAGCACGTCGATACGGTTCTCGGTTACCTAATCGCGGCGGTGCTCTATCGTCGACGGCATTGTCTCTCTTTCCCTTCCTCCGTGCCGTCTCTCCTCTCCGCTGCTGGTTCTAGCCAGGTTCAACGACGCGTGAACGCAAACTTTACTCGTTCCATTACATTTTCTACTTGGATAATCCGGTGCAGCTCGAGCCTGTTGCCGACACGCGGTGTCACGTTCCTGGACTGGTCTCGGTCCCGGGTACTCGGACTTATTGGGAACGATGATGAGGATTTCGAATTTTCGTCCACCAATGCCCTACGTACCCGGAATACTGATTTCCAAACGCAACGATCGTCGTATATATTTCGTTTCTACAATGTTTGGAGTCGCCATTTTTTGTAATCGTCGAGTAAGAGTACACTGTACACTTCCTAAACTTGTGTTTCCAAAAATGGCGGAACACATCTCTTATGAAGTCGCGAGGAAAGTGTATCAGGGTATTCACGTTATTACTAGCCGGCGATTTTTTCGAAAACTATTGTGATTATATATAAATATCAATTTTGCATATTTACATTATTTTGCAAGAAATGAAGGTGACTTTCAATTTTTTAAATGTAATGCTATATATTTTTTGACGTCATATGAAAGTACATATCAAGACGAGTTCATTCGTGTATTATATGATAAGTTTAAATATTTCATAACAGTAAATTTATTAGAACTCTGCGTTAGTAAGATTACAAAAAATGTTCACATTTCACTTTTACGGATTAAGTATGTTTCCACAATAGTTTTTAAAAAATCACATAATAACGTGAACCTTGTATACCTTGTATACTAAACGTGAATTAATAAATTTTGAAAAATTAGACTACACAATCGAATTTTTAACTTCTCCAAAAAGTAAACAATAAGTATACAATTAGTAATCCTATTTTCTAACGGAACGATTGAGAATGAAGAATTTTTATTATTCTTCAAATAGAGAGTGCAATAAACACACTTTTATTTATTCTTCCGGCAACTAATCTGACCTCCAGTTTCCAGAAGCACCGGTTTGGAAAAAGATCCCCGGAGGATACTTGAAAATTTTTCTCTCCGAATGAATTGTAAATTCAACTAAGTTAAAGTTAACTTGATTGCGGATCAATGTGCGCCAGGGACTATGATCTAATGATCGCAGGTGTTCCAATAATGGAGCCGAACCGGAGATTAATATTCGGAGGATTCAGCGAGGTAACGCGAGAGGAACGTTAAACTTCACGGTGGATCTAATCGTAAGTTTCGCTAGCTCAAGAGCAGAGACTCGTCGGTTTAACGATCCACCGGGGCCGCAAATGAAGCAAAAAGTTAATTCCGACGATTGATCGTCGTTAGGCGAGCATGCACGGTTGGACAAATTAAGGCGTAACGGGTAAATGGCTCGTTAACGCCGATTCTCGACTCCCACTGTCTTTGTGCACCACCTATACCGCAGCGTTTCGTTTGTTTGTTCGTTAATTCACAGCCAAAACTAATTGAAACTGTTCGTGGAAAGTTAGCGGAGATCTCTGAGCCGACAAAGTACCTGTATCAAGGTCGAATTACTTAACCCGTTGCTCTAACATTTTACATTCTAAACAGACGATATAGAACCGTATGCTCGTAAATTCTTCATAATTTTTGTTGCTTGTTTCAGGGGCAGAACGGAATCGAAAAGACGGAGCAACGTGGAGAGAGCACCAACATTGTCGGTGAGTCGAGTCACTCGTAGCTCGCGTTTCATCGAGTCATCCACGATCAATTAACGCGTTTTTAACGAGACTTTCCCCGTCACGACGTCGGGCGTCCTAGGTCGATGACTTTCTTGTTTGGCTCTCGATTATGCAAGAACTCGAGACAAGAAGTTTGTTTTGCGATTGATTCGATCGCACGTCACGAACTTCTTCGTTATAATTCCGTTAGAATTTTCGTCATTTTGTACTTTATTCTCGAACGGTAAAATCGATCGGGCTTTTGTTGCATGATTTTCGATCGAAGGGAATGCATACCACGATCCATTTTGTATCGTCTTACCAAACTCGGGGCTTGCGTTTCGCTAGCATCCGGTTGTTTCAGAACGCGATACCGTGAACGTATTATCGCGTTAAGAAGAATGGTCTGTTACATCTGGAGTTAATAGGTCGTGAAAAGTGCTCGATCGATCGACGTGTTTTCTCAGCGTTTTTTCGCGAGGGAAGCTCACGTTCCTCGAACGAACAACGTAATCGTATTAAACGCTGAATCGTCCATGTCAGATTAGTCGATAAGGAACGCAAAAATTCTCTGTTCCGTGTGTATAATTTACAAAATTGCTCGAAGGAGAGTAATATTTGGACTTATTATTTATTTGTGGGTGGTTGAAATCTTTGAAATTGGAAGAAAAACTAATCAGTGGACTCGTTGATGAGGTTTAATAACAGACATTAGACGCGGGGACTTTTAATGACAGGTTGTGGAACGTGTATTTGTATAATCAAGGTTAGGTTAATAAGAGTATAATAGCTGTACTTCGTCTTTGTACTCAAATGTATACTTTTATTTATAATTTCTTCTTTTTACACAATTCTAATTTTTTAACGTTCGTATTATTATATGCAGGAATCAGCGAGTAAAAGATTTTCAGGAAAGAAATTGGTTGTACAGTCCTATAGTGACGAGTACGAGAGATACCTCCGCAGTTAGAAGGGTCAAATAGGTTAGTTACTATGATTGAGCTGTGTACTTTCAGCATTTCAGTGTCGTGGCTCTTATTAATCTATTCGCTTCAGGCCGCTACGATACTAACCATGCACTTCAAATATATTTCATTCTTCGCGGGAATTCTAGATATAATCATACGGATAACAGAGTTATGAAAATAAATTCTGCAAATATAGTGCAGCTGGTCCGTACATACTAAATGGTTGAAAATATTAAATTTTGTTAAGGTAAAAAAAAAGTAAATTAATTAAATTAATTTAAGTAAATTAAAGTAAATTAATATTGATTTATTTGTATAGTTAAAGTATTAGTACATGGTTTTACATTTGAAAAAAAAGTACTAAATAATAGGAAAAATTCGTGATCCGTAATTTCTAAAACATAGTCAAGAATAGAAATATGCGTATACAGATTTTTCGTGAAAAAAACAAATCAAAAAGATAGAATAAAGTAGTAGTACAAGTTGGACAACGGTATAAGTAGAAACAGCGAGTAACGAACAGACGTCTCAACGAAATCGTATACGATTAACGTTTAACCGAGAAATTTTCGAACACCAATATCCTAAAAAGGAAACATTACGATTAAAAAATGTTATTTTACGTTTTCAACTTATTTTCCGAGAAATTTTCAAACCCCAATATCCAAAAAAGGAAACATTACGAGAAAAAATGTTATTCCACGTTTTCAACTTATTTTTCAATTATCGACCCTCGTTGGTACTTCCGTATTTTAAAATCGAACATTTTCGTATCCATCTTCTACCCACGTAATGACAATGACCTGCAACCGAAGGTCGTTCAAGGTCACGCAAGGTCAGTTACAGCATCGATCGAATCATTTACAGTAGACTTGTCATGTTTAAACCGGTCGGATGACCGTGCACGGATGTCCTTCGAGCAACGTTTATTAACTATCCGTACTAGTATTTCAACGAACCTAATCTGTTAGTGTCCCCATTAGGTATACTTCCTTGGAAGTCCCCGGAGTGCCACCCATCAATCGATTGCGCGATCGGGCCCCCGGTTCCATTTGCTCGTCGTATCAGCGTTCCCCCCACGGTGACGCGAACAAAAAGCCCCGCGGATGCATCGTTTGGCTGAACCCCGATGACCCGGCGCAAAAACGGTCACGATATCTCTGACGCGGCGCACAGGAGAGGGAACGAGTAACGAGCGATCAGATTTCTATCGGGCAGCCAGCAGTTCCTCTCCGCTTGGTTACCTTTTTTTTTTCGTCCCCTCTCCCCCCACACTTGGTGGCCCTAAGTGAGCCTAGGACGAACTGTTTCGGTCGACTGTACCCAACGACAACGACGCACGGCGGCGGCCATGCATCGACGATGAGAATATGACCCCGGCACGTACGGCTCGGTCGCGAGGCGAAGCGTATAGGCGTCGTGGCGCGTCTCGGGGCCCGACAGGCCCCGGGACACACGATGGTGGTCGTGCGTCGTTGGCCAAGGCGCACGGCCGCGATTGTGGTCGGCCGCGTGTGTAGGTGATCCCGGTGATGGTGATGGTGGGAGTACCGCAAGGGTCAATCCACGGTCCACCATTATATTCCACGGCACACGGGGGCCTTAGGAGAGCGGGTTCACAGCCGCCACGACGACGTTCGAACGCTTAATGGCCGGAATTTGTCTGGCCGGCAGGTACACTGACAGCCAGTCGGTAGAGCTGGCGGCCGTGCCTGTTTGCCCGTAGCAACAGAGACGCCGCGAGGATGCCCGATGACGGAGCGACCGAGACCAAGAATCCAAGGCAGGCCTGGGATGTAGGACAATTTCGCGGGAAGCGTCGATTGATTTTTACGCCGCAAGCACCGGCGGAAATTTATGGACATACGCCGTGCCCCGGCTGCCGTGTTCAACGATGATTGGAGGTGGGATCCTGACCGTGGAACACGGCCGCGGGAGCCTCGTTTCGGTTCAATCGCGAGATTGATTCCGGTGATCTTCCCACTTTGGCGAGACCGAGGTATGCCTCCTTTTGGGCCGGATGATTAGAGACGGTACGTTGACAGAGATTGGATGGCCGGTTGTATCCTGCTCGGACCTGGTTGATGGCTTTCGCGAATCAGGAAGACAGTGTCTGCTATTCTACCCTCCGGAGAGTAATTAAAGATGGGATCTCGACTGAACGTTCGAAGGTGGGGTAAGACCGTACAGCTGAAACGAAACGTACATTATTATATTTATCGAAGCGTTCGCGTAATCGACGCGCATCCGTCTTCAAAGTTAACACAAGACGCGAAGGAACGATCGGAGATGGGATCTTGATGGCAGAAGAGATTGAATGGCACGTTTCGCGACTCCGAAGTATCAGGTACTCGTGTGAATATTTCTTATACTGGAAGAGTTAATGCAGTTGTTATACACCGCGCGAAGCAATTGGGTTCTTTCAGCCAGGACGCTCAGCGACTGGTGACTAATGTATGAGTCGTATTTATGCATCCCCCATGTTTGCAATGACAAACTGGAAACGGATGTTGTATCTTAAATCTGTGAACACGTCCCTGGTAGAATCCTCTAAGTGCCTTGTCCGGTGAGTTCCATAAACGATCACCCTCTGAAACGTCTACCTTTCATCAAACTATCCGATGATTCGAAAAACGCGCGATATGGAGCTCATTATATGATATTCCCTTCGTTCCTGACGCTTGTTTCTGTCTCCTGACACACAGGCAAACCCATTTCATCAAACCATCCGATGTAGAGCCCATTATATGATGTTTCCTTCGTTCCTGACGTTTGTTCTTGTCTCCTAACCCAGACCGTTAAATGGTTTTGCGTTGTTAGTTTGACGAAAGGCATCCGAAGGTATTCCTAACCTAGCCTTCCGCGGCTACCGTAGGAAAATTTCTCTGGATAAACGCCGCTAGGATCTCAAGAGACACCTTTCACCTCGATTCCACCCCGATGCTGGAAATAACTTTCGAGAGGAACACCATAAGCGCGCTGGTCGTAGCACGGCGGCAGGAACGCGAATTGAATCGAGCGATCGTCGTGAGATTAATCGGTGACCGGGTCTAGTCACGGATTACGAGGAATCCTCTGAATACCTCGGCCGTTCGTCCGCCTCCTTCCACTCTGAACAGTCGTCAGTGTTCGCTGCCGTTCGTACGAATATCATCCATTAATTGCGTTGTTGCAGTTATGCGAAAGCCGTTGGCTGCGTTCCTTGTTCGGTCGACTGCCATGATCGAGACACCGCGGATTGACCCTTACGGTACCTCGAACGTCAATGGTTTAATTACGGCCAGAAGTCATTTCTTCCATCCGCGGATATCTTTCCCGCCGATGGGAAACGATCCACCCTCAAAGGTCAAAGACACGCCTCGCGGAACGGCAAAACCGCAGGACGGGCAATTTCTTGTTCGTTAACAATCCTGTCTGACATCGCGACCTGAATTAGAGAAGAATATCTTCTCACATTGTCGTGAATGCACGGGCAGCCTCTATTTACCCGGAGTCGGATCCTGTAACAGCCTCGAGTTCGCTTGTACCGCTCGACAGTCCATTATTGGCCCGATCCATGACCGAACCATTAAACCGATCCTTGTGATCGACGTGAGAAGTTCGCGCGGTAATAGCTGTCACGCGTCAACGAATTGATTCGTTGAGCACGATTTCTCTTCGCCGTGTAGGAATAACATACGAAATTGATCATTTTTACCAGCTGTTCGAATATTTTGGCCGATCGAGGCCACTCTACGAACTTTGAACAAATGACCGTTTTTAAATTTTAGTTTAAAATTTCTAATATACAATGTTATTTTAGCGCCATTTAACTTCACGACTTTCCTTATAGTATACGTACAATGAATTTTTCAATATTCACTTCTATTCTTATTGTTTGTTTTCTGAAAAAAATAAGTAGTCTAACCGGTTAAACGATTTATATTTTTTTGTTAAAAAGCAGACAAAATTTGGTATCAAGTTCTGGTTAGCTTCTGATGCAAATAGGAAATATATAGCAAAGGTAAAAGAAGAGAATCTTCAGTTTCTACAGTCTTAGAACAGTCTAACAATGCGTATTAAAAATAGTTAAAATTTGGACTCATGCAGTTCCGAAACTACTAGTGCTTTATTTATAATTAAGCAACTATTAGAAGCGGCAAGACCTCCCCTTTAAAATGGCTTTTGAATTTTGTCGATCCGACTTTCCGTTTTCGAGATATCGTAATTTAAATGAAAGGGTAATTTTTAAAATTCCGCTCTCCGCCTTAGGAAAGGCTATTAATGCGTATTAAAAATACTAAAAGTTTAGACGCGTGTAGTTCCGAAACTACCAGTGCTTTATTCATTATTGAGCCACCGTTGGCAGCGGCAAAGCTTCCTCTTTGAAATGGCTTTTGAATTTTGTCGATCCGACTTTCCGTTTTCGAGATATCGTAATTTATGTAAAAGTGTATTTTTCTTAATTTGACTATCTCTGTCTCCGTCTGACGCGTCGCGTAGTACCTCTCTCTCGCGCGTGAGTCGAGAGAATCACGTGACCAGGAAGTCGTAGTATTTCCAAGAATTTACTACGCACTGTTTACTACTGTCGCGCGCGCGAGTTCATTGATCCGAATGAAACGTAAACAAACGCTTCGGATCCTCGTATCTCCGAAACTACCCACCGCATCGACTTGAAACTAAAATCGCTATATCTCCGGAACTAATAAAGCTATCGACTTGTTCGAACGCTCGTTTTAAAGGGCATTTAATCCTCCATACGATGAATATAACTACTGTTATAATTTATGCCATCTTCTATGTTTATTTTGCCATTTATTTCGACCTCATATACCCAATGAAGTTTCAGCAATTCCTATTGATTAGATGACTGATATGTGATGAAACTGGGTTATACATTGTTTATTTAATTGAGAATAAATTTAAATTTGTATACAGGATGATTTTTTCGTAAATAATTATTTTCTCTGGAACCATGGTATCGACTTGAAACAAAACTCATTTCCAAAGATGTTTTATCTTTTATCCGACGAAAATTAGGAAATTTGTAGTTCGATCCTTGATTTACGATTATCCTCAGGTAGCCTGATAGTGATCTTCCTTTTCTCGTAGCAAAACCCAATATCTTGCAAAAATGATCAACTGAGAACCCTCGACAGCCAAACATCTGGCGCGTAAGTTACTATCGTCTGAAATTTCAGCGACCACGTACGCGACACGCCTATCCTCCGCGTACCAGTACGTCATCCGTGACGTTCGAAAGTTAGGTTATGGCGTACTCGTGCGTGAAACAACGACGGGTTAACGGACCGGAGGTTCGCGAATAAGAAGTCAAAGCGTACGGGACTACCGTAAGCGTTTCTCGTGTCACGAGTGGGAGCTTTCCCTTTTTGGCGAGGCGAACGGAAGCCATCGAGTCCACGCGGACCCCAAAGAGGGTTCGAGTTTTAGCCGGCAGGGTTCACGCGGTTCACACACGCGCGGAAATGCCGGGACACTTGAGCTTTAACGACCGGAATTTGTCTGGCCAGGCAGGTACACGATGCGGCGGACTAGGAAGGCAATCAGGAAGTTAAGAAAGTCGAAGGAGACTAACGAGTCGTACTAGGAATGGATAAATAGGCAGCCGTCCCGGGAGACTTTTTCCTTTCTGTCCGCGGAGTGGCGAGTTTACCGCCGTGCTAGCTCGCCTGGCATCGTTGGGTAGCTGTTTGCGTTAAAGACGGCTGCTCCGTCGTCGGGGATAAACGAAACTCGGCAGGAGACTGAACGACTGTTACCGCGATGGCGCTACGATCGACGCAAGGTCGACCGCCGACGTTCTAGGTTAGATTAATAACAGGTTATAGGTGTGCCGTTGCACCATTACTGTATATTTATTTCTATTTCTACGTATCGTATTTTATTTCTAATTTCACATGTACAATCCCACGTACAACCGTGATGCAACTTGTATAATTTATATAACTTATAATGCGTTCTAATTGCATCACGGTGATGTATTAACTTTAATTACATCCTTAATGTGAACCGTATATAACCTTATGAACGCGGACGACTGCGGTGAATCTAACCTCAAACCGAACTGGTACGCAAATGAATCGAGATTAAATCGTGATATAATATACTTACTCCGGGGATTAATAATAATCTCCATTGCGTCAAGATTGTATATATCACTTTAATTATTTAATATATAAAATTATATACAAGCATATGTCTCGTATATAAACGAACTGCGATAATCTTAACTTCAAACAGTATTAGAATGCAAATGAAACCACATATATTGAAACTAAATAAAAAATGAAATTATATTGTAGTACAACAATTTTATTGTATATTGTATAAGCGTTTTGTTTTGCGATTTAGTTTCATTTCGTTAACGTTCCACTTCACTTTGAGGTTAGGTTTATTCTAGAGTCCTGTTCGTTCGTACTTAACGACTATCATTAGTCTTCAGCATGGGAATGCTATTGTCACCGTGTCATTTTGTACCAAAAGGAGGTCAACTTCCAAGTATAAAGGGGGTGCCTGGAACAAACTAGTTTCACTCTACGGTTTAATCTCGTTCCAGTTCGTTTCTAACTTTGGCTCACCCGTTGTTCCATTCGCCCGTACCGAATAACTAACATTAGCTTCCAGCATAGGACGACTATTGTTCTCGAAACAAGGCCATCTTCAAAATATAAAAGCGGGGTCGAGAATAGACAAGCATTTCATTCTGCGATTTAATATCGCACGATGCACATTTCGGTTCGCTTCGAGGTTAGGTTTACCCTGTATCTCGGTTACGAGTCCAGAAATAAAATGCTCCAGATATTCGTTTTTTTCGGAAATTATAATTTTTTTTTATTATTAATACAAAACAGATTTCTGCTTCCTTTCTGTTATTAAGGTAACAAATGTTACATAATTTGTAAAAAAAAAGCATGTAAAATATAATTGATCGTTGCGACCTACGCTCGAAAACATCGATCGAAATTTTTCTATTAACACTTTTCGTAACGTTATTTATAATTTCACTTAAACCCAAATTCAACAATTTGGAAAGATATAATTTCACGGAAGGAATCGTCTCATAAGAAACTACTCCATTTTCTTCTTCTGGTATTTAAAGGTTAGGTGTATCGTATTTCAGAAAGAATATTCTCAGTTTAAAGTGTTTTACGTTCGCCAATCATATTTTTAGGGCTATTATTGAGTCGTACGTCACGATGGTAGGTCAAGGAATAAAGTGCTCTATATTTAAAATAAGCTCCGACAAAAATTCTGGGGATCGCGTTGCAGCGAATAAGATGGCGCCACGAAATAATCCAGTATAAAATGGTGGGTTCGGTGGGTTAGTGAAGATGCACGCTGGCTGGTGACTTCGAATTACAAGAGTCCCTCGCGAAGAAGTCGTACGGGTGAATATTTCCATTTGTATCGGCCATAAATTAACGCGACCAGGAAAAGAGAGACGCCGACTGTCAAAGGAGGCACGTTGACCGGTCAACACAATCGGCGTGCCGGTTGTGTAGCATGCCTTTTTCGGCGAACTGTGAACGTAGCCTGAGGTCTGGCATTCCCCCTTTCCTCGTCGTCGTCGGCCGGTTCGTCCGGGGTCACCGACGAGAGGTCACGTCGCTCGCATGGCATCGGTGACTTTTTCATTTTTCTACCTCCCTCTCCCGACCCCACCCCCCTCTTTCCCCTGTCTCTCTCTTCTCGATAGCCAAGGGGTCCGTGCTCGATGCTGCCTCGTTTAAAGGAGTGGTTTGAACGCATAGGCGCAGCCTTTTGCGGGGTTCCTTTTAACCCTGACTTGGCACAGTATCCGTGTGATCCCGTAACAACCATTCCGCCTCAAATTGATCAAGATTCAACACCGTTCTCGCTAAGTGTTTTCCACCTACGTATTCACAGTCTCGAGAAACCGAGACATGATATTTTAAAGTCGACAAGTTTGTGACACACTGTACGTTTACAATTTTCTGAAACCTCTTTAGAGATATTAAAATGATAGTGTAGGAGTAGTACGTCTGGCGTTAAAATTTCTTTTGAAAAAGAAAAAGAACTAGCGTTGCTTTTTGTTTGCTATTATTCACAATATCTTGAATGCGTGTCGGGACAAAAAAAATTATTTAAAAATTGTTATAATAATCACATATATATTTTTGTTATCCTGCAAACGATCCAAATTAGACGTGGGAACGTTTTCAGAAAATTATTAGTTAGCGTGCCCTAAACGAAAATGGCGTCTAAACTCCCAGTCCGAGGTAGCTAATACATGCAAAGTATTTCAGTTGCCAGCTTTAACGATGATCAAGATGTTAAACGTTAATGGCTTGAAAAATCGAGCAAAACGAACCGACGCATCACCATTTCGCACTCGATATTTAGCTCAACCGCAAGATAATATCTTGTGTTAGGTGAGGTCTATATTTACACTCTATTCCAAGATAATATCTCGCATTGAGTCATGTGCACACGAGGTATTATCTTCAGGTAGAGCGAAAATATCGAGCGCAAAATGTGTGTCGACCCATTTCACCTGATTTTTCGAACTTTCGACTCTTAATGCCTTGGAAGCCATTAGGGAAGATAGGGGCAGAGAGAAATAGGTCGTTAGGTAGGAATGTACAATTACGAAAGTCGTAATACCCTTTGGTGGAAGGGCTATCTTAATTGCAGAAAATTGTTCGTTGGAAAACGATTTGAAAATTTGATAATCGCGACGTATCAAAATTCTACGTTATTTCGAGGTTGGGAGGATTCCAGACCACGTCGTCAATTCTTCATAGATGCTGTAAAACTTAAACCTTCCTCGTTAAAAACAAGAAAAATCAAATAACGACAAGAAAATTCATGCGATCAAATAAAAAGCAAAGGAACTTCTACTTTATTTCGTTCTTGTTTCGACATGTAATTACTATACAATGACGAGTCTGACTTGTGACAAGTTTTACAATCATGAGGCTACTGATTCGTCATTAAGTCTTATATACTAAAGTCAACACATTTTAACACTAGATTTACGGGCATGGATCGCACGTATATTTATTGATACCTTTCATGTTGACGATTACCTTAAAATACGATTTTTCTTTTAATTAGAATATGTATACATGCCATTGTACCAAACAAATTTAACATAAGTAGTTAAAAAATAATATTTACGCGTTCTACAATTTTAAATATGGAATCTGACATCCGTCAAATTGACGGCTTTCGTAAATCTAGTGTTAACATTCACGAGATATTCTTTTTCGTGGCCATTCCTTGTACGACCAAACTTGAACAAAATTAAATAGCGTACGTTTGAAAAATTATTTGGAATTAAATCGTACGTCGAGGGATCAACGAAGCCAAGAAATAGGAACATTTGGGAGTCTGGAATTTTAAAGCGATCAAAGAGGATCCCCGGATCGACGTACGCGTTTGCCCTTTAAATGTCACGTAGCCAGTGATCGCATTACTAAGACGACATCGACCCGAAAAATAACGGTAACGGTACGAACCGTGGAGAAGAGTGCTCTCGCGAGCGGTTTTTGCCCCGCGATGGCTACGAACGGCGCCAGTGGTCAAAGGTGCTCGCGTATAAAACCGATGAAGACGCACAGAAGG
Organism: Colletes gigas; assembly: GCF_013123115.1. Taxonomy (NCBI): domain Eukaryota; kingdom Metazoa; phylum Arthropoda; class Insecta; order Hymenoptera; family Colletidae; genus Colletes; species Colletes gigas. The sequence goes on from NW_025106648.1 coordinate 1,576,486, forward strand.
AACAGGTCGAGTGCAACGGTGGAAGAAAGAGGGAAGATGGCTTACCGCATACTCGCCACTCCGTACGTCACCGGCGCGAAAGGATAAATGCTCGCGATTAGCGATTTATTTGAATTCTCTATTGCGCCGCTGAAGCGACGACGTTGACCGACTGCTGATCCTCTTTCTTCGAGCTCGCCCCGAGTCTTCTTCCTGGAGTCGAGAGGGAATTTTACGAAGGATGATTATCAAGGAACGCGAGGTGGAAGTGAGGACGCGATAAAGGAACGTTTTTGCGAACATTGAACACCGAGATACGCGCTGTTCTTAGAAGAAGGTTCCGAGAAAACTCCAGGATCTACAGATTTGTTGAACCCCGGTACCCCCAGGTATATCGAGCTCCGGGTTGGCCGGTCGAATTGGGTTAGAATCTTGCATGGGAAACCCGCGTTCGAGAAATTGTGCATTAGGCGATCGTAAAGATTGGATCGCGTATTTTAACGAATCTTCTGTTCGATGAGACTGTGATGTGGAATTAGATGGAAGTAATTCGTATCGTTGCGAAAGCTCGAGAAATCGTCGTGGGTTCTCATTTTATGAACCGTTATTGCAATCGCAACCGAGATTGCTGAAATGAATATAATGAAAAGTACCAATAAGAGAAATTGAAAGTACCGTTCAATATTCGCGGTAATAAAATGTCATCCCGGGACATTTATAAATCAAACGATTTTTCCCCATCGTCGCGGCGTAATTACGAGTCGCTTAACAATTCATGCGAATAACGAGCCGGCGTAACGGTCGTACGGACGCTCAAAATGCTTACAGAGCCTAAACAATTTCCTCGACGACTACGATTTACGCAAATAATGGCCTTCTGTAACAATTAAACAACCATCTCGGACATTTACAATTCGTATAATATCCGCGGCGCCGTAATCGCGGATCGACGAACAGTCCGCAAGAATAATCACCGTTCTCAACGGTCGAACGATCATGGTTCCCATTAGGAGCCAAGAAGTTATTCGAAATACCCAAAATGGCACGACAACATTTTTCAGCTCGATGCAATTAATTGGCTGCTAATCGTTCGCACTGTTCGTAGACTCGAAAGTAACGGAAACGATCGCGTGGAATATTTGTAACACGATTATACACTAAATTATACATTTCGTGAGTAATTGTGTGATTAACATTGAAGCTATTTTCTGTGAAAAACGAGTTCATTGTTCATCGTTCCGAATTACTTGAGTTAATTAACGATTTTTGCACGGGTGAATTTAGAACAAATTTTATTTGTTCAAACTCCATCATTGAAATATATAATTTTGTAGTATTTTTAGCCTCGTTCGTACCGAACAAAATAGTTTCTGTTCATTTACGACTGTATTCTTCCACGACGAAATCAAATTAACGTATGTTTTCGATCGTAACCATATTTTTACACTGGTGGATTTGAAACAAATTTTATTTTCTCAAACTCTATCATTGAAATATATAATTTTTCAGTATTTTTGGCCTCTATTGTATCGAACAAAGTAGTTTACAACAGTAGATACAAAAGTGTTAATTTCAAAGGACGTGTAAAAAATCTTAACTGAAGTATTTTATTAATCCTCTTCCCGGTAAATAAATCAAATATTTTGTAGGAAGTAAGGCGAAAGGGCGAGGTTCATCGATCGTAGGGTGTTCTTTTCGCGTAAGTTGAAAGTATCTGGAAGAAAGATGGGAAAATATTCGTTGAAAGTTGAGACGCGTAGAGAGGTTAGAAGAATGTTAAAAAGAGGAGGGGACGATTAGAATCTCGCGACGCGCAGGTTCTCGTCGCCACGAAATTCGTCTTGCATCGACGAGCAGGCGGGATCGTAAATCACTGTATCCGAGGAATCCGCGATTATCCCATCGAAAGCGAGCCTCCGTCGGTGAGTATCCCGGCAAAGAGACAAACGGACTCCGCGTAAGGTCATTCGAGGGCCGACGGTGCGCGCGTACCTGCATTTCCGCGTTCACGCTGCCGAGCGTCGCCAGGTCGTAGGTCGAATATTTGATAGGCGAACGCATGCTTAACGGTACATCACGTGCCTGCCCAAGCTTTTGACAATCCACGTCGCGGCTAATCGCGTACCACGCGCTCTGCTACCACGAGGACGCGACCTCTCGTGCCAGCTATTGCACCGAGAACGAAAGAACAGTCCCGGATCAAGGGGAATGTGGTACTACGGATAAGCAGAATGTGGATGGCACGGCGGTTCGCGCGGAACGTCATTTTTCTACGCCGAATACCGCCGTTCCAGCCGTTCTGCAATTATGCTCCGAATTCCTCGAAATCTCGAATCCCTTGGATAAATTAATTCTCGCGACATGGTCCTTCGAGACCAGAATTTTGCAAATTTCAAACAGAGCTCGTCCACTGCTACGTATTGCAACCTTACCGATGATCGTTGTTTTATTTTTCTTCATTGAGTTTACTGAGTATTTACTACACAGTGATATAACACCTGAGACTTCAACTTTTTACCGAATAATTGAAATTTAGAAATGGGTCCAGAAACGTTACAAATTAACGAACTTCGATAGATGGTCATCGAAGTCGCAAGGATACGGCGTAGTCGTGCGTAGATTTAATTTCGAGAATAGGCGAGTTCGGAATCAAGTAACATTGATTGACAACTGTATACGTTCAATCACGATTATATTATAATCGCGCGAGCTGTCGCTAGTCCCGACGCCATTATATTAGATCCCGTTCGAGGTTCTCCCATAGCTTTCAATTCACTCGACAAGATTGACGTCAACACGACCTCGCGTTCCGCCTGAAAATACAAACATTTAATTCAATTGCGCCGGCGTAATTCACTTCCTCGTTGGTCGTACAAAATTCGATGTAAATGGTTTTGCGTTCGAACGTGAGCGGTGAAACAATGCAAATAGTAACTTATTATGTGCCAATCACGCGATAAACCGATAACTGGAACTGTACTAAATCTACAGACTGGCAGGTTCGAATAAATTTCGCGTATAATGAAGAGGGTCTCGGAGGATTCGATGGCACTCGAAACCCCGTGTTATGCAATTCAGATATCTCGCTGTTTGAAGGGTAACGCGAGAGTGGGTAGGTCTCTATAAGACTACCATCCGACACCCAAAATGGTTATCCAAGAAGATTCGGAATCGTAGATCTAATCTGCAGTCAGTAAACACGCGGCAGCTATTCTCCGACAGAAGGGACATCAGTTACCTGTCTAGCATGGCTTTAGCAATTCTTCTACAGAGCATCTCGAGTTCTCGAAACACTTGTAAACTTATAATTGCAAATTTAATACGCGTCAAGTAGAAGTAGAAGTCACATCGGTAATTAGAATCTTAAGTATTGGAAACCTTGGAAATCTCATCGACCTTGTCAGGTGACCATGGTATCTTACCCTTTGCACAACGTGTCATTGTGAAGTATGATTGATGAGAACATTTACGAGAATCCTGAACGATATTTTTTTATCGTTTATTCGATTTCTTGAACATTTCGTTAACCCTTTGCCTTACGACCATGTGTGAGACTCGTGGTCAGGTATTCTGGCCAAAACTAATCATCACTTGTGAGACTCGTGGTCAGGTATTCGGGCCAAAATTGATTATCACGTGTGAAACTCGTGGTCAGGTATTTGGACCAAAACGGATTACCATGTGTGAGACTCGTGGTCAGGTATTTGGACCAAATGTGAACACCACGTGCCATCGTGGAATGGCCCGAAGGCTGGGCAGTTTTGTTTAAATTTTGGGCTCACGCTGTTGGACTTTAAATCATAGGGCAAGGGATTAATTGGAGTCATTTCTCTGAGGTCCTTGTTTCGGGGCGGCTTGTTAGCCACGTGACATCGGGTAGAAGAGTCTGACGCGAGTGTAAATCAGAAAAGATTCCGGTGTCAGATTCCCTGGTGATACAAGGCGGCTTTTGAAGGCATTGTGTCGGCCGGATTACACGGAATCTATCGCGCATTGTACAGGCCGACTGAATAGATAGATAAATGGGCAACGCACGGGGAATAACCGAAGAGAGAGCAGCCCGGGACCACTAAAGAGCACGATGCTTGGCTCCCTCAAACAATGGGGGGACTCGACTATAATCGGAAGTAAGTCTTGTTAGCGTAATGCGTAACTGTACATAGCGACCGGCTAATTTCGCATTATGTCCCATTACGTGTCGACGGATTAAGGGCTTGGGATCGTCGAGAAGGGTCGCCTCCTGCTCCATCATCCATCTTTCAACTTTGTTTCTCGACCGATGCTGGATCAGTCTTCGAACGATGTAGTTCAAAGACGATCTAAACGGTTCGGATCTAGGTAGATCCCTAAAAATGGCTCTTTTCTGTCGTTTGTTCTTGTCTCGACATAAACATAGCACACTGTATAAGTATAAAATATTTTAACTTTTGAAACAATATATTTCGTGGACGTTTTTTCAATTCGACTGCTTCGTTTCCTTGGTCTACGATTGTAATAACCGACGTTCCTTAAAAAATATTTGGGAATTTTGTTAAAAATATATAATTGAATACGTCCAGGGTATTTTATTGAATGTTTGAGAAATACAGGAAAAAATTTGTTTATCGATGTAGTCGATCCAAATAAAATTGAGGAATTAGGATCTGAATGTTAAAAAATCAGTATTCTCGCACAAGCACAAGTTAATACACTACGCAACAAAAAGATAGCACACTGTATGAGTGAAAGATTTTTTTAACTTTTCATATTGCATTGCTTTTGATGTTTGTAATGTCTTATAATAATAACAAATTATAAAAGTATATTTCAAAATATTTATTGCAAAAAGAATACATTTTATATTAAAATATTGCAAAAAGATAGCATATATCTCTTAAATAATTTATTATCTGTACAAATATGTTATTTTAATATTTTCTTGCTTCACCTTTTGTTTGCTAATAAACGATTTGGTAGAGATTTAAATAAATTAACAAATTCTTTACTCAAAGATTTCCAGTTTCCCTTGATGCAATTCTTTAATTTCTGAAGAGTCTGAAATTGTCTTCTTCTTCACTAAGTATAACAACTGTTTTTATCATTTCTGCAACATCTCACTTCAACATTGAATACAGATGCACGGATTGACGTTTCCTGTTGCAAAACTATTTCATCTGCAGTGATCGATGCATGAATCTCAAACAGTTATAAAGATGTTTAGGTATAATATATCGATCGTTTAATTGTATTTGCGTATTTAGAATCCACTAAGTGTTCAACGAAAGTGCCCGATTCATCAATTAGCGAACCCTATCGCGTCGTGTTGATCTTATTCGTGTATCGAGCTGGGCATGTTTCGAAAAGGAAAGCAGCCGGTTTCCGTACTCTTAAAATAGATTGCTAGAAGTTCACGAACAGAAGATCTTCGCCGTTTCTGGCCACTTTGTTCCTGCTTCCTGGTCAGAAATCGTTTGCACGGTCACGCGAGCCTTAGAAAGCGTTCTGCGCGCGAAAACACGAGACGTCTATGTTGGAAATAATGCTAGAGATAAGCCAATTTCTCTTCCTTCTCTCGAACGCTCGGCTCAAAAGTGAAAAATCTCCTAAACTTTGTCCTTTCTTCCGTCTCAATTCTTTTGGACCTGTATCTTAGAATATATACACATTTCCATTCGACAGAATTAAGTGCTTAATGCTTTTAGCGAAAATACTTTTCCTTCGAAATTTTAAACCGAAACTAACAATAATTTTCGAACAATTGCAGAATGAAACCAGTTAATTAAGATTGATGAAAACATTTCTACTCATAGAATGTTTTCGTTAATCATAAACTTACGCGAGTCCATTAATTGCTTGTTAAAGGCTGTTAACGTATAGTTTTTAAAGGCAATGAGCTCTGTAACGCTAAGCTAGTCTAAAAATTGCGTCGCTATTATACGCGTTATCGATTTGGTCGCAGACACGTTTTTTAATCTTGTCACGATTTCGTCGTAATTTGCAAGCGATTCGTGGCGAAAAGCGTGAAAGCGTTACGGACCATTTTACGGCTGGATGTTCCTGTTCGGTCTAAGAGGAGGAACAGGGACACAAGAGGCGTCGGAACATAGCCCTTTCAGGCGCATCTCGACGCAAGCCATGCGTCTTGCGGGGCAGCAATGGCATTTAAATGTTAGCTCTATCTGCCCGGTGGTATTTTGCCGCGGTCTGAGAGGCCGCATCCCGCCGTTCTCTGTTCAATTTCGAAAGTTAAATGTCAATGAGCAGCAGCCAGCGCCGCGTTGCACCCGCACCGATGCACGCTCGTTGCATACGCAGATGCACTTTTCGCGGCTGGGCCACGCAGTCACGCGAAACCCGTGGAATCTCGTTTGAATTATAAGCTCCGCGGAGTCTTCCAGCCGAGTCAAGTTTTTCTTGCACGCGACGAGCCAACGGAAAATGGAAAACCACCGAGGTTCGAGGAATCAATGGGAAATACCGCAATTCCTCGAGCAAACCACTTGAATCAATTAAAATTTTTTAATACTCATTAGTAGACTGTTTTAAGACAGTGGAAACTGAAGACGCTCTCCTTTCATCCTTCCATATTTACATTGGAAATTCAGCAAAATTTGATACCAAATTTTATCCAGCTTTAACAAAAAATATTTTCTTGTGTCGTTGATCAACGTGTTTACTTCGTCGTCAATTTTCCAGGAAAAATGAAGTACAGATATTTGAAAAATCGAGACTACTTTCAAACCGAATACAAAGAAGATTACGTATTGAATTCAGGGCACGTTCGAGCAAGGATTTAATGATTACATAAAATGACACACAGTTTAATTATGAAAAATCCACGAAAAGCAAGTAGGAAAGTAAGGTTGGAAGCAAATAGGAAGGTCTCCGTATTCCCACGTAGCAATTCGAGCGTGGATTATTTAACAGCATCCTCGACGATCTCGAAGTTCGCAGCTGCGACCGGCTTCCTTCTCCCGCGCATATTAGGTCAGTGATTTAATTCGTTTTTCGACCTGCCGCAAGGGAGAAGGACGGGGGAGGTGGGGGGAATTCCCTTTACAAGCGCCATTCCGTAATCCAAGCGTGATATCGCCGGCCGATAGCAGCGCGATGCCGGATTCGTCGGAGTTACATTTCGGTCCGCAATTAGCGGGGTTAAACGCTGCATAGGCAGCGCAATTTGCGGAGGAAAGTTAAGCGCGGCCTCGCGAACCGTAGAACCGAGCAGGAAGTAAAAGACGCCGCGAGGAGGCAGGAAAAAAGAAAACGACGACGGTAAAGGTGGAAGTCGAGAGAGGGTTTCGTACGTGGGTCCCATATATGGGGAAACTTCGCGGGTCGGGGGGACTGGTCGGGATCCTCCGTGAACGGGCTCCGTGATTTTTGGAACCCCAAAGTCCTCGAACCTACGCTTCGATTACTTCTTTCTTGCAACCGAGCAGTTTTTTAACCCCAGAAAGTTAAAAAATTCCGTTCATTTTACGTGTGTTCGTTGTTCTGGCCCATTAACACGTTGATTATCAGACCAAACCTCTAGAATTGTCTACGAAAACGAAACTTTGTGTTGAGACAATTTAGAAACTGGGATACTCAAAATTTGTCGTGGAACTTATTTTTATAGCCTCGTGGAAATTCGAGAGTCCTCTTTAGATTTATTTGCTTCAAGATCTAATTTTAAGAATTTATTTTCTTAGCTCCTTAATGGAAAATCGTGTCTTCCACATGTGGGTGACATGGCGTCAATGTGTCAAGAGGAACTTTAGGCGATGATTACACTATAATGTATGTATAATGTAGGGAATACTAACTCGATGCATGTGAAATGTCAAATTTTGTGGATTCTCATATAATAGAAGATTCATGTGCAGACAGATTAGACATGGACCAAATTCTTATACTTCAGTTTTTTTATTTATTAAACATTTGTGTTAAAATAAATTGTGTAGATTTACAAATATCCAATTTATTTTAATTCTACAAGTCTTCACTGTATTTTAATTGTACAGATTTTCAATTTATTTTAATTTTCGCGTATCCTACATGAATACACAGTTTATTGAATTGATTTCAAAGTTCTAAAACACAAAGAACTCGATGTGTCAATACCGGTATAATACATTATACGTATTCGTTCCTATACGATGTTTTCTCAAATAAGTTCTTTTTGTAGTTTACAGTTTAAGAAAGGGGAAAATAATTTTCCAAGCCTTTATGCTGGGTTTATAAATAAACAGATCAATGTTCATTGACAATTATTATTTTAACGTTTGGACTATATAGTCATCTGTTTCTAATTTTGTTATTTCCCTCATTTTTATACAACGCAAATTTTAATTTTATTTCTCGTATTTTATTGCTTTACTAATTCTTATATACCTGCATATAAATAAAATTAATTATTAATCTTGTATCTAATAACCAATAATAGTGAGGTTAGATTAAACTCTTTGCACTTTTCAAAGAGTCATATCAAACTATATTAACCCTTTGCAATTCGACAGTCATTATTAATATAAACAACTAGCAATACCTATAATTCAAATTTTATTCATGTATTTCTTAAATTCCAGTTTGTATTACCATAAATGAAACTTAAATCGAGTGTACATGAACAACTAATAATATCAATGCAATTTAGTAACTCGATTTGTAAAAATAAGAAAATGCTCTTTTTCCCCCACAAAAACGTATAAATCGTATCATAGTGTGTTATAACTAGACTGCGGATGTTTATGCTTTTATGGGAAATTTTAATCCTCAAAAAACTACAAAATGCATTTAATATGCAAATTATATAAGAAATACTTAAAGTAAGATACGAATTATTATATTTAGGGATTGAGACAGCCCTCTGCGAAGCTTCCGTTTCATTAATTCTATTAATAAAAATGTGAATTTGCATAAAGATCCGCAGTCTAGTTATAACGTATTATGTTCGTCGCCATGGCGGCGTCAGTAGACTGCAAAGGGTCGATTCCTATACGATTATATTTTCCTAGTAGAAATTTAAAATAATCCAGCAAAGTAATTTAGAAATTTGGTGGGAGTGCAAAGATCCAAAGGAAACGCAAACCACGCGAAGTAACCTGTTAAGCGTGATCGCGAAAAAGTTTTTCCTGAATTCGCGTGGCGCGATCGTTAGCCGCGCTAGGAAGAAGAGACCTCCCGCGCGAAAAAGAGCGGCGGGAAAAAAATTCCCGCGCTCGTGGGGTCGGCGTCGAGGTCAGGAAATTCGGGGTCAGGGAACGTCGACCCCTCGGCGGCGGGTGATCGATGTTGAAAATCTCGCGTTGCGCACGCCACGCATGCGGCAGGAAGCTAGATGCAACTTCATCTCGCGTCGTTTCGCCTGTGCAGCATGACGGAACGACGGTGGCCGCCGGTAGCAAAAGGCCAGAGCCGCGCGGATGGTAACGGTAGCCGTGGATGAAGTTTTTAGTATGCGCGATCTGTAGCCCCAGACAGGAAACGGAGTCCCTTCCATTAGAAGCCGGCGTTTCTGCTGGCTTGGCAGCATTGTTACGCCATAGGCCCAGGGAATCCCTCTTATCGCGCGGAATGCCTTCGACCAGCGTCGCGACAGGGGGGAAGGTGGTACCCTTCGGCACCTTAAAAGGGCCGCGAAGAACCGACGACTCGCGTCGATATTCCACGTATACGCGTGGCTGATCGTTGTTCCTTTTTTTCTCCACTGCCTCCGTTGCCTTCGTCTGATGCTTGTTTCGCGTGGATGTTGGATGTTGGCTGATTTGTGGGGATCATTATACGTACGACGGATTTTATACGAAGTGAGGCACGAATTAGTCCCCACGATTTTTCAGCCCCCTTTCAATGATCTGACAAAAAAATGTTTCGTATCGAAATTAGTCAGTATTTAAGCGACGAGAAATTGCAGTTGCTTAAATTTAAAAAGAAATTGATTTTCGATAGAAAATTAAGGTCACTGTTATATTTTTAAATGGAACTAGGTATTTTTAATTCTATCGAATCGATTACCACAATATGTTGGCTGATTTGTGGGGATCATTATACGTACGACGGATTTTATACGAAGTGAGGTACGAATTAGTCCCCACGATTTTTCAGCCCCCATTCAATGATCTGACAAAAAAATGTTTCGTATCGAAATTAGTCAGTATTTAAGCGACGAGAAATTGCAGTTACTTAAATTTAAAAAGAAATTTGTTTTTCGATAGAAAATTAAGGTCACTGTTATATTTTTAAATGGAACTAGGTATTTTTAATTTTATCGAATCGATTACCACAATATGTTGGCTGATTTGTGGGGATCATTTTACGTACGACGGATTTTATACGAAGTGAGGCACGAATTAGTCCCCACGATTTTTCAGCCCCCTTTCAATGATCTGACAAAAAAATGTTTCGTATCGAAATTAGTCAGTATTTAAGCGACGAGAAATTGCAGTTACTTAAATTTAAAAAGAAATTTGTTTTTCGATAGAAAATTAAGGTCACTGTTATATTTTTAAATGGAACTAGGTATTTTTAATTTTATCGAATCGATTACCACAATATGTTGGCTGATTTGTGGGGATCATTTTACGTACGACGGATTTTATACGAAGTGAGGCACGAATTAGTCCCCACGATTTTTCAGCCCCCTTTCAATGATCTGACAAAAAAATGTTTCGTATCGAAATTAGTCAGTATTTAAGCGACGAGAAATTGCAGTTGCTTAAATTTAAAAAGAAATTGATTTTCGATAGAAAATTAAGGTCACTGTTATATTTTTAAATGGAACTAGGTATTTTTAATTTTATCGAATCGATTACCACAATATGTTGGCTGATTTGTGGGGATCATTATACGTACGACGGATTTTATACGGGGTGAGACACGAATTAGTCCTCACGATTTTTCTGCCCCCTTTGGATGGTCTGACAACAAAATGTTTCGTATCGAAATTAATCAGTATTTAAGGGGCCATTCTACCTTGTAGGCACGAAAAATACATGTTTCTTTGTGATTTTTTTTTACGGGCTATTAAAGAGAGATTAATTCCGTGTTTTGTAGATACATTTATTATGTATTTAGCTATATTTACGAATTTTTGCAACGCATAATATCTATTGATTACGTTGTTTTTGTTGATCAACAAACAACAGTTTTTACGAACGGCGCCCGACTACGTATGTGATATCTTGCGAAGAAGTTATCCGAAATCCAAAAACCAACGATACTCTTAATGTAGATGAATGTGGTTATAGCATGAACTAGGATCTTTTCAAAAAAACAACAAATGGCAAAATGGCAGCTATTTTACGAAAAAATACTGAATATTTTCATATATTCGGTTGCTTTTTTGTTAATAAAAGAAAAAGTATTGCATATATCGCAATTATCGTAGTTCATGCTATAGGGAGACCAGTTCTAAAGATACTGTATAAATTTCATGGTGATATCTTGAATAGTTTTTTCGTTATCACATACACAGTGCCGAGAAATGTAGTTTCGAGAAAAACAGCTTTAAAGTTTCACGTCCAGTTGTTATACAGTTGTTATAACTTCGTCAGTTTTTCAAATTTCAATTTAATATTTGGTAGATATATTTTCAAGACTACATACTGAAAGAAAATGCAAAACAAAAATCAATTTGTTTAATCCCACAAAGTAGAAAAGCCCCTTAAGCGACGAGACATTGCAGTTGCTTAAAATTTAAAAAGAAATTGATTTTCGATAGAAAATTAAGGTCACTGTTATATTTTTAAATGGAACTAGGTATTTTTAATTTTATCGAATCGATTACCACAATATTTGAAATTATTCGGCGATACGTAACACTAAGAACGTAAACATTACGAATGCTCATTTATTCAACTTCGGAACTTAACACACAAAGTAAAGGGAAAATTTATATAAAATATGCAAAAATATACAAAGAAGTTCCAGAGAATTGAACCTATACATAAAACTTTATTACAGAGAGTAGAACCTTGCGCTGCAGAAGGTGGAATGCAGCTCGAATATTTAATTTGATTACTAATTATTTGCACCTTTCTAACATGCGTGTTTTCAGTATAGTTTCGCATAAATTTTCATTTATTTGTGTGTTAAGTTCTGAAGTTGAATAAATGTTATGTTATTAATACAGCATTCGTAATGTTTACGTTCATTTATTTACACGTGTAATGTATTATTAACTGAAAAGTATCAAACTTACTTAGCCTGCTATCTTTTTATCGCGGATTATATCTCAACAAAACTCGCCATACATACAACTTCGACGATACAAACGACTTTTTAAACATTTTAAAAGAAGCCTACGTCAATATAATTTTAAATACAAGTAAATAAAGTTACACGATCAAATAATATAAATTAGTCAAAACGCTGTTCCGATTTCCGACACGTGCTTAATAATAATTAATATTTGCGTTAATGGCTAGGTATCGGGATTTGTTCCGATCATTTACGCTTCAGCATTTGCTTAAACATCCGCGGTCCAGTCGTTATTATAATCCTTCGGTTACAGCAGCCAGCCCCGTGCTCGTAGTTTTTCTCGTATCCCACAGAAATACTGCAATGGCTTCCTCGATACTTGCATACATCTAACGCTACTATGTAAACTCCGCTTATTACTCGCACGCACGATTACGTTGCGTCGCGCGCCACGGTGTACCGCACCGAGCGCGGTATCGCTCGTAATTACATCCCCTATTTACTTTACCTAATGAGCGTTTGATTGGCTCTGTTAATTATTGTTAGTCGGCGGACTCATTACCCGAGGCTAACGGAACACTTCGATGGCCCCGTGCAAAGAGGATCCCTCGTCCATAGAGAATCGCGTCTGGACAGAGACACGCGTGACATTTTCAGGTTTTCGCGTTAAATAGAATTCATTAGAACTCAATCGACTCGTTTAATAACACGTAACAAAAGATTCGCGGTTCGGTTGGTTCTGACCGATGCAATCGTTGGACCAAATAATCTGTTATGACCTATTGCGTAGATTTTTTAATTTACGCCCCAGTAGAACGAAGGAAGGTTTACACTCTTCTGTATCTCGGAAGTAAATAAAGTTCGAATTTAAGAAATTGAAAATGGAGATATTAATTATATTGCATCGTAGACAGGGGTCAGAAGAAAGCTATATAGAAGTTATACATAGGAGTTATAATTTTAAATTTATTTTCCTCTATAAATCTCAGATGAAATATCTAATAAATTTAAATATTGTCTGGATATAGAAATTATTTTTATACGCGGACTTTAAAAATGTTGGGTCCCGTAGCCTTAATTAGAGGTCGAGGCGACACCAACCGAGATCGATCTTTCTTTCTCCAGTCTATACATCCGCGGATCGTTATCGCGGAACGCGCACGCGCGCAAACCAGATCCGAAAGGAAAAAAAAAAATGGCGCGTGAGCCGCGTGAAATTGCCGCGGTGGCAAGATACGGACGTTAATTCGACGATTTACCGGTGAACACGAGCCCCCGAGTAGGCAAACTGTACACATAGCGTGCTCCATCGTCGGCGTAACGCGGCTCGCTCTTCTGATTTCACGCCGAGTAATTTAATTAATCAGAAGGCCAGCGCTTCAGCCTCGTTCCGGGAATCTGGCTCCGGGAGGGCAGCAATTAGTTCAATTTTTTTCTTCTCTCTCCACCCCAACCCTACCTCCTCTTTTCCTTTTACGGGTCTGCTCGTGGCGCCGTCAGCGTGAAGATCGCCGAGATAAACCTGCCGGCCGATTCTTCGGGGCCGAGGGCAACGCGGCGGATCTGACGCGTTGTTTCATCGATAAACGGGATGACGCTTATCGGATTAAGGGTGTACTCGCTGCGGAAACGTTGCATTTCCGACCATCTTTACGATTTAACCGCCAGTTTTGATACCACGCTCTGGCTGGTCCATCCTCGTCTCGGGGCAAATTTTATTCGCGAACGACGAATACTAATTTTCGATTCGTTTCTACGCTGTAGAGCATGAATATAGCACCATTGATATTTTTAAGGATTTATAGTTTAAAAGAAAATTATTGTAAATGATGAATTTCGATCGAAACATTAATAGAAAAGAAGCAAGATCCCACTCGTTATTAAAATTTTCCTCTCGATTCATTCAAATTATGACTTATTCGTTTCTATATTTGCGGTGCATAAATATAATATTTTTGAAACTTTGTACAATTTTTCTGGAAGAACGATAACAATTTCCGGGTCGACACGTCGATATTTATCATCCGGATCGTTTGGTCATTGTAGAGATCGCGTCGAAGATGGATCGACGTTAGCGAAACGAGCAATTAAGATGAAACTGAAGTCGTACGTACAGCGTACGCGTCATACGTTACGTCCGCGAGACTTTCATGTACCCTAGAAATTGAAGTCGCGTAGTAAGAGTGCTCCACATAAGGCAAGACGACGTAACGTATACTGTTACAGCAGCCTCATTCCTCCGCATAATGCGCATAGTGCACATTCCTATCCACGAACTAATATTGACTGCCGGGTTGACTGGTCCGGACAGATAAGCCTGAACTGGGTCAAAGCCACGTGATTCAGAAAATTAAATGCACGCTCGTCCCATGCGAAACGTTGCGCAGAAGGCTGATCGTCCTCCATTTTGTACACGATTATACCCTTACTTAGCTAATTACAGTTCTATCGCTGATACGAACAGCCTTCAAACAGAAATTGATCTTCTCATTATCGCTAGTGTACTATATGAAATTGGAATTGAAATAGACTTGACTCAGATCCGTGTTGGACAAAGCTGATCCAACAAACAAAGCTATGTTACAGTTATAGATTTAACCTAAATTTAATACAAACTTTTAAAACCTTCTCATTATTGCTAGTGTACTACATGAAATTGGAATTGAAACACACCTAACTCAGATCCATGTTGGACAGAGCTGATCCAACAAACAAAGCTATGACACAGTTACAGATTTAACCTAAACTTAATACAAACGTAAACCAAATCTAGCTAGATATAATCCAGACCCTCGGTAATAGAAGAGATCTAGTCAACAGAACTAGACCGCAGATCCACTCGACTGACATAAGACAGACACAGTGCAGATCTAGATTTAACCCAATCCTAATACAAATTCGAGACGAATCAAACAAACAGGACCAAGTTACAGTTACGGATTTAACCCAAACCTAGCACTGCTCTGAAGCAGACCTCGATTTAAATCAGATCAAATGCAGATCTAAACTAACAGGACCAAGTGACAGACGTAATCTAGACTTAATTCAGATTCGAAAGAATGGACGAAACCAAATACAGACCTAGGACAGTCCCAACCAGATAGGATGTGCGCCTAATCCAGATTCGAGGCGGAAAAACCGAGAGTCGAGTCGGGAAAAACTGGCGATCGCCTGTTTAAAGTGCAGGCTACCGCGTCGATAAATTCAGAGCGGAAAACACGCGATGTTCCACGGAGCAGTGAACTTCCTACGTCGTAGACAAGCACCCGTGGAAATAAGAAGTCAGACGAAGGAGCGGTGTCCCTCGCTCGGAAAGTGAGAATTCCCGGCGTGCACAATCCGAGGCGCGTGCGTAAATTCAGCCGTGTCGTCGGCTTCCCCGATCCCGGTGGATCGCAAAAAGAAGCAGAATCGTCTAGGATATCTCGTTTCGCGGAAGTGCGTGGAATCAACGACACCTTCGTCACCGGGTCCCCTGCTGGCTAGCAAATTTCTGCCGGACCTTCGTCGGGGCTATTAACGAGAGCTGAGGGCGTGATTCAGTGAGGATCGGTCCCTGGAACCTGGTAAACTTGAATGAGACACTGGTGACCGGAGTTTCTGGTTTCGTGGGAATCGAACGCGGTTGCTTTTCGGACGAATCTACGCTTCTTCGAGCTGGAATCGTTATTCTACGAAGACAAGTTTCACACTCGTGGAATCTGATTTTTATCTAATGGGATTGTGGAACTCTTGATGGCTTGAGAATCAGAGGATTTTTTTGGTTTGGTTTTCGTTGGGATTAGGTAGAAAGAAGTTGAGATTTCTTAAATTTAATTATATTGGGAATTCATTTTAATAATAGTGTCTTTGATGTTTTTAATATCGTGAGAATTGGTAATTGATTATGACAGTTTAATCGTAACTTTTCCATGAAGCCAGGATTCCTGACAACTAATCGTTTTTTTGAAAGGGATATGACCGTAGTTGTTGGAAGTTGAGGATTTCTAGAATTTGATTAAATTTATCTAATGAGGGTGTGTTTGTCGATTTAGGTAGCGACTGTGGAACTTTTTGGTATCATGGGATTAGGGGGCGTTCCTTTAATAGATATGGGACTATAGTTGGTAGAAGCAAAGTTTGGATCTCTAGAATCTAATTATATGGAGGAGTATCAGGACAGCTAAAACGACTAATAGTGTCTTTGATGTCTCTAATGCTATGGGAATTGGTGATAATCCCTTTTAGACTAATAATAATTTCTCTGAAAATGGGGTGGAATATTAATTATTGAAGATGGAACTAGGAGTCCTGAAACCTAATTAAATTGATTATGAGTTTGTGTAATCTATTCTAATTTTATAGAAATATTGTCAGATTTTATGACAAATATGAAGACCCCTTTTGGACGAATTATTTTTCTCAAAAAGGGTGGAAATGTAATTGTTGCAAAATGGAATTCTATTTAAATTGTCCTGGGACAGTTTGTTAAATCAACTATTTTGGATTTTCTGGTTTCATAGAAATTATTAGCAGACGATTTTCTCCGACAGAGGTGAAACTGTAATTCTTGGAAGAGGAGTAGGGGATTCCTTAAGTCTGATTAAATTGAAGAAGAGTACGATCGTTAATTCAGACAGTAGCGACTCTGAAGCTGCCGGCCCCGTAGGAATTAGAGGACACTTTTGGTCGAATCATTTCTCTAAAAGGGTTGCGTCTGAAGTTGGAATTTCTGGAATCTGATTAAACTGAACGTAAAGGGGCGAGCTTGGTAATTCAGGCAGAAGCAATTCTGGAACTTCCTCCAGAGATGGAACTGTAGTTACTCGTACGGAAGTCAATTAAATTCAATGCATAATATAGTGCTTTGATATTTCCAAAGTGAATTTCTCTGAAAGATGTGCAACAGTAATCGTGGGTAAATAAATCCAACACAACTTCCAACTTATGAAGTAACAAGGACTGAACAACGACTTTCAATAAGGAATACATATATATTACTTATTACAGTTAGATTTATTTATTTTAAAAAATAAAGTAATATGTAACACGATATACTACGATGCAGCATATGTCTATCGAACAATTTAACGCTAACTATGGGGCTTTCAGTCTCATAAAAATTCATGGAGTAAACGCTTTCGAAGGATGATTACTTCGTAAGGGGAGCGTCGGTAATTGAATTAATTCTGAGGTCGTCGAAGCGCTCGCACGGCATAATTGTTGGGTAAACGAAAGATTCCAAGTTCAGATCCTAATCCAGCAAACCTGAATTTCCATTCGGCGTGCAAATTAATTGCGGGTTAACGAAACAATGGACAACTCGCGCCATAAATAGATCCTTCCCCTGTTTCCTCAACGAGACGGACAGAGGATTCCTTTGAAAAAAGGCAGGAAAGCTAGGAACGGCGAAGAAAAAAAAAATATATATTCCGACCGAGAATAAAGAAACCCCCCACGGATAATTATTGCCCTGGAAGGCTCTTTATCCTGCATGATTTTCACGCTGGCATAGACATTCAAATTGCACGAGGGCTTTACCCAAGCAACGAGCGAAACAGGACTCGCCGCGGTAATAACTGCGATACCGCGCGCGCGCGCGCGCGCGGGGGGCAGGAAAAAGATACACCTAGGGGAAACAACGGAGCGAGGAAAACTTTATTACGTCAGCGACAAAGAAATTACACGTTTCTGCCGCACAGGATGGCGCGCGTAGCTGGAACCATAACTTTGTAAATACTGTTTTTCTCCGAGCACGAACCACACGGCATTCAAAGCGGCTGAAATGTCATGCGACGCACCATTTATGGTCTTTTTATAGTTCCCCGCGGTTCTATTATGCTCCTCGGAGGTCTCAAGATTTCAAGGTCACCTCGAGTTACTCCTCCACGAAAACTAACTTTGTTCCAGCGACGAGTCAAGTAGGGAAGAAAAGTATTTGACAATGTACACCTTGGAATAACCCGTGTCTATATGTCTATATTCATAGAAATTTTTATGGAACAAAATAGCTGTTAAATTTAATTTTCAACAAATTACAGAAGCAAGTACAGGCAAAACTCTACTTCGAGTTGGAACGCGATTTAAATAAAAAAAATGAAGATATGGAGCACACAAGTGTATTTAATATATAAATGAACAACAGCTTTAGCATACAATTTTAAATATCTTATATGAAAGCAGATAAAAATGCTTTTCTTTTATGTCACTGTCGAGTTGCATTAAAATTAGTGGTTAAAAAAAATGGAGAAATTTCCTTTTAAGCGATTTCTTTTTAAGTTTCCTCCCCACTTTCTTTATCATTAATTTTAATCCAATTCAATGGAGGCGTAGAAGGAGACTGTTTTTTAAATTATTTTAATCATTTTCGACAACCCATTCTTGACATCTTATTTCATATAGCTTTTAAAGCGTAATTATTTATAAAAGTTGTTGTTTATGTGTATGTTAAATTTTTGAGACAAATATAAATTGTAAATCTTGACTATAAAGAGTCTTATCTGTACAATTTGCATTTTCAACTCTTGTTCTTCAGAATAAAAATACCTGAACATTATTTGAAATTACCAAAATGTGCCGTGTGCAAAAAATTTTTTCAAATCATTCTGAAAAAATTACTATTGGTTGCGGGGGTCAATTACAATCATTTTTGGTCAATACACATACCCTCGAAATCTTACGCGCTTTCGAGAAAAAAAATTCTTTACCGAAAACACAATGTCTGATCATGAATACCTGAATTCCCTGATATTTCATGCGTATGTTTAAAAAGCCATAATTCCCGAACGGATTGGACGATTTTAATGTTTCGAAATGCAAACGACGCGTATTTTAGTCAAGAATGTGTAGAAATTCTGAGAATATTGGAAAAGTTGTTTCTTAACACCGTAAAGTTAGAAAACACCCATACACGTGGTCCAATTTTCAAATGGCCATAACTCGCACAATAGTGAATATATTTCAATAAAATTTGAAAGAGGTGGTCAAATACTCTATGCTGCGTATCTTGATTTCTAAAAATTGTGCAGTAACCAAAGTTAGTCTTTTATTTGTTCGAGGTTTGAATTGCAAACTTAATACGATTCGCGTGGACGCTTATCCGGGGAATACCCTGTACACGCGAGTCCCTGGACGTGCGTGACAGGAATTGTCTCACGTGTCTATATCTCCGCGGGCCGTCATGGAAGAGCTCACGAACGCAACCGCGGCGTGTAGCCGACAAGCGTCGCGACGGATGCGGCGTGCGATCCCTCTGTCGAGCCACTCCAGTCAAATAATGCAGACGTTTGCATTGAATCGACCGGTGCGCTCGCCGAGTGACTGATCTCGTGTAATGCTATTTACATGAAACATAATCCGCGCTGCTCGTAACGCTGTTACCTGGAAGCGTGTGGAAAGGTGGCACGAAACGGGCCGCACCGGCGCCGCGCGCCGGTTTGATGGAATTTCTACCGGGCTAATGGGGTCTTCGTGTCCTGGCGTCTGCTTCCAACGGAATTCGTCGATCCTTTTTCGACGTCCCTTCGACCCTTTCCGAATTATTAACGATTGGCTATTTTTTTTACACTCCTCCTCTATGAGACAAAAATTTGCAGCGATGCGAACGTTATCGAGGGAGGGTCTATTCCAGGAATTGTCAACTGTTTCTTTCAAGGTTTCAATAGATTATTATTACCAAAAATAATGTTATATATCTTATATATATGTAGTTCATCGATTATTCGACCTTTGATTATAAAATAAATTGCTCATTTGTTGCAATAGTGGTACAACTCGAAAAGATGTAGTTTGCAATCTTAAACTATTTCTCAAACTACTACTTACTTT
The DNA here is from genome assembly GCF_013123115.1 of Colletes gigas. Taxonomy (NCBI): domain Eukaryota; kingdom Metazoa; phylum Arthropoda; class Insecta; order Hymenoptera; family Colletidae; genus Colletes; species Colletes gigas. The sequence continues at coordinate 1,596,430 of NW_025106648.1, forward strand.
GTGAAACAATTGTTAGTAAACTGAATAGTAGAAAAATTGTTTTAACGATAAGAAACTAGTAAAAGTAATACAAAATAAATGGAAATAAGAGTAAAAGTTTCTATAACATTAATACATTTCAGACAAATATTCACGAAATTTGTTATTTAAATATGCATTAAATAAGGCGTGTATTATACCCTAAAAATAGTATGTGTTATGTTAATACTTGTATTTATCAACTATTGTATGATCATTTTCTTATATTTGCATTATAGTATTACTTTTTTTTTTATTGATATCTCTCACTTTACTAACATTACTGTCATAAAAAGCATTTTTTTTGTATTCCATTTTTAATTCTTACCAATGAGAGCAAATATGGCCTCTTTTGGTATCGTTTCCATTGGAAGAAACTCAACCATTGCGATTAAAATAATTTCACACTTATAAATTGGAAAATATATAAATTTTCTTTTTCTTTTTCCAATGATTCATTCATAGATTACTGATCGTGAGTTATAGTTATAGTAGATAATCGCCTCGTCGAAGCAGTTCTAGAAATTGATGGAGATAACTGCATTTCCAAATTTTCAAATAAATTCGATTTAATCGAGTATTTCATTCGTGGGTTAATGATTTGTTTTCACTGAATTTCTAGCACTAATAATTAATCTCACACTATCTAGTCAGACAATAGACACTGCGTGTTTACTTAAAAATTTTATATAGTTTGCCAAAATATACACATCTAGTTGATCTACATTGCGATAGTTGCGTATGTAAACACAATTTAAACAGAGCTCCAAACGTGAAATCACATAAATTCATATTTAAATACAAGCTACAACCAATTTTTCCTAGACGTCGTTCTTCAGCAACACGACCAGTTACAAACTATCTTAGTATTCAATTATAAGTACAATCACCTCATAAAAAGTTATTTAAAAAATTGTATTTTCGACTGAAAACGAAGTCCAGCTTGAAATAAAAAAGCGAGGGGTCAAGCGATTTGCCTGGGATTAATTTAATAAGAGAAATTGTACGCGATTCCATTTGTTTCTTCGATTTCTCGAGGAACGCGAGTCAGGGATATACAGTTCCCAAGCGCAATTAATGTTTTTATCTCCTCGGCGCTGTTACTCTCCCTTCGTCCACGATCCGCGTTCACTCTCGATATTCCCTTTCACGCAGAGCTCGTCGGGGAGATAGAAAACGACTTCCTGATCCGCGGGGTTAAGTGGCGAGTGACCGATCTCCTATATCACCTTCCGCATGGGACCGTTTACATGGACCTTACTTGCCATTTACACGACATATTTCTGTCCGCGATCCACTCCAGGAAAGGAGAAAGGTGAATCGATGCCTCGAAAGGTATCAGAATGTTCGATTCGAGCACCGTTTGATTCTCCTTTAAACGATCAGGTGCTTGAGTCGATCCAACTTGAATAGAATTCTACGCTAGAGCCTGTCCCGGGCTTTTTACAGTTATATTTCAAACATTCCAGTTTCGATCGATACTCTTTTCCATCCTTCAGTTGCGAAACAATATCAAGGCGTACATTTTGTAAATTGTTTGTAAATATACAGGACGTCCAAAGTGGTCCAAACTTATACTACGCATCACTCATGTCAAATACATACAAAAAGTTTATATAAACTTGTGACTGAAAATGCTTCGTTGAAACGATATAAGCGTTCAAAGATTTACTTGGAAAATTCACCTTTATTTATGAGGTCATGCAAGAAATGCATTTATTGTTATTTCCAATACAGATGAAACACTATAAATCATAAATATCTTTTCAATAAAGTATTTTAAGTCATAAGTTTATCTGAACTTTTTGCATGTATTTGACCTGAGTAATGTGTAGTGTAAGTTTGGTCCCCACCTTTTGTACACCCTGTACTTTTTCGAGTAATGTCTCTGACATTATTAGGAAGTCTTCTAATATATTTTTGAGCCTGTTTCGATAGTTGAAAAAGGATTTTCCGACTCCAATCGAACGATCTCTTCTTGGGCGCAATCTTGATCGCGAGGCTCGTTTCAACCCTTCCGGAGATAATAAGCGCCAGGGACGGCAACGAAAGAACGAAATAAGTTGAGTGGCTCGCGGCGAGGCGAGGAGAGGCGAAAGATGCAAAGACCTGGGCTAGCTTTCTCCATAATGCAATTGGCTGCACGCGCAGTTCCACGCCGAGGCTGCTGCAACGACGCTCGCGACTCTCGAGGATCCATTGTCCTCGTTCCCCGACGCTCTTGTAGTTTAGTGGGTTACTTAGGCGCGGAGCGAGAGAGATTTCCTCCAGCGTAGCCGAGCCAGTTAGATAATGCTCGCGTCACAACCGCTGAAACAGCGGCCGACCGTCGTTGAAAGCGAGGAAAGTTCGTATTCCATTGTTTCGCACGGTAATCGAAGGCCGTGGAAACGTGAACAGCTTTGCTCGCGTAGCTTCCGCCATTTCTACCAATGACACGCCGGTTTACGGTCTACCGTGATGCTCGTAATTTTATTTACGGTGGTACTTGCGTCAGTCTCTGCCCTTCGGAATTATCCACGTCTGCTCCATATTTTATTTATAGAATTCTATTCTTTCTATTTCTCTTTTTTTGCTCGGTTCTATTTGAGGGGACAAAAATCACGAGCAACGGAGCAAAATTTAACCGAAACAAATGGACTTTTTAATTAAATGGACAATTTCAATATTCTTTAAAATGGTATCACAAAATTGAATTTAAACAGCCAGTTATTTTTATTAAAATGAATCCTTGGGGTGCAAAGGATTAACGCATTTTTATTTATGGTAGTTATGGAATTCTATTACTTCCGTTTTCACAGTTTCCTGTTTACGTTTCCCAAAATTCCACCGTCGAGAATAATCTTTATGATAGCGTTGCGTTCGAAGCGCAATTTATTTGTTTGCTGTTGTAACAAACCGTTTCCCTCAAAATCGATCGAGCGAACGATCTTCGATCTCGGACGCATCGAATCGCGGATATACGCCGGGTAATCATTTCTGAAATCGTCGATTCGTCCTACGGTCTCGAGTCCGACAGGATAGAAGCGAGAGAGGACGGTCGGTCGGTCGTTAGAGCGGGATGTTTAACCAAACGACAAAGATCTCTCTTCTCCTCTGGATGGACTGGACGTTATGTAAGCGAGGATCTCGATCCCAGATCTCGTCTGATTACTCTTTACAAGGATCGTTTCTACTGCGCGGGGTTTATCGATATCTTGCTAGGAATTGATCGATCGCAACCAGGAAATGCCACGGACGGGACGGCCTCGGTAAAAAGCCCGGGAAATTACTCGGATTAAAAAAAAATCCCGATATCTATTTTAACTGTATTCCTCTCTTCTGCCCGTTCCTCGTCTGACGATCGCTAGAAATCTTTTCCCGTCATTTCCAATTTTTTCTGTCGGAATACGACCTTACTTTCGCTTAAAGATTTAGTGGAGAATGTATAGTAAAAAGAAAGGTGGTTGAAAATGACCAAATTTTAGATAGTCTCCAAATAAATCATCATTCTGTGGGTCCAAGGGAATCAACAAAATTATAAATTGAAAAACAAATGAAGAAACGAACAAATATGCTACTTCGTAGATAAAAAATCGATTAATAACCATGGAATATATTTTTGATTATACTAGCTTCCTAAACGCGTCTGAATTTTTACATTTACCTTCTTTTAATGCTTTCCCATCATATTTGTGTAAATAATTGTACTTTTATAATACTTCAGGACCTATAAAGCGGTGTGTTTTGTCTATGATCGACGCTTTTGATAGCCTGTGAATTTAATTATGCAAAGTAAAGATTGAGGTATGGATACGAGCTGGCGTTTCGCGAAGCATGAATAAATGTATCAATTTTGGTCGCACGGTATCGTGTCCTGACAAATCTAACGTCGTTGGTTCTTTTTACCCCATTTTCGCGTGAACGCCTTTCACCACCGCCGAGCTTAAATACACGCCAGTTGGGGCATTGTTTGCTCGATCAAATTATGGAGTACAACGAGTCCTTATGTAACTTTCGCGTTCGGAGCACCGCGAAAGTTTGAAGAGATAAACGTTTGTAAAATCCGGCCCCGCGAGGAATTGCGTTATCGTTGAAAAACAATCGTTTCGCGTTGTTTTGCCTGCACGAAGGAATTCAACATTGTTTCCATTCCTTCGATACGATTCTTTGTGCCTAGATATTTCTATTCTTTCTAAGATTTGCAAACGTCTGTGTAAAACAATAGTTGCCAAAGGGGCTCCCTGAAATAGGAAATAAATTTCTGCTAGATGAACGATTTAAAATGTTAGTTAGCACTTATCAAGTTTCAATGATTAATATAGTAGTAAAAAAAGATTTGCAAGTTAACCAGATTCTTCTACGTTAGAAATTATACTCTATTTAATACTATAACTTATGATATATCAAGCATAGATAATTTTAAAAAAAACCATCTTCAACAAACTTCACCAAAAAAAAACATTCGTTCTCTAAACAAGGTTTATCTGTCCATGGTGCCTGACTCTTCTGTTTTTTTTATTTGTACGATAATTATAATTCTTTTCACAATTTTTGAAACACAAAAATAATTTCATAGCCAGTGGGCCGCGTTGTTGCATTTAAATTAAAATATCATGGGGGTTTTTTTAGTTATAAGGAGTAGCGCAGGTCGTGCAACCGTTCGAAGGTTAATCGCGCATTCGTTAAACGCCAGGTGATTCCCCGAGAGCCCCGAGGCTCGCGATTCGCGGACATTTCGCGACGCGGGAAAACGACTGTCACCTGAAACCTTCGTCTTTTTACCGTAGTCACGCAAAGAGATAATGTGGACGAAACTTGAGTAATATTGACCGCAGGAAAAACTCGTTGGATCGCTGGCCGTGTGGCCTTTGCTAAATTGATTCTCGTACTGTCGTCGGATCGTCGAGGATTGCCTCACGGGGGAACAAGCGTTTCGAAATTATTCGGATCCGATATTTTCTCGTCGTGCTTTGTTTGCTTCACGTTCGAAAATTTACGATTCGTAGCAAGCTTGAAATAAAAAATTTCATTATTATTTTCATTCGTTATAGTTAAAAAATATGCAAGTTCAACTACGGTAAATTCTACGGTTAACTTTTCGAATATCTTAATCGATCGGAACCTGTAATATTGTCTTATTCCTATTTTTCTTAACACATTATCGACGGGAAACGAATATTCTCGTTTTACGATAAGTGTGTGTTTTTCTATTAATTTCTCTGATGACTGTATTATTTATGACAGTGGTAAATTTTTACATTTATTCTACGCATTGTACCAAATATTTATTAGTATTTTTCTGACAGTTGAATACATCACAGTAGTTAATATAAAGCTTATTTTTGTTGTAAATACATCATTCGTCGTATAGGAAAGTTTTTAATGTGTCAAGAACAATTTTAATAATTATTGTGATGACATAATAATTGAACATATACCCTCAACTCTCTCAATGGAACTCTCAGAACCAAAAATTTGCAAGAATCTCGATTAAAAAAATATTGGACAATTCGTGTATCGTTCCCCGTAAATTTATACTCTTAGCGATGAAAATGTTGATCCTGCTCGATAAAAAGGGGTCAAGAACCGCTGTGCTATCTCCGTAGCTTGAAAAAAAGGAAATTGCTAATCTTTTCTAGGCAAGGTGGAAAAAAAACCAGGTGCGTTAAGGGGTTAGAGCGATGCGGAGGCGCAGCGCCGGAGGGCCCGGAAACGCGGTGGTCGAACGCGGCCGGAAATTCGCGATCCCGGCGCAGGCGGGCCCCGCTTGGGAGGGCGATGGCGGCTCGGTGAGTGGCAGAAGCGCGATATCGGGGCTCGTCGGCGCGGAAAACAAAGTCGGCGGCTGCCCCGAGATAACATTATTATCGAGCCGAGGCTCGGAAGAAAGGGCCACCGAGTACATGAGAGCGCGACGGGTGGTTAGGGTACCGGTATCCTTGCCCCGGGCTAAGAAAACGCCGGTGGAATCGAAGGGCGGGGAAAGGAAGGGGGGTTCTCGCCACGGCAGGAGGCGGCTCGGCGAATCTAACGACCAAATCTCAGCAGCAGTGTAAAATGCAAAGCAGCGGACGCGAGAGAAGCAAGAGCGTGGCGAGGCAGGAGTCCCTGTTCCCCGAACGAATTCCACGATGCGTGGCGACCAAGGTGGAGGTCGAGTACTCGACTGCGTCCCTCTCGCGTCCTTCCACCTCTACCCCCCTCTCTCCATGTCCGCCTCCCTTACTTTCTGTTGCTGCCTCTACTTTTCTTCTTCTTCTTCTGCGTCGTCGTCGTCGTCGTCGTCGTCTTCTTCTTCTGGGCGCTTGGGCCCTGCTACCGTCGTTGCTTTTGCTCCTGCTCGTCGTCCTCGTCGTCGTCGCTCGCCCTGCTGGCTTCCTCCGACTCCTTTTTCCTTTCTGCCTCCACGCGGGAGTGCGTGAAGCAGAACGAAACGAGGGTACCGGCTCCCGTGTCGGCTTTCGACTCGGTCCTTCCTTTCGGTCGTCCCTGATCCGCGAGAAAAAGTTGCTCCGATCGGTATCGGGCCGCGACGCGGACGTTCTTTTCACCGGGATCTAGGGATTTCGGGACGCGAACGTTGGCGGTGGCGCGCATGCGTTCAACGTCGCTCCATCGCCCTCCGTATAACCTCCATTATCTTCGTTCTCTGAGATTTTATTTTGCAACGGGATTTAGATTATAAGTTACAGGGTACATCGCCCTAATATGAAACACTTTTTTTAATACACATGTTTCACTTGCTTGTAGAACTTTCATAAAATCTTAAATATTATGAATCACTGATAAATATTATTAGTGGCTAGTAATTCTAGCTTTTGGGAAGCAAAAATATATCAATTTATTCGTGGCTAATCTAACACTGTCACTCTGACGTCTAAGACATTACTTTGAATGTAATAAATTCATGAATACTGGGGTATGTTACAGGTTTGAAAAGATCTTAAATAAGACACACGTATCATTTGATATTTCCAACGTAACCAACAAAATTAAGATACTAGCTTTCGAAGACAACTGGTCCCTAAGATTGTCATCGTTTCTAGGTTGATAATTTAAGAATACTTCTTGAGAGTAATTATAAACTCGTTCACAATTCGTGTGAAAAAATGTGTGTTGGAAAAGTTCAAAGAATTCATCCGTTTTCGTTGAATATTCTTTCTTATTAATAAAATCTGAGTTCTAGTTAATAGTTAATCGTTAAGTTAGTTAAAACTTTTGAACACGTAAAGAGGTACGAGACAAAGGCTTGGTCGCTCGAGAGGACCTGAAAGAAGTAGCCCAAATACTTAATATAAATATATATAATTATATTAAATATAAAATTATGTAATACGGAATTGTTTCGCATCGCCACGAATTTTATTGTGTGTTGCAACATGGATTCGAATCGATGCGAAGAAAGTCTTGAAAGTCTCGAGAACATCGATAACTGAAGGATTCGAGTGTCGAGTTAATAAATGTTTAACGTCTCAAGTACATCGATCGATTCTTCGATAGTGGAGGGATACGTAGTTGAAAGGAAATTTTGACATTTACATATATTTCCAAGTAATAGCGGATGAGTGAAATTTTATTAATCGTTCCAATTAAAATTCTCTCGCCTGGCTTCCCAGAGTTTGATAGTAATTTTTTTAATAGCGAACTAAACGCTGGCATGGCACTCCGTTTAATGTCACTTTCACTGAGAAGCTTAATTGCACGAGGCAATGTTGTTCGTTCCTCTAGGCCGTTAATTGCATCGTTTACTCGATGTATTCTCTGAAAATAATCGCGAGTACCGTGAGAATATTTATACCGAATGTCCTGATATGTTTCCTGTGTTACTAATTAGACTTTCTACGAAAATGACACTTTTCTCGTTCTGTTTGAAAAAAATCAAATTTTATAAGACGAGTTTTATCATTTACAAATCCACTCTGTTGCATAAATATAAAAGCACCTAAAATGATTATCTTATAATCCCAAATAACACTTGCTTGTAAATTATTTTGAGAAATTAACCACTATGGATTAAGATACAGACAGAAAATCATTTTCCACTCGTTGATATATTTCTCCGTTATCGTTTCTGTCCTTTGTATTCAAATTCCAGAAAATAATAACGCTACAAACATTCGTGGTCTTTAAAAAGTAATTACAAAACATGACGAAAGAGGGAATCGTGCGGAGGACTTTAACTTTCTCGACTCTGCACAAATTAAGTGTGAACTTAAGCTTAATGTCGGCCGAACGATCGTTTGGAGGGTATTAAAATCGCTCACCGCGGATCGCGCGAGCAAAGTTAGCGTGCATTCCTTCGTTAAAAGCGTAAAACGAGCAAACAAAGTTTTAATTTGTTTGAGCAAAACGCGTTCCAGGATTAGAAAGCTGCAATATGCTTACCATTAGCGTTGTGAAAGAGCCCAAAGTATTCCGAAGAATTAAACTTTGCGTCTATTCGTTTCACCAATTTAGATCATATTTAACGACGAGAAGAAGTCCATTCTGGATAAATCCTACTGGCACGATTCTCGAAAGGAAAAGTTACTTTCGTTTCTACGAAACATTGATAGCGGGTCTCGGATGGTTTCTGAAGCAGTTAGTGTTGTTTAGAAGCATTGACTTTCCCTACGTGCCTCGCAAATTGTACCGCCGATTACTAACAAGTTCTTGACCACTGGTTACCCCTTTTTTTTCGTAGAAAAACGTTCAATTGCTTTTCAGTTTGTTTTAAAACATATTAAATTAGCTTTGCTCGTGCAATGCGTATACTTTTCAACACCTTTTAAATGATGGTTATTATCTAAATGCGTGTTATATAATTTGATATATCTAAAAATGGTTCTACGATGTATTATATACGGTTCCATAAAGATAATATTATTATCGTTTTAGGAAACATTACGGTCATTTTATAATCCACGCTTACGTTAAGTTGTATAAACTGCTGCAATTAAAAATGGAAAGTTATATAATTGCTGATCCCATTATCCAACGATAATAATTTTCAAAACAAATTCCCCTGTTGATAATAGCAATCAAGAATTATCGTTAATCAAATCGTACCGCTAATTCTACGTAAATACCATTAGCGAGCTGAATCCCTCGGAACATTAGAACATTATTCAGCAAGGAAACAAACCAGTTACGGTTTCCGGAACCAACGGCGGAAGGCTGGTTTGATGGTCGGTCGTACGTAGCGACATAATCGACGCGAACAATGGAACACGGCGCCCGTGGAAAATAAAAGCTAACGTCGCGATTAGCGGGTCAGGAAATTTACAACGGACGCGCGTACGACGAATCGCTAATGAGCGATTAAATAATAAGCCCCGCGGTTTCAGGGAGCCGCGCAATAAATCCGACTTAACGGGCGAAGGGAGGCAGCCGTATTATTTACGCGCTACGGTGACAACGTTAAAAACCCTAGAGGAGTAATAACCGAGAAGGTGTCCGTGGATTAAAAGCCGTGACACTGCTAGTTCCAGCGATTACTCTTCCTCGCAACGATGTAATTAAATCCGGCGATTAACGTTTGTTTGCCGTTTACGAGCTCGCTTTCGTTCCTCGCCAGTTCCCCAGCGAATGTCGATCGATATATCCCGCGAACGAACCGCGGGAACGTTCGAACGCGATCGATGGCCCCGCAGAAATCGACGTACAAAAGGAGGTGATTTCTCGCAAAAAAGGGAATAGAAAGTATAAGATTACAATTTCTTTTTTACGAGACTTTGGTTTTGTGAAAATTCTTTGTATTTAACTGCTCTGTTCCTGTTTGCAATAATAGCGTTTGATTTTTACTGTTCGGTTTTGACTGATTAGCTTTTCGATTATCAGTATTTGTGTCCAGTTAGTGTTTACATATTGATTGAATATCCTGATTGAGACATTGCATTTGAAACATCATCAAATACAACCCTGGGAAAAATTTCAATATGAGATTCTAGAAACCAAAATACGATGAAAATCAAGAAAATCAATTTGTTGATTGAGATTTCGTTAAAAAGTTTAAAATTTCAAATCATTCACGGAAAAATTATTTTCGATTGCGGGGGTCAATTACAATTATTTTTGGTGAATACACATACACCCGAAATCCTATTTACTTTCGAGAAAAAAATTCGAGTAGGTGCTGAAATTTTTCGGCGAAATTAAAAAATTTCAAATCGTTCTAAAAAAATTATTATTGATTGCAGGGGTCAATTACAAGCATTTTTAGTCAATAGACATACCCCCAAATTCCTACGCGTTTTCGAAAAAAAATTCCTTACCGAAAATATAATTTCTGGCCAGAAATGTCAATTCATAAATTCGTGTGTATCTTTAAAACGTCATAACTCCTGAACGGATTAAAGGATTTTAATTTTCCAAAATGCAAACAACGCGTATTTTAGTGGAGAATATGTAGAAATTCCAACAATATTGAAAAAGTTGTTCCTGGACACAGTAAAGTGAAAAAACCCCCCTAAAACTGGTCCAATTTTCAAACAGCGATAACTCCTACAATAATTAATATATCTCATTGAAACTTTTTCCCGAAGTAGAGCTCATGGATACCTACAAAAAAAGTACTAAACAAAATTTCCGTAGGACGTCAAACAAATTTATTAAAAATGAATAACGAATTTTTAAGAAAAATCTTAAATCTTTCTGGAAAAGTTATTTTTAGTTGCGGGGGTCAATTGCAATCATTTTTGGTGAATGGACACACCTCCGAAATCCTACGCACTTTCGAGAAAAAAATTCGAGTAGGTGGACTTTGTCGACAAAATTGAAAAATTTCAAATCGTTCTAAAAAAATTATTTTTTGTTGTAGGGGTCAATTATAAGAATTTTTGGTCAATACACATATCCTCGAAATTCTACGTACTTTCGAGAAAAAAATTCTTTACCGAAAATATACTGTGTGGCCGGAAATGTTTCTATAACTTTTTAACGAAGTCTCAATCAACAAATTAGTATCCTTGATTTTCGTCTTATTTTGACCTCTACAATCTCCCATTAAAATTTTTTCCAGGGATGGCCGAACACCCTGTATACGATTTTAAAAATCTTTAATCCTTAATTGGATTATTGGGGCTGCTATCTGATAATTATTTGAAAATTTATATAATCCTCCATTAGTTCATTATTTTTTGAGTACTTCAAGGGAAAGTTGATTTCCATTTACCAATTTGGTAAAAATCAACATTAAGTAAAATAATTTGAGATTGAGAGTCCCCTTACGGGTTAAAAGTGTCTTTGATCGTTCGATTACGGAATTTTTGCTACCTCCCGAACATAGTCGAATATCCTGGGACATACTCGACTCGACTTTGCAGTAGATATTCTATCCAGCACAGGATGCCAGATAGGACGACAATTTTGACGGGGTAACGTACTCAGGAATAAATTGTTTTCCAAGTAAGCCGACAAGTCGCCTAAGTGGCGGTGTGTGAGTCGAGAAAAAAACCTGGACCTACCGTTACGTCGTTTCCATCCCAAAGGAATAGACTCGGTTCGGAGCGGTGGCAGGCGGATGCACAGGAGGAAAACTCACGAGGAGGGAACCGGCGTCGTGCTCGGTAAGCTATGACGAAGGTTAGGTTATCTCCGGACGCGGATCTAAACGTTTTAGCGTGTACCAGCACGCTTCTGGCACAGAGTACATTGTCATTTTATGGACAGACGGGCCTTGCTGTACGACGAACGGGACGACGGCCACGATTTACGCGTGTAATTGCGCCGCTATCAATTCCATTTCGCGAGTGAGACGTCAACGCGTTGCTCCGCCGGCGTGGCGGGATCTCATCTCGCCACCGAGTGTCAGTAATCCACGCGCGACGATTATTCGTCGCTGGTATTAATCATTTTCGCTGCTCAGAAACTCCTGTTGCACCACGAAACGCCATCGAGCGATAATACTCCGCGCGAAAGTGTCGTAGAAAACAACTTTTACAAATTAAATAATTTAAATTATTCGTTCAAATGTCTGATACGATCGCACTTAAATGAATAGTTCCCAAGCAAAAATGGTGGCTGTTAAATTTCATTTTACACTTAATTAGTAGAGGAAATTTATTACCCAACTCTCAGTTGCTTTAAATTATTGTTTTATTCGTTTACTGATCATCGAAATTTTATTATTTCTATTTCTATTTAGAATTTCTAAGAAAAATGGCGTCTTTTAAATTTCATAAATACTTAATTAGTGGCGAATATGGAGGCTTGTGCCTCCACAAAGGAAATTTATTACCCAACTCTCAGTTGCTTTAAATTAATGTTTTATTCGTTTACTGATCGTCGAAATTTTATTATTTCTACTTCTATTTAGAATACCTTGCTTTCGAATTCTTTTCTTGAGGTTTTCTAGGCCCGCCATTACAGACCATTATTTACCCTTCCCTTTGCGTGCGTTTGATACAATGTCATAATCCGCTGTCTTACTGTGCTATTATCTTTCGCGTTCGACGGCCAGTTTCCATCAATCTGTCGTACTGATAAGATACTGTAATCGAGAATACGTGGATATGCTTCTTGCATTGGATGCATGTGATGGTAATGCGTCTGCCGTAGCTCGCTTGTACGGTGAACGATATCGAGGGAATCAACATTACGTCCGACATTAATGCTATTTGTAAACGACATATGGTCCGCGTCGAGGTCCGTTCAACCACAACATAATTAAGTGCACGCGTATACGGAAAACATTCGAAGTCAATTTTCTCAACGAAACCTCGAGTAGACTAATTTTATTCTATACCACTTCCTAGCATCAACTCCGTTTCTTCTAGACATTATTAAAACATACTTCCTTTGTGTATACATATCAGAGTATCAGACTGACATTGTGACTAAAGTCAAATGATCAAATGTAACACCTTTAGAGATATAATACCTATAATACATCATATGATCACTTTTCAATTAGTGTATCCATGCCAGAATATTCAACTTCATAACAGAAATAGTTCGTAAACTTGGCTCCAAGATTTTCCAAAGATTCTGTGAATCCTTTGTTTACACTTCAAGTGACTATAATATATACATAATTTGATTACTTTTCAGTCTTTTAGTGTATCCATGTCATATTCAACTGATACGTAAATAACAGAAGTAGTTCATAAACTTGGCTCCAAGATTTTTTAGAGATTCTATGAATATGTATCATATAGACAATGCATGGTAATAGTTCACGATACTCGCTTTAAGGTCAAAGGATCAAGTTTTACGCCGTCCATATTTCCACCTTACTCTATTTCTTGTCATGTTATTAGATTGATTTATAGTCGTTCACAATGGCCGCTGGAAAGTCGGGGGACGAAGTTTGACACCTTCAAAGATTATTAGAGCAGTATCTACGTAAAGATTTATTGCCTGCAAGTCGAACTATCCGAATAATCGTCAACCGGAGTCGCGTATACTTGACATTATCGAGGTATTGCGAACATAACCTGTTGCTGCAACAAGTATAGGTATCATTGATCCGTTGCTCTAGTAGGCGTGCCTAGGCATGTGCTGTCTTTGCGATAGGCACAGGTATCGATGCTCTGTCGCTACAGTAAACACGCTCGTGTGAAACGTGCTGCTATAGCGAGCATAACTGCACGCAATCTACTGAGACGTTAGGCATATGTATAGATAATGCTCCATTGTGATATGTTCAGGTAGGAATAATTATGTGCATCCATTGCTACGGTAGTTATATTAAGGCACAACTGGTGCCGTAACGAATGTAATTACACATAATCCAGTGGTCAATTAGACATACGTATTCAGAACCTGGTTCTACTACATGTTCCCAACATCTGTTGTTGTTGCTGGTATGCAGCACTCGACAGAAGTGCTTGTAACTCTTTCTAAACGTTATATTTTTCGAGACCGGTTGATGTTTCTTAAAACACGTTCAATCTAACGGGTAAAGCACGAGGAAGAAAGTAGATTCCTCAGTGAAATTTTAAATTTACCTAATCCTCCATTGCATAATTCTCGTAATGTTCTTTAAAGAAATTTTATAAATTTATTACTTTAAATAGAATGTCAAAAGCATTCTTTTCTCATAAAAAGAGCTTTCGCGTGGACGCAGCAAAGTTTGATCGTTCAAGGTCACCGAACGACTGACCCTTCCACCACGCTTCGTGCTACCACCACCGTTTCTTTTCCAAAGCAGTGGCAAAGAATAAATTAGTCTTTCTTCTTATAGAAACGAAAATAAAAATAGCCGTGACAAGCAATAAATACAAACGAGAACTCGATGTAAATATCAACGACGCGATGCGTACTATCGCATCCAGAGTAACCGAATCTGCATACTTCAATATTACCTGGACGTAACCTATCACGCTCTGGCATCGTATTCGGAATAAGCAACGTCGTCGTAACAGTGCTACACGCATAACAAAGCTCGCTTAAAACCGTCGCCAAACATGCAACTTGGCACGATCCACCTGCGCAATAAACGCTCCGAAACGTAATCCATTTCCGTGCCACGACCACGGTTAAACGTAATCTGGTGTGTTCCTAGAAACGACTACACCTAATTACCGCCGTGCTCTGCATAATTAATCTCACGCGGACACGCCCAGACAAATCTTTCACTTTCGAATCCCAGCTACTCCAGCTCGCGAACAGTTCGTGAAAGCTCGAGGACTTTGCATTTCCCTCGCGTACTTTCTACTGCTAGATAGATAGCGAAAACTGTGAAAACCCACATTTTCTTCGTTCAACCCCGAACGAAAAATTTAAACGGTTCTGGCAACGATTAATTTACAGACAAGACTAGGTACTTTCGCAATTTTATTTTCCTTCCGAACTATCGATGTGTCAAAAATTTTGTGCACACGCAGAGGGCTAGTACAAAGTACCGTCGAGTATTTTCCGCTAATCGTTTTTATTCGATGTTGCCCAGCCTCTAGGTGGTTTTAATGTCAGGAACAACCCGCGGAAGGTTTACGATCGCGAGAAAGTCTCGAGTTCGCGTGGTGATGTGTCGTGCGTGCTTGTTTTTTGATCAGAGGAGGGAAAACTGAACGAACAGAAACGCAGCGTTCATGGTCGGAAAGAGAGAAGAGCCATTTCCATTCCGGCGAACGGTCACGTTCCTCGCCTAGACTCGTTTGAATAATTCGCTAGTTTGCAACAGGAACACGGTGCGCGTCGGTAGTCTGGTTTTCTGGCTGGAAAGTGTCGCGTCCAGCGACAACATTCCCGGACACATTGTCCGGCGACGTTTACGAGCCTGTTACACGCCAGTTACGTCACCGGTTCGCGTGAAATTTCGCCCCAGCGGCGACCGAACGACCGCCATTTTTACGACGATCCACGTTATTATCGAACCCCGTTCCTCGCGAACCTTGCGAAATCGTGGCAACAAATAACCATATTTCCAGAACTTGGGGAAAAAGGTAAAAATTTACTTTTTTTCAAAATAATATTTTAGTCTCTTTTAAGTTAGGACCAAGATGTACCTAATATAACTTAAATATGAGTCAGTTTTACACAGAAATAAAAATTACAGATTGTATAAATTAACACAACAAATGGACGAAGTGGTTGTAAAAATCTTTCCAAAAATAATTTGTTCCCCATAGACAATATATAAAATCTAAACTCGTTTGGCACAAATTCCCAATAAACAATTGAAAATAAATCTCCCTTCCTCATCGACGAATGTCATGTTTACTTTTCCTCGATTTCTACGAATAAAATTTTGTTCAGATAAATATTTTAACGATCGTTTCATATCAAACTCTGTCGTTTAGCCAGCGTCCAGCGGTTTGTTGGTTTTATCGTCGCCTCGTTTGCCCTTCTCGCAGAAGCGCGACGTATTGAAAAACAGCCAACGGCGTAAGACGCTGTTAAACGCGCCTGAAAGCGCCACTGCTTTGTAATTACACCCAGTAAATCGTTTCGGGTCGAACCATTACACGGCGTCGCCTTTACGGTGTATATAGATAATAATCACGTGCGATTCCGCGTTAAAACGATTGCGGTGTTTTTACGACGGTCCGCGGATCGCGAGGCGCCCGATGATGGCGGTGGACGCTCGCACGGAAATGTTTAATAACGATCATAATCTGTTGTAAAATATGGTTCGTCGGGTCGCGTTAATTAACCGGCGAAAAATCCGCCGCGGATCGTAGAAAAATCTGGCGTTATCCTTGGGCCGGTCGCGAATCGCCCTCCGACGGTTCATTTGAATAATTTTCTAGTTTACAGGGCAAACAAGACGCTAATGATAATCCGTTGTCGCGTGTGACGCTTAGTAACTGTCGCTCGATCCGCGCTCGGGCCACGATGAATCGGTTCCTGAACGTCTCGTAATTTCAACGCCCCTCGATATTTCATTGACGATCGCCGACTAATAATTGTATATTGAAACCGCAAGGTTCTTCATCTTCACGGCCACAGGACTCGATTCCTTTTTGTCCCCGTGTCAGGACATCGAACAGTTCGTTCGTCGCGGATACGAACTCGTCGTGGACTTTCCGGACGAATTTTATCGAACATCAACATTTGGAACGATAGTTGAAAATCGGGAGACACGCAAAAGTCATTTTTGTGCAAATTTGTCTATTAATAATTTTTAGTAACGTGGAATATATTTTTTAAAGGGTTTCCTAACTTTCAGGAAAACGTTTTTAATCATGAAATTCTTTACCCGTTTGTGCTGCCTTGTATATTAATTCAAAAAGACTCGATAGGTTCGAATACTAATAATCGTGGAAAACAAAAATTGCATCGATATTTTCGGAACGGAACTTTTCGAAAAGAAATATCCGCCTCATTAAGAAAGGAAAACCTGTTCGTGCGTAACAAGTTTTGATCGATACCTGTTTTTCAGTTGCCATCCCCGACCGATATCGATCAACGTTGTATGTATATGCATGACGTGGTAATCAACGTGTTAAAAGAACGGCCTAAACCTTCCTCTGAACTATCCCTTTTTATTTTAATAAAATGTTTCTTGCTTACATCTATTCGCGAATCTCCAATACCCATAACTTTCTTTTTCTTCTTTTTCTCTTTCTCTCTGTACCATTATAGGCTGAGTTTAATAGCAGCGCAGCTTAGGGTTACCTATTACATCATTCCGTTCGTATGCTTCTTCTGTACTGTGATAGTTACACGTTATTACCATTATTATTAATATATCTGACCAAATGAAATGTGTATTCATCTACAATGTTTTTCTTTTCGTTTTTGTTTATTAATCAAGGATTTTTCTTGTCGAAACTCACCATTTTGCAGACGTGGTTTCTCAAGCTTGTCGTTCGCGAGCAATTTACAAGTAAATGTTAACGTTTACGTAATCGGAATTTAAATTTGTTGATCGTTAATTTTTAAATTCTTAAAGAGCTGTCAGATGAGCCAAAATGTCACTGAATTTATTTTTGAAATATGTTACATCATGTTTAAAAAAGTTTATAAATTTTGACAGTCGGTCGTTCATTATCAAGCGAGAAAATTTAAAACGTAACCTTTATCATATTCTTCTATAATAATAACAATTATTAACATGCAAATTTTTAGATTAGGTAGTGATTTCTATAAATAGAAAGATAGATTACATGAATTATCATCTGTTAGTATTTTCTATATTATTCTCGAACTAATTTCCTTGTTTCAGTAGGCAGTGTAGCGTTCGTGTCCTTAATGGTTTTACAAGGGCGTAAATCGCCGAAAAAGTTGTCAGACGACCATTAAACACCGTTGTACGTCCGGCCTCGGAAATTTTGAATAATTTCCTAGTTTGCAGGGGAAGCACGATCCCTCGGGTAGTTCATTGTCTTGCCAGACACTCGGAAAGCGGCATTCCTTTTCCGTTTGTGTTGACGCGACACTCGGAGTCGCCTACGATTCTGTTACAAGATGTTTCGTCGCGTTTTTGTGCCGCCGATTCAACGGTTCTCGATGCGTCACTCGTCGAATTAGCGTCTTCGATTTATGATAAAAACAACTATACGGAAACATAGGTGAAGTCATTCGGAGAGAAATTCGGGCAAAAAAAGTAGAAAAAAGTTCTTCAAAATATTATGTCGAAACAAGATCATTAATGCAAGGTCTAAAAGAGGAGACACGATGACGAAAGAGAGACTCTCGATAAGGAAACACATCGTTTAACGGTAAAACTATCTTAAGATTTTGTCATAAGTACTTGTACGATCAAATATTAAATATGTACGAATTTATAAATTTGTGGAGTGCGTGTAACTTGCTAGTATATTTTAGAAGTATTAGAAAGGATTAAATACTTCAAGTTTGAAAGAAAAGAATTAACTCTATGAATTTTTAATATTGAAAGTCTAAAATTCTAGTTTTCAAGTAATGAAATAGCGAATGTAGCATTAATACGAACATCGTTCCGAGTGATTTCAATGCCTGGTAGGAAGATGCACTTGCATTCAGAACTTGCAGTGATCTCAATGCGCGGCGAGGTCGAAAATTCTATCTCAGCTTTGTTAATTTTCATGATAGAATGTTTAAAATTTTAACATTTACAAATAAACAAACTGATACATACTGCATACAAATTTCAAATCAACGATCCATCTGATTTTCGTCTGAAAAAAATCGTGAATAACGTCGTTCGTTTCGGTGATTTCAATGCTTGGTAAGAAGATGCACTTGCGTTCAGGACTTGCAGTGATTTCAATGCGTGGCGAGACCGAAAATTCTATCTCGGCTTTGTTAATTTTCACGTTAGAATGTTTAAAATTTCAACATTTATAGTGCATAGAAATTTCAAGATCCATCTGATTTTCGTCAGAAAAAAATCGTGAATATCGACGTTCGTTTCGATGATTTCGATGCTTGGTGAGAAAGGTGCCCCTTCGTTTACGACGGCGAAATCTATTTTTCGCGAGTGGCTAGTTTGAGAACCACTGTCGCGGACGGGCCGTTATCTATCATACATTTATCTCTCCATCATCGACGTCGCCTAGAAAACGATTTATTCCGGCGAGCGTGCACAGTTGCGAAATAATTCATCGGTGGTTTCCACGGATGCAACACACGGTACCGCGGTGATATCTGGCTGACGGGCACCGCGAACCCTGACCGCCAGATAACGTATGGGTTTCGTGGATTTTCCGGTTTGAACCAGCGGCGAGGTGACGAGGAAGGAAACAGGAAATGTCGTTGTCGGGGACGTTGCACGTGAGCTGCGCGCACGATGAAAACCAGCCACTTTATCGCGGACCAGCCGTGGAGGGAAGTGAGTCGTCACGGCGTTGCTCGTTTTTCAGCGTTCGTTCACACTTCCACACACGGTGATTTTCGGTGCTGAGGCACGGACGGTCGTTCCATGCGCAAACGCCGCCATCCTGCGACTCTTCCGTCTCCAACGGAGAAGCATTAAATACCGTAGATCGTTTAACTCGTGTCGTGTCCGATCTTAAGTGTCCGAGCGACGGGAAGATGGAACTTGCGTGTCTATTCGTGGCGATAAAAATTTGTTTTGTGACGGAGAGATTATACTAGAAAAGATAGAGACATGGACGTCGTGGATAAGATTGCGTCGAGAGCTGTCCGTTTGCGATGGAAGTTGTAGGAAGTAGATAAACCGCCAAGTAGTTTGCAATGTCAGCTTTTTGTGAGTACACACCGATACCTATGTGGTTATCGAACGCGCGATTACTCTAATTTCGTAATTCTGTTATTACATTATCTTTTGAGATACGAGAAAATGATTCTATGTTTCTGATTTCTGTTTCAGAGTTGAGGCACACAGGACAACAAGGCAACAAGTGAGTATTAAAATATATACGTGTACTCAGGATACAGTAAAACTCCGATTATCCGGCATACTCGGGATGGGGGTCAGATACAAACGAGAAATTGGACCACTTTTATGAGGTTTTCGTCACTTTACGGGGTTAAGGAACACCTTTTCGAATATTCTTAGAATTTCTACATATTCTTCACTAAAATACGCGTCGTTTGCCGTTTGAAACATTGAAATCCTCAAATCCGTTCAGAAGTTATGATGATTTAAACATTCATTCGGGCAACCATTCTGGCCATAGATTACATTTTCGGTAAGGAATTTTTTTCTCGAAAGTGAGTAGGATTTCGGGGGTATGTCTATTCATAAAAAATGATTTTAATTGACCCCCCTAGCTAACAATGATTTTTTTAAATCGATTCAAAATTTTTTAATTTCATTGACTTCTGCACTTACCCCCTGTTGATTTTTCTTTAAAATTCGTTTTTGATTTTTAATAAGCACAACTATGGTTGATGTAGTAATACAATTTATTAGTAAAAAATAAAATATATGAAATGTTACTGCTGGGTCCATGCAGCTGTGACTTCTTTGTTTGTGTGAAATGTAATCCGTAATATTTATCGAACAGTAGTTGGGGTAAATATTCGGACATTCCGGATAATCGGGACTCTACTGTATATCGAAACAATTGCCACTCGAGGTCACCGCTGAGATCTCGATGACGCACGCTCGCAGCAATTCTCCCATTTTCACCCGAACAACGCGTTCCAAGAAACAATTAGACGTTCCGAACAATAGCTCTCGTCGTGTTCCATATCCCTGACGATCGATTCTACATCGGTTTCCACTTAAGTTGCGTGGGCCATCGATGACCCGCGCCAAACTAACCGCAACAAACGTCGTAATTACATGCAGCCCGACTGTACCTTAAAATATGACGCGATTACGTTGCCTCTAACAGTGAAAGTATCAGTTCGGCCGATCGGAAAGTTCACCGTGGTCATCGGTGATGCACGGAACAGAAATGACCCACGGCGATACCAGCACAGAACACGTAGTAATTACTGACAACTCTGTGATATCGCGAAACGTTGCGCGATAACGTTACTCCGGAGTGAATACGTCAAACCATCTGTTTAGAAAGTCTATTATAGACCCGTAGCTCATAATATATACGTTGCTTTAAACTTGTGCTGCGTGGGTCACCGACGATCTATAATGAATTAACCGAGCCGCACGTATCGGGCATCTGCAACCTGGTTGAACTGTAAAATATTATGCTTCACCGTTTCGCCAGACTCCGTGCGCGTCGCGCCGCCTGTTTAGAACGTTCATCGCGAGTGATCGATGATTCCCGTGTCAGTTTTCACCTTTGTCGTGTGGGCCACCGGTTACCGAAGGTAAATTAACTGTTCCGTGCATGATAATTACGTGTTAGTGTAACACTCTTGCGTTCTGAAAACGTCAATCATCCGGATTAAAAGATCCATCATAAACTAGGACTCACGGACAGGCGCGCGTCGTATTATCTTCGAATCGAGGATCCTTTCTGTTGAAATTTATCTACATAACGACACGGCGTTTTAGATTTTCATAAAAGAAGGAATAATGTCTCATATTATATTCTTCTAAAACTAATATTTATCGATAAAAATGCAGTGTCTCTTGTCACTTTTATGTAGTTCAAATCGTACGACTCCCAAAACCAAAAGGGGACTTTCCGTTGTAAATATTCGTTTTAGAGAAAAATTATATCAGACTTTTCTGCTCCTTTTATCGAGACCTACACGCTCACATAATTATTGGTCGAGACCTACGATTCGAAGTATGGCTCGTTAGAAAGCCATGTCTCCATTTTAGGCGTCGATTATAAGCAAGATAATTGTAAGACGTTTAGCTGAACTCTTATTAGTGAAAAAGTAGGAATTCGTCCCCGTTTCGGGGCGATTCGACGAAAATAGTTAATACATTTCCACGAAGAGAAGCGGTCGTGGGTCCATTAACGCGATCCAGGAAGGTGTTCCGCGAATCCAGCACGCAATCACAGAGCCGAAACCGTTCGTTTCTCGCGGCAAGATCGATCGACTGTCCCGTTTTTGTCTGTTCGTTGCCGTGGTAATGAGTACTGCCTCTGTAATGGCTAGCTGCATTAACATCGTGCACGAGTTGATGTTTCGCGAGTTTGGAAGATCGACGCGGTCTCGGCAAGGCCACGGCTAAAATCAACGGTAATAACGTGCCCTGGCGTCATTGGCACTGTCGTTGGTAATCTATTGAGTAATCCTGAAGAAATATTCTGAAACGCGATGCACGTGAGTCCGTGGGATTCCGTGATTCTGTATTAGGCTGGGCCTTATTTTTCGACTTTCGATTACTTTTTGACACACCCCCTTAGATTGTGACACTTGGTGAAAAAAAGTTCTGTGCAAAATTTCAGGGAGATTAGACATCAGTTACACGTGCTACATTTTAATTAAAATTTCGAAATTTTGTATGATTTCACATTAGAGTTGGGTGCACTTATACCAAAGTTGTCGACTGATATTTTTTAGTGGAATTTTAATTCCTTTTGTCTAAAACAATAACGTGAGCTGGAATTTACTAAATTCATAACTCTGTTCCAAGAGAAGTTAGAAGAAAATCAAACCAGAAAATTTTACACTGATCAATCCGTGATTTATTAAAGATTTAAACCTAGAGGTCATCTAAATATTTCATAATGAAATCGGAACTAATATAATCCTTTATCGTGTCGTCAGATTTGGAGTAAGACACATTCCGATAAAACATCCATCAACGAACGCTTACGGATTATCGAAGTTCGCGTTGATCGTTGGTGGAAAAAATCGTCGATTCCCGTAATATCCGAGTGATCGGACACGATCGATCGCTCGTGCCTTCGCGACCGATTTTTTCGCGAGTCTCGGCGTTCTTGCGCGAACGTTTCAGGTCGGGCGGATGAGCGTTAAAAAGCGGTATACCGTGCGTACAGCAGTCGTACAAGCCCAGCGTATCTTGTACGGGGTTTTTCTGCGCGGTTCACCGTGGAACCGCAGGAATCCCGCGATGAAATTGGAGAGGTGGAGGGGGAGTCTGGGACGACGACGTGGTGGATGAAACGGGAGGAAGAAAAAATTGGATGCACCAACATTGTATGCCTCGATCGATTCGATGCACGTTGCTTCGAATACGAATACTGACCGAAAGAAACCGAAAGAAATTCTCTTTTTATTCTTGTCGAAAGTAAATTGAATCTAAAACAAAAATTGATACGTGTATTTTTCTTATTTTTTCGGAAGAAAGTCTGTTTGTACGTTTGTTTTACCGTTATTATCGGTTTTATGCTCATGCTCCCCTGATATCGTACTCACTTTGTCTTCATACGTTGATCTTATAGCATCCTTATATGACTGTCGTATCGTGCTCATACTGCCCTGGTACTGTTCTTATACTTCTCCTCTACTGATTACAATAGTATTGTCTTATTGCTTTTCTAGCCTAGTTCAGACACTGTACTTCCATGTGTACCATTCTCTATGGTATCTTTGTATCGGTGGTCTACTATCCTAGTGCTGTTCTGCTATTGTTTTGCGACGCCTTATTTTTCTTATAACGCCTTTATACTGCTTGCATATCGCTTTAGCTTAGTATCTTAGATTAGTCCCGTAGTTATGACGGTACTTAGGTCAGTACCGTATGCATAGTATTTGTATCTCCACCACGTATCGTTCCTGCCTTATACTTGTACCGTCCTCATGCTGTCCTGGTATTGTTCTTGCAGCCTCTTCATACTGTTTTCGCATCGTACCATTTTTTCTCCGGGAAAATAATGGGAACATCCAGAATTTAATTGCAATCCAACGAAACGTAAATGGTTCCCTTTATGAAATAAAATTAATTATTTTTTTACCGATTTATACAAAATAATCAATTACAGTGTGTGTCACAACCAGGGGAAGACACATATATTTAAAGTGACTACAGATACAAATATAAACAATTTTTGTTTATTACCTTTCACTGAAGAAATGAGACGTGGTAAAATTCTGGAATAAATAGGATCGGAAATATGTTTCTTTCTTTTTGTCTAAGAACGTGATTTTCTCACTTCTTTAGTCAAACTTTGCAATCCCAGTATCTCTGATCCTAATTATTATAAAACATTCTACAAGCTCTCATTTTGCAGAAAGATAATAAAAAAAGACAAGACAATAAATCTGAACAGCTATTATCTTTATGTTTCGAATTCGTTCGTGCTAAAAGAAGTACATCAAATTCACATCTAAATACACTTATTCGCACGTTGACTGCCACGGTGGTCACTGGTGACCGGCACGTCAAACCTACAACTTTGAAACGTTTACAATAAATTTTTGAATAATTTCATTGACGTTGAGAAAAATACAAAATGATACTCTATTGAACTATTTCTATTCGTTACGTTATAATTCAAAAAAATGTGTTCACTTCTGATTATTGTATTTATGTTTGAGTCTTGAATCGCCCCCACACTGTTTTAATACGATTTCAGTACCATTTTGTATACAACATGCATGCTATTCATGCTATTGTACTCTTACCCCGTCATACCGTTCTGATACTCTTCTTGAAGCATCTTCACATTGTGTACGTATTATTTGCAATCTACACAGTGTCTTTCATGCTATTCGCGTACTCGCCATCTATTCTACTTGTATCGTTCTCATACTGCCCCGGTATTGTTCTCGTAGAGTCTTCATACTACTATTGTATAATTCCAGTGCTCCATAGTCTTTATATCATTCCCGTGCCATCCATGTATGTTCTATCCACATGCTTCTTCACTCCCATATTGCACCCCCACTGTTCTTCTACTGTTCTCGAATACTTTCTTCCGTCTTTTCCACGTAATTCTACTACAATAGTTCTACTTTAATCGAACTCCTGGTACATGTACCTCGATTCTCCGCACTTCGCTTATCTTGTCATCGAACCACAACTGCATCGATCATCTTCGCCGCGCCAGTGTCTTCAAACAGAGCTCGTGGACGACAAAAAAGACGAACGTATAGCGAATTATTTACGATCTTCGTTCGATCAGACGGTATTTTATTCTACAATTCAGATCGTCTGTTCTTTCGTTGATTACTCGAGACTTTTGCGTATATTATTGACTTTTGTGTCAATAAAGCCTTCCCAAGGTCACGAGACGTCGGTTGCGCGTCCACCATCGACCCACGATCCTGTCAGCGAAAATGAAGCCTCGGTTAACCGGTGGCTAACTGGAACTCCTGCAATCATGTTCGCAGATTGTCCTTGGGATAAAATCTACGAGGCTGCGTGGTTTCGTACCCTCGTCACGGGCTAATGGAACGGGGCGAACACCCCGATTGAACCGTCGAGTTATGCAAATACGGAAATTAATCTCTATCGCTCGACCAGGGTCGGTTTGCTCTTATTACACGGTTACAAGTTAATATTCCGGTAATCGGGGTACAATAATGTCCCCCAAGTTCAGACTTGGACGACACTCGAACACTAGCAGCCTGAAGAACAGACGATTGAAATTGAATCGCTTTTATAGAGTCTTTATATAGAGTCCAGCCTTTCTTCTTGTGATTAAATATGGGCCATCTGAATTTTTTTTGACAAAGTCGGGGTAGGAGTCAAAATTAATAGTAAATATATTAAAATTGTAAATTAATATATTTTAGTTTACAAATACATTTTTATCTGCATCCCAGAAAAACAAAATCTGCGACAATTCAAGGGACGTTGGTGCAAGAGGTGTTCTCGACGAAAGCTGTCGTTTTTCCATCAGAGAAATCTGTCAGGCGCGATCATGCGAGAGAAATTCCGCTAGAAAGGAAAAGAAACAGCGTGGTTGGCCGCGATCGAGGTCGGTGCGTCGTGGAAAGAAGCGCTGCAATTAAATACGAATCGATGATCGTAGATAACGGAATAAGAAATCCGCCAATCCTAATTTTCTGTATCACTCAGCCGTCCCCTCTTAGGACAGGAATTCATCCGCGAGCTTCTAGTCGTTTATTTGCCACCATAGCCATCAATTTACAAGTCGTTTGCTGTCCGTTTATCGATTGCTCTCATTCATCAGGCTTTTGAAGCAACGGAGAGTAATTAGCGTGTCGAAGTACCGGCAATTAATTTGTTTCCGGCCGCCTGCCTAGTAGAAACTGATTTTTCTTACGGGGAGAGCGAGAGACCTGCGAGTCACTGTAGTTGACTAAAACTCCGTACGCTGATAGATTTCGACACTCTCTTTACAAAAATATATATAGGGCCAGAAACCCAATATTTGTTGCGTTATTCATGTACAAAGTTTTTTAATACTTTCTAAACACTGTCGATTATTTATTAATTAAACTGTGCATGAAAACATTTCCTCTGATTTTTAAATAAATTTGCATTCCAATGGGGATTAAATACTGTCAGAAATGATCATGAGTAAACAAGTTTGACAAAAGTTTAATTTTAATTTTAACGTCAACGAATACACGTCTGCTCGTAAGGTTTATATTGTATTTGTTTTTTTATGCGTATAAATTTCGTTTTGATGTTTCTTTTCGACATACCGAGTCGAACACCGTAATAAAGAAATGCAGCTTTTGCGCGAGATACGTTATGATCGTGGAGGACTCGCCATCGTGGACGGATACTTGGTTAGATTTAGGGCCAACGCCCAGACCCCACCTCTTCTGTTGCCCTTTTTTTACACACGTGGACACGAGACGGGGCCCGCTGAGGTCCGCTGAGTAGCTCCAGCGGTTTAGGCCCAGACGATGCTGGGCCATAGGCGTGGCCAAAAAATTCGGACTGAAAACATCGATGTTTCGAGTCCCAAAATTCAATAATGTGATCCACAATCCTTGGTACAGAATTGTTTGCAAATAACATGGAACAACAATATTAAAATTCGAATTAAAACTCTATAAGATTCAAAGGAGTTCCCACGTTGCACTGGTCGATCTGCAAACAGAATTCCATCAAAAGCTTGATCCAAGGGTTATTGTCGACCCTGGTGCCCCATCGACACGATCTCTGACCCTCATCGGGCAGGTCGGTGCAAGAGCTTGGCCTGAAACGCACTCGCAAACATGACGGTGCAGCAAACCGTCAAGGTTGTGACGTGCAGCGTGTCTAGCAATTAGGCGAGTGATCGGGACTATCGAGCTGTTTGAATTTTATAAGATACTTCTATCTTAGTTTGAAAATTAATGTGACACCGAGGTCACAAACTCATTACCAACACCAAATTTAAAATAAGTTTGTGATTTTCCTGTATTGCTTTCCTTTGTACATATCTAATCCTGACATTATATGTACCTACATAGAATTTTGTGACTATCTGTATATTATATAAATCAGTCCCATCTTCTAGAAGTACACAGTATATCCAGTTGGAAGCGTATCGATCACTAACCCAACCCAAATATTACGTAGGTGTACCTATATAGCCTAGTATGATAATTCTATGAGACAACCGAATCCTGTTCTATCCATGTAGAATATTATTCAAACGAGGTCAGTAGATAGGCTTCTAATAGAACCACTAACTGACCTAACTAACCTTGATTCAGACGTTATTATATCCGGTACATCTCAGTCTAGTCCCCAAAACGTTTATAAAAAGGGTTTTCGATAATTTCCACTCGCGTCGAGCCTCCAGTCCCTCCGACGAGCACCACCCCTGCCTTCGACTCGCGTTTTTCGCGAATCGCCGGGCCCTACGCCAATGCGAGCGCGCGCGCGAAGAGAAGAGGCACGAAGCACGAAAAAGAGTTTGCCATCGGGCGAACACTTTCCAGCGCGGCGAGCGCGCGGAGTTCCACGACCGCGTTTCGGGACAACAGCACGCCGGTACCCAACCAACGTGGGGGCCCCCCGTCCTTGGTCCGTGTCAGTGGCATAGACCATACAGGGCCCGTTCAAGGTCGAACCGAGGCGGGCCGAGCGCCGACGGCGACGCACGAGCGGCCCGAGCCGAGCGCGGCCGAGCTCGCTCGAGTCTCGCCTCGACGAACGGGCGTGGTGGGGAGGGAGGGGCGGCGGTGAGCCGATCGAGGGGCCCTCAGCCAAGTGTCATCCTATACCCGTGTGCCTGCCACGTCGTTTCGCAGCGTCTTAACGCACATTAATACACGCTCTCCGTATACACTAAGACGACACCCGCCTTCGCCGCGGTTTTCGTTTCTTTCTCCGCTCGTTTTTTCATCCTCTCTGTTCGCCTTCTGTCTTTTTTTCCTCCGTTGGTCGGCCCTCATCCCCGCCAACCCTGTCCTTCCGCCGCCTCGTCTTCTTTCGATGGCTCGACCGTGCTCGTTGCTCGTTTTTCGATCTTTCGGGGCTCTCGTTGCCCCTAATGCCGGGCCTGTCGGGACGCAGCACCGAGAACCGAGGTTTTCGCAGTGATCCCTGACGGGCGACGAATTAAACGGATCCCCAGATACGAAATCCTCGTGGAACGTGATCGATCGGTATACGCTGCAGCGGGGATTCGGGGTCGACGACTCCGGGCCAGGGCTCGAGACGAGCTTCGTCGACGCGGCAACACTCCGGTCGGCGATCTGTATTTTTACTAGAAATTAACCAATCTTGGTATTTTAGTTTTTCACGCGTTTTAATTTTAGATGGAAGTTACACAGTGAACCTTGAGAATTAATTTTCGTAAGTCTTTGAAAACACACTTGTTAGACCACTCGTGGCTAATATTGAATTCCGATGTCCAGCAAACTTCCGTCGATCCCAAACTAACGTGCTCTTAAGAAACTATTTCTCGAAGTTGGGCACGAATGCTGCCCCATCGAGTTGCTCGAACCAATAACCGCTGATCAGTGCCCCGCAACTACTTGATTTCCTGGTCGCAGAGACATTATTCCGTGGAAAAGCTCTGGGATATCTGGAAGTAGGGTTTACAGTTAAATCCAGGCTTCGAGCGGCTGCGTTCGGGTTGGACCTTTTGGTAATTCCTGGATTTATTGCAGCCGGTTCCTCGGAGCCAGCAATTTCAGGGATCGCTGTCGGACGTAACCGGCGTTCGAGATACGACCTTCCTTGGCCAAGGATTACGGCAGAGCCGCCGACCGATTTCAGCGATCTCTCTTTCTGCGTGGATCGGTGTGTTCGTGATCGTCTGATGTAACAGGTTTTGTCCGACGGTACCAACGATCCACGGGGAAGCAAACACTGGATTTTAAGGTTATTTAATAACAGAAGAACCAACGGGGGAGCACTTAACGGCATGCGATGCCGATTGAATGCCTTTTCATCGATCGAACAGTGGGGAAACGGCAGGAACTATTTTGCATTTCCTGCGTTTATATTATCGGAGGTTCCCCGTATTATATTTTTATTTTAACGACGTTTGAAGCATTTTAAGGGGGGTAAAATCATCGTGACGGATTGAAAAAATTGAAATTTATTTGCTATCTTTTTTCAATGCTTGGAGGTTTAAGAATGACTAGAATATTAAAGTGAAATTCAGAAGATTTAGTAGATGTAGAAAATGTAATATACGTAACACTTGAAACTAACTGCTCTTTACTTCGGGACATACATTTGAAATTATTTTATTATTTCTGCTATGGTAAAACCAGTTGGTATCTTATTTCCGTGGACGAGTGTGTTTGCAAACTCATATTATACGAAACAAAACTATAAGAAAAATCTTGCATTAATTTTCTAAAATCAGATATTTGTAATCATTGAACTATTTCGAATAACGTAACTTTCAGGGGTTCATAAAATAATATCCAAAGTGAACAGCCTTTTGTTACAAATATAGAAGATAGAATCAAAAAATGAGGTGGAGCCTTATTTACCTTGGACAGTCTAAGATCGTAATCGTTATTCGTAACGAAAATCGTTTCAGTCGAGAAAATAACGACCGTCGACCATAACGAGAGTGGTGATTGGTCGTTGATAAAATATTGATGTTGGAAAAACGGATGATTCGTCTTGCGTCGGGGTCGCTGTGACTGGACGCCATAAAAGGGCTAAACTCTGTACGCGCGGCCATTGCACGGGAGTTCCGTTAAATCGACCCCCCCATTGACGCGACGTGGTCTCGGATTTTCGCGCGGGGCGTCCTTCCGGTTCGCGCGCGGTCGTCGATCGGCCGACTGGCGAGCGTCGATGGCGCGTCGTTAATGCAAAGTAAATCGCGAGCCGGAACACGCGACTTGTCGCGCGTCGACAGGCCTGACAATGAGCGACGCTGTCACGTCGTTCAAGATAACGGGCCACCTGGCCAAATAGGCCTGCTCCGAGTACCCATCGCGACGGGGCCCCGCAGGATCGATAACGCTGGCCGTTTCGAGTCGGACGTCGATCCATATTCCATCGCTGATCGTTCTGGATGGAAACGTTTGTTCTCGTAACGAGGCGCGTCGTTAGGATTCTCGCGACGGGGACCTTTCAGGGGAAATGGGCCTTGGAACGGGGCTGGATTCGAGGCATTCCGACCGAGGGAATAGTTTAATCGATTGCACTTCGAAACGTGGAAGTTTGATTGAACGTAGCGTGACCGTTCGAACGGGCTCGGCGCAGGAATTGCGAGCAATTTGACGGAAATAAAGGTTTATTATCGTCGTACGCGAGATTTCAGTTTGCATTTGATTGCGACGTATAGCTTCAGATTAAATCGGCTCGATTCCAGTCGCTTTCGCGTCCGACGCATCGGTCCGCGGCGAGTTGGGTCCGTTCGCTTTGGGTTATTTAAATATTTAATTAGTTTACGAATTACTCCTGCATATTTTCCATTTAAAATCAATCTAGATTGTGTTTTAAAATTTACTTGTTAAATTAAAAAATAAACTTCTCAAGCATACTTTGAACACACTTATTATAATATCAAATAGTTTATTTTTGAAGCGATTTTGGTTGCTATTTATTAGTCAGATTAAAAAAATCGCCCGAAGAAACTTTCAACACCAATATACTGATACTTTTTTTATTATTATTATTCGTTTATTAACGGGAATAAACCGTTTAGTACAAAAGATGTAATATATAAGGAACTACAAATATGGATTTTACATAGTCAAACATCATTATCGTTTATAAAATTTTAGTTGTTTTCTATTGTTATAAATATAATCTTACATTACTACAAGACCCAAATTTTCAACACTAATAAATTGATACAATTTTATATTTTTATAACATCCAATCTGTTGGTGTTGAAAAATAAATTAATGTTACAATAAATGTGTTCGAAATATCCTTGAAAAGTTTATCTTCTAATTTAACTATTATAATGAATTTTAACACATAATCATTAAAATTTGTTGGAATTTATATTTAGAATAATATTCCAGGTTAAAACCGAGGTGTTTCCTAAAATGACTTAACGTCAACGAATTCTAAAGCACGCTTATTATAAAATCAAGCGATTTAAGTTCGCGAGAGCGTTGAAATTTATTACTGAAATTAGACAATGCACTCTCATAACTTCCCAGAAGAAGTATCCTGCTACAACGAGCCCGTTAAGATTCCAGCGAGAATCAAAGAACGTCGCGTCGATAAAGTCTCCCAAAGCGACGACCGCCATATTTTTTTCTTCTTTCTTTTCGAACGTTCACGTCGATACCATTGAGGACCTCCGTTCTCGATAATGTTGCCTTTGTGACGTTGAAAGAGGACCCGGTACGGGGTCTTCCACCTTTTTCCCCCAGCGACAACCGTAAAAAGGCAATTATGGTAATTGGGAGATGAGTCGGGTCGAGCGAAAGGGATATTTTCGGTGGTCGCTTTAATTTCGTCCAGCGTCCACTGGCCACGGGAGATAACGTTACGCTGGTAATTGGTTCGCAGCGTCGGCTTTGAATAGAAATAAAAGCAGCCCGGACCGGATTGCTCGCGTTCGATAAGAATGGAGGGAAGAAAATAAGAGGAGCAAGGGTATTGCTTTATGCGCAAGTGCGCCGGTTATTATTTTCAAACTGAATGAAAGTTGAGTGTGATGCATTTATATCTGATCGGAGCCCGTAATTGATTGACCCGTTAACTGGATCGTTTGTCGATTAAGAGCACCCCTTTACGTGTAATTTAAAATAAATAAATACAGGTTAACCCGCCATACCCAAAGCACAAGTATTTTCGAACAGGAACCTTGTCGTAACCAAAGCGAAAGAATATGTTACAGGATAATTAGTATTGTCTAAAATGTTTCATCTTAATGGTTATGAGCGATCGAAAATTTTGTTCCGTAAATTATTTTATTCTTCGATTATTTCAATTGTTTTGAAATGGAATGAAAGTTGACCGTAATACATTTATATCTGATCCAATTCTCAATTGATTGATCCATTAACTGGCTCGGTCGTCGACCAAAGACACCGCCATGTAATGAAAAATAAATAGAAAGGAGTTAACTCACATTATTCGACGTAGTATTTTTTAGTCATATAACGAATTGACGATTGAAGTGGTTTTTCTTAGCAGAGAGAATAAATTAGAATGAATCTCTGCACTGTCAAATTATCAATTATATTTAAATTAATAAGCCACTGAATTTCTATGTTTTTTCTTTTGCCTTTTAATTACTTCACAAAGTAATAAATATTCATACATGGAAATTAGTTGGCATTAACAGCAGTAATAAATATTGTAGAAAAGAAAATGTTGGAATTATATGTTCCATCCTCGATACAGATCCTCTTCGTTGAGATATAAAACAATTGTACTAATAACTGAAGTAAATAATGCGTACCATAAAATTGGTTTTTAGATTTCAAGATCATCGATATTTTTTTAAATGAAATAATGTATTTCCACTCGTTTCATTTAAGCTGTTCACGATGGTTCCCGTTAAGCGAATGTATGAAAGTTAACGATAATCGTTTCATCCTCCTTCGGCAATACAATAGGTATATATTTACATTGAAAAACAGAAGTGCCGTTTCTTGTTCAAGGCCATTTCAAGGTCAACCCATTATACATGGCAGAATCAGCAAAGTAATGGAAATATGTCGTCTCGTAGAAAAAATATCATCAACCTCGAGACTTTTGAAATCTTAAAGACCACGACCTTAAAAAAGTTTCCATCGTCTCAAAAAATAATTTTGTCCCGTTCTTAAAAAAACAGAATCGAGATATTTAAGGTATTTACAGATGTGGATGAGTATAAATAATTTTAATGGTCTCGTTTTTCCAGTGAAACTTTAAATTGGGAACGAGAACATTGTCAAAAATCGACGAATTGAAATTCAACGGGCATCGACGACGGGAAAGTGTGCCCGTTCGTCGTTCGATTTCGTATTCACGTTTCGTATCGATACACATATTCGCCCGGAAACACAGGGACACTCGTAGGATTTCAATACAGAAACGCCGTGAGCGCTCAGCCCCCGAATGGTCCCGGTCTGACATTAATATTAATTAGAATTAGCGAATTAATAAGTGTTCCCAAGTGGGTTTCGTGTGAACGTGACCCCGAACCATGCGCGCGTCTTCTCGTGGTTAAGCGGACAGAAACAGTGTTGCTTTCGTGGCGTTGGTATTCCATAGTTGGTCGATCGTAAATTCATATTTCTGTTCGAAAATCGGAGAAATCGCGTTGAAAAATGGCACAGTGATGGTGTTGGTTTCGTGTCTCTGAGCAGAAGAACAGAACAACGCAGAGATGCTTCCTGTTAACCCTTTGCACTTGGCTATTTCCTCTGAAAGAACATCCAGCAAAGAATTTGGATGTACCTTCTAAAGAAACAACGATATTCTTGTTTTAAAGTGATCATATAGGACAAAATACATAAACAAAGATTGTAAAAAAAGATATGTTTGCTTGGAGTATTTACTATCTATTTCGTAAGAAAGTGTGCTTGAATTAATGTTAGGTGATCGAAGAAAAGTCTAGTGCAAAGGGTTAAGAGTCGAAAACAACTATCTTGGGACGTATCATGAAGTAAGTAGAATAGGACAGAATAGTTTTGTCTCTGAATTGCATTCTCTTTACGCCGAAATTAGCATACTAATCCATTTCCTTGAAAGGAGGGTAGGTAGCAATTTTGATCTAACCCAGAAACCAATGATGAAGCTATATAGGGTGTTCGGTCACCTCTGGGATAAATTTTAATGGGAGATTCTAGAGACCAAAATAAGATGAAAATCAAGAATATCAATTTGTTGATGGAGGCTTCGTTACAAAGTTTAAAATTTCAAATCATTCTGTAAAAATTATTTTTGATTGCGGGGGTCAATTACAATCATTTTTGGTGAATACACATACCCCCGAAATCCTACGCAGTTTCGAGAAAAAAATTCGTTACCGAAAATATAATGTCTGATCATGAACGAATAATTCCCCTGATATTTCATGTGTTTCAAATCGTTCTGAAAAAATTATTTTCGGTTGCAGGGGTCAATTACAATCATTTTTGGTCAATAGGCAAACTCCCGAAATCCTACGCACTTTCGAGGAAAAAATTCAGTACGAGCGGAACTTTAAACGTTAATAACTTTTTAACGAAGCCTCCATCAACAAATTGGTATTCTTGATTTTCGTTCTATTTTGGCACCCTATATACAGCTAATATTTGAGTATTCATAGAATATTGAATTAAAAAATATTCTTGTAATACATGTAATGTTACTACCTAACCAACACATCCTACAGGGGGGAGTTGAGACAGTAATGGAAAGGAAGTCGTTGGTAAAAACTAGTTTGTAACAATCTACATGTCGGTTTTCTTTGGTGGTTTGTGCGTCTAGCTCATCCGATTGTAACCGTTCTTAGATAAAACGATCCAGTAGTTGGGCCATCACGACCGGATAAAAAATGTTTCACGTTGCGTAGAAACGGGGAAATCTCGTTGATTGGATCGGACCGACGTTAAGTCTCGCGGTAAGAAGCGATTCTCTTTCAGCTATTAATTAAGAAGCGTTTGTGGATGTTGGGAGGGGGGAGGAGTCCTTCTCGTCACTGAGGCTCCGGGAATTTCCTGATATTTCCCGCGCTCGATGAATTAATTGCTGATTCCTCGCGGCCCCCGGCAGTCCCCGCGTACCTTTTTGCGATTGTAATTCGCTTCCTACCGGCGTTAGAAAAACCGCACAACCTGCAATTAAAATCCTACGGCGGTTGAGACCAGCTCGGTCGATGCACCTTTCCGCGGGGGGACCATAAGGCTGCTGCGCCGTAAAAACGCTGGAAAACGTCTGTTTCTAGCAGTCTCTGTCCGCCAAGAGGTTTTCTTTAACCCCTGCGGAAGCATTTTCCAAACCAGAGGCGTTTTACAATCCAAGACACTCACTGCAAAACCACAGAAAATTGGGATATCTTGAACTTTTCTTCCTATTAATTAAATCTTTTAAGTTTGGTTCCTGAATCATCTGTTTAAAGGAATTATTTTACAAATTTTTATACCAGGATGTAGTTATTTCAAATTTATTTGTTAAATACTTTTATCGAACTATTAGTCCTAGTCAGAGTTATAGAATATCTGGATCAGAGACGAGCTTGAGCATAGTTGGTGTCGGTACGAACTTCTCGAAGCAAAGGAATGCTAAACAGTTTGAAGTTTGAAGCAATAACGCGAATTGTTATCTTTGCGTAGAGCCGACACTCGAAACAAACTTTCAAACATTTCGAATCCTCGAAGAGTCGTTAATTATTGACTTAGCTTAGAAGCGATTGTTAACTTCGTACACCGTGAGCAAAGAACTCCTCCTCATTATAGAGAGTTATTTACAATCAAACGTGGCTCGAAGAGTATAGCTTGTAGAATTCTCGCCGCAAACCGTCTTTAACAGTTAGATCGTAATTTACATAAGCACACGCGTTACGAACGAACGTTCGAGGCAACCTCGGCATTTGCCAGGAGTTATTTTGTATTAGAAATTCGCGGAGAGAAACAGACTACCGCGCGTAGCCGTGGCTTTCTCTTTAAAACGTCAACTTTAGCAGGTCTTTAAGTATTTATAGTCCGATGCGAGCGGGTACCTGCTACTTGTTCGAAAGCTCACTTCCGGTAGGAACATTTGTCTCGAGATAATTGTCGTTTTCTTTTCCTCGAGGCGTGTCATAAAAACGAGGAAAGCAGAGAAAAGTATCGCAGTGCGCTAGAAATTTAATAATAGTGATACGTCTTTGTTGCATACAGTCACGCGTAAATCACAAAAGAACGTAAAATAACAGAAAAGGAGAAATAGAGAGGGAGAGAGAGTTGCTGGTGGCAATGTTGTTTTTAAACCTGACCCAAAATTATACCAAATTATTCAAACTACAAATATGTATGCTTCTTAAATCTATTTAAGAGATACAACGTCCAAAAACAAAAATACAAGATAACGTCATCTATAGTTTTGGTGTCACAGAAACATATAGAAAATACCCTGAAATATCTAAAAGAAACCAACATCTACCACAAAATATAAGCACACCAAAGGAAGAGTAAAACATGAATTAAAAAAAAAATCTATTTAAATTAATTTGGGTTTGGAATACGTTCGATACTTATACTTTCGTCATTATAGACCATACAAAATAGGGTTTGACAACTCTGAGACAGAGAAAAAGAATATTCTCAAATTTATTTAGATAAATATAGTAAAATATAAATATAAATATATAGCAAAACAGTATTGTTTGGACCTTATTAATATTTACGAGAGAAAAGTTTATTAGATATAAAAGCATGTACATCCTTAACCTGAAGGGTTGTGCTCGAAAGCGACAAAATGGCGACGATAAGCAGCGCCCTATTAATTTTTACGTTAAAAGTCGATTTATTCCTTTGCTAATTTTCCTTATCCTGTCCTGCTGCCGAGGGGTATGTTTCCTGCCAAAGCAGGTGCAAAATTTCTTTCAGCAATGGTAATACTGGATGGACGCGAAAGGTGATGAACGAAGAGAGTGCGAACGAAAGCGTCGAACGGTAGAAAAAGAGTGACGGAGAGCAAAAGTGTGCGGTTTATTGTTCAAGGGCGTCAACGGGCCGCTTGAACGTTACACATGAACCGTATACTTAGCAGTCGTATAATAATGCACAGAACACCGCGGTACCGTAACGAATGCATCACCGTTAAAGGCAAGAAGACTAAGAACGCGGGTAAAAATATTGTTGCTTAAATATGCGTCTAACTGTACCCGCTGAAGCTTCTTCTCGGGGCAACTTTCCATTGAATAAGGGGGAAAAAACTAGGAAGAAGAACCTGAGGAGCCGGCGAGTGCCAACCGAGTCCGTGAACTCGGTCGTTTTCCCGCAGCGAATGTTGCAAGTTAGGTTTTCAGTTACCACTGTACGTTTCATGTGGTCCAAAAAATGTTATTTCACGGTTATCTAAACTGAAACCTAGCAGTATCCATCAGGATTTAGTTTGAGTTCGTAGTGATAGATATCTGTATAATGTAACGCGTCGATTGTTCGTCCATAACCTCTAAATATTTTCAAATGAATTCCATAGATAACACCCGATCAAAGAAACATGCTTCATCTTATTGCGTTTCTCGTGAACGGAAGTAGCATTTCTTGGCCTCAAAATGTTATTAAAATATAACAATTCTCAAATATGAAGTCCCAAACTCAGATCATCCGATCCAACCCCATATTACAGAATTCGAATTCTTCAACTTACAGAAGCTAAGGATGAGATAGAGGGTGTTCTGTAGCATGTGGGTTCATATAAACATTTGTCCTATTTGACACCATTTTCAAGTTATAGCTAGTTTCTTCACGAGTATCTACAATTTCTTCATCTTCATTTACCTGTACAAAAAGTGTTCAAAATGGCCTCTTTGCATCTATAAGGAGACGTCATATCTTCTCTACTAGTAAAAGTATTATCTGTAATAATAAACCCATATTCAACGTATGCCAATAATCTGACACTTAACACTCTAACGTTTACAGAAAGTGCTTAAAAAATTAAAATACAAAGATTGAACTATCCTCATCTATCGAAAGAATTATTCCCAAAACACAGAACTCGCTATAACCTAAAAATAGGATCAAATAGAACACACGTTTATACGAATTTGTGTTATTGTTTTCTCACCTCTGAAGCGGGGGACGCCTTGTGCATCTCAAAAGGGATTATTCCAATAAAATGCGGAAAAATGCCATAATCCATGCAGTTGTCTCTTCCGTAGACGCACGGATACATCTTTAGGGATGATATACGATTTAAATAATTTATCAGACGCGCATAAAACACGACACACCCCCACGTGAAAGTCGCGCGCCGGCAGCACGTATCCGATTCTAATATACCGACTATTAACCCGTCGATTTTTAAGCTTTGTAATTGGCTGGTACGAGTGAAGCAATTATCGCTTCTTTTTGGGAAAGGAGGGGTGGGGAGGCCCAGAATTTACAACGATTTATATTTATGTACGCGAGCCGCGCGTATATAGCTGTCCCTTTCCAATTTACGCTGATCGTACGATTTTAACTGGTATCGCCGGCCGATGCTCGGCTATCTCGGTTATTTAACTCGTCCTCGCGGTTTTTTGCCGTGGCTTGCAATTTGCTAGCGAGCTGGCGCCGCGCGAAATATTCCCCGCGCCCGAAAAAAACGAAAAAGAAGAAACCGTAGGAAGACGCTCAGGTGGGGACGAATAAACGCTTTGTTCCGTCGTTTGATAAGCGGTTTGCACAAAATTATCGACTGCCCTAACCGTGTCCCTTCCCCCCGCCTGGTCGCAATTAATTCGCGCTATTATGTAAAGAAGCGCGAGGGGGCTCGTCGCGCTGCTCGTTTTGCCGCGTAAAACCGTTTGACATAATAATTGTGCTAGCTTTCGAGGACAACTGGCCCCTAAGAATGTCATCGTTTCTAGGTTAATGATTTAAGAATACTTCTTGAGGGTAATTTTAGTTTTTAACAAGCAAAAATATACCAACTTATTCGTGGCTAATTTAAAACTGTCACTCTGACATCTCAGATAGCAGGGTCAGTTGTTTTAATATGGAATACTGTTTTTTATACACACATTTCACTTGCTTGCAGAAGTTTTACAAAAACTTAAATATTATGAATTTATAGGAAATTGTATGCTTTTTTGACTGGTAATAGTCAAGTTTAAAATATAATAACGGTTTAAGAATTTATATTTATATTTGAAAAAATAATCGATCACCTTGAAAAAACTCGAATTGTGATATTTTCTTTAATATTCTTTTACGAACACGTGCTGTTTTGGAATTCGAACATATGCACGCTAGTTGCAACAAATAACAATCGTAATCGATTGCATTCATCGTCAATAGATAGCAAAATCATGATTCTTTAATACTAATATCTTTAATATTGGTGTTCCAAATTAGGAACGTATTCCATATTAGGACAACTGTCCCTACTGTGAATGTCTAACTCCAAAATGAAATAAATTCATAAACACCAGGATATGTTACAGATTTCAAAAGGTCTTAAATAAAACACACGTATCGTTTGATATTTCTAACGTACCCACCAAAATGAAGATACATGAATGAGGGAAAGCTTCCAGAAATCCTATTTATCTTCTTTACTGGAAATATTTTTAAAAGATCGACACTAAAAGCGATAGAAAGCGAGTTGGACGTTGAGTATTAGGGGCCAGGCTATACCTGCTATTGTTATACGGTGTACGCGACCGTTACAAGAATAAATGGTAACCATTGGCAATAAATATTCTTTATAATACGGTCGAAAGGTATGGAGAACTCAGTCTTTGTCAATGGAACATTTCTCTGTCACTACCTGCGTTCCAAGTCACCGATCCACTTCTTTCATTGGTTCGTAGGCATATTCAGCCTTACCAAGGGTGGGAGTTTCTCGGTCTCTTAGTTTCTGTTTGTCAGTATTGTGATTACGGTCGAAACGCGCGCACGTGTCGGCTCCTGCTGCGAAGGTTTACGCTGTCACGATCGAAGTGTCGCGATTCTTTCGTGATATCCCAGTGCTACGAGTGATGGAAAAATATTGACAGTGTCGTGGAAATATTTCCCATGGAATTTGCAAACGTTGAGATCGTGAGTACGTTTGCTGCAATTTCCAATCGAAGTGTCATTTATCTTTTTAATATAATTTTCGAAACTTCGAACCGACTTGTCGAGTTGACAGTTCGCTGTAATCAAATTACGAATTTGATTTGAAAATTCATTTCTTACTGGCATTCTGCTGTTTCTTTATAAATAATCTGTTTTACGCAAAGCTTACACACCAAATAAATAGTTCATTCGAGGCTACCGCGTGAGTGTGAAAAGGTTGCTTCGTGCTTGTATTTTTGTCCCCTCGACAATCAACCAACGTTTTCGTTAAGTGTAATTTATTTCAACACAAATGTTAATATTAATTTCAATTGTTTGCTAAATAATCTGTGTACTATAAAGATATACAGGATGTTCCGTATTTTTCTGTACACACTTCAGCAGTGTGTTCTACAAGTAAAAATAAGACTAAAGTGTTATATGACAAAAAACCCATAAATGCTTTGTTAAAAATGAAGTGTGTTCTACAAGTAAAAATAAGACTAAAGTGTTATATGACAAAAAATTCATAAATGCTTTGTTAAGAAGTTATGTTTTTTTATTTACTGCTAGTCGAGACACGAAAAAATATTTCTAACGTAGAATTATATGGACAACTTAAACATTTCTTGATTAGAGTTTAGTTTCTATTGTTTATCGTTCGAAGCGAACTTTGAACGTCCGTTCACGGTCGTCCCTCGAACGAACCGTGAGATTAATAATCGAGCTTTTCGACGCGCCGGTTGCAAATTAATGCGAATGCGGGTTTCCGGCGCGGCGAACTTCGAGGTTGTTGTTTATTCGTGTCGGTGAACTCCGCGATCGGGGTCCGAGGCCCTTTGTTTCTGCCCTCTGCCCCTCCACTCCCTCCCTCGTTCGCTACTCCCTCCACCCCTGAGGGTTCACCGGTGCTCGATGCTACGGTTCCAGTGTTGCACGACGAGAATGTAGCCGCATTGTAGGCAACAACAACAACGGGCCGTAACTAAATCTGCCGTCAGTTCCATCCGTGGAAGTCCTTGGAGAACCGTGCGCGTCCGACACACGTTCCCCGCTGAATCTTCGCCTCGTGCATGCCCGTGGATAATCGATTCGATCGTAAAATGCCCTCCTTAGGCCCGGCGCGCGAAAAACTGTGCTACGATCGGGAACTCGGCGCATTGCGAACCGGGGAATGGTGTTCTGGTTTGATCGACATTTTTTCACTCGGATTTTACGAGAGCAGGATTACAGGGGAACTCGACTTCTCTATTTTAGACGCATTAAGCGCGACGAAAGCACAAACCATCTTCTTGATAGCCATTTTTGGAAAATTGGATTATTTCTATAAACCAAATATTTGTGGAATTAATTTTAAGTCTAACAAAATGGAAGCTTTAAACTCGGTATAAGTATGCCAACGATTTCTTTATTTACGCTGCTTCGAGCAAAAGATGGGCTTAGTATGCTTTTGCACCGTTGCAGGGGAACTCGACTTCTCTATTTTAGACGCATTAGGCGCCACGAAAGTACAAACCATTTTTGGAAAATTTGATTAGTTCTATGAACCAAATATTTGTGTAGTTAAATTTAATTTAACGTCAAACAAAAAAAAAAAGCTCTAAACTTTTTATTTACGCTGCTTCAAGGAAAATATGAGCTTAGTATGCTTTTGCACCGTTGCAACTTACACGGTTTGCATCTAAATCAGCCACTGGCTATCTTCGGTTCCGTTCCCACACATTCATCATTCACGCCTAACAATCTATACAGTTCGTTCACTCTTGCGTTTGCTCACCTTCGCGCCGATCAATATGCCTTCCGTTGTGCCAGAGAAAATCGGTCTCGCGAACAGTTAAAGAATCTGTCGGAATAAATTTCGAAAGTTCGAGTTTGCAAACTCGGAACGTTTGAGTTGTATTTGCGAGAATGGAAGGCGAAATGGCGAATGAAAATTGAGTCTCGCGTCTAATTGAAAGTTCAGGGCCAAGGTGACGACGACAAAAAATCTCCATCCCTTGTCAGCGTCCAGTTCCAAGCGGCAATTTCACATCCGACAAATGTCCGACAGTTCCCGCGTTAAAGGATTAAGGTTTGCGCGCATCCTCCCGCTGGTAAGTGCCGCGAGGAGAAGCAACAACGGGCCGTAACTAAATCCGCGAGCAGTTTCAAGCCCCGTGGAAGGCCTTGACACTGCTCGTCCGACACACGTTCGTCGGCGAAGTTACCCACGTGCAGAGCCGTGGATAATCGATTCGATCGTAAAATACGCTCCTTAGGCTCCCTGCCCCCTTACCTTGCACTTTCGATCTCCTTGCTCTTTTCGTACCGACGCGACGTGGCAAACAAATTCCCTGGCCACCAAAGAGTTTGGGTAATTATCACGTTGTCTGTCACGGGAGATTACGTACGCGAAGATCGCGCAAGATCGCGCTTCGAAGACCGGACCGGGGGGTGGGGTGGACGTGGAATTTTTCGAATCGCCGATTAAACATGGCTGGTGAAGCGTTCGTTGGTCGAAACGTGAAAGAAGGGTCTGAAAGTAGCGGATTCGCGCGACCCGGGAACGGTAGCCGGCACAATAGTTCCTGAAAAGGAGCACGATGAGAATATGAAAACCATTTGCCGCGGAAGATTGGCATCCCACTGGGTTAACTATCCTCGATTGCGAGTTCCCTTTATTTCACTCGAGTTACATCGTTCGGTTAATTTTACGTCAAATTGCGGATCATTGTTATTCTTACCGACGTCGGACGCAATCAGTCGGTTCGCCAAAGAACCCCGAGGCCATCATCAATCTACAACAAAGTTACACTAGAAGAATCGCATCCTCATTCGACTCGTTTCCACCGGAGAAAAACGTGTTAAGCGTTAATTCAATCCGGTGGGAAGGTCAGGAATCACCGCGAATGTCTATCCAGGCCCTGGAAACAATTATAGCGCAACAAAATTAATAGGCCCCCCGATCGAAGCTAATAACCCGTTAGGCGGTTGCAGGATGCACGGGGGTAATAAGGAAATATCGGTTCGAGCGCGATTATTTATTTCATCGAGATATATTGCTACTGGCGGCGCAAGTGTATCGCTTTCCACTCGCGTTTAACCGAGATAAACAATCTTTACGTGAC
This sequence comes from Colletes gigas, assembly GCF_013123115.1. NCBI lineage: Eukaryota > Metazoa > Arthropoda > Insecta > Hymenoptera > Colletidae > Colletes > Colletes gigas. The sequence continues at coordinate 1,639,173 of NW_025106648.1, forward strand.
TCGAACAGACTCCTCCGACGAGAACCGATCAGTATTCGAAACGTCTAACTTATCCACGCACTGTATCCGATCAAACTCAATCCTGCGAACCGATATCCTGTTACTGTGCTCGACGCAGGACGAATCCTTAAGACTTCGGTGCAAATGGTGGACCAACTTTGCAAACTTTTCCTAAACTTAATTCGCAATTCAAGATACAAGAGAGATCACAGGATCGAAGGGTCAACTTTGGAAATTTCACCTAAATTGAATTCACCACTTGTCGATGCTATAAATACATAAATAGTTGGAAGTTCAAGGTAAGAGACAGACCACGTTTGCAAGCTTCAAAAAATCTGATAGAAATCGAATCCTTTAGAATTCCTTTTTGCACCCATTTGTCAGTGCTATGAATCTATCCATTTATTTTGTCTGTCAGAAGTTGAATCACTGAAAGTTTAGTGCAAGAGACGAATCAGCATCGAAAGTTTCATCCATCCTTCCACAAATCTGACTCGACATATACTTGAAACCCAAAACCTTATTGTAGTTGTGTATCTGATAGAAGTTGAATTTTTAGAAATCTCGTAGCCACATAATGATTGTACATAGGTACTCAAAAACCTATCGATATAATAGCAATTGAATCCAGTAGAGTTCTATATGAAGAACAGTTACCATTCGCAGACTTTGTCTATCTTCCCCATGAAAGCAAATCTAAGGTTCCACACCTATTTATAATGTGACAAAAGTCTATCAATAGTACATACACTTGAAACCCAAAACCTTGTTCTAGTTGTGTATCTGATAGAAGTTGAATCCTTAGAAGTCTCGTAGCAGCATAATGATTGTACATAGGTACTCAAAAACCTATCGATATAATAGCAATTGAACCCAGTATACAGTTACCATTCGCAGACTTGGTCCATCTTCCCCTAAACCCAAATCCCATTTATAGTCAAACAAAAGTGTAATCGTTGTGGAAAGCGGACCAGCCGCGCAAACTTGAGGCATCCCTCGACAAAACCTGCCACGAAGTCCACACCCACGGTTCCAAACGATCGTCCCGGCCGTATCTCATATTTTACCTAGCGAAGGGCTATCATCCTTCAAGACCGAGCAAAGAATGCAGATCCTTGATCCATCTTTCAATGTAGCCAGCCCCCGGAGGCCTCCGCCCACGTACCGAAATCACCGAACGAACCGGAGTAACGTCGCGTTTTCGCCAGGAGAGGGCTAAAATCCTTGAGAGACGGTTGTCGTCGAAAAATCCATCCGCGTCGGCTCCCTCCGGGGCTGGTATCTCCGTTGATCGGATGGTTCATCGATCCTCTCGTCTCTCTCCGTGGTATCCCGCCTCCCGTCTCTTTGTCTCCGTCCCTCGGTGGCGTGGCCCGTCTCCTCGTCCCTCGTTCGGAGGGCAGAGGTGGCTCGAGTGCACGAGATCGCAGCTATGCGCCAGCGGAAGATCGCCAGCAGGCTCTTATAGGAGGAGCGGTGGGCGCCTCCGCGTCGTAGTTATATTTAGATTCGCGCTGACCGGCTTCGTGCTTCTTGTTTTACATTTAGTCGGGCATCACACTCACCGGCACCGGCTTCGTCGCTGCCTCTCCACTACCAGCCTGGCCGTCTCCTCCCCGCGATTCCACAGCGGGAGAGATCCTGCGGGAGATCGTACCCGTTTAGACCGCCGAACGTCTCGTCCCGTGGACCGATATGATCCTCGGGTTCGCTACACCGTCGTAAACGCGACGAACCAACTCGCTTCAGCGTCAATACCAGTGTACCCTCTCTAATGGAGTACCTTTGAATGGCTGCCAACGTCTTTCCATGGTACTCTTTGCTCGGGCCCCCGGCAGGCTTGCTCGAAACAACCTTCTTTGGGAAATACTTTGCTGGTTACCTAATTTAATCATCTATGATTAATGGTCGAAGCCTTAGATGCAACCATGAATTTATACGATCATCCACCAACATGGGTCTCTAAAATTTATGGTTGGAATTCCAGGCATGAGCTTACTGTAGGACTAGTACGCGTTTCTTTATTTAACCCTTTGCACTCGTATGTCGCCTGAATAATTATTATACGCATATTTATATTAGGGATCCTTGTTACACTGTTTTCTTTTAGTCTCTGACTAATGAAAGATTTTTCCTCTTTTTTCCTGGCTAATTGGTTTCATTCCCGAGGTCATTTGTTTGTAAAAAATCATCAAAGAAAAATAGAAAGTACAATTATAATACAAGGTTGTATTTTCAAGGAGAATATTGGAACAATATTTCATATGTGTTCCTTCCAATTTAAAAGTTAGTTTTATCTGTTTTTTAAATATTTTGAGAAATCAAAATTTATATACACATATTATATAGATTTTCATTGTTCATGAAATGCAGATTAAATTTGAGTATTTTTCTAATTTTTTCTACTGAACTAACAAGTTAAATTGTAATATATTCTCATAAATATGTTTTGATTTTGATCACATATGAAAAAAAATTCCGAGGTGATTGAATGCCTTGTCAAATATGAATATGAGTGCAAAGGGTTAAAACTGTTCGATCGTATGAGGGATTAAGACTCTCCAAATTACTTTACATATTCGTATCATTACATTAATAAAATTCAACATAAATTTCTAACAAGTAATATTTATGAATTCTGTGACGTTAGATGTAACCATGAATTAACACAATCATCCAGCAAAATAGGTCTCTAAATCTTCATAACACGTGTTGAAAATTGCAGGTGGCTAACCTCGAAAGCGATATCCTTAAATTTTGAAAATGATCACGATGATCCGACGACCGTGTTATCGGTCCTTAAACCTTAAGTACAGTTATGGAACCGTAACTTCCAAACGTCGCAGGTTACGGGCCCCTAAATTTCAAGTACAGTAAATGGATTCCAAAGCTGAAAGTGTTGTAGGGCCTTAATCCTTGCGCATAATATTGGGCTACGCGTTACGAGTCTCTAACCTCGAGGTGTTATGGGTTCCTAAATCTTACGAGTATTATTAGTTACGAGTCCCTAACCTCAAAATGTTATAGGTCTCTAAACGTCAAATATAACGACGGGTCTTAAATCATCGGTGAGTCCTCAATTTCCAAGCGCAATGTTCATTTTTATTCGAAATCGTTATTCTCGTTTTTCGTTTCTTCTTCGGGAAATTACCATCCACGGACGCGGCGGAAGATATAAACTTGCTTGCAATTCGACGGTCTGGGTTCGCGATCGGGTATACGTTTTACCCTTACAAGAGTTTCGTCGCTCGGGTATCAGGAACAGAAGCCATTCGTCTCGCGGATCGGAAATGTAAACGATACGAATATAAAATGCCCTCGTATAAAGTATTTTATCGAACGGCGTACAAGAACGGAACAGTCACGCATCTCGGGGCCCACCAGTTTGGCTCTTAATTGGCTGATCAAGGCATCAAAGAAGTTCCTCGTTTTTTGCGTGGCTCTCTCATGGATTCTCCGTGATCGGGCGATCTTATTCAATTGGGCCTTCTTAATCAAGATGAGAGTCGGCCGATCGAAGATAAGTGGCAAAAGCTGCCCACTGCTCGCAATTTCGTCGAATTTTTTTCGCGAATTTCGATCGTCTGTCGGTGGTATGAATTCTGAGCACCGTAATCAGACCACCGAACGATGTCCGGACGATTAACGTCGCTGTACGTAATAACGATATATATCGACGGTCATCGATTTAATTTTCGGCGATCAAGTTCATTGCAAATTGAATCCACGTTGTCGGGCCGCTTGACGTTCAATTTTTATGGCGTCAAAATATTCGAGGCTACCGAGTTCCACCTGTTGTCGGCGTCACGATAATCTCCGATGTTTTCTAAATACAAAAAATTCTATTTTATTCTTCAAATTTTAAGCTTTTAAAGTATAAATTATGTATTTGTTTGAAATTATTTTTAGCTTTCAAATCAAATTCTGTAACAAGATAAACATTGATAATAGAAGTTAGAGGGTGAATTTTAATGGAAGCAAAGCTCTGGAGATAGAAAAAATTGTATTAAAATAATCTTTTTTTAAAGTTCGTGTTGGAAATAGGTGGTGGAATAGAATAAAACATGTAGTTCAAATACTTTTTAAATTAAACTTTGTCTTTATTTGAAACACTTGGAAGGACACGTCTGTTCAGAAATTGCCAGAAAGATTGCTCACAGACCCAATGGGTCCTATTCATTGTCTAAATAAGCAACACGCACGTCGATGGTTTTGAAAATGAAAGAAACTTTTCTCTTTTTGAAAGAGACAAACCAACAGGTCGAAAGCCCACAGTACGGATGTCGAGAAGGTCTCGTGACGGTCGCGAATCGATTTCAGTGTTCCGCCGAACGCGGAACACGATTTTCCAAAGCGATAGCAACGGTGGAGCACGCAACGTCCGGAAGTCCTGTTAATTTGTTGCCGATGGGCCCTCACAATGACGATTGTACTATGCACGGAGTCCTGGTAACAATGTCGGGCGAAACGAAGCCAGCTTGTCTGGTTCTTCCTTCCTCCCGCTCGTGGGAAAGAGGGTAAAGAATCCATCTCCGCGGATCGGATGTAGCCGAACGAGCGATGATATCGGGTCTGGCCGAGACGTTCGGTCGTCTAAACGGGTACGATCTCCCGTGGAATCTTCGTTGCCGTGGAAGAATGCCGCCGCGAGAGAAAGAAACGACGAGACCTCCCCCTGCGTGGCCGTGCCTCGACGATCGGCCCAAAAGGTCTCGCGATGTTAATAACATTTTCATGAGGGCTCGAAGAATGCAGTGTGAGAACGACGATATTTAGAATGGAAGATTTTGTGGGACGTGCACGTCCCCGTGACCAGGAATTCTGAGAAAATCGAACGTTAAAATTTATTCATGAGTTTAATGCGCAAGTGTTCCTCGGTACACAGGGTGGTCCGTAATTCGCGGTGCAAATTGGATCAGGGAGATCACGTGGCTCGTATCGAGGCGAGAACCAAGAGCAACGAAATTCGGAGGCTTCGGTTTCGAGAAAACTCCATTTAAACGGATGTCGAATTTCGTTTTTTAACACTAAGCCTACCGACACTTCGTGTATACCCATTCCTACCATAATCGATCAAATGACCTATCTCTTTTACGAGGCAATTTCTCTTTATTCAATTCAGTTACTTTCTTTTACAAAAAGTACAAAAATCGTTACCAAGTAAACAATAATTTTGCTGCTTTTGCGAAGTTCGACACCGCGAAGCATCGAAGAACTCTTGCAACCTTGTCCGCTCGTTTGTTTTTCTTGGCAATTTCCCCTTTGCACTCTTCGCGCGCGAATCATTTCATTAATAATCTCTTTGGAACGTCGAACAGAAGAACATAATTTTCCTATACTTGTAATTAGTCTGCTCGGTGTTCGAAAAAACCTGACTAATGAAGAGCGCGTATAAGGCGCAGAGAAGTTATTTTTGCAGCCGTGCAGGTGAAAATAAAAATACAAATAGCAACGACGATGTTGGTAGCCTTGAGATCTCGAATGGAGAATAGATTTTTATTAAAATTCTGAAATTGTCCATGAATACGGTCGATTGTTTCCTTTCTGCCGCTTTCATCCAGCTCGCCGAGAATTATTTTCAATTAACGCCATTATCTGGAATGGATAATAGAGTTGGGAAAATTAAATTGTTGGGCCGGCAACTCAACACCGCTGTACGATGGTGTTCGCCAGCGGCTATTTCCCCGCAGAAAAAAATGCCGATGAGTGTCTGCAATTAAGAGGCGGGACGTACATGAAAACATCTGCAATGTAGATGCAATCCACTTAGTTGCTGGAGCCTTCTTCATACACTGTTCTTAATATAGACACGATCCCCGATAAAAGGAAGCAGGAACGAGTCCTGCGGTAGCAGGAAACAGAGATTTCTTTCCCGTTCTCGGTTTTCAAGTTTCCCATCGTGTCGAAAAGATTTATCAGCTCGCATTCTTCGGATTCTTCTCCTTTTCAATCTTGACATCGTACATGGTTTTGTCGCGTTTCTGGACCGAGCTGGTTGAAATCGTAACTCGAGACTCGGCAACATTGCTGACAGGTGATTTCCTTCTATCTTATTACGAAGAAGATTAATAGCGAACGTTTGAAAAATCTAGACGTTAATGTTGCAAATTAAAGTCTCCTTACGTGTCCTACAATCTTCAGTTTTTCCCAGCTTCGAAAATAAACGTCTGCAGCCAAGTTCCCAGAAAATTATTCCCTGTCGTTTCTCTTTAGGGTAACTTGTGTCTCAATTTGCATAAATGTTCCTGTGTTAAGGAAATGTTGCAACTTTGGTGGTCCCCTTTATAAATGAAGTTATACGAACGAAGTAAACACGTTGTAGAATGTAAACAGCTCTCTCTGCGTTAATTTGCCATAAATAATAATTGAAGTAGGTGTTTTCATACAGTTTCTTTTTATTTTACGTTTATTTATACACAAGGCTTTTCAGCACAGGTGGAATTAATTTTTTCTCAAAGTTATTTTTTATACAAGATTTCAAGATTATATTCTTACAAAGTATGAAAGGCTAAATTCAATGATTCGAATAATCATATCGCTTCGATCTTTTAATCTCGAGATATCTACATCTGAATATAATTGTTAGATTATAACATAAATTCAATTTCAAGTATAAACATATTCTATTTGAACGGTATTAACCAATTGCAATTGATTGAATGTAATTCTGTAATTCCCTAATAAATAACAAGAAATATTCCGAATATTCTGAATAAAATTTTCCGAAGATTCGTACGTTCGTATAGAAAATTATTAGTTGTTCCTGGAAACGAGAGTCGAAGATACCTGCTTTTACGCCTCGTCGGCGATTTGTATTAAATTCGAGATACAAGCCGAATCGCGTGACGCGTCCTGTACATTGTTTAAAACCCATTGGCTCCCACAGTTGAGTCTCGTTCAGAAGGAATTACTCGTAGCCGTCAGCAAAAGCGCGTCCGTGGTCTATTCATTATTTTCACTCTCGATAATGCACCACCCCCGGCACAAGGAAAAGTAGCTAATCCGGTCGACGCTACGCCAAGTGCGTATTACTGCGCAAGATTCCAGGAAAATGAATGCTCGATGCCTGTCATTTGCATCTTCTTACTTATTTCATCGGCATTAACATTAATACGCCATTAGATCGGTCGCGAGGACCTGTCACGCCACGACTATTAGAGTTCCAGCCCGTGATCTCCACCGATATTTCTCCGCGTGTCATTAAAGAACGATTGAGACGTAGGGGCGGATACATTCGAGATAAGAACCCTTAGAAAAAATTACTTCGGTACATTACACTGATTGATGATATATTTATAAACATTACTAAATATCGTGGTAGCGTTTAATCATCAATGTACACCGATATCAATTTAAATACGAAAATTAGAAAAAGACTGTGACTGATTTGCGTGGAATTGATATTGTTCTTGCTGCAAGAACACATCTTCCTGTTAACTCGCTAATATTTAATAAATTTCACATAAAACGTGTTCTTTTCGTTATTACTTTAACTACACAACATTTTTATTTTCTCAAATAAATAATTTTTTCCACCATTTAACAAAATCGAAGCGGTCCAAAGTTAGACGCGAGTTCAGAGTGTTCATATTTTGCTTTTAAATTCGATGCTACACGAGGATAGGTCGGGTCACCGTCCACTGGATTTTTTCCAGCAAAAACGATCGTCGACCAATTTCCCGTAATTCGATTTCTTGTCGACCGCGTGCTCGTTAGGCGACAATCGGTAAACACTTGGCTCCGATTCTCTTCGGGACGTAATCTTGTTTACTTCCGACCATTCGACCGAGACACTTGGACGCCAGTCCGCGTCGTCGCGCCGTTTAGATCTCAACTCGAGAGGAACGGGCCAAGAACCTTCTTGTCGATCGTCCCGGACAAGCCGATTTACGACGAAAGTCCCTGTTCCACGGCTTGTTCGCTTTATGCTCAGTTTCGTGTTAAACCGTTGGAAAAAATGTCGGCGCTCGAGTCCAGAATGCGTCCAACGAGATCGAAACTTCCGAGTACGGGGCGATTCATAAATCTTGCTGGAACAAAATCATGTTAGGCTGTCCTAGAATACCACGCGAAAGAGAATTATCGATGCTTGCTTTACGCGGAAATAAGTTTATCGTGCGATTAATTTACAGATCGTGAGCGTGGAATCACTCGTCAATCTCGAGCAAGCTATTTTAAATGCAAAGTGTTGGAATTATTATTATTATTCTTCATTTATTATCGAGAATAAAACCCTTTAGTATGAAAGATATAATATGTAAGGAACAACAAATGTGCATTATAGTAGATATTATAAAATTTTAATCAAGTAATTAATTTACAATGCAAGGATAATTTTAGACTTTCTAATGATTGTTCTATTGCATCTGTTTTTGTGTGTACTCTTTATGCAATTTTGAGATCCAAATATTGTGCGGTGCCTTTCAGAAAAGAATAGAAAGTGATTTCTTAAGTATCTTTATGGCACATACAAAGGAAACGATTAGACATGAAATATGACCTTTGAATAGCTTACTTATTAACGTGATATCGGTGATTTTTCTTCTATTATACAGTGTTTGAAGGTTAATATTAATAAGCTGTCATAATTATATGATTCAAGAGGTATAGGGCAACCAGTATGCCTAGCTATGTTCCTGTAATAAGAACATCAAATTATGCTGCCATATTTCCGAGTAGGTCTTGCCAAAGCACAATATAGAATTTTGATATTAGTTTTGCTAAAGAATTTGAAAACTGTATGAATAAGTCCCAGAGAGCAGAGACTACGCGAAACGTTGACAAATGTTTATTAACCTAGTAGTCTCGAGCAGTTCCTCGTAAGCAGACTCGTGCAAAAACGCACCTCGACCGCGTATACTACGCAAAAACTGGGATACGTTAACCTCCGTGGCACGGTTTGGTCGTAAAAGGACGAAAATTATTACGTAAACGTTAGAACCGTTGAAAAATGGCGGGAAGGTGCGAGGTCGCAGGACGTTGCTGCGAAACCGCGTTCCCTGTTCTTTTTTTCTCGTTGTCCCCACTTCTTCGTCCGCGTTTTTTCCCCCTCGGACCCTCGGTCGACCGCAGAGTCCGAACGCTACGGTCGAAGCTGCGGCTTTTGTTATGAAATAGACGCGAAAGCGAAATACTCGCTCCGTCTCCGTCGTCCCTGTTCCGTTTCCCTCCGTCGTTCGTCGCAGGACCGTCGCGTACCACATGTATCCGAGACAATATTGCGCGTTGCGACTCGATAAGCCGGCGATCGATCGATCGATTGAATGATTTCGTCGGTCCCGGTGCGTCGTTTATTAGCGGGCCGGGTTTTAGAACCGCGACCGCACGTGATATCGCGTTCGATGTTTTTCAATTTCGACGATCGTTTGTGCGGAAACGTGTCTCTCGATCGATCGGTGGTGCAAGGTCCTTTGCAAAGAACACGCTGAATACGTTCATAGACGCTGGCATAACTTTTCTGCGGAGTTATGCAATCGGAAATAATATAAACAAAGATCGAATCACGTCCAAATAAATGGAAATTGCGTAACCGCGAACTACCGTTAATTCGCGATTCCAAAGGGAAATATTCCACGTAGCGAAGTAGTGAAATTGCTATAAATGCCAGTTACGTTCGTTTTAATATGTATTAATGTCTACGTGCATAAAGAAATATTTAAGTATAAAAGAAGAAAAAGATGAACACAGAAATTGATTTTATCGATACTACTGCCGTTGAAAGAAAACCGTAAATGTTCTTCGATTCCCACGTTGCTTCGAAAAGAGAATAATCTGGTACGGAAAATGATCCAACTTGGGGAATGGTGAAGGGTGGAAACGACGAGCCAGTAATTCAAAAGCGTTTCGCGCAGTGGTCGAATCTCGCGCGCCCCCGACAGTAAAATACACCCTGTCGGGCAAATGGAAGCCGGCCATTTGTTGGTCGGACTTTGCAAGCGCAATTACCGCGTAAAATAACGCCGGATATTAATGCAGTGTCATTCGAAATAAGCGCTGGGATAAATCAATGCCGGCTTAACGAGGGCCTGACGCGTGACAAGGGGGAGCGGTTAGGGGTTGGCGGTCTTCGTTGCATCCTTAATGCGCTCACGACACCGATAAAACCGTTCCGGCGATAACTCTGATCGCTCCGGGGTTGGGATACGGGCGCGCGCGCGCGTGCTCGTCTTCCATGGTGTGGTCGACCATTAATAAATTTCGGGATCAAGGTGAACCGGCACTTTGGTTTCAGGCGGCAGATTAATTCTGCGGGGGCTGTTTAATTATTTACGTCGCGTAGGCGTGAAAAAGGGAGCTATCGAGATGTATCGCGCTTCGTCTAATCTAGCATTCGAATCTCCAGCGTTGCTAAAGTGTATCGCCTGGCCAGGCGTTGAAGTCTCCAGGTTTGCGCGAGCGAACGTTAAAGCGTATCGCCTGACCAGGCGTTGAAGTCTCCAGGTTTGTGCGAGCGAACGCTAAAGTGTATCGCCTGACCAGGCGTTGAAGTCTCCAGGTTTGCGCGAGCGAACGCTAAAGCGTATCGTCTGACCAGGCGTCGAAGTCTCCGGCATCGACACCGCCTGACCAGGCATTGAAGTCTCCGCGTCGCCTGACGCGTTTCAGTCGCTATTTCTCGTTGGTTTTCCTTTAATTTTCAATAAGTGCAAGCTTTAATAATGTCCCGCCTGACCCATGCGTTTCAAGGCTCCAAATTTGCAGCTATTATACGTATTTGTTTGGCAACTATTTTGTCATGTTTTCTTTAGATTGTCAGTCGATGTAATAATCCTGAGGAAATTAAAAATTACGAAACACGCCGCAGGATTTCTTGCTCTCGATCTTACTCAATTTATTTAAGTATCGTTATAATTAAACTATCGAGATAAAACATTTAATGGCCATGCATTACGACGTTCAAGTTAATAAATAAGTAACTGTACTATACAACTAACTCTATTTACTTAATGATAATATACAGGCGTACTGAATACCTAGAAGAGCAAATTCAATTTTTATATTACCTATTATTAAAACGTTTAATATTTTATTGCCCGTGCGGATGAAATAGTGTGACAAATAATTGGTGTGCGTATGTTTATATCATCTTTTATCGGAGAAGGTAGAAGATTAAATTTCTCTCTACCACTTGCAAAAGAATACGTACGAAATGATGAATTTTTCTGATAGTAGGATATTATTATCTTAATATTGGCCATTAATATTTCGCAATTTATGAGTAAATATTGATATAGCGCGGAACTCCTGAACATTTTAACTAACCAAGAAAACGATAAAAAATGTATACGTAAGGTGCAACACGATTTATTAGTTCCGTCCTTTTTTTATACATCAGCACCTGCGGACGTAATTATTCCGAACATGAGCTATATTTGCAAGGAGGAAAAAACCGGTATTAAATGTATAACAATATTAGAGGTGGCTTATCGTAGCATCTTTATTGAGAGTATAAACTTAATCTCCTCTATTTCTTTCAAGATATTCAATATATCTACGTATCTATGTTGTCGATATTATTAATTACATCGTCCAACACCAAGAACGTATAATTAATTACTTATTAACAAAAATATCGCAAGATATAATCGCCAAATATTTTACCAGTTCAATTATAACTATAGCTAGAAACTCGTAATATAATTTTATGGTAGTTAGGAACCATTTAGGAACCAATTTCTGTTTTTTTCGTCCATTTATTGACCAGTTCTGATTAGTTCTAGCTGCAAACTCGTAATATTGTGGTAGTGGGGTGAAACAATCGTTTATTTTGGGTCTCGTTAAGAACCAATTTTAACGTAAAATATATAAAATTGAAAATAAAAAAATTCGCTAATGTTTTCGGTCTCGTTGTGAATTTAGGACATCGTATAATTGTGTAGACGTTTGAAATAGCAGTATTTGAAATTCAGATTCACATCCTGTGAGCAACGCTGCGGGATTTTTGGGAGTAATGAAAAAAATGATTGGTAAATCGAAAACGGTTGACGCTGGTCCGGGACGAGTGTTAACCAGACGTTAACAATCGGCGGCATTAAATTCCCGGCCGATCGATCGATCCACGGTTGCATCTGGTTGGCTTGCACAATTGGAAAGGCTGTCAGCGTCCGTGTACCGGGGAACGATGATTCTGCGGTCACTCGTCGGGGGCCTCGCCGCTGGCACGGTAGCCGCTTTCCTACTAGGCTTTCCAGCGGGCTTTGTACTTCTATTAGCGGGCGCGCACGTGCGCCGCTACATAACTTATTGACAGTGACGGCGCAGGACGAAAGGGAAAGGGGAGAAGAAGACCGAACGGAGGAAAGGAGAACCCGAGAGTGGATGCTGCGTGGAGCAACGGAGAGGCAACAGGAAACCTTTTACTCGCGCATCTCGCGGAGGATGCACCGAGCAACTGGACGATCACGCTCTCCCGGCCGCGTACGTGACGGAATTAATTGGGAGAAAGGACCCTGTACTGCGTTTTGCCAAAGAATTCGACGGGGGGACTTCCAACCCCTTCGAAACAACGTTTCAGATATTTTTCTTTAAAATGTTCAGTCTTCAGAGACGAAAAAATGAAGATATTTTTGATTAAAGTTTGTTAAAGACGCTGTCTCAGCAGGAGAGGTCTCACAAAATGTGATTTATAGTTAAGAAAATGAATCAATCACTAAGAGCATATTGCTATAACAATAAAATGGTGATCAGTCTGGGTTAGGTCTGATAAACTCGTTTGTAAGCCAGCTTTCGATATTTATAAGTGGTTTCAGTTTGAGAACCCCTGATTTAAGTCAGTGTACAGTAAAATTCTGATTATCCGGCATACTCCGGACTGGGGCAATGCCGGATAATTGGACTATACCTACATATGAAATGATAAAAACGAGGAATATAATCACAGACGCGATATACCAGCAGACCTTACATCCAATGTATTTTTTCGTGTCAATCGTAACATTACCAACAGTGTTACAGAAATGAACACAAGAGGAAGTGAGATAGTAAATAAAATTATAGACACATGTCTGGCTACACATTATATTTTCGGTAAAGAATTTTTTTCTTGAAAGTGCGTAGGAATTTAGGGTTATGTCTATTTACCAAAAATGATTGTAATTGATCTCCGGAGCCGAAAATAATTTTTCCATAAGGATTCGAAATTTTTTAATTTCATCGAAAAATTTCTGCACCCCTTGTCGATTTTTCTTAAAAATTCGTTTTTGAGTTTTAACAAACACAACCATTTTTAATGTAGTAATACAATTTATTAATAAAAAATAAAATATACAAAATTCCTACTGTTTATTCGTCAACCGTTTAGTATCGACGTCACTGCTGGATGCATGCAGCTGTGATCTTTTCATTTGTGTAAAATATAATTCGTAACCTTTATCGAAGAATAGTGGGGGTAAATATACCAGTTATTCGGAACTCTACTGTATACGAAACAGGAGGAATAATACGTCTTTATTGTTCCAAGAAACGATGTACCGAATGAGAAAAGGAAAGGAAAGATACAATTAACGTGTGCAAGTAAAATTACGTGTACTTTTGGGAATTGCCGTGAAACCGTGCGACTTTCCAACCGTCGTCGAGTTATCGCGACAGCCCCGTTGTTCCGTCTTGTAGTCGCAAAAAGAAGAAATTGAGGAATCATGCGTGCCGAAGCCCGCGCGTTGTGCAAAAGGCGAGAAGAGTTGCACGATTCGCGCCGCGAACAGTGCCGCGATGGCGCGTTGCCTGTCGGTAAACACTGTCATTATAATTCAATTTAATATTAATTCGTTTTCGGTCTGGAACCCAGCGGTGCTCAGCCGGAGGAGAAACCAGAAATATTTTGAGAATTATCAATATAAAGTTGTCGAACTTGGATCCCTCCAATTCAATCGTATTTGGAAAATTAAATACGCTTTTGGAATCGTGAAAAAGAAAATTAGTAATCGTGTATGTCTTCGAGCAAAACACAGAACTGTGAAAAATTATAAACTGGTCAGCAATTGGTTTTCGTATTCTGAGAAATTAAAGTACAGTTAGGAAAATAGTGATTCAGGAACTTAAAATTTCACCAGCGATGATATTAACTTTGACCACTTATCTAGAATATTTCAGTTATTTGGTATTTAATTTGTTTGCAGTTAGCGGAATGTAGAAACACAGTTGCTAATGAATTTAATTGAATTTTTACGCGTGTTACCGCTGTGTGCAATAAACCGGTCTAAAAGCAGGCAACAGGTTGCGGTTTAAACTAGGCAATTTTACCTTAATTAGCTTTAATTCTAGACTATAATTTCAAAACGATAACAGCATCTTGTAGACGAACAAATGGACTTTCCAAGACGACAATCTAATGATTTATTACTTACGGCAGAATATCTGTTGACTCCTCGACCTCTTGCGCAAATATTTTTCGACCGTTCCCTAACGCAACGCTATTTCTAACTTCTAACTGCAAATATAGAAATTTCATCATCTGTTTACGAGCGTAGGCAATCTATGATGCTAATGAAACAAGATGAATTTTTCTGAATCTAAAATTACGACACTGAACAAACATAGGCGACTGTCCAATTAAGGTAATTCTCCCATATTACCGTGAAATAAACATGAAGCCAAAGTTGGACGATTCTAAACTGCAAACATCGCGGAATTGTGTTTTAACGACTGTCGTTAAAATTTCGCGGAATATAAATATATTTTCACATTAGTTTCTGAATTGCACTTGTAAACAGAAGGAAGTCCAGCTGTTTTTTACTCTTACTTCATTTCGTAGTCAAGGTACGCTCGACGTAGCATTAACAAGACATTAGCATTTTAGGCTCAAACTATTTCCACCTTACGAATAAAATTATTCTTATTTAGTCGACTCGTAAAACGGTTTTTTTCGATATTTTCGGTTGCTACCGCGAATCAAGGAAGCTACAAACGAGCGGGGACAAATACTGAGAAAGTTCGCGTCGAGTGTAATTACTGTCGAATTTTGAGGAGCCACAAAAGGATTCCGGTTCCAGGCGGTCGTCTGACGAATTTTTCAGGGTCGGGCATTCGCCGCGAGGAACACGGCGGAGAAGATTACTCGCGAAAAGAAGAGGGGTAGAAAGTAAGGCAGGTGCCGCAAAGAGGCTGATCCGTGATGGACGACGTGTGACCACTTTTTAAACTCGTGCCACCTACCAATTAGCAATTATTGAGACGTTTCGGCGATCGCCGCGGAATCTTAAAAAGGACACGTCCCCGCGCACGGACAGCCAGTGCCTCGATGATCGCCATCGCGAAAAACATCACCGAACGTTCGGGCCTTTTAATTGCTCGCTACCGTATGCCTCGCTTGAAATTACTGGTCCCCGACATTTTTTGGTCGTTTCGTCCGCCCGAATATTATTCTCGGTGATCCTGCAATTTAGCGACTCGATCCAATGCTCGCTGTTTTCTTATTTCGTCCACAAAACGAGAAATCCAAGGGTCCATTCTGAAATTACGGGTTTCAGAGGAGCCATTTCCGTGATAAATTCGACATCTTTGTTTTGGAAACTGAGAAATCAACAGGACTCTCCAATTCTGGGTTACGATAAGAAAATACAGGGAAATGCATTAATTCCCAAACAGGTGTTTGGAGAAATTTATTTTTTTAATAAAGAAAGTCCACGATGCACAGCTCGTTTCAAATCCGTATGAGTACGTGTCGTATGCTTGCAAGGGTTGTTATTTATTAGAAGGGGAGAAAAGGATTGCAAAGAATGGGTTTGCAACGACGAATACGTTCTCCGTATTAACTGTTTGCAATCCTGAGGCCAACTATACCGCTCGAGCACTTAGAGCCATTCTACTCCCGCGGTCGGCGTTACTGCCCATTAAAGTATGGTAACAGCCCCAATAATCGGACAGTGAAGGAAGAATTAAGTGTTCTGCCTCCGATAGTGAATTAAAACACGTGTTTTTATCTTGGGATTTTTTTGCCTTCCGTTTCCGTAACGTCTCGTTTCCACGTTTAATTGGTCGAAATAAATAGATCGGATATCTTCCTGTTTGGATGAAATTATTTTAATTGGAGGCTAATAATAGAAATCTGAAGAAATTGGGATTGCAGTAACGATGCAGGCTTTTGGCGCCAGTCAGGTCCAAAATCGAGCAATTTTTACCAGAGTAGCCTGGTCAGCGATCGTGGAACCAGGAACAGGATAAATCGAAGAAGGTTGAGAACCCTGGTCCAGGTATGATGGATGACGATGTTCTTGCTCGTTCGTGAGGAAGTTATTACGGTTCGCGAGAGGTGACGGCGAGGCGAAGCTAGTCAAAAGCGGGAAAAAAGACAGAATGTCGAGCACGCGGTCCCCGAAGCTCCCTCGAAAGCTGCCTCCTCCTCTTCCTTCTCCTCTGGACGAAAGTAATTGGTTAATGAGCCCCCGGCAATCTCGCGTCCGATCGGCGAACGCCTTTTTCCTTCGTCCCATCGAAAGGAGTTTCTTATCCAGGACGGAATTGATCCTCGGGTTTAATCTCGTTCGCCAGAGGGTTTCGAAATAACGAGACTCAAGGAAGAAACGAAACCACCGAGGATCCACGGTAATAATTCACTAAATTCCAAATGGACACCTATTCTCCATTAAAATCCTAATCATTCTGCGACGCGTGGAGTCCACGACTTGTCCTCGTTCGATTTTAACCTACTTGGAAAAACAATATAATAAGCAGGGGGGAAAAATAGAGGATAAAAGCAATCAAAACCAGAGACAAGCCCCTGATATCACATGGAAAAGTATTGATACTTGTGATTTTTATAGCAATATTGTGATCGTTTAGAAGAATACACAAATTAGAATAAAGAGCAGGATAAGAGGACGAGGAGCATAAATCTCACTTGAGTAAGAAAACATATATTAGACAGTGCAATAAGCAAATAAATGATAAAGGTAGAAATAAATTTAGCAGTAAGTAGGAATAGGACAAATTTTGTATACACAAATTTACATAAATGTTAAAAAATCTATAATGTTATACAATGTAAGAAAAAATATAAACTGGATAAGTGATAAAAAACTAAATTAAACTACTTGGAAAAGACAGATGAAAAGAATTTACATTGATACTTTTATTCTTTACCATCTTTGTTAAAGAAAAGTTTGATACGTTGAAAAGAGTTTTTAAATTGAAAATGGTGGATCAAAATGTTTAATTTTATTTTTGAGTCTCTTTTGCCGGGAAGTCGACTTATTTTGGGCTGTAAAATCGACGTAACTGACGACATAATTGACGATTAAATCTGTTTCTGTAAATTATTTCATTCTCACGGGGTGTCGTTGACGAACAGCGATGGCGAAACCAGTTCGGAGGCGTCGACCCACGCGTTCCACAAATCTTTTCGTGCGTGTTTCATTAGCAGAAATGACAGGGTGTATCGGGACGACTAACGGCGGGTACGCTTTCCTCGATGTGGGAAAATCGAGGGCCCACGTACGCTGAAAAGCCGGGACGCGACTAATTGTATGTTATTAACCGGCCGTATGCAAAATAATCTGGATACGGAGACGACGTTTCGCCGTTGGTTGCACGCGAAACGATGAAATAATTAACTGGACATTCGACGAACGGAAGGCGTGCATCGTCTGATAGAAATAATAGCACGGGGATGGAGCAAGATAGATGAATCTAAAAGAAGGTCCGATTCCACCCAACGCCTTCTTACAATGCGTACCGATCAGCACTTTGTAGCGATAAACTGGTTGAATTAATGAACAAGCCTGGCGCGTCGCGGAGCTGGAATTTCGTGTCGTTTGGAATGATTTATAAATGCTTGTTTACGGCCGTTGATTGCTAAACGGGAATAGCACCTGACACCTCGTCGATGCGAATCGCGATGGCGTGTCGCGTGACTCGAATGAGATATGTGCGCATTGCGAACCGCGGATCCTCTTTTTTCGAGATTTCTTGATAGCCTGCGGGGATGACAGTCCGCAGAGAAATGATAGAAATGGAATATTGATTAGAGTGCATTACTGGATGGATTGCGTCCCTCGACGGTACAGTGCCTGGATGTTGGTTTTTTTGGATCATAGCATGCTAGACACCGGGAGTCTAGGGATTACCCTTTTTCCATTCCTTTTCTGTCTAGGATGTAACAAGAAATTTATTTAATTCAAGTACGATAGATCGTTGTTAAAATACAACATACATTTTATTTAAATTGAAATTTAATACAAATTTAGTCAAATAATGGAGCTAAAAATGCTACATCTAAATATGTTTAAGTTTGCTTAAAGTTCACTTTTAGCACTTATTGATTGCCAGATTAAAATTGTAACATTTACTTATTTTAGTAATCTCTCTAAAATTTACGAATTCTACTCAAATTTATTTCCTTCGACATTTCAATTTGAGGTTGTCCATATACAGTGAGGAGTATAACTGAACCAATAACCACAAGTTTTGTATAAATCATTATTTATTGCTAAGAACATATGAAGATATTAAAAAACAAACATTGTAGCTATCTTTATCACAGTTAAAGGTAACGTACGAAAATTTTTTTGGTAGCTAATGTCTTCTCGTTTGGCAATGAAAAGAAAGGATAGATTGACTCGGGTTTGCACCACGTCCAGCACTTGGGAGTATTTAATATTGTATTTATTTTTAATATTTATTATATGAATCATATGAATCTCTCATTTGTCTTTTTAGTAAGCCTCATAGGTTCTCTATGGCAAATCAATCCAAAATAGAAAATTTGTTAATACTGAGCCAACTTTTCACATTTTAGCAGTGTGTTTAATATTACCTTTAAGTGTGATAAAGATAGCTATACAGTTTCTTTTTAATATTCTCCTGTATTCTTAAAAACTTGCGATTATTGGTTCAGTTATCACTGTATATGGGCAACCTGACAATTAAAACGTCAGCTTGTCATTTTTAGGAACTTTTGGGACACTTCTTGCAATATTTCAGCAATAGTCTACTAAAATTGCATACCAAGTTATCGGCATATATACAAAAATTCCTCTTTTCTGATACAATAATACAGAAAGCTCTATCATACCGGAAACTTCGAAGCTTCATCGTCGCTAAAAATGGTCGAAAACCGCTTTGGCGAGTTTTGGCCCGCACTGGCGTGGAATTAGCATGCAGCACGGCCTTAGGGTGGCGTATCTTTTTCAGCATACGTGGCAAGTAGTTCGCGCCCGGCCTGTCGGCGGCTTAATTAACCCTCGTGGCGTTCTCACGAAAAAGTTGTCGTATCTCTCCGCGTAGCCGCCGCCTCCCCGTCGGTTTCTTAATCCAATTTCGCGGGAGTATTAATCTAATTACGTTCCGCGCACGTATGGCCGCAATAGTGACGTGCAACTATGCCGGGGCCCCGCGATTTCGCAATGCCCGACGCGGGAACAGCTCGGCGGCGGAGCTTTGACCGGCGAGAAACTCTGCTCCCCTTGTTCCACGGGGATCCAGATCGATATCTCGCGATGCTGCGCGACCGATACGGCGGCCTGCGTGCCGCTAATGATTCAAGGCCGATCGAATGTAGGTCGATATTGACACTGCGCGGAACTAGACTCGAGGCTCGCTCGCGCGTACCGACGACCGGCTAGAAAAGACACTCTTATCGGGAGAAAGTGATCGACGATACAGTTTTACCGGCTCGACGTTTAATAATACCTGCGTGGCGTGTCCGCCGGGACCTGGTAACAACGTTCGCGCCGAATATTATGGCCGCTCGAGGCCAACGTACCATTGCATCGTACATTTCCAACGGCTAATACCGATCTTGGCTACAGTAGACTACAGGATTGGAAATAATTTGATATAAAATAGTAAACATTGAAATTTTTGCAAAAGTAAATATTTCATTAACCTTTAACGGTATAGTAGAGACTTTTTGACTCATTTTTGTTTTCATAGCAATAAAAGTAGTCAAAAATATAGTTTAGCAGACTTGGTCTTTTTGCAGATTCTGAAGACCAACTATAAGGTGTTTAAAAATAAATTTAAAAATAATTTACTATTTCTCAAATAAAAAATATTCAAAAAAAGTGTAAATATAACACAAACTTTTTTAGACTCTTGAATATAATTTCATAGTACTATGACATTTTTAGGATAAAATTTTTCCGGGGAATTTAAGGAAGCATCTTGTTTTATAATCATAATTTTTTTAGCCCAATGACTTCAAAACAGAATGAAAAATTAAGTGTAGAGAAAGAATGATGATATTGATAATGATTATCATTATTATTATATTTTTTTATTATTGCAGAATTGGGGAAATAATAGGCTACGAATTTAATGAAATACTTCTTTCGCAAAACTATTTCCATATGTAACTACACACATGAGGAAATAAAAATATTTACATACTATTTACTATTACATATTTACTATTTTTTGTCTTGATTGACTGCTATATATGGATGACACGATTCTTCACTAAGAAGCAAAGAAAATTAATTCTCGAGTTTAGGTGTTAAAAAAAATAACTCTTGAATTTTAACGAGGCTTCAAAAATAACTTTAATAGCAAATTATGACTATACTAGTTTCCAATTGTCTATAAAGTTTCTTAGTCTGGCAAAATATCAAAATATATAATACTGTCGAGAAATAAATAGCATAGAGTTTCATTACATACAATCATAGACAAAATATATCAGGTTACGAAGAGTTAAATGGCCCAAGAAAGATGGCGGGGGCTTAATAGGATGATCATCGCGGAAGAAGAGCGAGAAAGTAAATGCAAAAGGTTGAACGATCGACGTTAGAGACTCACGCGTTAACGTGTAATAGTAGAGTTTATCGAGACACGGTGCTAAGGTATGCGTCAGATATTTTAACCGCTCGAGGTGACTGTTAATTGCCCCCTGTTATAGCGTTTAAGTTTTCTCTGATGCCACGAGTTGCTTTAAATTGACTGAGAAAAATGCCGGGATATCGGGTCAATGAAAGGAACATCGTGGGAAATGAGTGGAAAAGTAAATTGCGAGAGTGAAAGAGAATGGCAAACACGACCGAACAATTTCATTAGTTGCTGTTTAACAATACCAACGATGAGTATTTTTTGACAGCTGGAGGTTAACGAATGAGATAGTAATATTATTAAAATTGTTTGATAATGAATTAACACAATATATGAATAATAATTCACTAAGCTACTGTTTGTAATCGAGGTTAAGTTTCAAAAGTAACCGTTGACCGTTGCTCGTCCTTACGCAATTACGTATAATTAGTCTGACGTTACGGGTACACTTTCTTTTAATTTGCGTAAGAAAGACATGATAATAATAATAACAATACTAACTTCATTACAGCAGGAATGCTAATTATGCGGTAGTAATGTCGAAAGTCAAGCAGCCTAGAAAATGATTGATGAACCTGGTTCAGTACTAAAAGCAACTACCAAACATAACCTTAATATCTGTCGTGTCTCGGATTTTTTTCGACGATTGCGTGATACCAAAATGGCGACGCTGTTCCCATCACGTTGATCCTGAAACGTTTCAAGAACGTATCATTTTGTTCGAAAATGAAAAATATTCGAAGATACGTGTAAAATAGATGTATATGAAAACGCTTCGAGTCTCGAAAGCTTAAGATCAGAAATATTACGTTCGATAAGCGAAATCTTCGAACAGTTTCGTTCCTCCTCCATTCCCTCAACTTTTCTCGCTTCTCCAGTTCCTCGGTTTCTCATTATCGCCATTTCTACCCTCTCGTTCTCCAATCTCCTCGTTGGTTTCATCCTTTCCGTCCAGCCTACTGGTCGTTCCACTCCCGGCGAACGTGTAAATCATTTCGAAAATGGATACAAGCTCGCGCGAGCTGGTTTGCTCGAAAAATATCCGGGGATTAGAACAGCACGAGGGGGGTGAAGATACCGATTATGCTAATTCGTTACGGGCGTGGCACGAAATGTGATTACTAGAACGAAGACTAATGTCCGTTGGCCTTGGGAATTTTCAGCCTGATATCGGAGCAGAGCTGACAGAGTCGGCCACCAGCGCGAACTGGACTTGGCGTTTAACGTCTTTGCTCGAATATGCAAATCGCCCGTTACGCTGATCAGTTTTATCCAGTCGCGGGGATGATCGTTATAACGCGCAAATTGGGTATTTCGAATCGCGAACGGCGACGGGGAATTCTCGAAGGGATTCCGGAATAAAAGAATTATTTCCAAACAGATTATTGATCGATACGGAATTAAACGAAATTTCCAGAGTTTTGATGCATAGTCGTGAAATAATGTGTAGGTACAAAGGAAGCTTGAGAATGTCGTTCCTGTTTGGATCGAAACAGGATCGAAATCTTTAGAAAGCTCGACTAGTGATGGTGGAAACAGTGGTCAGAAAATACTTCGAGTCGATAGAAGGCCGAGATTTCGTTCGATAGATACGAATCGTTTCTTTGAAATACGATTAAAGATTCGGAGGTAGGCTCTCCCGTAACCGAGGATCGTGGTGTTCTCGATAGCCTGTACGATACTTATCAGACTCAATGACGATATATAGCACAGCGGACGCCTACGAGCGGACAGACGGTGTCGCAAACTCGGAAACACGGCATCTAATCGTAATGTTTTATTGTTACAAGGCTTTCTACGCGTGGCCAGGAATTAGCTCGCGCGCGCGCGCGCGTGGAACGGCATTCCATGTATTTTTGGAGGTCGACCTATTAAAACCAGCAAGAATTATAGCAGCTCGATCGAAACAGTTATTCCAGAATTTTTAGTAGAAAAAGTTTCGTGAAACACGCGAAACTACCGTGCCATATTTACATAAGACACTAGTTTTATTTAATAGTGTACCAACGCAAAAATAAGTGACTAATAATTTTTTGTTCTCTGCAATACTGTATATTCGTGTATTAAATTTATAAAGTCATGAAATATCTGCCTCGAATGGAATCCATTTTTCACGAATGTTTCACGCCTGTAACCTGGTTTATACCGTGTCAAATTTATTTCTGCCTGAGGACCAATTTGAACTTTAGTGAAAAGTATTCCATATTAGGGCAACTGACCCTAAATATTCATACCATTACCATCAACTAAATTCAAAATAAATTGCTAACAAATAAATTTGATGAGTTCTATAACGTGCGTCGATCCTAGAGACTCTTCACCAGATTCATATCATTACATCAATTGAATTCGTCATAAATTGCTAACAAATAAATTTGATGAGTTCTATAACATCAGGTTTAGAACCTGAATACGTAAAATTGACGCGTTCCGTGAATCTAGTGTTAAGTGCAAGGGGACCAAATTCTACCGCCATATTCCGGAATAAGTATCGTGTTTTATCGCAGTGTGCTTCGATCCTAGAGAATCTTCACCAGATTCATATCATTACATCAATTAAATTCGACATAAATTGCTAACAAATAAATTTGATGAGTTCTATAACATCAGGTTTAGAACCTGAATACGTAAAATTGACGCGTTCCGTGAATCTAGTGTTAAGTGCAAGGGGACCAAATTCCACCGCCATATTCCGGAATAAGTCTCATGTTTTATCGCAGTGTGCGTCGATCCTAGAGAATCTTCACCAGATTCATATCATTACATCAATTGAATTCGTCATAAATTGCTAACAAATAAATTTGATGAGTTCTATAACATCAGGTTTAGAATCTAAATACGTAAAATTGATGCATTTCGTGAATCTAGTGTTAAGTGCAAGGGGACCAAATTCTACCGCCATATTCCGGAATAAGTCTCGTGTTTTATCGCAGTGTGCGTCGATCCAAGAGAATCTTCACCAGATTCAAATCATTACATCAATTAAATTCGACATAAATTGCTAACAAATAAAGATGAGTTCTATAACATCAGGTTTAGAACCTGAATACGTAAAATTGACGCGTTCCGTGAACCTAGTGTTAAGTGCAAGGGGACCAAATTCTACCGCCATATTCCGGAATAAGTATCGTGTTTTATCGCAGTGTGCTTCGATCCTAGAGAATCTTCACCAGATTCATATCATTACATCAATTAAATTCGACATAAATTGCTAACAAATAAATTTGATGAGTTCTATAACATCAGGTTTAGAACCTGAATACGTAAAATTGACGCGTTCCGTGAATCTAGTGTTAAGTGTAAGGGGACCAAATTCCACCGCCATATTCCGGAATAAGTCTCATGTTTTATCGCAGTGTGCGTCAATCCTAGAGAATCTTCACCAGATTCATATCATTACATCAATTGAATTCGTCATAAATTGCTAACAAATAAATTTGATGAGTTCTATAACATCAGGTTTAGAACCTGAATACGTAAAATTGACGCGTTCCGTGAATCTAGTGTTAAGTGCAAGGGGACCAAATTCTACCGCCATATTCCGGAATAAGTATCGTGTTTTATCGCAGTGTGCTTCGATCCTAGAGAATCTTCACCAGATTCATATCATTACATCAATTGAATTCGTCATAAATTGCTAACAAATAAATTTGATGAGTTCTATAACATCAGGTTTAGAATCGAAATACGTAAAATTGATGCATTTCGTGAATCTAGTGTTAAGTGCAAGGGGACCAAATTCTACCGCCATATTCCGGAATAAGTCTCGTGTTTTATCGCGGTGTGCGTCGAGCCTAGAGAATCTTTACCCGTGGATTCGTTGGACGTAGTCTCGATAGCTGGAGGAGCAACTATCGACGCCGTCCGATCCGGACGACATATGCCCGAGCGACGCTGCACACAGCTAGCCGCCCACTCATAGACGAACGTGTGTCGCAACGCACCGTGTATCTCTGTTTCACCCTAGCGAGAGAACACTCGGCCAGGCTCGTTCTCTCCGCGGCTGCGGCTGATTTATCGACATGCCCTCGAATTATATGCTGCGGCTCCGGGCAGCTTTCACCGTGGCTCCGCGTGCACGGCTACCACGACGCCGACGTCTCCGCGATCCTTTTGTTTCGTTCGAGCCGATTTCGACACCGACCGATTGTCCTTGCGTCCCCGTCGTCGTAATCGCGCCCGCGTATCGATACGCGTAACGACAACCCGGGGCCTCTGACCCCCGCGCGCGCGCTGGGCCCCGTTGCGTCGACTTTATCGCGACCGGAACGCCACTTTGCCCCGGGAATGCGTCGCGTCTGCAAAAATCGACCGAGGGTGGGTCAACCGGTGATTTACGCGAACGATGCTCGGTCGATCCGGACATTACGAGTCTTAAGCAACACCCGGTGGACGGGGCCCCACGGTCGAAACGTGGAATGGGACCGTTGGGGTCCTACAGTGTTCGAAAACGGCGATTTAGATACGAAAAATTTGAGATATCTTGAGATTATCGATTGAAGGCATTGCAGAGTATGTGTGCATGTGTCGCATGATGTGTAAATTTCAAAGTTATTCATTTAGTTAGTCGCTTGTTAATAATAATTTCGTTAGTTACGTCCGAGTTAGAATTCTGTAGGAACCATTGTATTCAAATATTAAAGGAAAGATATCTTACAAATTATATTTCACCTTAAAAGTGCATAAATCCTTAAAAACAAGTTTATGGACGTTTATTAAAACTGTGAACATTGATTTTGCTTAATAATTTTTATATTATTTTATGTTAAATGAAAATTGAATTGTTTAATTAAAAAAAAAAACGAAATGCATTTTTGTGAAAGTTTTACTGCTGCATAACATTTTTAATTATATAATGTATGTAAATAATGAAGAAAATAATAGAAAATAGGATTAATAAGAGTAAGATTCGCTAATTTTAAAGTTATATTATTTGAAAAGTAGTAAAATGTAGCAATTGATTTTTAGAGAAACCATAGAAATGTTCTATTCCAAAAACCTACGATAACTACATACTAAAATTGGTACTTTTTGATTGCCTGTATATAAATTTTGATCAATTGTTTTTATTCTAAAATAAAGTGTGTAGCTTTCTGTGCAAGATTCATACAGTACTAAATAAACTCATTTTAATATCATTATTTCCTAGAAAGAGAAATATGGACTGCTAAAACAGATTCCCAAGAAAAATAGAAACATCGAGTTTCTGAGAAAAAGTTAACCTATTTAAACAATTTCTAGGAATAAATAATGTTTCAAATGAAGATCCTTAAGGATTTAGAATGATTGGAGATGGTAAAAAATTGGGCCTTTTCGCGTCTATGTCGTCGTTTTTGAACACTGTGGATCGCTGGGATTCTCAGAAACGTGCTAGAGCCTTTATAGTTCCACGAAAATGGGACTGGAAAGTGCAATTGTTGGAGCGATATGATAAGTGAATATTCCTGTACTTTCGGGATACACAGTGGACGTGGAGTAGTAGAAATGGAATTATCGGGACGCTAGAACTGTCGAAAATACGGTGAAACAACCGTGGTTGTGTGATAATGGGACCAAAAGGTGCAATTATCGAAATTCGTGCGATTATCGGGGTAATCGATTCAGTGAGAAGTCCCATTTGGACGATACCGGGTGGACTAAGCGAATTGGTACAAGCTGCTTTCTCCGGAAATTGTGAGAGTCAATGGACTCTTATGTAATATATTTGTGGCTCAACATTTTTATAATTACTATTACCAATTAGAAATATTTGGAAATCGAAACGTCACATTTTTATGGGAACATATTGCAACTTAACTTATCGGTTTAGTAGAAAAAATTTAAAAAATTACAGAAATTTAATCTGCATCTCACCTCCTCTTGAGCAGTGAAAATCTATATAATATGTGTATATAAATTTTAATTTTTCAAAAAATTTAAAAAATAAATAAAACTAACTTCTAAATTGGAAGGAACACATAAGACACACGGGAATACTAAAGGCTAAAATAATGCTGTATAAAGCAGTGTAAGAATCTTCGTATATTGCCCGTAAGCCACAAAAGTAATCGGTAATTGTTTGATTTTCTAATCATAAATATTAAAAAAACTATCGAGTAGCTGAACAGGATGACTAAACTTCAACTAAACCAATGTCCCTAAGTACTTGCACTCTCCTTGCAAAGCCTCGAAATGAAACAGTCTCCGAGACAGATCGTTTACCTTAACCAGGCGTTTCGAGAATCCTGCAAACGAAAGAACCGATTCCAGGGATGCCAGAAGTCGCACGTTCGCTTCATCCCCGGGAGAGAGATGTCTCCGGTGAACCTTGAAAGAGGATTCCCTGGCGCGATCGCTCGCACTCCCATCGATTCGAAACGGCCGTGGCCGGCGTGTATCAGATACAATGCGATCCGTCTGTTCCCGTATCGCGTAATCGCCTTATCACGAGGGGGGAACACGCACGCCGCGAAGGAACGTAACGGTTTCCTGCGTTCGATCAAAGCACCGTTCCCAGGGAAAAATTCCAATACAAATTTGCATCGAACGGCGCGCCGCTAGAATCCGCCGTGAAAGCTTATGTGTGTAGCGACGGGATTCAGCCGCGCACCGGCCACGGGAACACCGGGGGAAAAGGGGGATTCGCCGGCCGTGTAGGAGAATGCAGGACAGAGGAGTGTGTCGAATAACTTCCTAGAGGCGCGCCTGTCACGACGCCCCGGGTCATTGGTCACCCCGTCCTTATCTGCGGCCGGCTGTGCGGGCCATCTTTGAAGGCCCCTTTCAGACGGCTCGATTTTCACCGCGCGATTTCATTATCCCCCCCGATATCCCCGCCACGTAAGGCCCCACTGAATGGTCCTTTCACACGGCCGGGCGATAAATTGCGCCCGGGGTATCGTCAGAACACGCGGGGGCCCAGGGAGGATCGGACGCGCTTCCGCGTGAGTCCCAAACCGAAGGTCTCACGTCTCGATGATTCATCTGACCGGTGACGCGCGTGTTTTCCGTCGCACGGTGGACCGTGGACTGGCAATGGGGGTTTTTTGGGACTCACTCTGGACTACCAGGGTGTATGGTGTAATCTCGACCGGAGTGACGCAACTTCGAAAGTAGCGGGTTTTTTTATCCATTGGTTCGAGTAGTCCCTGTCACGGTGACTCTTGAATCTAAGGGAACCGGGGGCCTAATGTCATCGCGGAGGCAGTGCGCGATCTTTCATCCAGTCATCGCTTTGATCTTGGTCGGGCTGAACGCGGGGACTAGGACAGTAGTTCAGTAGTTAGATCTGGTTACACCTGATATCTACCGACTTGGAGATTAGAGTCTCGTGCAGTGAGATTTTCCTATTTTTTATTAACGTGGAGGAGCATCAATATTAGTGAAATTTGTATTTATTGAGTTAAAACTTGCCAGCGAGGAAAAATATACATCATATATCATCGGTGAGATTCTTCGATAAGATTTCTAAGATTTCTTTTACTTGAAATTTTCATCTAGGGAGGGCTGGGTTAGGTCAGGGATTCGATAAACCATTTGTCATTGCTTCTATACATCACGAGTCTATAATCATAATACATGTAGAAGTCTATAACTTTAATTATTCATATCTTTAAAACTACCAGATAACTGCGGCTAATATTTAGTAGACAAACTTAACAATATGTACTCTATCATCCTACAAATTATTGAAATCGGTGCGTCACCGCTGCTGACCACCAACATCCACCCTTCTAGCAAAGGAAAAACGCTCCTCAGTGATTCCCAAAACAAAAGTCTGAACGACTCAACGCGTTGAAAATTGTTGGCTTAAGGTAATTAAACATGTGATTGCACAATAAACGATACATACTACATGGAACACAAAAACTCTATTCTTTTTGGGGCACGCTCAACGTCATATCCTGAGTATGCAGGGGATAACACGCCCCCCGATCCAAAAGCTGGAAATCGCGATTGAAATTCCAACAGAAATATTACCGAGTCGATATCCCTGGCCAAGCTACGATCCGGATTACCGAGAGTGTTGCCTCGAAACGTCCAGCCGCAATCGCAAAACAATCGTCACGGTGTTCCATTCCGCGTGGAAGGAAAGCGATAATTGCCACCGCGGTACGTTTCAATTGCAGTCGTGGCGACCGCGATTTATATAATCGCGTCTGCAATATCCGATACGTCGAAACATCAGGTAACACGGAAGCATCGGGCCGGTAGATCGCTTCTGGAGCACACCCCGTTCCCAAGCGTTGTACGGCACCGCGGAATTTCCGTGCAGATCGGCATAACCGTGAAGCAATTCGTCCGGGGGAATCGTTTAATGCGGACCGCGCGATGGCTCGACGGGCCGAGTCACGATCGGTTACTTTCCTCCGTCGAGATACACGCTTTGGAGAAATCCGAAACAATCGGCGGCACCGCCCATTTACGTACACTTCGGCCGGGTGTACGCTCGTTAGGTAACCAGGCTTCGAGATACCCGGATCGTCGGCTTTAATCGTCGGTTACGCTGATGATGATGCGAACGCCACAAGGAAGTAACGGGAAACGGGCCCTCCTTCGTTTTCATCCGAGGTGAATTTCACGCGCGCGTTCGTTCCGCGAGACCGAAATCCACGACGATCGGTAGTCCAGGAACATCTACCTACGAGCGAACAACTCCCATTAGGCGACCGGAAGGTCCAAGGTCGAATTCCTCGTCAACGATTCAACCCTTTAAATAATAACCCAAAATTTGCTAAAAGAGCATTTAATTTAATTTTTAAGTAATTGTGCCGGGCATTCCAATAATTTAATATTGGAATACTCGAAAATTTTGATTTTTCTTTTAGCTGTGTGCTTTGTGAATAAAAGAAACGTTTCTCCTTTCGTTGCTTGATTACAATTACCATTTACGATAAAAACATGGGGTTGAAAACACAACGCGAACGTTTATAAGATGGACGAAGCTAACGAATGACGGTGTTTGATTTGCAGATGGAGCATAGAAGCGCGGCGTCCGACCAGCAGGAGCATCAGTAGCGATCAGCGATCGTCGGGGCCCTGAGTGGGCCCACTCGACGGGGACGTCGTCGCCGGGGCCCGTGCTCCCGAGGGTGGGCGGCGTTGTAGCGCCGTGATGGCCGCGACCGACGGTCAGATCGTGGTTGCGGCGGCACGATGGGCCGAGGAAGCGACGTACCTGCGCGAATTCGTTTCCAAGTATCGTCTGCCGGCGGTGATCAAGATCACGAAGGGCCAGTATGGCGGGCTGGGTGTGCCGACCTTACCCGCGCCCAGTCTGCAGAGTACGGCGCTGCTGGTGTCCGCGGGACGTCGACGAAAAATCGTGGCCCAAGCGGTGAAGATCAAGGAGGGGCGCAGGGTAGTGGGCGTGGGCCCCAGATTGGCGATCCCGGACTCGTACGCGGGCTACTTCGAGATCCTGAGCGAGGAGGGTAGAGCGGTGAGGGGCATCGAGTCGGTGAACGAGCTGTGTCGACGCTGCCCGGACGAGGGAGCCCTGGTGCGGGAGACGGTGCGCGGAATCGCCTGCAGAGTGGACGACGATTCGGGGATAGTGGTCCCGGAGGGCACGAGGACCCTTGCAGCGGGCGAGACCATCGTGACGGCGGGCGAGGTCAGCTTGCCGGGCCGCGGTAGATTTCTGCGGTGCGTCGACTGTCGGGGCGATAGCGTTCTGCTCGCGATGGACCAGCGGGGACGCTTCAGCGCGCTCGCGCGCGAGGACAACATCAGCGGCGTCCACACGGCCAGAGCACTGCTGAGCAAGCGTCTGCCATTGACCGTCAGACTGGTGCACGGTCAGCCGCCCAGGGGATTGAAGTCGTCCTCGCAGTTCGTCCCGGAGCTCAGGCTGCTGTCCACGTTCGAGGAAGAGCACGTGTTCGCGTTGCCGCTGCAGAGAGAGGGCGCCGCGGTCGCGTTGCCGCTCGCCGCTCCGCTGAAGCTGGTCAAGGCGAGGAACGAGGAGGCGCTCAGGTCCATGCAGGAGTTCACGAGGCTCGTGGAGCGCGCTTCACGCCTCGTCGCTGATGTGGCCGACCGCGCGCACGTTCTCGACGGCCGTCTGGGCGAGAGCAAGCCCTCCAGGCAGACCAGAAGCGGATCCGGATTTCTCAGGCGGTCGTCGACCAATTCGGACAACGGTCCGCTCAGCCACCACAGGAACAACGCGAGCCATCATCATCATCACCATCATTATCACAGCAATGGGCACCAGGCGTCCTCGGGTCACGCGGGATACCGAGACGAGAACCGCGTACCGCCCTCGGCCTGCACCGAGGAGTACGACGAGATCGATCAGATCTACGACTACGTACGTGGGTTTGCGCCTCTACCCAAGAGCGTCAGGTCACCCTACGAGAGCCCGCTGCCCGGGACACAGGGCTCCAGCCCGCCGTTGACGCCCGTCACCGTCACGATCGCGCCCCTGCTGGACGATAGACCGGAACCGCCGCCCATAGAGACGATACCGACCAAGAAGATCCAGGCGGAGAAGAGGACGAGGCGCGCCGTCAAAGAGGCCCCGCAGCCCAGAGTCGAGAAGCCGCCATTAGCCAAGCTGTACGTGAAGAACAGCGGCACTCACAGGGGACGCCCGTTGATGAGGCAAAAGAGCGCGTCGCCGTTGAAGGAAACGCCGCCGGGTTACAAGGGTGGCTCGCCGCTTTTCAACATCCGATACAAGAGCCTGACGAACCTCCAACAGGCCATGGAGCTCGACGGGACGCTAGACTCCAGCCATTCCGGGGGTAGAACTTCGGGGGACTCCGGTGCTGGTGCTAAGCTGCCGGAAAAAAGGTATAAGGTTTAGTCAACGACTTGGTGCATCGACCAGAGGTTAAAAAAGCATTGGGTAGTTTTGTGGTTTGGGTGTATGTATCATAGACAGATGATTCTGACGAGTAGATTGTTTGGTCCGTATAATTCTCATCAGAAAACTCCATTCTTGCATTCTTACCAGTCACGTTACGTATAGTATGGAACAAAATGATAGCACACCCTGAAAATACACTAGTTGCTTAATTTGAAAAGATTATTTTATTATGCTTTATATAGTTAGAGTGTTTAACCCTTCGACTACGGTCGATTTTGACGCAAGCACAAGTTGTGTGCGGAAATCATTCTCACGCCTTGAACAACATACAAGTTGAACGCTCATAGGAGAAAGATATCTTACTAAAATTAGAAATACGTTGCCTCATAAAAGAGACTAATCATTTGACCGGTCATGGCAGAAATGGGTATACATGAAGCGTCGGTAGGTTTAGTGTTAACTCTTTGAAATTGTTTTCCTTTAACAAACACAGCTTTGACCAGTTATACTGAACAGTTCTCGATTATATTAATATCAGGGGAACACGTTCAACAACATATACAATTTTTACTTAAATTACAAGGAATGCTATCTTTTTGTCGCGTACTATAGTAGTAGGATCTCCATATTCGTGAAAGATACACTTTATTGTATTCGTGGTGAATATTCTGTTGGATAATATTTTGTTCCAAACTAACGAATTACAAATTACTTTATATGGAAATTTAAAATGCATCTGTTATAGTATCACGAAAAATTTGTCACAGAAGTAACACGTTGAATTTTGCGCTAAGCAGACGAGGATTCTTGCAGCAAATACCGTTCGAAGTGTCGATCAGCGTGGAAATCGAGTACCCCATCGTTCTCGATTCACAATGGCGGGCTTCGAACGGTATTATAACGACACGTAGCTAATCCATGATGAAATTGTTCGTCGTCCACGCAGATCGCGGCGTTTGAGCAGACCGCGTTCGCTGACGAATTTAGTGTGGGAGCTCCGCGGCGGAAGTGGTCTTGGCTGCACGAGACCGGAAACCCCTCCACCTACCACAGCAGCACCATTGCCTCCGACTAAATGCGGACCACGTCTGGCTGTCACCGTGGTGGCACCCCGACGTGTCGGCACGCTCTACCTCTAACTCGTAAGTACCACCTTACATATCTTTCCTCGGACCTCTCATCCTCTTCTCCAGGTTTAGACTCGGCATTTCTCGTCTTTCCATAGAAACACTTGTTTCAAACAATATCGAACGAGCTAGGCTATTTCGAATCAACCGTTTAACCCTTAAGTGCAATGTAATTATTTGAAAATTTATGTAATCCTCCATTAGTTCATTATTTTTTAAATGCTTTAAAGGAAGGTTGATTCCCATTTACCAAACTTAACATTCAGTAAAATAATTCAGTTAAGATCGAGAGTTCACTTAAGGGTTAAAGGTACCCCAGTCAGAGGTTAGTAAACGCAATAATACAATTTCGAAGTCTGCATAAATTGTAAATTCAAGTGTAATCCTCCTAAGCCATCCGCCATTGCATACCAGCGTCGATAAGTACACGGGTAGAACTTAATTCCAGTTCGATAAATCTCCCATTAAATCGCAATCAGGATCGGAACGAAATTGAATTAACGATTTAGTTTCACGACTCGAGAATGAATAGTACCCTCGAGTCGTTTGTTCTCCTAATCGGTTACAACCGCGCAAACACCGGTGCTACGAATCCCGTCGTTAAGCTGGCGTTTTTTGTCCCGGTCGAGCACTTTGTCGCCTCGTAAACGTCGCGTAAAAAGAGGCGATTGCTGAAATCCACTTTTAACGCGATCACGTCGTGAGATCCGTTTCCCGGTCGCTGTTTTATCGACGGGGAGGATACGTCGAGACGCCAGGACAATCCGCGGACGCGATCGTCCAGGAAGGCTTACCGGTTACGGCGCAGTTAGAGAGTACTTTGTCCGGGGAATCGTTAAATTTACAGGACCCAACCCGGGGCGATCTTTTAACGAAGCATTTTACTGGCCGTTATAAAAGGCGGGCAGGTGTTTCCCTATTGCTGGCGAGTCCTTATTCGTTTAATCGTTCCTGCTCAGGCCCCCGATCGTCATAACCGCGTCTAGGAAGCGCACCTGTGCCACGCAGGAAGAGCTCGGTCTTATTGCGAATTATTGTTGGTTGGCTTCCGAGGCTACGTCCGCGGGAATAGAAAACGACTCCAGTTCTCCTATTCGTTTTAGCGAAATGTGAATTTTCGTAATTATAGCGACCGCTGGGAGAACGTAACGCGATGTCCGGGTGCGTTTAATTGCTTTTCATTTGCTGGAACTCGACCGTGCACGGGTGGACTTTGCATACGTTCTTTACGACGATACACAACGCGTTGTCCCATCGACAAAAATTGAAAAATTGTCCCTTCTGTTGATAAAGACAGAATTTATAGACACGTTTTACGACCCATTAGAACCCCTACAAAGTAGCAAATAAATGAGAGAATCAAGAGGTTAGTTGACATTTGTCGTTAGTGAAAGATAGTTGCTTTTCTATTGTATGATAATTTGTTGTTTGAAATGGAATCTGCTGCGAGAAGTATGTATTTGGATTATGTTTTATTCGGTTGGTTATTGTTTTGATTCTTTTTTAGAAGAATAATTTTAAAATACTCCTCAATCCTTTTCATTAACTTTTACTGTATTCTTCATTATTATGTTTGTTTATCTTTGTGAACGATTTAGTCATCGTCCATTCTTCTGTCCTTGTTGTTTCCGACCAAGATACTGTTTATAAATATTGACAATGATGGAAACAGAAGACATAGTTTATTCGGATTAATTCGTCGAACAAACTTGTGTATGCAACAATTGCGTACGAGGCTCTGTACTACCCCTAATTTTGACTATTTCTCATTGTAAAAATCTGTGAATCTTACTGAAAGAGTAATAAATATATACGCGAAACGGCAGTGTAAGAACTTGTATAGTTTCTTTATAAAAAAAATACCAAAGAGTACATAAAAAAAACGCGTTTTATAGCAGAAGACCGCCTTAACTGTATGCTTGACCCCATCCCTAATAATAATCAAGAACCTAAGAAGTGGACGGTTCTCCTTGCCTCTCGCGTCGTTTATTTTGCAAAGAACCTCCTAAAATCGTTGGTCGATCGATGGATGAACAGTTTCCCCGACTGTGGAAATTAGCGAGATCTGGCTGATCCTGACTCCTGTTCCTTTAACCGGAGCGAGAACTACTGTGGTGAAAGAGAGAAACCCGTGACCAGGGAACAGGGAGGGGCAGGAGATAATGAGAGAATCAGAAAACGAGAGAAAGACGGACGGAACGGGAGATAGCCTGAACGGGCAGATCGCGGAGCTGGACAGCCTCGGGATACGTAACGTCATCCTCGCTCGGTGCAGCGATATAATAGCCCTGGTTTGCCTCGGAGCCGCTCCGTGAGCGGAATTAAACGAGAGCAGGTTCAACGGCTGAACAAACCGTGGCTTCCGGTCACCGGTTCCCCTACCCGCCCGCCAGGAACTCGATCGCGTATTACGAAAATTACGATTACTCGGGGGAGAAACCGGGCCCCTCGTCCACCGATTAACCGTCCCGGGAATCCAACGTGGATACGTAGTCTTCCTCCTCGGGAACCCCGGACGGTAGTCGCCGACGACGAGGAGCAAAC
This sequence comes from Colletes gigas, assembly GCF_013123115.1. Classification (NCBI taxonomy): domain Eukaryota; kingdom Metazoa; phylum Arthropoda; class Insecta; order Hymenoptera; family Colletidae; genus Colletes; species Colletes gigas. Next base: position 1,674,396 of record NW_025106648.1, read on the forward strand.
GCAAGTCGCCGTCTCGAGGGGAAAAGTGATTGGTCACGGGTAGCTTCGAAGATACAGAGAATCACTATTATTTTCCTAGAGCAACGTCCGACACTTGTTACTCGGTAATAGGCAACTTTGTTGACGTAGCACGAGATAAATAATCCAGACGCTGCGAGCCTCGATGCACCGCGTGACATTCGTTGCTCGATATCGTAGTTAACGTCGGCGATGCAGCGACAGCAAACGTAATCCAGCTATTAGTTTTACTGTTCTGGATCCAGGTGCCTTAATCTTGACTGGCTCAGTCTATCGAGCTCCTTAATCCCAGCGTTTAAACGGCTGTCGCTCGCCAGCCAACTTTAAGACCACGTACTTATGATAACAGGTATTTCGAGATACGTTTCGATTAATATTTAGCCTGGCATTAACGCAGTGTTTCAAATTGATACTTCCACTTTATGTTTTTGTCGAGTGCGGAATGATACTCGACTTCTCGTCGCTAACAGACGCGTCCAACAAATTTTACGCGATAGTAAACGCTTGGGAGCGGGTTATAAAGATGTCGAAACCGACATTAACGAAACACGTACTATTGGGAGATGAGATGATGGCACACGATCCACCTAATCCCCTACGTTCCTTAGGTTCTTGGTTTTTATTGGGCAAGTCGAGCCAAGCCCCTAAGAACCTAAACAGTGGAGAGGATTAGCTTGAGCATACGGATGATTCCCTTTGCTAAGAGTAATTTTTTGGGGCGAAAAAAGGTTCAATATCGACGGGACAAACGGTTACAGAAGGGAAAGACCACTTCGAGTCTTTGCAAGGTGATTTCTTGAAATTATCTGGAGAACTAATAATTTTTTGCCATGATACCTTAATAATTTTTTTACGTAGAGTGGACAGGAGAATAGAGCTGTGCAACAAAAAATGTACATTTCCATTTAAGGAAAGGATGCAATTCTTAATAGCACATGCACTGTTCAATTTGAAAAAATCTACGATCCTACAGATGTAGTGCTCTTCGAGCTATTTACCTTTCTTCTTTAGCATTTTTTCGTAAATGCATTAATAACGGAGTTATGACCTGAAACAATTGCATGGACCATCTTGTATATTGCAGGTTCATAACTTCAATTATTTATATTTCTAAAATTATTGAATATCTTTAATATTTTAGACATACCATTAGAAACATATACAGGGTGTTCGGCCACCTCTGGGAAAAATTTTTCGAGAAATTGAAAAGTTTCAAATCATTCTGGAAAAATTATTTTCGGCTGCGGGGATCAATTACAATCATTTTTGGTCAATAGACATATCCTGGAAATCCTAACCATTTTCGAGGAAAAAATTCCTTTTCGAAAATATAATTTCAGGTCAGAAATGTCACTCCTAAATATTGTGCATATCTTTAAAACGTCATAACTTCTGAACGGATTGAAGGATTTTCATGTTTCAAAAGGCAAATAACGCGTATTTTAGTGAAGAATATGTAGAAATTCTAACACGATTGAAAAAGTTGTTCCTTGACCCCATAATGTGAGAAAAACCACATAAAAATGGTCCAATTTTCAAACAGCCATAACTCCTACAATAGTAAATATATTTAAATGAAACTTTTTTCTGAACTAGAGATCATGGTTACCTACAAAAAAGTATTAAACAACTTTCCTATAGGGCGTCAAACAAAATTACTAAAAATCAAAAACCTATCATTTTGCAAAGCCCCGTTGAAATCGAAGTTGGACAATTGAGGTCCCTTCCTCGTAAGTTTCATAAAAGAATGCTCATAATCCGAAAGTGTCCACTATTCCGATATCCCTGAAAACAGTAAAAATTTCGCGTATGTGGGTGACGTAGCAGTAAACGCGTCGAGCGTCTTCTAAAACGCGCCAAATCTAGAATCTCTGTTACTCGCTGGAAGGAATGGCGGCACGGTGGGGGGGAAGGCCGGCAGCTTTTTCCTCCGTCAGCAGTCACCCGATCCCCTTTAACCAGTTGAACGCACCCGAGACACGCCTCTCCCCGTGAAGGATCCTCAAGGACACCGTTTCCTGCTTAATTAATTAACCGCCGACCGACGTCGGTGCGTAGCTCGCCGTATCCCCTGCATTTTGACCGAGACCGACACCTCGTAATCTTCAACTGTCGCGTTCCCTGGTGGTACCACGATGCGTGAGCACGCAGAGGACCCAAGCACGAAAGCGCCTGCGGCTAGCCGCAACCCAGCAGCCTCGACGCGGAGTAATTTCGAATGAAACGCTCGAGAGCCGGACGCTCCTACGGGAGGCGTTAACGAATTTGCGTACGCGGGGCTAATGAGATTCGCGGGGCCATTTGGGCTACCCTCGATGGAGTTGTTCTCGCGCCTCGTCAGGGTGTTAGTGTCCCGTGATGGATGGGAAAACTTGGTGAGTTTATGGGAGGGAACTCGTGTCGGTTCCGATGGAGAAGTCTTATTCGGTGTACACGTGTCGAGAATCGGCTAAACGCAAATTCGAAGTTAGATATTGGGTCAATTCACTTGGTCGACTAGGTAATTTCGTATTAACTTTGCTGTAATTAGGTAGTAATGGAAGTAGGTCCCTGTTGAGTGGATATTGTTTTGGGCCTCCGCGAGGACATAAGAGGAAGTCGTTAGTGGAAATGATAAATCAACGAGATGGATAGTGTATTTGCTAGTTGGGTGTCTTCTATCCTGATATCAGTGTAATGGACTCGTCGATTAGGCTATCTAGTTGAGCCTTGGACACTAGAAAGTACCTAACCTATAATTTCTATAACCTTTTGGGTCCGAATGGACCTGGTGAATTCTATGTGACATCCGTCATCTTAACAGCAAGTAGTATTATTGTGGAGTTCTGTTAGTAGACGCCGAGATATTGAGTAGTCGGTCGAGCGCTTGTGAGAGAAGCAAGAGCGTAGCCCTCTGGTGGTGAATACGGGAATAAATCATCTTTGTTACAAAAATGATTTATAAATAAACATATCGAGTTAAGGAAAAGAACGCTTCCTCTAGGATCTTTTCTGAGTCTAGAAAATAGTTGAGGCCAAGGCCAACCCATTGGTCGCGTATTCCAGGAGGATCCTCGCTTAAGCACCACTGGTTCTCTAACAATTAGGAAAGGATCTATGCCCGCGGCCATAACCTCACAGATTGTGGGATGCTGTTACCCAAGGCGTCGCCTGGCGACGACGTTGATTGATATCGACAAATTCTACGACACGTTCGTGCGATTACCTCGCGCCCGGGGTACTCTGTGGATTTCTGAAACGTGGCATTACGGATGGAAATCTCTCGGCTTCCTCTTTTCTGGCCCCGAGACGCTCGATCCTATTGGTCACGATCGGTGTTTACAGACGATCCTCGTTCCGTCGGATCGACGATCGCTGCCTCGCGTGCCGTTGACCGGATCTAAAGGTTCGAAACTTGGGCCTGGGCATCCTACCCGTGGGCCTGATGGTCTAATAACCCGATCATCGACCATTCATCGCCTAGAACACGGTCGATAGAAGGCAACTATGTTACGGCAGGATGATTCCTGTAATACCATCGATGGCCTTATAAACGTACGATGTTGTTTCAATCTCACGAACGGATAGTTTACCGTCGATTCGTGTAGTCTGCATAGAGGAACATAGTTGACTTTGCTGAACAGAAGCACTCGTGCCTTCCAACTCTGGGAATCCTTTGACAGCTTCCTTCACACGTTGACGTTGCATCGATCGTGTCTGTCCAAATGAATTAACATAATTGCTTCGACTTTCACTACAAAATGAACTTCTAGAAAATAGTATAAATGAAAAATTACTCCTTCCTCTCATGAACAGGAAGTTGGTATCACGAGGAGAAAAGCGTTATCGCTAGTGTCTTGTATCGATGACAGAATTATTTAGCTTTAAGAGTCGTCCTACGTATCCATGACCTTTTAGTTTAGATTTGAGAAAACCACTAAAATGGCTGAAAATAAGAGCAATTTTCAAGAATTTTTGGGGGGTAACTTTGAAAATTGCCTTTATTTTCAGCCGTCACAGTGGTTTGCCCCCTTAAATCAAGAGAGGGACACCCTTCATCGAACTCGTTTTATGGTTTTAAGTTTTACGTTCCTTTATGCACCGTTTTTGTCAAATAGTTATCACAATCTTAAATAATACATACATATAGACACATAGGAAAGTTAAACTCGTCTATCCATCCCCGACACCTTACAACTGTTAGACTGGACTGTGCAGGAAACCCTGGTTCCCGACCAACCAATCACTCGCGATGTTTCTTCTTGCTTATACGTGGATAGCAATTTCCTCCCGCGGAGTTAAGACATCGATTCCACGGTGTCATACGGACGATGGAGGCTTCTTATGGGATCCCATGCTCGCCGAGCGGAACGTTACCCGTGCACGAGCGCCGTTCGATAGTTCCTAATCGATTGATTAAGTAATTAACTGGCAGACGTTCGATGTTCCGTCGAAGCTAGTGCGAGTATTTACGTGTAGAACGTTTTATGGGCGACACCACAGGTTTAGCGAATCGATGGAACTGTCATGGCGGCGAGCACTTGGCTTTACGTACTTCTTTCTACTTGGGTGCGTCGAATCGATCTTGGACAAAGAACTTTGAAACAAGCCGATGTTGGAACGAAAAAACATACGGTGTATCTCTAAAAACTGACAACACGTTTTATATGTAAAAAGTGTACGTTTTCTTAAAAATAGTTATGTTGAAACACTGTGCTTCCTAGTGCTGGAACTCTTCTATCATACAACATATACAATTTTTCGAATATTGATTACGATTTCGAAGTGAAAGAAACGAGACATTGACTATCGAAGACCAAAAAAATGTAAAAAAACGTCGATGTTCATCAAGATTTATAGTAGAACGCTTCCTTAACCCTTAAGTGGATTATTGGATTTGTTTGTTTTATTTCGTTTTGATCTCCAAAGATTCTGAACATATTGTACGAATATATTTTAGTTTTCTCTAAAATTACAATTTAAATAGCAAATGGTAACTAATTTTATGAATGACGAATATAGTCGTCATGACACAAAATACTGCCATTTCTCTATGACGAATACAGTTGTCAAACACAGCTGACTGGTTAATATATGTCAATGTAATTATTTGAAAATTGATCTGATCCTCCATTAGTTCATTATTTTTTACATACTCTAAGGGAAAGTTGATTTCCATTTACCAGTTTGGTAACAATCAATATTAAGTAAAATAATTCAGTTGTGCCATTTAAGGGTTAAACTCGCTAAGACGATGAATTGTAAAATAAAAGTATTAAAGTATATTGCATAACCAATCGAAGGAAAGAATATTATCTCACAAACAATGGACAAAGCGAAGGAGTTAATTTTCTTCGCAAGGACGTCTTGTCGTAACATGGCGTAGAGACGTGTCCCTTGTGGCTCAGCCTTGTCACGATTCCGTTTAAACCCGACCCTTCCTCTGCTTCCAACCACCCTCGATGCAATATTCTAGCCAACGTCGGGTGGAACAACTGCCCTTATACGATGGATAACGACGCGAAACCCGTGTAACGCGAGAGCGACAAACGTGGAACAACGATCGACGGGGATGTCGCAACGCGGTCGCGGATTCAGCGTCCGTTGCAGCTGGTTTTCACTCTTGTGCCCGAATTCATGCATATTTATCGCATTACCGGGTGTGCATTGCATGCAAATTACGGTACGAGAGAGTCCCCGGCTCGTTACCCGGTGGGCAACTCCGTCCCATTGTCTGCCTACATATTTTCTGGCTGGAAGCCAGATGATGCCGTCGCGGCATAGTTCACCGTCTGCTGTCTCGGAGACGCGCTTCCCTCTTGAGTCACGCGACTTTTTCACCCATTTACGAGCACACGAGCCGCGACTGGGATGCAGGAAGAAGAATCGAGAATAATAGGAAGCGAGACGACGCGGACGTAGAAGCGGAGGAGGAGGAGGATGCCACCTAGGCAGAGGAGGGCCTCTTTTCAGGGAACGCGCCGCCACCCACGATTTTAGACGCGATTTTTCGCGTTTAGAGACGTGGGTGCGCCGATAGGTCTCGTTTGGGACGACAGTACCGTTCAGACTTCGCTGAAAGGACGCGGTTAATTAATTGTTCTCCGCCGGGCTCCGCGTCGCCGGGGATAAGCCATCCGATGTCACGATTTATTATTTGTCGTTAACCCCTCGACTTACGATTTAATTCGCGATTGTGCCTGGACACGAAATTCCTTGCACGCCGGAAGAAACGTTCGATCTACCCTTATTCGTCGACCAGAACGCTGTTTCTTAACTCCTTAAGGGGTAACACTGTCTAGACTTTTCTGTGCTTTTTTTTAGTGATAGGTAGGCCATTTTGTACTGAGATTTTGCAGATATATTTATTATTCATCTTACAAGCATGTACAGTATTTTTTTCGTCGAAAAATATTAAATATTCTGGGAGTTATAACTTAATGGCTGTTCTGATAAAGGTGCTCCACTGGCTCTTCAAAGTATCTTCATTAGAAAGGGTGCAAAGTCAAGTTTCGAATTTCTATTTTTTAATCTTTCTTTTGCCTTTACTGTATTAACAAAAAATAGTAAAACCCAAATATTTTCAAAAATGCTATTACTGAATAGATCTAATTTTACGAGAAGAGTAAGATTTCCATATATCGTTCGTTAATTTTGACTCTCCTGTAAATATTGAATTAAACGACAGGAATCGTCAGTTTGGTAGACAATAATTAACCGACGAACGGCTTCGTGTGTACTGTGCATTAACAAGTCCGGTTTGAACTCGTGTTTTGTCCTTTTTTGGTACAGGCTTCTTCTTCATTAACCGCCAACAGGAAGTAACTCCTGCGAGTCTTTCCTTCTTTCTGCTCCGTTCGTCAGCCCGTCCCTGATGGACGACTGCATCTAAATGCAGCGGGTGAAAAAATTACGCAATGAAAGTTTCCAATCTTCCTTTAATTTAGTTCTTTGCAAACTTTCCATTCCATAGACTATTCCACAAACTATTCCAAAATGAAATAGTTGAGATAAATTTCCTATATATATTTAATATCCTAGAGGTGCTTTGCACAATTTTGTACCAAATCTCTATCATTGCCAAATAAGCACTCCCTAAAATTACCCTTAACACTTTGACTGCCATTTCACCCGTATATGGGTGACAGGATTTATCATTATGATACTAGAAAAATTCATTCTTAAGTTAAGACGTTGAGGGAAATAAATTTGAATAGAATTTGTGAATTTTAACTAGATTACGAAAGTAAGTACTGAAATCAAAATTTTACTTTTCCAGAATATTATACGGTTTTGATTTGACAGTGAACGTGTTAAATAAGCCCAGGAGTTATCCAAAAGATTGCGTTTAATATTGTATGCTCCAATGTTTTGGAGTTCCATCCGCGAGCAAACTTTCGAATCCCAGGGCGCTATTTTTACGCGAAGTGTTTTAAACTAAAGTAGATACACGGTTTCCGTGCAGCCTGTACGTTCCAGGGGCGGTAAAAATGGCGGGACAAACCAGCGTTGCGCAATTGTGATTCCAGGTTTCGTTCGCGGTCGAGTCGAATGCAAATCGGTGCCTCGATGGTACACGTATCGGCCTTCACGCCCACGCGTCTCTCCCTTCTCGGGAGGTAAATACCCAGAGAGCGCGGGACGAGTGGGCACGCCTCGCCCCTGTTGCTCGCGCGATTTATAATCGGTTTACGACGGTAGTCGGGACCCGGTAACGGACGCGGGGAAAATGGAAAAAGACGAGCCAGTGGAAACGTCGGTGCATGGTCAGACGCCTGGCTACGCTCGACGCTCGGCCGTGGAAAAAACGCTTGAGAAGTGGAACCTGGAGAAGTCGACGTTACCGGAGAACGCCGTACGGGATCCATTTATTTATCGATATCACACTGCTGGCTAATAATAATTTCGCGATGATAAGCCAAACAGGCCTGGCGATATTATTATCGTTACATCTGTGGAAAATTTACTTGCGAATCGAGATGGACTGGTTACGAACGTTTTTCCCACGAGTGGACGTCGCAACTTTGTATAACCTTGTTATCGGATAAGTAGATTATCTGATCCGGAGATACTTCAGGTTTGAAAAGCGGTGGGTCCATAATTCTTCGAGTTAATTATCGGAACGTCCGTGGAAAATTTACCTGTTAATCGAATGCAAAACCAGTCGTCTCGAGGATATGCTTTTTACTTCGCGACAGATAAATGGCAACTTTGTGTAAGCTCGTTATAAAATCAGAGTATTTCAGTGTAGAGGAATAAAACCATTTGAATCGTGATCTTCTTGCTATCTTTTTTCTTCGAACGATGAAATAAAATTTACAGGATAGTGTGTTAAGGCGAACGGTCGATTGCTTGTTGGAAATTATTAGAGGGAATGTCTGTGGAAGGTGTTCGTTAACCCCTTCCCGTACTTTAACGAGTCTGACTCGTGATGAAGATTTTGGCTCAAACGTGAATATCACGAGCTAGGCTCGCGGACAGCAAATCACGATCGTGATTGAGTCTTAGTTCCTATCAGTACGCCACAAGAGTTGGTCACGGTTCTTATAATCTCTGTTACGAAGCAGTTTAGCATCAGTCTGGTCTGTTTACCGCGCGTTGACGCCTACCGTTTGGGTCCAGATTTCGTCGAACTAAGTTCCACGGGAAGGGGTTAAATGCGTTCGTTAATGCGTTATTGTTGCAAGTAATCGTCAGCGTGGCGGCAGTCACGCTGCACCGACACACGGAAAATAAGAGAAGAAAGACAAGTAGAAATCCCGGTGCATGGTCCGCCGTTATGCCATCGACGATAGTGACGTAATCAAAGTGACGAAAGGAGGGGGACTCCTAACTTTCTATCTTATTGTTGTCACAACGCGACACTAGTGTCTGTCAAAATAATCCATCAGACATTATGCTTGCCAGAACAAGTGGAATTTAATAAGAAAATAGTCATCTTTGTTTTCGTACATACTCGTAGAATCGATTTTTGTCAGTTTATGGTCGTTAATGAAAAATTATAATATTGAAGTAAGTAATGAATATTCCATTTCCAACGTTGCAAAGAAATTAAACTGTCGATAGATAATCTCCATTGGATGATTCAACTTTTTTCTGTACCGGTTTTCTGCAACCTAAGCCAGTTCCAATTTCGAGAATCATCCTGTATATCGATATTTTTCGCTATTATGGCTCTATTGCGTTGTCAGCCATGATCATGGTTCGTTCGACGAGCTCGAGGAACGTTCCTTGAACATGTTGCGCCAATGCCCGCACAGTACGTGTAACATGCATCCGCGACGAACGCTTGGCGAGGAATAGGACAACCAGGGCCGTGACAAGGCAGGGGCAGAAAGGACGCCATTTTATAAAGGTGCAGACACAAGCTCTTAACACCAGAACCACCAACAATTATAGTGTATTTATTTGTATCAAAGTAATTAAAACGATAGATACTTGGAGAAATGTATAATGCAATGGAAATAAGCATTTATTAATTTTCTTATAGAAAATTACGGTTTATCAAAAATTCAATCGATAAATTTTTCACAAATTTTATTAGAAATTACGAATGGGTCATTTTGACTGCTTTGGTAGTTCTAGTGTTAAAAGTAAAACAATTGAATTAACTATATTAATAATAATAATAATATTTCTTGTTAAATCAATTCTTAATTTCAAGCTTCGTATGTAAATTTCTATCGTTTCATTTTCGAGCCATTATCTTCGCAATTTAGTAGTTTTTGTTTTTTAAATTCAACATGGAGCTTTTTTATTATAATAACGTAAAGTTTTTACTTATGAATATGTTCCTAGACACGACGCTGAACACGACGAGCGTTTATAGCAAAATTATCCAGTATCCCTCGGCGTCGAACGTAATTGGCGTCCGTGGGAATCGCGGTTAATCGAAGCCTATCGCTTTTTCTACGCTCGTTGCTCGAATTTTTTCCCTTTTCCGTCGGAGCACGACGAACGACGGCGCTAAACGCCGAACCGGAAACGCGAAACGAATCGCGAACTGGGTTAGCGATTCCAACGGGCGGAGCAGGCTAGAGTCGAGGGGTCGCCCGAATGGAGAATCGAATGCTGGAAAGCGAAGTTAAGTAGCCAGAAGAGTCTGAAATTGAAAGATGATTGGGAATGGGGAATCGAGTGCAACGCTGAGGATCGTAAATGGGGAGCTAAGAGTATAATCGGAAATCGAGTCGAATAATGGTCCAAGTAAATTTGTTGGTATAACCGTTAAAGTCAACAGGAAACGTGTAATCACGATGCTTTATTGCCGGGTTGGTTTTTCCCCGATACAGTCTTGTTATACTGGGTGTCTACAGTAGGCCCTCGTTAACGTTCGCCACTCCTTCCCTCGATATTGTTCGCGGAGACATACTCATCAATACATAAGAGTGATCATATTTTCTTGAAAACGTGTAGATTAAGTTTAAAAATAAGGAAAAAGAAATACACAATGATCCAATGTTGAACGTACTAAAAATAATAGACTGATGATGGCTGGTAAATGCGTTGTCGCAACGTTATTAACAAATCACTCTTCGTTGTTTTAAAGTTGAGCTACCATACGAGAATCGTGCAATTTATAAAAGAAAGTACGTATGTATTTTAATTTCTGAGCGTCATTAAGTTTGTGAATCCTTGAGGATCTTCATTTGAACCATCCCTAGAAATTGTTTAAATAGGTTAATTTTTACTCAGAAACTCGACGTTTCTATTCTTCTTGGAAATCTGTTTTTGCATATTTCTCCTTCTAGGAAGTAATGATATTACAATGATTTCATTTTGTACTGTATGAATCTTGCACAGGAAGGTACACGCTTTATTTTAGAATAAAAACACTGATTAACTTCGATAAGAAACACGTTTTGGTCAGACCATCGAAAAAAATTGAAAAATAAAAATGAAACAAACTTAACTGTAATCGAGCATGGAACAAAGTTCGAAGATGGCGTCGATAACGTCGTACGCGGAATCGGTATACTCGAACGAAATTCGAGTCGAATAGGAAGTCGAATAGAAAACGAGGAGAGATTTCGACGAGTCCGTAGCTACCTGGTCCCGTAGTTCCGACTCACTCAACAGGCCATAAAGGCAAGAACGAAGCCAGAGGCCACGGAGACCTCCAGAAGCATCGGGTGCACCCCTCCATAAATCAATCACCCTCTGAATTTTTCCCGAACCTTTCCGTCCCATACAAACGCGAACAGAAGTAGTCAGTTCCTCTTCGTAGCAAAGCACTCGTCGCTCATCGCTTCGACCGCCATTGTCTAGCCAGCCACCCCGCTCGTTAGCGTTTACATCATCACGGTGTTCCCTGCATACAGAGCATCCTGCCCTTCGACGTCCTCTCCTTCGTCTGAAAGCGATTCGTTCGGTCGTGCCCGTGGACTCGATGTCGTGGCTGTCTCTCTCTCTCTCTCTCTCTCTCTCTGTGTATGTGTACATGCATATTTGTGCGTGGGCGGAGACCAGTAGCCGGCTCGCCGCACGGACGGTTGATCGGCCTGTTGGACCGTGACGTGCCAACCACTACCACTTTATTATTACTACTATGCACTGCCGCGCATTACTCTCGGGCACCGTGTTCCTCCGCGGCCGCTTTCCTTCTCGTGGCGTGCACGTACGCTGGTTTGCGTGTGTCCGGACCCGGCCAGGGTTTATTACACTTGCCCCGACGAAGCGTACGCCACGGTACGCATCTGTCTTGCGGATCGACGGGGAACGCGGAGGAACGCGGACCGCGCGCCTGCCGCTCGCAATGCGGATATGTCGGTTGTCTTCGCTCGTCGGGCTTGCGATCCTCCGGACGATCGTTGAGGGTGGTTAGGGTGCTCATGAAGGTGCTTTCGAGGGACTCGATCCCGCTCCCTGATGCTCGAAGCTCCTCCGGAGCCGAGCCTGGGTGGGATCCTTCGCTACGGTAATGGCGGTTGCTCGCTGTGACAGCCGGGAGTGCTTACGCTCGGGCACTGGCGAACGATAACTTTGAATATTTCCTCCAACAGGCTGTGAGACCCAAATACCGGACACCTACCAGTCACTATTCTGTTTTTGAATTTTTTTTATATATTTCTTAATTTATTTTGCGATAACTTGCAGAACTGGTACAGTGCGGTAAATTTTGTAATGTATTGGACTTTCGAGAATATGTTGCAAACATTGAATTAACCGGATATAAACGTATAATATAGAGAATCTTCGTACGATGTATAATCTAACAGTACCTAAATTTTGTAATGTATTGGAGTTTCGAGTTAGAATATGTTGCAAACGTTGAATTAATATAAACATGTAATATAGAAAATCTTCAAAAATTAAAAAATAGATCTTTAAATAATAGGATGTAGTCATGGATTATATTTTCAAGCAAAAGCACAACTGAAATAAATTATTGTCAAAGGTTACTAAACACACTGATATGACGATTAAAACAGTAAAACTGTTGGTACGTTAACAAAATTATTATTACTAGACCGCGGTTGTTTATGCATTTATGGGAAATTTTAATTCTCAGAAAACTACCAAATGCACTCAACGTGCAAAAATATAAGAAATACTTAAGTTAAAATGCGAATTATTATAGGACCTACCTATATTATTATTATAGACCTACCTCACTAATCAAGGTATTTAAAGGTATTGTAGCCATCGTATTCGATAACAAAACTCTAACTGCAAAAGTAACCTCCATCTTCTCAGTTTCAATTTTCCCAACGGTGACCATGGGAATGTAGAAGGTACCAAAGGAATTTCTAATAGTAAAGTAAAACGATAACATTATGAAAAATGAATTACGTAGTTTAGCAGGTCCTGTATGCCTATTTATTAGTTGGGAAAGGTGATATTCGCTTCCATGATTCCACAGAATCCTTCGGTAGCTTTCTTATCTCTGTTTATAGACTTGAATATTTACGGCACTTTAGATACTCGAAAGGAAGATTGTCAGGTTAGGTGGAAAATCTGAAAATACGAGGATTGTAACATTTTGAGTATCACCCGAGATAAGACGTTGCGTCCAGTGAAACCGTTTCTTTACTGGAAAAGATAAGAGTTAATTTCACACAAAAGATATTAGAATACTTGGCTAGCTTTTGCATTCGTATAGTCTCTGTGGTTTAAACTATTCGAAGATTCTAGTTTCTCCACTTTTACTATCGTTGGTCGGTTCAGACGTGCAAATTTAAACAGACTTGAAATAAATAAATTCAAACACAGGGACTGAATCTCGTAATTACGAAACATTGAAATTTCACGACACAATGCCACATCAAAGACAAAATTAATCGGAACAAATCACCGTGAGCTCCAGTAACTAAACAAGCTTCACGATTTCTTGTATTTGTTACTGCAAATAATAAATTTACAGTTCTAACTGGGGGAGGACGCGGTGCATACATTTATAGATTATGGTATTTCACGGAGCAGAGTCTACGGGCGAATTTATTAGATCGTTCCATGCATTCGATATTCTCAAATTGATAGGGATACAATAATTTAGCAAAAAACAAACAAAATTTGTCGGTTCAAATGATTTCTGAAATTTCGAAACGAAATTTTCTTGTTATTATACTTACATGTTACTTCTAGTAGCGTACAATGAAATCAAACTTTTCCTAAACCTTTTACTACATGGTGATGAAAAATGAAGCGTATACAATAATCTTCAGACTTTTATTTTAATACAAAATCGAAGGACCTAAATCAGACCTAACCCAGGATAGTGGGTAAACAATTTTTAAATGTCGACGTTTCAGTTAACAACATCAAACTAGATTTTAATACAAAATGAAAGGACCTAAATCAGACCTAACCCAGGCTAGTGGGTAAACAATTTTAAAATGTCGGCGTTTCAGGGAACAGCGTCGAACTACATTTGAATAAAAAATCAAAGAAATTTTTCAGCGTCGATATATAATGGCTTTGCCAAAGGAAGGGGATTTTTGATAAAATTGTGCGATACGTTTGAAATATTGGTTGAAGTTGTACGAACATATGGGACGACCTAATACAATCCTGCAACGTTGAAATTGTACGCACGGGTTCCGTTACGAATCTACCTTGTTCGAACCACCGGCGGCCACCTAACCGGACTTGCAAGATACGATTGCTCGAAGACTGGCCGGCCATCGCGTAATACACATGATGCTCGTATATCTCGTGTTACGCAATGCTCGTTGGCTAGATTACCGCCGTTTCACGGACTGCGCCACGGAGCTAGCTGTGTTCTAATCGCGCCGCGAAGATGAGCATCGAGACTCGCCGCGAGAAAAGATCGGACGGACCCGGGGGAATTGATGAGGCTCGAGGAGCTCGCGAACGGCTTGGTTTTCGCGCCAGACGCCGCGAATCCACTTGAAAACTTACCAACTATCGCTGTTTAATCGCCAATTATACGTCTACGAGAATTCACATTCTTCTCTACCCTCTTTCAACCGGTGACATCATTTTTTAATAAACTAATACCAACGCGACTTGAATCTGATGCATTCTTAAATGGTAGATTCATTCCATTTAAGTTGTCACAGATTATAATGGGCAAACTTTATTAGTACATGTATTCTATGGGGGAGTAAGACAAGTAAGACATATTATAAAAATAGGAAATGAAATGGAGAATGTTGAAATTAGAACAGAGAAATTAGTAACTCGAAAAATTACTGAAATACCCACGTTCATATTTTGTTCTATGTTTGCATTATAGAGATCAAAATAACACGAAAATCAAGAATATCAATTTGTTGATTGAGACTTCGTTAAAAAGTTATTAAAATATTAAATTAAAAAATTTCAAATCGTTCTGGAAAAATTATTTTCAGCTGCAGGGGTCAATTACAATCATTTTTGGTCATTAGTCATACCCCCGAATTTCTACGCACTTTCGCAAAAAAAATTCGAGTAGGTGTAAGATTTTCAACAAAATTAAAAAATTTCAAATCGTTCTGGAAAAATTATTTTTAGTTGTGGGGGGCAATTATAATCATTTTTGGTCATTAGACATATCCCCGAAATCCTACGTACTTTCGAGAAAAAATTCTGTACCGGAAATATACTGTGTGGCCAGAAACGTTTCTATAACTTTTTAGCGAAGCCTCAATCAACAAATTAGTATCCTTGATTTTCGTCTTATTTTGGCCTCTAGAATCTCCCATTAAAATTTTTTTAGGGTTGGCCGAATACCCTGTATATTCCTCGCCCCTAAATCAAAACTCGAAGAATCTGGGAATTCGTGCATTACACGCTTTGACGGCCACTGTCAAGTGTACGTGATTTTACTGTTCCAGTCGCCATGATCCATTCAACTTATTATGTTTGTTCAATATAAAATCGACTTATAGTCTTCTGTCCTCAAAAGCAGATATTTGCTTGATGACCAAACTATGAAATATTAATTCTTCGATATTAATATTCACTTAGCTCATGCCATCAATTTATTCGCAACAACTCGAGTGTTAAATCAAATATCACGTTCGTTCACCATTTTTCCATCGTTTCGTGTAGTGAATTCGCCCTTTGTGACGAAAGTTTCCTAAAAATCGTGTTCCTATAACATGGATGGATGCGAGACGAAAAGTTTAAAGGGAACGGGTTCGAAATACTCTGTCCGCGGGTTACTCAAGGAAGCTCGAGGTCGGTAACTTTCATTCCTCGTCGATAGAACGTCTTTCAAGCTGCCGGGCGAACCTGACGAACCTAGGTCTTCGACCCTGCGGGCGCCACGGAGGTGTACGGCTCTCTCGCACGGGCTATGGCGTGCAGCCACTTTGCCACGACACAGCCATAAACATCTCTGAATGGAGACCACCCACCAGCCTGCACACTTCTCGGAACTGCACTCGCGCATTTCACAAGAACACCAAAGGCGCTCACCGGCGAGGCACTCCGCTTCCACTTTTGCGTGGCTCTCCGCCATTCGTACTCGAAAAACCTTGGCGGCCGTTTCGCATTGAATAGCGCGCCGAGAAACCTCGCGGTTATCGATTTTTTCTCCCTCCCCCCCCTCGATGTATCGATAGTTCGAGCAAACCGATTCTCAGGAATGGCGGGAGTTCGACGCTGATATCCGAGGATTCTTACTTTCGAGGAAAATAAATCTCTTCTTAAAAGATATTCCTCTTTCGATCGCGTATAATAAATGTGAGTTTTGGAGAAAAACTCAAACAACGGTTATGTAAAAGAAAGATCTTAGCTTGCGTCGTGCGTTTGTTACGCGTATCAAATACAATGGGTCTAATAGTCTTAGAATTTCCAAGAGAAAGCCACCACCTCCGGCAACAATCCAAAGAAGACGGGAGATTAGTGGCCGAGCTGGTGACTTTCTCCTGGAGATGGCAAAAATCCGTTGGACCTATTGTACTGTGTACGAAACTGGTAAATAATGGCGTATCAAGCTGGTACGTTCGAAGAAGACAGTCCAAGAATTTGTTTTAACAAAAGCAACTAGCTAGTTTTTCCATTTCAGAGAATTGAAATTGTCCTTCTTTCCTAAAGAAATTTGTAAGTGCTTGTAATTGAAAATTTACTCGAACGTAAACCTCGAAACCAGTTGAGATTGGTTATTATTTTATTATATTGGACAGTGAATATCTTAAAAGAAAATTTAAAGAAAAGTGCAGAAAAATTAAAGTTATCAGCATTTTATTTTTAGTAAGATAATGCACCTCCACATATGGCATATACAGTTCGACAATGGATTGTTTACAACGCAGTTTACAACAATTGAAAATATTTAGTATCAATTGGAAAAAGTGTCCGTAAACTCCACATTTCGAATAAATTGGAATTCAAAAACTAATAATTTTAGCAGAATAGTCTTAATTCAGCAGTGATTTAACGAAGATGTTGGTCCATTCTATTGCAAATAGATTAAAAAAAATAGTGAAACGAGGGGAACATGTCACAAAATATTAAATTATAATTTAATACGGTGTTATATAAAAGCCAATGATATAAGATGATAATAAAACAGATTTTCATTTAATTATATATTCTTTATTTTATTAATTTCGTTCTGCCTTTGTGAATAGGTAAATGAAATATTCTAAATAAAGATATGTACAAAAAAGAAGTGACATAAACAATTTTTTCAAGTTTTCAACGTTTTTATACCAAATTGCGTACTGTGCCAATACTTATATCTACCACTGTATACAATACATAGATAGCCAATCCTGTGTCTTATCTATTACTTGTTCAAAAATTCTCTTCTCATTCTATTAGATTTATTCGTTGTTGTAATCACAATATCGCTAACAATTCAATGCCCAAAATAGAGATTTCTCGGCTTCGCGGCCGCCATCTTTCTCTCCCCGCGTCACGTGAGCCAGTTCTGCCAACATCGTACCGCTCCTCTTCCCCGTCGAGTCGCGGAGCAGTGTCGCGAATCGTTTATTTCTCATCGCGGGCGCAAACGTCGATCTCGTCTTCTATTTTTCGAAGCTCTCGCCTCCCTGGTCGCGGATCGAAAGACTCGAGCGACGAAAGCACGCACCGGGGATGCCCCTCGTAAGCAAGAAAACGCACGTCGGAGGCAGATAGGAGGCGAAAAAGGGAAAAAAGTGACCGGTAGGAAGGAAACAATGTTGCGGATACCGGGGCCCAGCGCGAGCATACTGCAAACACCGGCGAGTTTGATTTCACGGTTAGTCGTAAAACACGGCGCTCCGGCCGATCCCGCGGACCCGAAGGAGAGAGTTGCTCGGTTATGCAGGTGCTTTCGGGCTCGCAGAAGGTGTTCCTGCGGATTTTATACGCGGCCGCGCGCGTCCGATGAAAAAGCGGTCGACGCGGATCACCTCTGCTCTATCGAAACGGCGCGAGAGGCCTCCTTCTGCGGATAGAAGGCGAGAGTAAGAAGGAAGGATCGGATCATAAAGCAGCCTCGCCTTCCACGGTGGAAGTGTTACGACGATACCCGGCGACGGTTACCGGGAATCGAAGCGTCCCGATCGGAATCGTTAACGAAACGCCCCGATACGAGAGCGAATTCCGCTCACTTACGCCTCGGTGCAATTTTTCCACCTCGAATCGGGATGGCGATACTCGATTCGGGGAACCCACGACACGGATCGAGGAAAAAAACCTTGGGAGGATGATTCGTAGTCAAACGATATACTTTGAACTGTAATTATACGGGGGTATTCCATTTTTGAATCGATACAACTGTAAATGTTGACCCCCCCCCCAAAGTTTGTGAACCCGATTTATGTAGCAAATAGATACTTGCAATAGCTATTTACAAATATCTTTTTATTAACAATTATATATACAAAATAACGTGTTAACGGGAATTGCAACAATGGTTCGTAAAAGTTCTTGAAATCTAGTCCTTTGTAACTGTAACTCTTGTGGTCTATGTATCTGTAATTCTTCTGATTTTGTAACTTGTAACTTGCTCTGCCCTGTAGTAACTTGTACTTGCTCTGCCCAACTGTAAAACATAATGGTGGCTCGGTGATGGTGTGGGACTGCATGGCAGCAAATGGGGCATTCATCGATGGGGTTGTAGATAAAATGAAACATTTGAAAATTTAAAAGATAGTGTAAGTACTGTTGTCAAATGGCAGAATCAACGACTTAGTCAAATGAGTGAAAAACATTGTTTTAACTAACCACGTGTTTACACTCGTCACCTGTTTCCATTTTCGTTCAGTCTTTCGTCTTAACGCGTGACTGCGCGTGCCAGTGGTTGAGTCTCCCATTTTTAACAAGTGTATAGACAGATCGTTCCTTTTCTCTAAATCACAATGAACTTTCTTGGTGCGTGTATATTGTGAGTGATTTTCTTGTGCATCCTGCATTCTGCTCCTTATGAATCGAACAAGTGCATTGGATCTACCGGAAAATTATTACTTCCAGCAAGACAATGACTCGAAGCATTCGGTAAAAATTGTTCAAGAATTGTTACTGTACAATCCACCACATCCACCACAAAGTCCTGACTACAGTCCCATTGAACACCTGTGAGATTCGATGAAAAGAAAATTAAGAAATACAATGATTACATAGAAAGAAGGATTGAAACACAAGATTGTTGAAGTATGGCAGTCTATAGGCATAAATACTATTATACGTCAAATGGAAAACCGTCTTAGGGCTGTAATAGTGAGAAAAGGAAAGCTAGGTTCATACTAAACATTTGATTAGTCCAAGTAATGTTGCCATTACTAATGTTAAATATACAGTTCGAATACTTTTGTGACCTACGATATGCTATTAGAAATGATCAGATTCCAAGCTCTGGTTGCGCAACCTCGATATCCATCACTGCCGACCAGGAATAAAGCTTCCGAGGCGTGGTCGCGAATCGTGATCGGCACGTTCATCAGACCACGTGTTCATCTAGCCTCAAAGTGGATTTCCCGCGTTTAAGTGAAAGCGCTCGCGCTAGTAGAGATTGCTCTCGAGAGCACGAAGATCGTCCCGCGCCTTAAAGCGAGTGGATACGGCCGTTTAAGTGCCTCCAGTGTTCAGCCAGTCCATTAGTTTACCGAAAAAAATCGATAAAAACCGATTTGCGACCTCTATAATTACGCGCTGAGATTTGAAGTAAAATGTTACTTAATCGGGTTCGATCGATCGGCTAAAACAATTTTTTATTCGAGGCCTACTAAATCGTTCCCCATTTCTGTAAGCATAATTTTTAAAAATAGCCTAGGCACTATGAAGATATTACAAAATAATAGCTTTTGAAAACGTCAATCTATTTTATTCTTCGTGTTTGAGATTCGAGATTCCAAAATGTTTGGATATTATTGCAATTATATCGTATAACTGAATTTCCAGACTTTTGGTTGGTAGAACAAAGGCAGTTCGAAGTTAGATCGAAGGACTTATGCGAAGAGATTGGTTAGCAGTCGATAGCACACGTGAATAGGTATTGATGAGAAAATGCTTAGCGAAAGGGGATTGATGAGGGAGCTCTTAGGGAAAAGGATTGATGAGGGAGGTCTCAAGGAATAGGGACTGATGAGTTCTGAGCTCGCACCAACGAAAATAGAACATCGAGTTCGAGGAGTCTTCAACGTCCAATTTCTAAAGAACCAATTTCTAGAACGATAAGTTTAATTTCCAGGTTCTAATTACAGAAGGCTACCTCTTATACGGCCCCGTTTTAATCGGCTTCGTTTTCGTCGAGGGGCCCAGCAGGAACGAACGCGTGCACTCTTTGAGCATAATTTTAAAATAAAACTACAGAAAAAACCTTGAAAATTCAAGTAATTTTACTCGAACGTTCCATTCTCATAGTCGAATACAGTAATATATTTACTTCTTATGTATTTCATCAGTTAATGTTTCTGGATAGAACTATAAAGTTTCTAAGCTTCTGTACCACAAGTTTAATTTTTATCGGTGAAAATGTAAAAATATGGCTCTCATCGATCTTAAATTTGACAGGCTAATAAATCAGCCATCTTTAAGAAAAGTAACAAAAATAAAGATATTAATAAAAACGATACGAATTACTAAAACGCTTCGAGTATCACAGCTGTGACCAGATAAACGGTTTTCAATCAGGATCGAAGTTAAAGCACTCGATCGGCGTCGATACAATGTTCAAGAAAGACCGATCGAGTGTTCGAACGAACAGCACGACGATCTATTCGTCTCGTTAAGCCGCGTTTTAACCTTTCAAATTAAAGGGGCGACATAGCCGCCCGGGCAATCGCAAGTCGGAATCATTAATTCCCCTGATCCGTATCGTATCGGCTTCGATAGAGAAATTTTCATATCGTAATTATCATCGTTAGATTTCCAGCTCGCCGCGGAACGCCAATTTAAATCGAACAACGCGTTCGCTGTCCGCTTTTAAATGATGTATTAACCGTTTGGACTACTTTCACCGTCGCGATCAACCGTGTCGGCGATTTACGGCGCTTGTGCAACGCGTGTTTTTCAAAATTCCGCCGCCATCTTTGTTTTTCGAACTCCCTTCGAGTTCGATCGATGCTTCTTCGTCCATTGCTATGCGTACATCACCTTAAAATGGTCTGGATAAAGGGAAAGAAAAGGTAGAAATCACAAATATTCGATCGTTTGCTGTATATAGAAATTATTCGTATTTTTCCAGGTAAAATAAGATGAATTTTAGATGAAATAATTAGTTCCTACATGATCTTAAAAGAAATATTGAGTTTGTCATAGTTTCTTGAGATCTTTTCTTCCAAGTTCGATCATTTTATAACAAATAATTGTTTTTACTGTCTTATAGTTTAAGAAAGTTGCATGATTTCTTGTTTCACAACTTGCAGTGAAAAATTACATGTCCGCCCGTTTCTAACAAATTTTTGGAGGCCTCTCACACTGATTCCTATTATAATAATCAATATTTTCATACGAAATTTTTACAAGAAGTAGTTCAAGAAACCTACTTTCGGAAACATTAAACATTTATCAGAAAAAGTGTCATAGTTACGCCCAAAAAATTCTTGAAAATTGTCTTTATTTTCAGCCATCACAATAGTTTCCCCCCTTAATACTTTGACTGCCACGTCACCCATATATGGGTGACAGGATTTACCATTATGATACTAGAAAAATTAAGTCTCAAGTTGAAACGTTAAGGGAAATAAATTTGAAACAAATTGTAGGTTATGTTGCTTACAATGGTTTAAAATCAAAATTTTACTTGTGCAGAATATTGTATGGATTTGATCTGGCAGTGAACGTGTTAAAAGGCAATAGGAAAAATGCATTTCTTTATGTCACCAACAATTTGGTAATAGGTTGGGAAACACTGCTCCGTATCGGTGTAATAACATCGTCCGAAAATAGCGTTTACGTAACACTCAACTCCGGTAGTTGTAACATCGACGTTAACCAGACCGTGTAAAAGGAGTAGATGACTCAAATTGATCGAGACTCGTCGACCTAGATATAATCAGCAATTGGAGACACGTGCAAGGTCGTTTTTGTTTTAAACCGATAGCAGTTGGGTGGAAATGCGTTTTCTCGAGAACGCGATTCGACGTCGAGGCGGTTCAAGTACTCGTAGCAGTTACTTAACCAGACATTCAGATGCTCCGAGGCGAGTCTCAGCGGATGATTAACGTACAAAGTGATTCCAAGACCTTAAACGAATCCCAATCTCCTGCATCCTCCGCTTCTTCAACTAATTCGCGTCTGCCTGCTTCTATTTCCTTCTGCACACCCGGCCGAACCAGTTCTTTCCATCCACTCGCGCATCCCTCTTAATTTCCTGCTCCCGGCCGCCACCCTCCACGATTTTTTTACTTTTATTTACCGTTTTTTCTTCTATTTTTTTTTTTTGCAAGAAATTCAAATTTTTCTCCGCATTTCCAACTTCTCGTCCAATTAGTTTAAACGCTTCCCTCTATTTGCCACAGCCGAGACCTCCACCGATCACGACTCGTCCGCGCTCGACACTTCCTTATGAGAAATTGGCTGCTTCTTGAGTCGTAGACCTCCTCCGATCGCTGCACCAGCGTTATTTATAGTGAACATTTTGCAGTAATTCTGTTAAACAGTAAAGACTATCATAGAGCTGCTATAGAAGCTCCATATGTTATTATATTAATTGACTGCACACGGTGCGGTAATTTCACGGTAACTGAATTAAATGGTCCAGGCTAATCGTTTTACGTGCGAGAAAGTCTTTCGGAACGACTCTCAGGATGAAGAAAGAGGAGAGGTCTCTAGATTATTTTAAATGGAAGATGCTATCGTTATTTTTTTATTGTTTGTTTCAAACGTTCTGTTTTATTTGCTATATGCAGGGCAAGAAAGAAGTAATAAAATTAAATTAAAACGTGGAACTGTATCCTGTATTTAAAATTATTTCGAGCAAGAATTTATTTTCAAGAGTATCTTTGCGTCACATTTACACTACTGCACTATCGATCTTCGCCAATATCCATTAGCATTCTATGCTTATTCTCTCGACGGACCCTTCGAATAATTTGATTATAACTATTCTGGAAATCTCCTCTTTCATAGCCCTCACGCGAGAACAAAATATACAATGATGTTGGTCAGTTCAGTCTGCCTTTATAGAAGGACTGTTCTGTAAAAAAGGGTCAAAATAAATTCACGCAAAACTATAGGAAATGGGAATATAAAATCGAAGAATGAAGATCGTAGATCAATTCTTAGGGGCATCTTGCATACAAAATGAGCAAAGTGAATGAAATATAGTTAAGTATTGCAAAAGTTAGGCATACACATATTACTGGACGAGCGAATAATTCGAAGAAAAGTCTCCGTGCGCGCGAACGAGCCTACTTTCCACGATCGCCGCGGGTGAATTGCTTTTTCGTATATGGCATATTGTTTAGCATACAATAATAGCGTTGTACTTCCTCCTACCGTGTTGTTCGAGCCGGTTGCGTCCGCGGGGCCCTCCTATGGCCTCCCATAGGAGACCAGGTGCGGCCGATCGACCGATGATAACGTCGCGGTGCCGATATTAATCGATATTCTAATCGGTGAATCGATGCCGCGAGCGTCTTCGAACGTAATATCCGCTCATAACGGGCCACTTGTGCTCCTTCGACCGAGATAACCATCGATGGGTTCGCGACACGTCGACCGTGGGGCCCCAGCTGGAGCATCCATGTCCGGACGCGCGACGATCGTTTGCTTCCGCGGTGTTTGTTCCCTCTAGGAATTGATTTCAACAGACATCGACCTGGGAATTAATTCTGTACGGCTCGTCGAGCTAAATAAGATCTCTGGGCAACAGTGTCCGTTGCTATTCTCACAGAATCTCGCCTCGATGGCCACCGTATCTGTTTTCAGTGTTCACGGAAGTCAACGTTTAATTAAATTTTAGGAAATATTGAATTATTACAAAAGGTTTCGATTAATAATCTTGTTAATTGAAGGTGTATTTAATTTAAATTAGGCCAATTAAAAATTTGAAACCATGCTTTACTGATGATATATTTTATCTGAATATTAATATAAGTAAACATGTCAGCAAAAGTTACATCATGTGTAATCGGGCAGTTCTCGTTATAACATAAAAGAAGAAGTTAAAACAATGTTTTATTTTGTTTTATCCCCTTTTCTTATGTTATAACAAGAATTGTCCGATTTCACATCATGTAACTTTTATTGACATGTTCATATTTATATTGTTCAGCTGGTTAGTATATCAACTGCATATAATATTATTATTAACAAATCTAATACAAAACAGAATATTTTACAACATAAAAATGAAAAAATCGTTCCTTCCGTTCAGGTACCTTCATTTTTTAAAAAGTTCTGCACCCTACAAATTGTCTCTTCAAAAAGTTTAAAACTTGTATTCAAGAAAGAATACACTTACTAAAAGCGATAGGTATAATGGTGATTTATAGATTGAATTGTACAGATTCCAAGATATCGTTTATCGGACTAACAAAAGAAAAATTGAGTATTAGATTACAAGAATATTTACGTAGCACTGATAGTGCTAAAGGATGTGTTAGAAATAAAGTATGTCATATTCAACAACTATGAAATTGGAGTGGAAATCCTCGATATCGAAAAGAAGAACCATAATAGCCTTATGTCCGAAGTCTTCCGATAAAAGGCTTCAAGAAAGACTTAATAGTTCTTACCACAAAATAGTAGGGTATCTTGTGAATTTTTCTAAAAGAAACTTTCCAATTTCTTGTTGGTATTTTTAAATATATCGATTTTGAGAATCATTCGAGTCGATTCGAGGTTCTAAAAAACATATTTCCGTATGCAATTAATATTTTGACTGTCACATTCATATATGGATAACAGGACTTTTCACTATAGGACGAAGGCAATTAATTCTCAAGTTGAAATGTTGAAGGAAATAAATTTAAATAAGTACCGAGACAAATTTTAAGTTATGTAACTTACAATTGCCTAAAATCAAAGTTTTGGTCAGCCAATGAACGCGTTGAATTAATTATTTGCTCGTTGGTCTCCCAGAAGGCGGTGAAACTTTTGGCGGGAAAAGTTTCTCCGCTCCGTTGGCTACGGAGTCGATCGCGAGGGTTTCGAATACACCGCGAAGGAATTCGTTCGTCGAAGGTCGATGCAAATGCGAGGCAAGGCTGAAACAAACCTCCACGGTCGAGAGAAACGTTGAACGTCGGACGCGTTATTCGAATTTTATCGATGGTTCTTGCAAGGGTTCGCGGAATCCGCGGTTTAGTGGCTGGAAATCATTTACGCCCTTCCGCTTCTTTCGTCACACTCGCGGGAGACGATCATGAATTATTCAGACTTTCGCTTCCGTTCCAGCAAATCCGCATTATTTCCCCGTAAAAACGCGCTTCGCTCTCGCGGATTCATGGGGAATTTTTACTCTTACCGCCTGGTTGAACCGCTGCTGGCAGGTGCGTTCTGAATTCCCCCTCGCTACGTTGGAATTCCTCGGACTCCCTATATGGAAATCCAAAACGTAGATATAGATGCATATCGATATAATATTATCGCGTACACGGTGCCCCCGTACGAAACGACTCGATCCAATCCTCAAAAACGAAAACAATCGCTCGTGCAAAAAATAAAAGTTTCAAAATTTAGTACTCCTCTCTTTCATAAAGAAATACTGAACTATTTTAAAAACATTAAATGCTCGTAAATTTTATGGAAGTGGGTGACAAGAGTAACGTAGAATAAATAATAAAAACTTTCTCATTACGAGAAGTTAAAGTGAATCGAGGGACTCAAAAGGGGTTAAAAGAAATAGGAATTGTAAAATTAATTTGACAAATATTTCCATAAATATAGAGATTCTTTTCCCCTGACTTTTTGATGATCCGTGAATGAAAGGGTTAAGGCGAACGTGAGGTTGTATAATCCCCTCTTACGACACGAAATTACGAGGTTTCACGGTTAGCAGCGACGACCTCGCACAGCGACCTGCTTCCTTTCAGAAATGTTCCGCGCGAGAACAATCGGTACGCGAATTTCACCAGCGGTTAAACACGGCAACCTCCAAAGGATGAACGGAGCTATCGCGATTCGGCGATCTCAGGTTCGACCGGATGTTAGGGCCTCAAGGTCTCGGGTGTTAACTTTGACCGTGACGAAAGTTTCAAGTGGCGGCTGTTGCTAGCTGTAAAGCTTCCTTTCGATACCTTCTGTTATACTTAAAAATTGTTACGGAAACAGTATCTAAATATCGATTCGATCTACAATTATTACATTTCGCGTCTACACTGTGTCATCGACTCGAAGATTTCGATCTTGAAAAGAAATTATGCCCGCAGGCAGCGATGTTTTAACAGAAACTGGTGGTAAAAACATCATCCGGTAACCCTAACCGAAGAAACGTATTGGTATCGTGATCTCGTGACTGGAACAGGTAAATGAGGGACGAAAGAAACTGAGATCACGTTGATTTCACTTGCAATAGCCTTCGGAAGTAACGTTAAGGGCGCATACACAAAAGTTTCCATCGTTCGAATATACACAGCCTCACGAAAGTATATTACTAAGTGTTATTATTCCTAATTGACATTTAATTTATGTATTTATCACTATCAATAACTTATCTTGATTTTGTGTTTGAACTGTCAGAATTTAAAATAATTTCGTAATTAACATGTTCAACGCATTTTTTTCCAATTTTCAGCCCTAACATGTTTTAATGACTCGTGAAACAAATTTTTGATATCCGAATTTCTGAACGTTGTATCATTTGCTGCAATATAATTTGTAACTTGCGATTAAATCATCTTTATTGGATCTAATGTGACCTCTTTGTTTACACTTACTGCCAGTTCTCGTTGAACCTAGTACACACAGAAAGTATTCGAACGATGACGTATTCCTAATTAAAATTGACACAAACCGTGTAGTACTATATAGTAAATATTTTGAAATTGTCGTATATTAACATATGGGGAATACGTGAGAATAACATGTAAAAATGTCATTGAAATCAAATAACACAAATCCAAGTTAGAAAGACTCTATTAGTTTTAATAGTGCGTTTTCTACTGGCAGAAAAGAAATTCCCCGTCCTTGGTGCTCCAACCCTTGATGATATTTCTGTTTCTTCCTCCATCGCGAGTGTCACAAGTTATGGTAATGCAAGGGTTTAAGAATTACTGGTTCGGGACCAGTCGAATTTCACTCTCGCGGGCGTCGATCGGTCGCGACGAGCGCAAGAAGAGCTCGGTGCCGTTAGTTTTGCGGAATGCGTAGCCGCCAGTCGAGGAGACTCTTCCACGTATCGTTGGAATACCTCCGGGGAACGCGGAGCGGACTCGTGTCGTCGGCGCAATCCGGTAGCAGCCCTTCGGAATTTCGACAGCTTCCGTCTGGCTTCTCTCGGGAATCGATGCACACCTTCCTCGCCACGCTCGATCCTCTAATGTCTGTGTTCGTTGTCGATACAGGGTGGCACAAAACCGGTATCGCTAAATATACCCTATCGTACGGTGCCTTTCCTTGAACTTATTCCAGCGTTCCTATTGGAAGGTTGCCTCGAAAGCAGGGGTTGAAAACAGTTATAGGTTCTTCAAACGGTTACGAGAACCGCGAAAATGTTACAACTGCTGTGGGTAGCTCTAATTTTTCACTTCTGCGTGCATTATTTATTGAAATGTTAATATTTTCACAAACTTAATAAGAACTAAGAACCTATTGTAATCGAACGTAATCGAAATAGAACTGAAAATGGCTGTTACATAACCTATATAAACCAAAATCAGTATACCCATAACATTTATAACATTTTCTGTGTTCTCATATCTGTTTCAGTTTATAACTGATATATATATATAATAGTTTGAAACAATTATTTTCGCCCATAGGTGACTCTATATATGCATAGTTACTTTTTCCGCCATTTTAAAACGTTAGCATTTCCCGTCAAAATTCAGTCAACGGACGCCATGTTTTCTTCGTCAAGTGCTTCTCGATAAGTTATTCTTCCGTAACTTTGATTGCTTTGAGTATTAAAGCTTATTTGAGGATCGTACTGACCTTAAAGTAAACTTTTTTCTTCAAACGTTCTTTAAAATGTCGAAGATATTCAAGGTACTCGAGTATTCAAAGTCATTCGATGATCATAAATATGCTACACAGCGTTTAAAAAATGGCTATTAATTTGTAAGTTCCCTGCTCGTAAAAACGTCTTTAATAGAACCAGAGTTGTGTATATTTCGAATCGATTGACTTAACGAAACATGACTAGTATAGAATTCTTAATATCCATCGTAAATAAACCCATACATATTTAATTTATAACGAATTCAATGATTAAATAAAATCCGTCGTGTAAAAGTAGAACAAAGAGCGCTCAAACAATGAGTTAGAATTGTAGGATTGAATAAATCATGTTACATACAAGGTGTTCCAAATACATTTATGAAACATCCTGTATCAAATTGCTTCCACTTAATACCTATTCAAACAAACGCAACCGTATACAATTGTTATTATGCATTAGCGTCCCTATAAATGAAAACTTAATATTCATTGCACCACATTGAAAAGTGGAAGGGATCGGTTGGCGACGGCCGAAGTTGAAGTTGGAACTATCGGGTAGCAATAACCATAACTGGCGGAAATGCACCGTAAAAGCGGGGCCGCGTTTAATTGGTCGCCTCGACAATTGCGCGAGCCTTGATATTTGCTGGAATTTGCAGCCCCGTTTGCCTGCAATTATCAAGGTTTCTTGCCGTGCCCTCCCCGATTCGAAGCCATTGTGATATTCCGTTTCTGCGGAGGACGAAGATCGAGGGGCGGCCGTAGAAACGGAAAAGCGTGTGAGCGTTGAAATATCGGCGATTGTGTAAAGTGGCAAACATCGATAACGTTAATGACAGGCAGTTAGACGCGGTCTGCGCTTATCTCTGGTCCCCGAGCCGAAGAAAAAGCCAGGCAAGATCGATGCATCGATGCGCACAGCCACGACCGGGGAACATATAAAATGCACGGGTTATTGTCGCCGGGACCCTTACCGACAGCTGCTCGTTAGTTGTTGCCAGCCACGGAGGTGAACCAGTCGAACCTACTCCTATACTGGGTGATTCCCTTCGAAACGATTTTCACCATTTCCACGCAATCACACGACTAATAATTATCCATTCATTTTCTGTCTCTGAACGTCTCCGTAGTCGTTGATATCTTATTAACTGACCGGTCAACGTTATAAAAATGTCCTTCGTACATCCCTTTGACTAACATTATCGTGAATTAAATTTCTATACTTGGAAATTTAGTATCAGCAGAAATTCATATTTAAATACCATTCGCGAAAGAATGATGTTGCGGTTAATGAGTTAATTACGCCGAGTCTCTTCGAGAAATTGAGACTACAAATGTACAGGGCGTTCACGCTATTAGTGGCCAGCGATTAAAATTAAAGAAAGAAAAGTTTTATTCCTGTATGCGAGAGATCCGAGAAACATTTTATGAAATGCAAAGTAATTGCAAATATTAAATATTCTCTAATATAGTGGGCTTTTTAAATGAGTAATAACAGCGAATGTACTTGTACATACTCGATACATAACATTTTTATAGGTTATGTTAAGTAGTTTACTAAATTTGTGCAAATTAGACAAATAGTGTTCATAGTACTTTTAATATTAATTCATCCAATATTCAAAAGTAACTATTGGTGTAAACTGTTCAAACTAACATGTTTTATTACCAAAATAATTGTCCGTGTAGACAATGTTATCGTATAACAAGACCAGAAATCTATAATTTGCAGGATTATATTTATATAAATGAATGTATCTCAAACTTTCTGCAACACGACAGAAACAGCGGGAAACCCCCAACCCGCTCCATCTTGTTTAGTGCCAACCTGAGAACTGCTAATGTACCCAAGGGGATAAAAAGGATTTTAGCCTGACAGTGATGCGAGGGAAAATCGTTCGACCGACTCCGGGAAAAGCACTTTGAACGAAAACGAATGAAAGGAAATCGTTTGAAAAGGAACACCCGTGCACGCGTGTGGAGTGGAAATGAGCTTAGCGCCAGAAGAGAAGAAAGGCAAAGTAAAGGGACAGACCACGCCTTGAGCCGCCTTGGCAGTGGAGAGTTTGCGTTCGCCTCCGCTTCTTCGGCTCACCTAGCCTCGGGCATAACTAATATATCGACAAGCCACCACTCCACCTCCTTTTTCACCTCCAGCACCTGGGTGCATGATCCTATGACTCGTATTCGAGAAAAAAGCATGTTCAATGACGTCTACGCCCCTGCGTAAAGTTGCAATCGAGGCTTCGTTTATTAAAGCATTAATTAATTACATCCATTTTCATCCAAACGAATAACCATCCAGTGGTGAATTAGCCCGCCTTTGCTATCAGGAATAACTATTTTCTTTTAGAGAATTAAAAACTTTATTATACAATTCCAGAAATTTAATTTTTTCCGATGCTGTTCAATCCAAACAAAGGACAATGAGGTTCCAATAAAAATGATGTTTTCTTCTTTTACAAGAGGAACCATTGAACCAAATCGAGCACCGACAAAGATCTGCCGTCTAATGTCTCGTTTAATTCGTAACGAGTGTAATTTCGTTTCTTATTCCGATCGAGTGGTCGATTATCCGAGGATCAAGGCGAACAGGAATCTCGCTACTTGTAGTTGCACGATAAATGGCGAGTTGCTTGTTGCTGGAACAAGGTGGAAACGAGCGGTACAATTTTCTGTGGTGTTCGACACGTGTAAGCGCGGCTTGTATATATCATTGAGTTTCTACAGCCGGGTAAATTAGGATCGTGTTGTCTATTTACTGCTTCGGTTTCGCTCGAACCCCCGCGACGGGAACGGAGTTGACATTCCCGGTCGATTAAGTTCGTACCCTCGAGATCGTATCGGTGGCGGAGGATGGGAGCAACCCGACGAGGGTTTCGCGCACGGTGTCACTGGGTTACTGGAAAATTTTCCAGGCCAGCAATCGCGACAGGAGGCGGCTCGACCAGCGGCATTCCATTCAGGATTGAAACTTTGTCGGCATTAATTGAATCGCGATCGCGTACGAAAGCGGCTTACAGAGAAACGAGGGACTTCCCCGTTACTCGTCGTCGTTCCATGCGGTCGGACCTCCGATATTTTCGACGCGAATAAAAATTCTTTCGACGCTGAGATGGAAAGCAAAATTAGGAGAACAACTTCCTTACGTATACAACGTTATTCTTAAACAATAATATCATTTGCAAGCGTTTCAGAACTATTTTCGACTTTGTTTTTAGAGTAGGAAGTGGAATTTTGTATACTATTTATTCAGAAGGAAAACATAAAAATAAATCAAAATTACATAGTTTAATCTTCATAGGTTAGAAGGAAACAATTTATTGGAAATTTTCTGATTTAAAATTCAAATTGTACATACACAATGATATTCTTCTATAGTCCTCTGATACTTTTTGAGGGAAGTTCGACAAATGTCAATTCTTCTTTGCAAAATTGTTTTCGTCTTTTTCGTTGCATCTAAAAATTCGTATGCATTAAATTAAACTAGCCATGCAACTAGGAAATTGCAGCGTGTGACGAAGACGCTCATATTTTCTATACGGACCGACAACTTTTAACCAAAATTAGTAGAAATCTTGTCGAAAGTATGCACTCTTAACGTATGTATGACAAATTTATACTGGACGTTCGTTATAGTCGAACAAATTTATAAACATCGATACTTTTTTTCTTTAATCGAGTTTCTCGCCTTCAAATATTCCCGCGAAAGGTTCTGAGAAAATGGCGAACGAAACGTCGGACACTGGCGATGTTTAACGACCGTCGAAAGACAACAACGTCGTTGCAACCGTCGATTTTGAGTAGCTGCGGCAAGTTTCGCGTTGTAATTAACCGCGCGTGACGCGGCCCATATCTCTGCGAGCGCGTTGCTAATGTTCCGTTCGATTTTTATGGTCACGCAATGGTTTACGAGGCTCTCGTGCCCGCGCACAGCTATCGAGGCACGTTCGAGCGAATCGCGCTCGTTGCAGTAATGCACTTGGCTGAATTCGCTCTCACGCGGCGCGCTTACTCGCCTGGAAAATTATCCAGTAACCCAGTGACACTGTGAGAAGCAACGAAACCTTTCGTCAATCGCGCCGCGTCGATACGTAACGACCTGCTCACCGATCGTTTCCCGATCTCCTATCGACGAATCGTGAGTCGTGCAATACCGTTTCCATTTCCAACGACGCGTTTTGATAAATATCGTTTCGCTCTTGATGCTGGAAGAATGTAAATTATTACCATACATGGGAGTCGATTCGATCACGTGCAAATAAAGGGGGCAAAATTCTTTCAATAACGAAGGATATGTGTAAATTCGATCGAGTACATTCTAATTTAAATGTAACATTTTTTTATGTGACGGACTTCGACTAGGATTCCAGTTTAATGTCTGGTCATCGCTGGTAATAATAATTATTGCCTTTAATAGGCTAACCTTAAAATTAGGATTCTTACTTTAATTTAAAATATTTCGGTACGAAAATAAAATACTAATCTAACAATCAAGAGAAAAGAAGAATAAATATAAATAACAGAGGTTCGTTGTTGATTCCTGTTAATACGTTACAAACACGACAGTTTATTTACAAAGAACTATGGCTAGCGAGTGTGTAGAGTGCCAACATGGCCGCTATCACATGCAGAAATATAAAAAGATTAACTCTTTGCACATCGAATTATATTTCAATTTTGTTACCAGCAGCTCCCAACACTTTTAAGAGTTTTATTTGACATTTACGTTAACTAAAAAATAAAGCAATTTAAACAAATTCAATGAAATATCTGTTTTATTTACACTATCGTTGTATTTTGTAATTTTCAAGTGCATGATATCTCTTAAAACAATTTCCAGGATGCAATCCTGGTTTTCTTTCGCACGTTTCACAAAAAGAATTGGTTTCTCTTCTTCCTCCAGGTATTTTTCTGTTTGAGCAAACTGCACAATCGTTGTGTTTTCATTCGAGATGTACGAAAATGAAATTGAATTCTATTGGTTTGGACTTGAGAAAATGTCGAGTGTATCAAAGAAGGTCCTGAGATAAAAACTGATGTCCAGTCACGCTCGACATAGGAGTGCAAAGGGTTAAGTACACTATCGATCCATGTCTGATACACAAGAAATCTGAATAACGTCAAGATTCGGAATATTTATTGACTTTTTAAAATTTTATGACTATGAATTGTTGCAACTGCATTTGCATAATTTTCTATGAAAGTCGAATAAAACAGAAAGTGCACAATTATTATACGTACACTATTTTTCAACGAATTAAAACCATTATGGTGAAAAAGAGAAGAACTACCCTCATGTGCCAGAGAAGCAGATTTTTATTTCTCGGTACAAGTAACGATCCACATTTGTTTGCAATACAAATCTCGTTCGTAGCTGGAACTGTAAGATACGTCTACCCCCTATATTACTAAGTTTCACGCCCCTCCCCCCCCATTTTGAAAAGCACCGCCGTAACAGGAAGATCGAGCTTCCGTCGACGAGGCGTGTAAAAAGCGAATCCGAGCGGTAGAAACTGGCGAGCGATTACACAGACGCTCGTCATCGAGCCTGGGGCCGCGAGCTAAGATCGTTTAATCGGTTCGCCGGTAACTCTCCGCGCGGTAAATAAATAACATTGTATTACACCGTCGTCTGCGCGGCCGTCGAGCGGGTTCCACATCTCACGGAAGACGGACGAACGCGCGGATCGTTTTCCCAGGCGTTGCACTCCCGTTATCGTTATCCTCTCTCGTGGTACGAATGGCGGATCGGTGAACGCCGATCCCCGGGCCGCGATCCGCTTCGAAATGCCGCGTTACGTCTTAACGGTGATCGATTTTCCGATCGCGACAGCGACACGGAAAACCAACGATACCCGGATCCATCGGAGATTCCCATCGATCTACGACCCGCCATTTTTATTCTCTTTCATTGTCGAGAAAAGGGAGAATCGGTAGCTGCAACTATTGCAGTTCGTCTTAGGCCAATCCTTGGGATGTAAAACTCAACTTAACACTTTGACTGCCACATCACCCATATAAATTTGGATAGAATTTGTGAATTTTAGCAAGGTTACAAAAATAAATAATAAATTTTAGCTTATGTAGCTTACAATGGTCTAAAATCAAAATTTCACTTTTACAGAATATTATACGATTTTCATCTGTCAGTGAACGTGTTAAACGCACTAAACATTTTATTGTAAAGATAAACATTCGGTTTTAGGTTAGAAAACTTCTGCTGTATATCACTCGAACGAAGAGTTTCTATCATAGTTACAATTTTCTTTGCCTTTTGACTCGTTTGACTATTTTCTAAAGCGACTACATGTCAAATTAAACAGTTGTACTAAAAGCCAATTTATTTTAAGAACAAAACGCTTACGCTGAACGAACCCTAATACCTTTTTTTTTTAAAAATGCCATTAATTATAAACGTTGAAGAAAAAGTGGCAAGTAAATGATATTTACCGCCCAGTCGTGTATCCAGAGACTTTTTCCATCGACTGTATACTCGCGACTAAACGCTCGAGACCGGAAATGACTCTTCTCGTTCCCAAGGTGTTTACGATACCGCGTATTCGATAAAAATCTCGGTATCGGAACGGACGAGCTTTTTTCTTCATCGCCGGACAAAGAAACGAGTATCGATAACGGTGCAGTTTCCCCTCGTCTCTTCTTCTTCCTGTTTGCGTCCGCGTACTTCCTCTCCGCGCATGCGCGTTCGATCCGCCCGTCCGCGCATTTTCACTTTCGATTCGTTCCGCTTCGTGGATAGTTTTCCCGTCGAAATTTCAACGATCTGACGCTCCGCCGGGTTTCTTTTCTCTTTCCATCGTCTGCTCCCGTCCCTCCTGGCCCGCGAAACGATAAGTTCGAGCCGATAAACCGCGTCGGGGTTTCTGCACGGCTCGAACGCGCGCGCTCGCCGTTCTTCGTTCCTGAAACGGAAGCGAAGGGCTGCAATTATAGCGGTCGTTACTTTTCCCGCTTGTAACCAGAGTGACTATGTATCGTGCAGTCGATTAACTGTGACCTTCGCCGCTCCGGCGAACGTAGAAACGTGGACGAATATGTTCATGAACCGAGCTCCTTCTATTCATACAGGGTGGCTCGCTAGAAACGGGCCATTCCAGCGTCTTTGTTATTTTCAGCAGTAATGGAGAAGCTGTTCGAGGCAACCATAGGTTGCTAGGAGCTACACGATATAGCGTTGGGGAGTTAAGGTTACGTGTCAATAGTATAGTAGTTATACTGATGCTCAAATCATCGATTTGTGGAGTCCTATTGAATGAGAGATGGAAAATAAAGCTAGTGGACTCATCAGTAGGGTATCTTAGCAGACTCTGCCTTAGACGCCGGGATATTGGGTAGCTGTTTCTCTTTACTTTACTTGGGTTTCTCCTGCATTTAGCATGTTGAGTTAGTGTCTGTCTGTATGTAATTGCGATGTGTGGTGTTTTATCTCGTTAGATTTCATGGTTAGAGTTAGAGTTAGAGTTAGAGTTAGAGTTAACGTTATTGAGTAGTCGGTTGAGAAGCATATATAAACAAACAGGTTGGTCGAGCTCTTGCGAGAGAAACAGGAGTGTAGCCCTCTGGTGGTGAGTACAGGAGGTAATGAACCCCACAGACTGAATACAAAAAATGATGGTTATGGGTTAGATCGCGCCATAGTCAAAGCGATATTGTCCCCAGCTCGAGATCAAAATCGTCACCTACCCCGTGTTCAAGCAAATTGACAATCAAGGCGTTTCTCACCGATCGGTGCTGCCCCATTAAAACTTAGGAGCCATATCGGAGAACGAGCATATCTATAGACGCGATTAGATTCCACAGATCGATCGAGCAACGATTTTCATTTTCGGTTCGAAGGGGACTATGATTCGCTGGTCCGGTAACCGATCCGCGTATACTAATTGATAGTTTGTTTTTCGAATCAACGGCAAGGCGCGGTTTATTCTCCTTTCCGTAAGTCGAGAGGCAAAGGTTTCCGTTGATTTGCATGGGCGAGCATGCGAGATCATGGTCGCGGTATCGGACGCGCTCGCTGTATTTGCAAATATAATTACACTTGTTCCGTGCGCGTCGGATGCACGGGGTTTTTAAGGGCCCCGATCTGAATGCGGGCACCGATAGCGGATGGGATTATTACGGTGATTCCTTAATCGGTGCAATTAATACTGCACCGTTCGCGGATCGTTTAAAAAAACGGGCCTCCGTTCGCCGGAGTCTTACCCGCGATCGCTGGGAAGGCGACTCACAACCGCGGATAGATGCCTCCAGTCGGAATGGTTAACGACAAGTTCCAACGTTTCGCTGCGCGGACTACGTTTATGGTAATAAAATTACTATCGCTGTTACGAATTACGGATGTCGGATTACCGTGCGGATCACGGCCAACGGTCGGGGAGGTTATGTTGCTCGATTTTTCCCCGCTGAATTCGAGGTTAGAATTTGTCCGAGCTGGACGCCATATGTAATCTATAACAATCCGTAACCCGCGAGATCGTGTTGCTCGACTTTTCAGACCCGAATTCAAGGTTAGGTTCGCGATACGTGAACGGAAACGCGTGAACCCCTCTCGATGTAATGCATAATCTACAACAATCCATGACAGTCTACAAACCGTACGATTGTTCGATTACCGATCCTGAATTCGATGTTAGGTTATTAAAGAAAAATATCTTATGATTGATATGTAATTATAGTTATTTGTCTCAAGAGTATCATTATTGATATTACATCAAATATTCTGAAATACGTGTTTTTCGTTTCGCTTGTTACGGACTTTCTTGTTCTATAAAGACTCCGTAGGTGTCGCTACTGGTATCTACGTAAATTCGTACTAGTTCGAAACTAATTTTACAGAAAAGTAGTTCACTTCCAGAAAATTCTCTTCTAGAATTATTTACAATAAAGAGTGTGTTATAATAAAAATAAATTAACTCAGAAAGAGCCAGAAAGAAAGATAGATAAATATTAATTAACGAAGAAAAAATAATTTTCCCTGCAAAGGGTTGACAAATGACTATAAGTGTTTAAATACACAAGATCTTCGTTGCTTAATGCTGATCCAAGAATCTGAAAAGGGTAGAAGGCAGCACTGTTCCGCGATCGACGCAACGATACCAGGGAAACGAGGCGATCGATGCGAAATCAATTAGAAAGATAGATTGCGCCAGCTCCAATTACGTTTTCCCCGGCGACAATGATAAATCGTAACGGGGCGTCTATAGCGAGCAACGCTTCGATTATAAAGGTCATCGAGTGAAAGTACGCGGCCAATTAATACCGATCGATACCGCGATCCCCTTCGATAATAATTACTCTCGCGGCGCACGCGCGAAAATCCTAACCTGCGAGTCGTGCGACTGCGACTGCGCAACCGACACGTGACTATCTTTCCATCCAATCAGTCATTTCTGCTCGAAACGTTGGAGGTCCTCGTCAGTCAATGTAAGTCTAAATTAATAATAAAATTGTATTATTAGTCAGTTGGAGACTACATAAGTAGTTATTTACTCTTATAGATTTATTTTCATAACTTCTTGTCTTCTCTTTGTCTTTCACATCTTGTCAAACGACAAGAATCTCTTCTGTTTCATCTTAGTCGAAGAACATGTACTTCGGTAAAATACCTATCTCGATTGTTTTAAAGTGGGAACAATCATTATGTTGGAAGCATACACGTATAATAAAAGCTTGCATTTTTTAGATGCATCGATGCATGCAAAATTAATAAAATTACATTCAGTTTGAGCATCAAATGAATTTCAAGGGAAACAATATTAAGTAAATACTAAATATTTATAAATATCTCCTTTCCCGGTTTTTTTTCTTTCATTTTGGGGCAGAAAGGATGCCCAGGATGACAAAAACTTAGCCCCCGCGCTGGTCGGCGATAACAAAGGGAATTTCTCGAGCGTCCTAGGTCGCGCGAAAATTATAAGCGTTTGGTCCCTGACGAAGGGCTGGAAATTCTGGTCCGAACTTGGAAATCGAAGGGCAGCGGAGCGTGCATCACGAACGACTGCCGCGATAGGATAATCGGAGCGAGAAAAAGGCCAGCGAGCGAGGTGACTCGACTCGACTGCACGCGATCTGGGTCGGCCGATTGCAACAATGCGCTTTGTGCAGCGTGCACCAAGGGAGGAAGGCACAGTCGACATATGCACCGGGTTAGCTGGTCGCTCGCCTACGTGCACGTGCCGCGCAGTTAGCTCTCCGGTTCTCGTTCCGTGCCATTTGTTGCTGCGTTTTCCTCCTTCGATCGTGCTTTCGAAAGCCCCTCTGAGACTCGGTGCTCTCCTGGTCCGTTTATCATCCGGACAGGTCTTCTTGTAAAATTCTCCACAGTCTCTACTTTGATTTCAATAATCGACTAAAATATTCACCGACCGTACTCTGCCTGCCTACTCCTGCCATAAGTTCTGTCGAAGGAGTATATTGGGTCATTGAAAAACGAACATCAGCCCTTTCCACGGACCTGAACATGTCCGTAGCTTGTAGCAGAATCTGCAACTTTGCAAACAACTTCGAGGAGACATACATTCATTGTACTATAGATTCGTCATCTTTCATCAATTGTAAATAATGATATTGTTTAAAACGAAACTACGTTTTTTAGTACCATTCAATATTTTTCTGACTACAGTTTGCAATTAAGATAGTTTCAATCTGCGATATTGAAAACTGATACTCGATCTCCGACTTTTGTAGCAACACGAGGCCGTTTGACAGTGAACACTCCGGTGCTAAATGCCAGTTCGTTCGCACATAAAAATTTATATTTCTCCATATTCCACGGCACTCGGAACGATTCCCCTATCCCGTTGCAATCTTGTTCGAAGATTTCATTCGGTAACGAGTACGTTGACTCCGCTGGAACGTTTCGATGTTTGCAAGAACGGATGCACGGAACGCAACGTTCAATGGGAATCGGAAGATTTACAGCCTGACTTTTCCCTCGGGACGTCAGCGATCGCGGCGTCAAAGTTCTCCGGGGCTGTGTTCTTCCCACGAATTCAATTCCCGATAAGAGCGGCCAGCACACGGCGCTCAGCCAGCCGAGATTTAACTAAGATCCGCGTATTAGTATGCCCGACTAGCATAACATGGTAGAAAACGGTACACGGGACCGCGACAAAGCCCGCCGGAGGTAACTTATGGGTATGAACTCTGCAAAAGGACTTCCTGCATGACCTCTGATCGGGAAACAAGGCCGTGGCCGCGAGCTGGGTCGTTGCACGAACCGGGCGGTTAGCGTAAAATATTCTCATAGTACTCGTTATTGGGTCCTCTCCCTTCATATCGCATGTCAAAATGACGGACAAATCGAGTTAGTGTTTCTCAAACTCTCCTGGCTGCTTGGACGAAGCACACCAGTCAGTCTTATCAACGCTACTCCAAACAAAGACGATATATTAATATAATATATTTCCTTCAACATTTAATGCTTCCACCTGATTATCACTTATTTTGTTCTAACACATTTTAATGACTAAGTAATTTTAAAATATCAGTGTACTAAAAATAGTATTGACTAACACCTCCATGGAAAATCAAAGAACTTTTATAGCGACCATATAAAAATATAATCGTCAAAAAAATAAGTGTATAATACATATATTGTTTTAAATTCTAATACAAAATTCCAGACCGTATCTCTAGAAGTAGAATAGAGTGTTAGAACGTCGCGAGGAAGTAGAATGAGAGGTGTAATAAACTCAACGCGGTAATAAATATTTTCGTCTCTTTATAAAAGACCGCGGAAGATATTAATCGTGTAGTGTGAGAAGCATATGGAATCACAATGCCCAATCTGTCGAAGGTGCAGTGTACGAACATGTGAGAGCAACGGCGATTCAAATATTCATTTCCGTAACCGACGTCTTTCGAACGCGTTTGCTCGCCGTTTTACCAAACACGTTCCTGTAATTTTCACGTCGAACAGGAATCCACGGTTCAGCGAAGAGCTTGCGTACGAGAATGTTTTGTTAGCACAGCCACCGACATGATAAACGGCGGCAGGTATAACAATGGGTTCATTACCGAAAGTTTGGCCGAGCTTGGGCCCTCCTGGCGAATCCTGGGCCCGGCGAAGGGGTCCCGGGTCACTGGCCTCTGGACACGAATGCCCAGCTCGCTGTAACAGCCTTTGCGAAAAGTACACGTGCACCGGGGCACCAATGCACCGAAGCTCTCGATAATACGAAAACAAATCCTATAAAGTCTATTCGTTTTATGGAAAATATTCAAAAAGTTACGAATCTCGATTTTCACGATTCGATAGAAAAACCTAAGAATAAATAATAATAATGACCCGGAAACAGAAGAGTTTGCAATGCAGGACCAATCAACGCAAGAAATTTCCAAAAAATACTATTAGTAACCTAACCTAAAAGTGATCCTAATACTCCAGGACACAGATACAAGTCCCAAACATCTTAAAATGTATCATGAACAAACTCGTAGTCTTTAAATCTGGGCTAGTAGATCTTGTAACAGTATACTATATTTCGATTACATTTGATGCAATAGCCAACATCACAGTGGTTTTGATAGGGAAACCTACGAATAAATAATAATAATGACCCAGAAACAGAAGAGTTTGCAATGCAGGACCAATCAACCCAAGAAATTTCCAAGAAATACTTATACTATTAGCAACCTAGCCTAAAAGGATCCTAAAGTTACCTAGCCTAGTTACCTAAACCAATCTACGAGTCCTAAAAATTCTACCATAATGTTTCACGAACAAACTCGTAGTCTTGGAATCTAGGCTAGTGGACCTTGTTGCAATCGTTACAATAAACAGAAAGTACAACACAATCCAAAAATAATCTACAACAGCAGAGTTTCTGTGAAACCAGTCTTTTGAAAGGGAAAGTAAGAACGGCGATGAGTAATGTTTCCATAAAATAAGAGTCAAAGTTGAAAGTCATCTCGGTGAAGAGGTTCGAGCGTCTGCGCGACGGGAGATTCGGGAAATCCCGAAACGCTGTACCCGACTGGTTGTTCTCGCAGAAGAAAAGGCGATCGCGCCGGTTGACTGTGCTCGTCTCGCCCGGTTCTATTCCTCGCGGCGAGGAATATCATTTCAAGTACGATTCGCGGTTCAACGACCGATCGTTTGCGAAGCCCTTCAAGCCTGGCAGCCAGTCGGACGTCATATCTTAGCCGCGATCGTCTCGGAGAAAACGCTTCGCTTTGGGATTCGCTGTTTTCGTCCCTCTTTCAGTTCCATGTTCGCCAATGACGCTGAAACGTCCGTCGTCGTAAAGATGGGTCTTAACGCAATATTACTTGGGCAAACTGGCGTAAACTAGCGTAAACTAGAGCAAACGAGCGTGACGCGGTTGGCGAGCAAAGTGGCTTCCCTCCATTGTGCGCTCGCCGATTTTGACCAACTGCCGCGCGTGCCATTTTAACTCGGAGCCGAAGCTTCGATTCCCGTCTTTTACAGAGTCGAGCCCGGATCCCGTGGGCTTAAGGAAACCATCTTGGTCTTTAAAGAGGCGGCATAAAGATCCGCAACTTTTTTTCTTGCGAACTTGGAGGATACTCGTGTTTTTGTGGCTGGTTTCGGTTTCCAGGGCCGGCAGATGGCGCGTCACGATTCGTAAAGGAAGTCCTTTATTGGCTGTTAATGTCGTCGCGTGGCCGCAAAGGTACTCGCACACGTTGCAATCGAGCTACGTAAAAATACGCTCTCACTATTGTCCCAGTGCCGAGACGATGCCCTTACGTTCCCGTATGAATATGACTATGATGATACCCGGAGCGTGTGGGACGCTTTGTTCCTCCTCGTCGGTCTGTCTCACCCCGCAGTGGCGTAAGACTCGCCAGAAACTCGCGCGCCTTTGATATCTGGTGTATCGTTGCTCGATGTAGCTAGTATCGCGCAAGAAAGCAGAAAAATAAAAAATCGCGTCGGGATGTTTTCTGCATTTCGTTCGTCGATCGGTTTAAAAATCTCGCTTCTCGTTTATCCTTTTTAACCTGTCGCGGTTGCCCCACGCGTTGGAATGCAGTAAAACTCGACTCTTGCTCGATCGAACATAAATTTACGATGCGTTTAGGTTAGGCACAGCCTCGCCTCTTGCATCACGCATTTGTCTATGTACATTCTTTTCTATGGTGTAACGAAGACGCTTTTATAGTTACGCTACTGCGAATAAGATGTAGAGTTTGTGCGGTTTATTGTGTGCGTTACTGCGCGTGCAAAATCTCAAAGAAAAGAAATAAAAATACGGTCGTGATCGTCGAGCCCAATGTTTATTATCGAGAAATCGAGGTTATATCGTGGTCGATGGGAGGATGTTGGCGATGGCACGAAAAATTGCGACGAGTCTGGCGGCAACATTGTTTCCGGAAAAAATAAACGTATGCACGCCCATTGTGCGAATACGACCGACAGAACACCACCAGAAGGGTTTTTGTTCCGACGTATGGCGGAACATATGCGCAGACCAGCGACGCGACGGTCCTCTCTCGCCTTTGTCGTTGCAACGAAAAGGAACACGTGACTTCGGTAAAAATGCCAGACCCTTTTTACTCTCGACGAAAACATCCTAAAGAAAGCACGACCGTCGTAACTGTCGCTTTTCGTTGCCGGCGAGAAAATATTCCATTCCTTTCATCCTCCACGATAACAAGAAAATTCGCGCTACCGTCCAGAGAGGTTAAAAAGCCTCGATCGGTGACAACTTGTTTCGGAATGTTATTTTAAAGTCGTATTACTCGTTTGATATTCTTCTGTCGTTATTGGAACTGTCGAAATATGTTAATGTACTACGGTGGACTGCAAATAACGATACACATACATGTTTAATATTAAATATACACTCTTTCTTTACTGGAACAATACTTCTATATTCTTCAGACATTCTTCTTTGGTAACATTTTCACAAAATGGAGATTATATACTTTGACAAATAATGTTTTTATTAGGTATATTATAATAATAATTCTGTGAGAAAATAAAGTGGAAATTAACATCTTCATGTATAAATAATTATGCACGTTTTTATAATTTTATGTTCGCTCTGTTAACGAGAGAAAATTGTTTCAAGAAATTAATTAACTTGTATAAAAGTATTTTAAATCACGAATATTATTCACATGTTTGTTTCATTAGTATTATAACGCGTAAAGTTGATAATTTTAATCTGAAAATAATTTACGAAGTTCGAGACTGTTTGGCTCTTTGTTCGATATTCGGTAAAAATTGTAAGCCAACTGGTAATTATTAATAACGCAAGGGAGGCGCCGCGATTGTCCGCGAGTGGAAATTTTGCAGAATGATCACCGAATGAATTATTTCGTCGCGAGCCGCGCGTAATTACCACGTACGGGTTAGTGATAAATAATTTGCAAATATGCCACGTGCAGCGACAACATTGTGCACAGGGGCGGATCGCGGCGCCGATAGTCGCCACGAGATTTATCGATGCGTTCGATTGCCGTTGCCAAAGTCGACCTCGAGCCCGCGTCTTTGTCTCGGTTCATCTTTTTCACGAACAAAATAACCTGAACGTCGACGAGCATCGCTCTATTAACTCCCCTGTCTCGTTCTATCGTTGACGTGGAATCATACGTTCCGATCGGATCGATGGTGTTTCCTCGCGACGAGATTTATCGATTCAATTTGTCGACAGAATTTCTCGTCGAAACTTTCGACGAGCGGATCCGTTTAAGGCTATAGCAATTAAAGATCAAACATCGAGATTGAAAAGCTGCTGGCCTCGGATCTTTTTTCGTTCGTGTTACATCTGCAAACAGATTTGTTAAATAGAATTGTTGTTCGAACGTTCGACGTGTTTGAACGAACTTGGTAAATATCGTATAAACGAAAAAATTGAAAATTGAAATTGATGAGATTTCTGTGGTCGTCGACTCCTTAGGTTAGGTTAGGTTATACCACAATTCTACAGATATATCGTGTTTCTTCGATTCATCCACAATTTTAACTAAATATTTTGCTTCAACTGGAGGCAGGATAATTCTATTATTATCAAACGATAATTTTGAAATATCCAATCGTCGAGTTGAATTTTAAAACCACTTGCATTCCCGCCATTTCTCGTAACTAATTTTCGTATCTTCGCGAGGATCCTTCTCGAAAGGACGAAGGAAGGGAATCGGTAAGGAATAAATTAAAGAAAGAGAAGGGTCACACTTAAGAGACAAAGCATAAAAAAAGGTCGATCCTTGGGGAGGAAAGCTATCGATAAGTTAGGTTGACAAAAACCTCGGGCGCTTCGGTCCTTTTTATCGACAAACGAATTTAGTCGAGTGCATAAAACACCGCTTTAAATCTTTGGAACTTAATAATCAGTTTGTGCGCTCGTAATTCTTAACCGGGAATCCCCGAGTGGAAGCAGGGGATGCTAAAGGTGTAACGGGGAAGGTGAAATGCCGTATGATGGCGTGTCGTTGCGTTGCTCGAGCCAGGAAGACCAGGAGAACATGATTTCGGAACGAGTCTCCTGTTCCTCTGCTTCTGCCAATTTCTTCCGTTTAAACAGGAGAAGTTCGCCTCCATTTAGAAAAATATTACATTACAGATTTCTTCGAAGCATGTAATTTATTCTAAGTCTCTCAGCTATAATTAATTATTTAAAGCGTTAAGAAATGTAGTCTAGCTTAAAATATTATATCGGTGAATTTTGCTGTCGTTTTTACGATACTGTTCCTATTAAACAGTGAAAAAGAGTTTTCCTAAAAACTTAATTCTCCACAAACTATATCTTAATTGTATATAATTGAAAACATGTATTGCAACGAATAAGTTCACTGCAGTTTTTTAATTTTTACCGAACTTTCCAATTCCTCTCTCGACTGTAGCCCGATTTTCATCCGAAATTCGAAGCGACCGAATTAAAATGGCGCGCGAGTCCCGGGTATCTCGTCTGAAAGGGGCAGAGCCGCTGGATGCGGTTGGCCGTTATTAGAAGTTATTACGCCGACGGTATTACGTACCGACGGCAATCGTAAACGAGGGATTTTAATTGCCCCTTCGAT
Source organism: Colletes gigas (assembly GCF_013123115.1). NCBI lineage: Eukaryota > Metazoa > Arthropoda > Insecta > Hymenoptera > Colletidae > Colletes > Colletes gigas. The sequence goes on from NW_025106648.1 coordinate 1,719,327, forward strand.
AAAAACATCCTCCGATGAAGACGTTCTGGCTTGTCGAGCTGCTCCTCGCGTCGGGCCAGCGACGCCATGGGACTCGAATTGCCATGAACAGGCAGAATCCACCGTCCCATAAATCATACCGATAACGATCCAATTCTGCCACGGAATCGTAATATTTCATTATTTATTTTATGCGGTCTTTCATATATTACGCGTTCGAGTACGGCCAGGGGACGCTTTAACGCCGCGGCGGCCACTGAAATTCTTGATGTTTCAATTGAATTTCAAACGGAGCGTAAAGCGCCGCCCTCCATCCGGGAGCACGGCTGGCTGTATGTCTGGGGGCCGTTTATTACGGCGCCGGGGAGATTATGAATTCAAGTACGCGGCCGCGGTGGAAATTGAGTCGTTGTAAAACGAGAAATCGTAACAGTTCAACGGGGATGGCGAACAAAAACTTTGGTATCGCTTACGATCTTAATCTCCGCCGCTCGATGTCTGTATCGAAACATCACGCAAAACGAAAAAGACGTAAACCAACACACGATACTAAAAACCATTTTGTATCGTAAATCTGAAAAACATCCGAGCGTCGAGAGGTATCGGCAATTTCAACTTTCCTCAAACTCCCAACTATAATAGAGGGGAGATTGAGGCTTTGTTGGTTAGGCACACCGATTTGGCCGTAACGTAATAGCGAAAGCCTGCTCTCTCATATGCATTGCCATTGTAGGCGATCTCGTAGAATTTGTAGAAGGGTAGAAAAGGAAAGAAGAGGGCAGCGTTTCGTTCGGGGTCTGCTAGTGGACTCATCGAGTAAGGCTTTCTAGCAGGCCCTGCCTTGAACGACTGGATATTGAGAAGTCGGTCGAGCGCTTGTGAGAGCGTGATCCCTCTGGTGGTGAGCATGGGAGATGACGCCACAGTCATTATTGGTTAAATCGCTCGCAACTACCATTCCATCGCGTGACAAAGGACACGAACGAAACGTATAGCGACAGAGTAGAATAGGACAAGATCGAGATACAGACAAATACTAATCCTGAATAGAAGAAATCTTTAATTCCGTCGCCTTCTGTGGTTTCATCGAAACACGCAAGCACAGAAGCATCGACGAGTTCCACCATTCGTAACCACCATGTGAATCCCCGGACAGCCAATCGGTTTGCCTGGACGCATTGTTTCCCACGTGAGGTACGTAACCATCGGTATCACGGGGGCCGCCCGGCGTTCTGCATCGGTAATTTGCATGACCGATGATCGGGCAGTGGTGCAGCACAGTGACTAGGTGCATCGTCATTACGCACTGGCCAGATACGATCAAACTGTCGGTAATGATAGTCGCGCGATCTGGCGCGCGTACGCGGAGCCTGGGTCGCGTTTATTAAATTACGTCAAATTATTGGTACGCTGCGAGGGCTGATTATCAAGGATGCCCTAGGATCATGCACGCATGGTAGTTCGAACACGAAGGTCTCGGTCGTCTTCTACTTTTCCCGATTGCTACGGGTCCCTCGTAGCGTTGGTAAAGACGGGAGCTCGAAGGGTACGTTCTGGGTGGGCGGAGCCCCCTCGTCCCCTACGCTATTGGTTAAAATACTTGACGCCACGACGTATGCGAATGCACGTGATCCATTAACCGAATCACCCATTGGTCAATATACTTTTCCAAACTACTCGGTGTTATAATTTAGTGTAAATTGGTGTCTGTATAAATAAATAAATAGAATAGAAATGTAGATCAAGATGTAACAAGGATGTTAAATTAAGAAACTAATTGTCTGTTTTCAGATTCGAACCGACGAAGGGCTGAAGAAGGCAAAGAGCGGCCCGGATGGGGCGCCATGGATCTCCGATGTCTTCGACTAATCAAAACTCGTAGCCAGAGCTCAAGCAACAACGCGGAGACGGACCACGGTCCGTCGACGATCCCACCATTTGTCCCTTTAATTAATTCACCGCGACAGCCATTCGAATCGTAGCTTTCGAACAACGGGGCGAACCATTTCGACGTGGTCGCACTTTTCTGCGAGAAATTAAAGCATGCGCACGCGTGAACGAGCTAGAGAACAGAGAGAGAGAGATGCTGCGTGCTTTTCAGCGATTGTCTGAGCGAATTATCTGAATGAACAGAGAAAGAAGGTTTGCGAAACGCTCGTCGCGCGGGGGTAACGAAGACCTACGGTAGTTCCCTCTTTCAAGAAACGAAAGCGGGGTAGCAATTTTTGTCCGAGGAGATTCCGTTGCTCGAATCCGGGGTTAAAAGTGTTGCATGAAAGCGGCAATTACTGTATCTAGACGGAAGAAGAAGGTTACGATCAGAAGCAAGAGGCCTCTGTGGATGCTAAGTCCTGGTTCTGTTCTCGAAGATGGAATGAACTGTCGATGATGCAACAAGAGGAAACGGAAAAAAAGCAATTGTTCCTTCAGATCCTCCTACAGAAGGCTTTAGAGAACGGTTGCCTTCGCGTGAAAGGTGTAAGAAATTATTCAAAATAAACTTTGCAACTACAGAGCGCCTCTTGCGATCGGTGTTCAACCCCAGGTTCGATTCCTTGGCGGGGGTTGGGAGCAAGCTCGACGAATTTAGCGATCGAAACGATTGTAACAGCGGGCAGGATGACGCTGACGTGAAAAGCGAAGAGGGTCCATCTCGATCCGGCGAGATTGCACGCGAGCGTAGAGAGGACTTTACGGATCACGAGACTGCTTCTCAGGAAGGGGAAAAATCGACGGGAGAATTTGAACGAACGTGGACGTGTAGCCGTCGACTTCGGGGGGGCGTAGATCTCGTGACGTAGTGATCACAGAATCGCCAAGGCACGCTAACTTAGCAGAGCGATATTCCACGCTGAAACGCGCCGTTAGTTTAATCTACTAGGGAGCGTAAGTTAAGGATACGAATGCCATAATAATGACCAAGTTCTGTGGTTGTACTTAAGTCATACTTTTACACTTTACTGTTTACATTATTAAGGGCTAATTAAGTACGTAAGTTGCATAATATTCCATTGACGGAGTGTCTTGTATCGAGTTAATGTTAGGCCTCTGTTTCTGTTTTTTTTTGTCGTCGTTTGCATCGATGGTTCCGGGGAATCCCGCGAAGCGCTCGTCGTACTCGCTGGTTGGAAATTCGACGAGAAGAGATATTTGTGCCTTTTGAAGAACGCTACACGAGATTGATGTATCTTTGCGTAAGAATTGATTTTAATCCTCGACCGGCGAAACAACCCACGCTGTGCCTTTGTAGCTCTCCGATCGGTTACGATAGTCCTCCGTCAGAGTCTACGCGTACCCTAACCTCGAAACGTATCGTCAGCTAGGAACTCCTTGCATCGATTTTTATAGCCCCCTCCGCGCCAACAATCGCGTAACGAGTAATTCCCTAGCGCCGGTCGAGGATCCAGCGAGTCGATGTGGCGATTTGCGCTAATCGTTGCATTTACATCCGTCCCGGCGATCCCAGGAACGTCGACGAAGGCCTGTGACACCCGAAAGAACCGCTTAACGAACTCTTTATCGGAAGTCAGGTATCGAGACCGCCTGTCGGTTAATGGTCCCGGCCACACGACGCGCTCTGGACCTTGGTCTCACTTTTGTGATTATTATTTAAGTACATGTTAAGCGTATGTTAGGCTAGGTTAGGCTTTTTACAATATTTCCTTTATGTTCTTGAGAAATTTTCGTTGTCCTTCTTTTCTCGCCCGAGAACAAATCGCACGTGTATCCTTCACGACCGGATAATACATCGAACGCCCGACAGATGGCGCGTAGTTTCGCGGAACCCAAGCGAGAAAAGAGCCGTGCATTTATATATTTACAAATCCGACCAAGATTTCGGAGGACGATTTTACCCCCCTCCACCTTGGAGTCCGAGGTGACACGCTGTTCATCGAGACAGTGTCACGATAGGAACACGTTTAATCCGTACGACGTACTAGCTCTTACAAGCTCTGTAACATAAGTTTCTAGCCGTAACGTCAAGAAGGTGTAGATTTCTGATTCTCATGATAAACATTCTATTTTGCGTAATGAAACTGAGAAAGAAGGCACTCGGTCCCCTTTACGACGAAACTCCGTGCGTACGCCGTATGCCGAGGTTCGCCGACATTTTGCCAAGAGAACGTATTGCAGTGCTGCCAGTGTTTACTGTATCGTATGAAAAATCCCCTGCACACCGTCCCACCAATCCATCTCGCCATCCGTTTTCTTACCGCCATCGTTATCACGATTTATGTCCTTCCCAAGTTTATCCTCGTTAAGTCTAGTTATTCGCATTGGGCATTGGATGCAACATTGTCCCGCATCTTTGCGTTGCATTTCATCGACGCGAGGTGGCGCGTCGGTTCTCCAACGATGGGTTCGTGTTTTTTTTTTTTAATGGCGAAATGCTCGAATGCGTAAGGGTCGAGGATCGTTGTGCCTTCGAATGCGCACGTTGATATGTTTAACGATTGTAACGAGGGCAGACATCCACTTTGTGATTCCGTAAGCAGTTGTTCAGTGTTTTTTTTTTTATACTTCCCTTAATGCTTATCTAGGATAGCTTGTGTACCCTAAAGAGTGTTTCAATAAAATTGACAATGAAATCAATCTGTTCTGTTAATGAATTAAAAAGCTTTCTGCGCATCCAGTGACACGAGAGGAGGGAAAGTCATCGAACCCCATTTACTATTCCAATTCCAATCCCAATCCCATGAATAATTTACGAAGGAAACTGACTGTAAAGTGTAATAGATGTCTGACTGTTAATGGACTAAACTACTTATTCTTAGATTGCAGGCAAAACGTAATCGACAGATGTCGCCACTAGTTTCTGTATATCAACATGCAGATGCACATTTCTATCACAGACGAGATATACGATTAATGTGTTCCTATTAACACTCTCTTTCCATACGTAGGTACAAACTTATATCACAGACTAGGTATACGAATAGACCTTATGAACTTTCGAGGCTCAATCTGGCTGCCATACCGACTTGCAAATTCGGAGGTGATTTTAGCGTCCTCTTCTCATGGATGGCGGTAAGTTGAGAAACTAATCACTTTATTAGTATTGATGGGCAGACAACTGTAGTGGGTGCGTAAATAGGAAATTGTTTAAACATCGAATCAGAATAATAAACGCTTCCCGAGACAAAACTTGAGTTCTTCCGTATTTTATAAGATCCGCGCTAATAAATAAGCAACCGGCCAAAAGGTAGAGAAAGGGCTGCCATCTAGCGTCGAAGATAGCGAACTATTTCACGACAAACTTGGACGTTTTCCCACCAGGTTTTCTTACATTGTATTTTCGGGAAAAGAATTCTTTCCTCGAAAATGCGTAGTATTTCGAGGGTATGTGTATTCACCAAAAATGATTGTAAACGACCCCCGCAACTAAAAATAATTTTCTCAGAATGATCTGAAACAGTTTTATGACCTAATTTGACCTTTTTATACCTAAATTGCCATAAATCTGACGGAAAGGAATGGTTGACGGGAGTAGCTGAATGAAATCACAGTCACTCCACAAACAGTCTAATATAAATAATTATCGATACAATCGTATACAAGAGCACTTAAATAGGAGGGGATAGGTTTCTAATCGGCTTGACAAGTTCGTGACAGAAAGTAAACGTTCGGTGTGTTCAAAGTATTTAATCGACTAGATGTGACTTTAGCCTTCGATATACAAGTTAGATTTTCAAATAGAGAGGTAATAGCTGGTAAAATGTTCACTCGAACCCCTAGGCGTACGATGAGAGAAAAAGCACACAGCTCGCGTGACGTGATTAGTAGAAGTTATTTATTATTACCTCGTCGTATTCGTTGTACATGATATAATAAACCTATCGTAATCGCAAAGTATCAATGTATCGTACAATCTCATCCCGTCCGACGAAACAAATTTCTTCGAATCCGCGATACGGATCCAAGGGCGTTTTACAAACCCGATCGTAAAGTTACCCTGAACAGGCGTACTCCCACGTGGAGCAAAAGTATTTTCGTAAACAAACTTGTGCAGACAAAGAATCGTTATTCAACGGCGTATTCTCCTCAATGGACAGAAACCAATCACACCTCACGTATCGAGTCACGCAGTCACGCGGTCCACAACCGCGACCAATCGCACACGAATACTTACGTGTATCGTTTTTCGTCGCGATACACGTGGGATCACAGTAAAATCGCGAAAATTTTTTTTTTCTTTTCTTTTTTTTTTTTTTTCTTTTATTCTTATTATTCGTCGCCGCCTTATAGTTAAGATCATCTTGTTCCACATTTTTTTTGTTTCAGCGAGTACGAAGGGACGTATTGTAAGTATACGCCGTCCGGGTCCTTAAAAATCTACGTTACCGATCGCGCCTGCGCAATCGTCCTAGCTATTGTCTGTATGCAACAAGCGTATATTGACTATACGTTTTTTTATTTGATATTTTCGTTAAGTTTTTTTTTTATTTATTTGTACTACAATGCCAATTCACGCTACTCGTCCTCGTTCTAAAAACTTCTACGGGCACCTAAGAAAGATTTGATTAAGCTTTCCCCGCGTATTCCGACGAATCTACCCTCTCCCTGCGTATCCCCAAAAAATTCGGAGATCCATCCGGTTTAACAACGAATAGAATATAAATTCAAAATTTAAACAGCGATCCTGTCTTTGCAAACGTTTTCGTAATCATTATTGTGCGACATCTGAATCCCGAAGAGAAAGAATAAGAAGAACAAGTTCGATCGCGCATCTCCGAGCGGAGCAAAACGAAAAAACCTCGTCGCCATTTAAGTTTCAAAGTCATAATTCATCCGTTCACGCTCACGACACGGACAATCCAGGCAAGGATATGTAATTATCAAACGTGTGAATTGTAATTGATAAAAGACTTGGAGATTACGTTACAGTAGCCTCTACCGTCGAGTTCCGGTCTCGCCTAAATTTATTTCAAAGAGCAGCATTTTCAAAGAAGTGTCTATCGAGAAGTATTCGCGAACGCGTTCGCATCGTCCTTGTGATATAATACGGCAATCGTTCGAATATCACAGTTTATCGAGTATATATGATATGTAGTCAGCGATTCGATCGATAAGTCGTTCGATAGTAATAAAAATTGTCTCGCGGTGTGTCTATTTACATGCAAATGTTCGTTCCGTTTCTCGTTGGTCGAGCGGACGCGATATATAATAACGTTTCGCTGAACGTCGGATGAAATATATGTAAAGTCGAAAAATACAAACTGGCCAGAGGCGTAACTAGACGGGTGTGCAGCCCGTAAGCGTACAAGATTCTCGTTGAGATTTCCCTAAAGCGTATACGAAGCTGCCTCCGTTACGATTTCGTTTCTTCGACAGAGATCACAGCTCTCCGATTCATCGACCAGGGCACTCGTTTCGCGAGATCTGCTGGATTCGTACGATAACGTCGACCAGACTTACCGGCAACCGGGACAAAATGGCCGACAAAACGTAGAAGAATAAGTCCAACGACTTGACATCGACGTTTGAATAATGTCGTTTGTAATACAATTTGTTATCAGTAGTAGAATCTGTTTGTAACGAAATTTACTCAAGTATCCGTTTCAAAACAAGCGACATTATTCGTATTTATCTTTGGTATAAGTATTTAGTTTGATGGCCTTTACAGTATCTAACAAATTGTATGCTTCAAGTTTTGCCAAAGTCGTATGGAAATGGACGTGGAAAAATATGTTTATTTAACCGTAATAATGAACTTAACCTTAATTTAAATAGTTTCAGATACGAATCTTTAATTAGAAGATAATATTGTATTAATTTTTTGTATGCTTTTTCAGGACTTAATTGACTACATATTACTCTAGGAAGCGTCAATATGTTAGAATCAAACAGATTGGGGAAAAGTATGTGAAGCGCCTGGTACTGCTTGGTACGTGCGAGAAATACACGGTACGAAATAAAAATAACTCGCAGTGCATCGTGGTGCCTTCACTCTTCGTCTATTTCATTACTGTCAACCATTTTGCCTCGGTGTCTGGCGACTCCGCCGATAAAGATGCAAGCGGCGTGTTATGACACGCGAACCTCGTGGCGCCGCGATGGTGGCGCGACGGTGATGTAAGAAAATAAGTGACTTTATAGAACCGGAAACGAGAAGATCGTATCGCACTGATTGGCGGGCTACCGGTGTCGCGGGCAGGCTTTACGATTGCACGAAACGAGCCTTCGAACGATTCTGCCTCGTCTCGCCCGGAAATCGCTATGTAGTACATTGTTGGGCAGCCTTTATTTCCGCACGACGAACATTAACTTTAAATTCGTTCGTAACCTAACTTTTGCTCGATGCTTTGCTGGCTTACAGTCCACGAATGAATCCTTATTTACGACCGAAACGTAAACGAAAGCTAGCCAACGAATTTAACAATTTTATTCGCCGTTCGAAAATTAAATTTTCCCAACTTTCCTTATGCGACAACTTTTGTTTCCATGAGACGACCAAGTGGAGCAAAACGAAACAACGTGACTGTAACAGAACCGCTGTTATATGTATAAATAGCAACGAACCATTTCTAAATTCTATGTACATCGTATTAACAAAAAGAAAAGGTATAAAATAAAATATACTGTTCACATTCGATATCGTCTCATGGAACGTGCTATATCTTATCGACTAGAGCAGGATTTCCCAAAGTGCTCACAACGAATGACAAATCAATCGAGTCGAAAGCACAGTGTGGCACATGATCGACAAAGTTTGGGAATCCCTGGACTAGAGTGTCGAAGACTACGTTAGTCAACAACCCGCGCTGGCGCTGCGCGCGCATCGCAAACGGTCCTTCGGCGCGCAATTCGAAATTCGTTCTCCGACCACGAATCTCACAGGGTTGCCCTGCCCAATTGCATCCTGGCGTCGTTGGCGCGTCGTCGACGTTTCTTGACGAATCAGAAACACACCGAGGGCCTGTAGAGACCCGTGTATCCGCAAAGTCGGGCGCGCAACGCTGGCAACAGTATGGCCGCCGCGGAAAGATTGTCTTGCAGCTGCGAGCACTCGCAGATCAGTAGGTACATCTTGTCGCCCTGTGACATGGATTTGTGCAGCGTGATGCGTCTCAGGCCCACCGACTTCGGCAAATATCGGTACATCATACGGGCGCCTGCAATAAATCAAGTTTTCATGTTGTAGTTTCAGGTTATGTATCTTACAAAGAGACTGTAGGGTAGTGGAAATCGCTTTTGAAACGGATGTAGTAAACATATTAATAACCTACTAGCGTTTCAAAAGTGATTTCCACTATCGTAAGGTCCCCTTGTTAACGTATTGCTCTCTCCACCTTGACGCTCTTCGCCCCATACCAATATCTCGTAAACGGTTCAAGTCATAAAAAAGTTCAACGAGAGAAATTTACATGACTTTTGGGGGGTCCTGTCGATTAGATGGAAAAGAGAGGACAGGGAGAGTGTTTCGTCCCGGGTCTGCTAACTCGTCGATAAGGCATCCTAGCAGACCCTGCCTTAGACGTCAGGATATTGGGAGTTATTTGACGTTCGTATATGTATATGCAGAGGGAAGGTCGGAGTGCTTGCGAGAGGAACAGTACCCTCTGGCGACAACTACGGAAGCCGATGGACCCCACAACTTTAAGCCATTACTTTTTTTTTATTCTTGACCACCCCGAGTCACAAAGGTCGACTTAGTTTTCCAGCCAGTAGAGGTAAATTGCAATTAAAACGATATCGTTGGAGTCCCATATCTATCTAAGCATTGTTGGAACTCCAAGTTGGGACAGTGTGGTTAGAGATAGAGAAATAGAGTTACCGGTCCAGTAGAGCCAGTTCTGTTCGAACTTGAGGCCGTCGTCGCCCTCGAACACTTTAAAAATCGAGACAATGTAGCCAGTGGACGGAATCGGTGGTCTTACACCAGGTGGCTCCAATGGCGGCCTCGCGATGGTCGCCACCTCGTTGAACAGGTCCAGCGTGTGGCTGGCCGCGTATCGCAGATCGCGTGGATCGAACTTCCTCAGAGCAGCGCATTGAACCTCGTTATAAAAGTCCACGGGATCCGTGTTCTGTTTGTTGATTAGGTAGTAGGTGATGAACGGGAAATCCGCTGAAAGTATTCGAGTATCGGGTTAACGACGGGGAACAATGAGAGACGTCTCGTTAAGGGATGACGAAGCGTCCAATTTAGCATCGCGTCCACCGAGATCCCCTGTCCGCGGTTTCGACAACCGACGAGGCGCGTTGGATCGCGTTACAAGCGAGGCGTGGTCGGTTCTAATCTATTACAAGGCGACGTCGAATTACCATTTTTCTCCATGTTCGTGAGCAGAATGCTCTGGGAGGCGGAGGGTGCTATTTCGGCGACCAACTCGGCCGCAGTGTCCCGTTGCAGAACCAACGGACGGGAAACGGGAGTCTCGATTAAAGGATCCAGCGGCTCCAGGGGCGTCATGAAATGCGCCAGAACACATTGCTTCGGGTCCTCGACCTCCAGGACCGACAGCGGGCTGCCTGGTCTCTTTTTATCCGCGATCGGGGCGTGCTGGAACGAGTTGGAATAAAGCTGTGATTGGAAAAAGACAAATTAATTCGCTCCTCCGTTTGACTACCAGCCACGGCTATTATCGTTCATTCATCAGGACAGTCCAATAATTCCTACTCTTTCGTCGTAAAAGTCAAAGGGCTGGCCATGTGCTCGAGGCATTAGGGCTGTGCAAAAGATTATTATAGATCTCTTTATTAATCTCGCTCCAAGAATTCATTTTAAACTACTGTGACGAATTGAATAAATTGAAACTTGTTTTAATGTTTAGGGTTTTAAAATTGACTACCTAGGATATTAAAGTAGAATTCGCAAAAATGAACGTGAATGAAGAGTGTTTGTATCAAGGGGATGAAACTTTTTCAAACTGGGCGGCTCGATAACTCAGTCAATTTTCATCCGATTTACTCAAAATTTGGTATGATGATTCCTAATACTATTCTCTTTGGTTGCGCCCACGGAATTTTCGATCGAATAATTAGTTTCGACGTGGTGTTAAAAGAAATATAGACTTTCTCACAGGTTTTCGGCATCTTTTCTTCAAAGTTCCTCCATTTTATAATAAATTATTATAGTTGTACAATTGAAGCTACTGTCTTATAGCTTAAGAGAATTGCATGATTTCTTGTTTTAGAATTTGCAGTAAAATATTACTATTATGTCTATAATAATTAATATTTTTATACGAAATTTTTACAGCAAGTAGTTCAAGAAATGTACCTTCAAGAACATTAAACATTTATTAGAAAAAGTTTCAAAGTCACCCTCCAAAAAATTCTTGAAAATTGCTTTTATTCTCAGCCATGACAATGGTTTCCAACCCTTAATAGAAACAATTACTTCGATGCAATTTTCTTGGTAATTTCCTTGTACGTAATTTTCATTCACAAAAACCGTTTAAAGAACTTCCTTGTACGTCCAACAGTTTTAAAGATCGGAAGATTGAAACTTTAAAGGGTAGCAATACTTATTCGCTCTAGGAACTTGCGAAACGTCAAAATGGAGGACGTTTCGTGGATGTTCCTTGACAGTTGACTCTCATAAGATATCAAATGTGTCAACCGTGACTAGTCACTCGTTACAAGTTTGTTTCCAAGTTCTATATATCTAATTTAGCGAAATTAATTAGTTTTATATTTTTTTATAATAGGAAAACGATGCGATTCTTTTCAATATGACTGAATTTGAATTCCATCCAAAGACACTCCCTCTGGTAAGCGCGGACCGATCTGATAGAATGAAATAATAGGGAAAACAGGATATTTTTACTCGTTAGTCGCGGTACATGCGTTATTTCCGTTACGTTAGTACGTCACTCGTTGGACATGCGTTTGTTGTTCTTCGCCTCGGTGGCCACACTTTTGTCTATTTTTAAGCGTCTGAGGCCGTCCAGCAAGGTCACCGCTGGTCGCGGTTAATCGCGACTCTAAGGCCAATAACTCGAGCATTCTGGTTTCAGCAGGTGCATTCACGATTAACGTAGTTTTATGCAGATCATTCTCCGTGCGCTGGAAAATTCTGTCCAACGAACAGGGTGAGTTGCCAAAATCGTAGCGCTTCGAACGCTTCGTTTTGTACTGGGTGACTCTAGTCACTGGGCCGGAAAAAAATTTTGTGTGATTTCATAACCCTTATTATCCTATAACACTTATACAATAGCATAAAATCAATATTATAGGAGATACGTCAGGTTTTCTTGGATAGAAAAGTGTATTAAAATTAAAAGCTAAAGTGTGTTTGTGCAGTTTTGTTTCTGTTAAAAAGGGGCTGAACAACCGAACAATGGAAAAGTATCGAGAACAGTGCAAGGAACTGTTTAGAATGCAATCGGAGTTCGAGCAGTTGCAATATTAAAGATAAAATGAAGTATCTCATAAAATATTGAGTTTTTGATTACCCAATGAATCGATTTATGCGAAGAAAACGAGGAGCCTCCGGTTGAAGAGAAAAATTCAATTGCACTTGGAAAAGGTCAGGTTATAGAATAATATAGATTATTTAACCACGCAACATTTTATTATAATATCCTAGCCCAGTTTATAGACACTTCTTATTTGGTACTAATTCGCTCTCAAATTAATATCGAAGCAAAAACAAAACTTTTTAGTAAATTATTTTCGAAAGTCTAATGCCAAGCCTCGTATATTGAAATTGATATCGAACGAGTTCTAATTTTTACGAACGTGGCAGCGCTAAATTAATTTTACTTTAAAAAGTATAATATTTAAGATCTTTGATGGCCTCGTAGACTTTACAAAATTTTCAAAGCAGGCAAAGGTCTTTTGCAAAGGGTTACGGGACTCTTTGAGTTCTCATACACGATTCAAGATGTCTTCGAAAGCTTAAACAATAGTTAAATAGAAGCTTAAATGCAAATTAGTGCGAAATAAATTAGACGTACCGGTACACCTGCTGGCAAAAAGCGTTCGAGAGACGCGAGGGGGATGATGAAACAGTCTCGGTCCAACGTGGCCAAAGAAATTGGTTCCCCGCGGGGTGGACTGTTCCCGGAAACCACGAGTGGCGTGTACGCGCCGGATGTCCGGTTGCCGCTGAAGGAAACCTATGAGCATCGTTTGAATCAATTAATTCCCACGGACTCGCAATAGATTTATGACAAAATGTTATTTACTGCTTGCAACGATAAAATCATGTAAATTATACAGGTGGAAATAATTTTACGAAAGAATTTCTCAGTTTTTCTCAAAGTTGCACAGTTTTAAGAGACATATGTAGCCCTGGAAAGACTTTTAAATATTTTTTCTTTCGTTCTAATCGAACAGACGAAAATAAATTCAACGATCTTCTAAACCATCAATAGATCATTCAACGCATTACAATTTGAGGAACTTTTTTACACAACAATTAATAACTTTTGGACGATGTGTATCAAATGCAATGGCTGAAAATAATTATAGGTTTACTATTCTCTGTGAACATTCTTGTTGCACCACTTAGTTGAGTTGGAGCAGTCTAAACATTAAAACGTAACTTCTTCAAAAATTTGTAAAAAATCATAATATTAATAGAGCGAAATAATTTTAGGTTTAAGATATTCTTTGTAAGAATGATGTAAATTTTGGATTTTTTTCTCGAAGTTAATGTAGAACTATAATTTCTAAATATTTTGTATTCAATTTTAGATTAAATTGAGCCTTCATAGCATAATGGACTGCGGGAAACGTTTAACTGATTTTGAAAAGTTCAAGTTATTTTTTTTAAAGGATATGAGCCTTTCGAACTGAAAAATTACGAATAATATTGTAAAATTAGGAGAAAAATATGGCAGTGAAGAGTCTACGTGTCCTTCAGGAAGACTTTCTAGGAAAGATCGAGGAGAAATCTTTCAAGAAACTCGAAAAAATGAACTCAATACAAGTCAAATAAAAACTAAATTAGACTTGAGAGTAACTGCTCGACATGTTCGACAAGTCTTAAACTCAAGTGGAACTATATATTATGAAAAACGAGCGAAAAAACCTCCTCTAAGAGAACTTCGTAAAGCGGAAGTGGGTTTAAAAATGGAGAACAGTGTTTTTGAACAAAAATGTTGAAGAAAATGCAGCTTTATGATATAAAATTACAGTAAATCTGATGTCAATAAAATGAATCTATTACTTCGGTCACTGTATACAGGGTGTTCGCGTTAAATTTGACCAGCATTTTTCTCGCAAACAGTAAGTACATGAAAAAAACGAAAGAGGGAAAAGTTTAAATATTTTTATGTACAATAAGATGAATGATACTAATTTCTTATACTTGCAATATTTTTCGAGAAACGAACGGGACCTTAAATTTTTTAAATCGAATGATTCACTCAGCATGAAAACAGTTGTCAAGACAAATTTAATTATACCTAACCCTGTATAAGAACGCAAACAGCGAAGATATATGTAATTATGTAAATGTTTTTAAGTATCTGCCCGCCACTGTATATTCGAGAATCCCTCCCACGAGTCTGATGTCATTATTCGCATGACTTGCAAGCTTGTCTTGGCGTTTCCCTCCCTGTCGTGGCCGTATACTCAAGAATACCCATCGTGCCAGCGATCCTCCGCTAACGAAGCATCCGCCATTCAATTATCCAAACCTCGTGATCCTGCACCGGGCGGCCATTAATCCGTTCGAACGACGAACCGTTCCGTGTCCGATCACGTACATTCTCCCGATGTACTCGTTTAATGTCGATCGTAAACAGGACGTCCATTGCCCCGTGTTTAGCAGAGTTTCCTTCTAGGCCCCGGTTCCGTTGCATTTTTAACGCCCGCGTCCGCCGAATTGCTCCTCGGAGTAACAAGTGAATTTCGAAGTCGATAGCGTCGTCCCAGGATGTAGGTTAACGCGATTCCTTTCGTTGTTCGTTGCGGTGCACGAAGTACCCGGAGACCGGGCCGTGATTTATGGCGACACGCGAACGCCTCTGACTGTTCCTGACATTTTGGGCCAGGTTGCACGACAGGGCGTGACATTCTCGACGTTGGAGACTTTTGGGCGGCGACGAAGACTGCGGAGGCTCGATAGTTCGCAACCGAGGCTCCAACGAAACTTGAAATTATCAATTAGTTCCGATATTTTGAAATAATTCCACAAAAATCACGAGTTATTCCCTCATCTACGTTTCTACTGTTTGTAAAATAATGTTGAGTAAAAGATTGTTAAAACTTTTGTATTTTACTTTGAAGTATCTGTTAATCGAATATAAAATAACAGAATTGAAGTGTTAACGTGAAACAGAAAAAAATACAATTTATAAGTTAGAAATTTCATCAAATAATTTCTATTTATAAAAGTTTACAGGTTCGTTCAAGCCCTGATCGTAACCATAGACACCTTACGTCGCAACCGCCATTTTCATTGCACGAATGCTCCCTCGAAGCATCGAAAACAGCCATTCTGAGCTGCGCGGAAGTTTAGAATAATTTATCGTAGATTTCAGAACGAGATGAAATACTCGAAGAGATCAATGATATTAAGACACGTACAGGGTGTCTTTTAATTGACCACAGTGAAGTGTCTTTAACGAGAAATATCCTGGTACAAATAGTTTTTAAAGGATCGATTCGTGTAAAATTTAGAAGCCATAAGAGACACCCGAGTGTTTCATCCTGCACAGAATGTTCTAACGCGTTTTTCGCTGAGAGGTCTCGAGTAATTTCCCTACCATTTTCCTGTCCTCTTTTCATATCGTTCCAAAGGACGTTTTCTCGCCTCAGGTTTCACGTTTGGCGAAGAGAAACGACAACGTTCCGGATATATTTACATTCGGCGGGAAACCGAGTAAAGTCGGGTGCGAAATACAAAACCAGCGGCTCCTGAAGACGCTGCGAATGTCCGACTGACAGATGGCGGGTCGCTTTACGTTCCACGGAAATGGATTCCCGTCCGACAATTTTTTTAATTCGCCCGAGTGCTGACCCCGTAAAACTTTAACGATGTTGCCTCCACGGCGATGTATTATTCCGCGTCGATGCAGCCGAGCGTGGCGCGTTTTTTCGAGTGGAAATAAAGTATAGAGTTCAGGATTCGCGGTGCCCGATTAACAGAGGACGAAGGTTAATTTTTGGTCCGCCATTCTGCCCGGCACGAGACCGTTCGTAAATTGTTTTTAAGCGGAGAATTTTTTTATTGGACTTTATGAAGCTCCTTTACTCCATCGAACAGGGCGGTGGTCTAAGAAAAGGGCTCCACCCTTTAGTCTCGCATAAATATACCATGCAGACACGAGTCTACACACAATTTGTAAAAATAACCCATCCTAACGATATGGGTAGTTAATTTTTTCTTTCCCGAAATCTTCTCTAACTACCCTTAAAATTTAGGGCAAAGATAGGAGACTTCAATTGACAAAATACAATTGAAATTATTAGAATTAGAATACTCCAATAATAATGTTTTTTTCTTCCTTGAAATCTTTTCAAAAACTGCCCTTAAAATTTGGGTCAAAGGTATGAGATTTTAATCGACGAAATAGAAATAGAAATAATAATAATCTGTATAGAAATGATTAAACTTAGAATATTCCAAATTTCGTTGGAAATGTTATTTAATATGACTGTTACTTTGGGCGATATTATATTAAAATGCCGTGTTTAACTCGAAATATAATTGAAATTATTAAAATTAGAATATTCCAAATTTCGAGGAAAATATTGTTTAGTATAACTGTTACTTTGGACGATATTAAAATGAAACACGTTCTGCACAGAGTAGGAGAGGCCATTTTATTCCTCTTGAACACTGCTGAGGGGTAAATGCTGAGGATAAAATGAGAAACAAGCGTTACATAAACAATAATCGCGTGGTCACTCGCATTCAATTTGTTCCAATATCGGACGACAGGTTGTATCCACTTCTCGGAACAACTATAGCCCCAGCAACCTACATGGATGAACCAATGTCCAATGACAGTGGCCTTGAAACTTGCCAGCCTACGCTTGTGTTATTAGTATTAATGACAATTGCTTAGCAATTTATAAGTCGACACCTCCATTCGTGCTATTACAAAACCACTAAGAACATTCTGATCCCACTACGATAATATTAAAACAAAGAAAACGAGATATTTTTTGATATAAGTAATTAGAAAAATTGCGTAAAAGTGAAGCGTCTGACCCAGTCATGCTTTTCAACCTAATCTCAATCTGTACTATCAGAGAATCGTAAGGTGGAACTTAGGTGCGATTGTAGGTCAGGGCTGCTTTGTCAAAATCATAGCACGTGAAATAATTTTTAAAGAAGAATTAAATTAAAAATTAAATAATACTTAAAATTAGCAACATAAGTGATCTTAAATATGTACATTATTCAAAAGTTAATTGTGTTATCCGGGGTCCTCTTGATGTTGTTAATTTCAAATTAGTATTATTATTTATTTAATTCGTACCTTTCCATATACTTTGACAAGTTCATCTAATATAATATTTATCCCTTACTTTTCTTCCAGAGGCTTATAATTTACGATCAGTGTCTCAGTATTAAGTTGTTTTAATAAAATCCATTTAAAAAGTATAATAAAGTATTATTTTTTCAATTTGTCACTGTTGGGCCCTGTTTAGTATCGGTCCTCAGGAGTCAATTTCTGTCGAATTCTATAATCATCGAAAACCTTAGCATTTCAAGAAAAGAACGCCATTTTGAAAGATTGTAAAATCACCGAGGAGCATCTAAATTAATTAATAAAGTAACTAAATTAATTTTATTCTGAAAAATGCCACTTGTAAACTATAATATTTAAGATCTTCGAGGGCCCCGTAGACTTTACAAAATTTCCAAGACATTCGACGACAAAGGTCTTTTGCAGAGCGTTTTGACGCCATTTTGAAAGATCGTAAGATCATCCAGAAGCATCTAAATTAATTTTATTTTGAAAATTGTCACTTGTAAACTATAATATTTAAGATCTTCGAGGGCCCCGTAGACTTTACAAAATTTCCAAGACATTCGACGACAAAGGTCTTTTGCAGAGCGTTTTGACGCCATTTTGAAAGATCGTAAGATCATCGAGAAGCATCTAAATTAATTTTATTTTGAAAATTGTCACTTGTAAACTATAATATTTAAGATCTTCGAGGGCCCCGTAGACTTTACAAAATTTCCAAGACATTCAATGACAAAGGTCTTTTGCAGAGCGTTTTGACGGCATTTTGAGAGATCGTAAGATCATCGAAAAGCATCTAAATTAATTTTATTTTAAAAATTGCCACTTGTAAACTATAATATTTAAGATCTTCGAGGGCCCCGTAGACTTTACAAAATTTCCAAGACATTCAATGACAAAGGTCTTTTGCAGAGCGTTTTGACGGCATTTTGAGAGATCGTAAGATCATCGAAAAGCATCTAAATTAATTTTATTTTAAAAATTGCCACTTGTAAACTATAATATTTAAGATCTTCGAGGGCCCCGTAGACTTTACAAAATTTCCAAGACATTCGACGACAAAGGTCTTTTGCAGAGCGTTTTGACGCCATTTTGAAAGATCGTAAGATCATCGAGAAGCATCTAAATTAATTTTATTTTGAAAATTGCCACTTGTAAACTATAATATTTAAGATCTTCGAGGGCCCCGTAGACTTTACAGAATTTCCAAGACATTCGACGACAAAGGTCTTTTGCAGAGCGTTTTGACGCCATTTTGAAAGATCGTAAGATCATCGAGAAGCATCTAAATTAATTTTATTTTAAAAATTGCCACTTGTAAACTATAATATTTAAGATCTTCGAGGGCCCCGTAGACTTTACAGAATTTCCAAGACATTCGACGACAAAGGTCTTTTGCAGAGCGTTTTGACGCCATTTTGAGAGATCGTAAGATCATCGAGAAGCATCGTAGACTCGTCGACGGAGTATTCGTGCTTCGTAGTTGGATTTTTCGTGTCGGAATGGCGATGTACCAGGAGTCCTGCTGGTCCTCAGACAACGAGTCAGCGCAACGATCTAGCGAGGAATTCGGGATCAATCGGTGGTCCGGAATGGGCACAATGAGCGGCGGATATCGAGCATAGTCCGGCCGGCTCCCAGGAAATTTATGGCACGTCGCGAGATCCGCCTTGGCGTGCAATAAGATAGCGAGTTTGCGTGCCGCGGCGTAGGTGTAACTTCGTGCGGTCGGTTCCGTGCACGGCCACTCGTTTCCGCCATAATTCCGTCCCGCGAAACTATCCCGTGTTCGAGGGCACTCGTCGTTCTCCCAGTACGTGCATCCTGGCCCAAGGCGTCCACTTCCCCGCTGAAATATCGTCACGAGTGTCCGACTAGCCGTGTTTCAGGTAGCTAACCACTCGTCGATGGCCAGTCTTGTTCGAGGGATGGGTTACACCGTACAATTTGCACGATTACTCGGTCTTGCTCGGTCGGCCATTGGAAAAAAAACTATACTCCGAAACTCTTTCCACCCCTCGATTCGTGACTTGAGCTTTCGCGGTCCTACATACGTCGATCTAGGGTATTTCGTTCCTGGTCTTGAGTCAATGTACCATTTTTTTACTATTCGATCTTCTCGCAAAAGAAGCATTTCATAATCATTTAATTAACATAATTTTAATACAGTTTTATATTAAAAGTTACTTGGCAGTCGGTGTTCACCTAATCCCCCTTATGTTTGTTATTTTATCTCTTAATTACAAGTATTCTTCGACCAAACACATACTACATTCATTCAAAATTAGTCTTCTACTGTAATTTTTGCTATTTCTCGTTGTAAATATTTGTAAATATTACTGAAAGAGTAATAAATACATATGTAAAATGTCCATGCTAGAAGTTGTATAGTTTCTTTATAAAAAAAATATCAAAGAGAACATATAAAACGCGTTTTACAGTAGAAGACCCCCATAAATAAAAATACATTTTTCCTATATATTTAGTAATTTTTTACGAGTTGAAAAACATTTAATAATAATTTCTGTGTAAATTGAATAAACTCTACTTATTTTCGTTTTCCTTAAGAAAAATATAACAAGAAATGTATAACCGATTATTGAGGGTAAAATTGTTTGACGAAAAAAGCCTTAACGCAGTTAATATTCTTTACATTTTGCAAAGATTGAAGATTCTCGTCGAGAGTCGCATTGGATCCTGTGTTTTCTGAGCCGGAGCACTTCTCCTTGATAAATTGAACGAGTTAAGTCGACGACACATCGAGATACACGATATTGTCCCCGTGCAAACGAGTCACGAGTGACAACGCCTGGTTTGGATGTCGACTTTTAAGCTTTGAAACCAGCTCGGTGGCTGAGGCGGCTCCTGACTGATTAAATTCAACCCACATTCTACTAACTGGCGACACTTGAATCCTAATCTCTGGTTAGATACGAGAGAACGATTCTAGCGTGCAATCGGGTGCATCAAGATCGTTCGTCTCTTAGGTCGGCCCGACGCCATGATTGGAGATTAATTCTAGCCCTTTTGGGGTTGGCAAATAGGATCTGCGAACCATCCTGGAATCGCCAGAGGCTCTAAGCAGGTTGCTTCTCGACGTTACACGGGCTAAGTTTATCTTTGGAATTCCTTCCTTTCGAATGTCGAAGTCGAGAAGAATTATCTGACTGAATTTAATTTGACTCTGTTTTGAGCAACGATCGTTTCAAATATTTTTAAATCATCTTACAAAGAACTTCCAGTGAATTTTTATCATCGGTTATGCCATTATTTCAACGACGAAATGATTATTTCGAAAGTTATTTTACGAAATAACATAACGTAAGTGTATTTAAAAAATGAAATAGCCGTGAAGGAGGATAACCTGTTATTTTAAATAGTCTTTCGAACAACGTTGCCTCGAGTGTGCTCAGTCTGCTCGAGACACACTTAAGAGATATCTAAAGTGACGCTTCGGAGTACAAAACCGAGTACTTGTATCTTCTATAACTTCAACTTCTTGAATGAAAGCATTTTATCGTTAAACGTGTACTTAAAGTAAAATTTGCAAGACTTTTCTACCAAAGACTGTCCTCACAAAATATCGCTATATTTGTTCAACGGAGTACATCTACAGTTAAGGGTCACACTTTCCACTGCTCTAATCCATCGATGAAGACGAGAAATAAAACGACAAATTGAACATCTACGTTTAAGCAGATAATATTATGTCATTCACAGATGTGGATTTTAAATCTGAATAAATATTATTAGTACTTAAAGATATTCTCTGTTAAAAGGTATTAAAATGGCAGCGGTTAAAATTTGTTAGCGCACCACGAGAGAACACCCATCCGGATGAAACCTCCATTTTGAATAAAAAATCAACTCCGGGTTAAAATACAAATATTCTTGTCCTTTATAAATAATGTATATTCATATAGCACGGGCCACAGACTCCACGAACGTGTACATCCACTGCAATAAATTTTTCAAAAATCATGAATATTTAACGCGTTCACCCTGGTTAATCCAATTCGTGATACCTCTCAGATCATTCTCGGTGCCTGTACTTTGTTGGGACCTTAAAAGATCAGTTCTGGGAGGAATTGTAAATTTTTTAAACAGAAAAATTATCTCAATTGGAGAAATAAAGCTCGCGAATTGGATTGGGCCTTCTTTGACTTTGAAAAATACAAAGTTGAAGTAAGTATAATTTAAATTAATTATTTGTGATGTAAAAAATGAAAAACATGTGAACGGTAAACCGACTGTTTGTAGCAGCGTTCCTCCGAGAACAGTGATTAGTAAGGTAAGTAAGAATAAATAAATTTAATTAAACAAAATTATTATAAATAGAAAAGTTTCTGCTAAAGTCTGTTGCAATTGTGTTGACAATAATATATAAATTTTGTATTCTATGAATTATTTAGTAAATATTATATACAACACTTTTTCATTAATTATACTAAATACTGTTCAGATTTCTTTTACCCCAGTGATGTTCCTAGTTCTGCTAGATAGCTCACCTGTCTGGAGGCAGTCGGTGTCGGAGGTTCTGAAGGGTCCTTCTGCAGCGTGGATTGGGTCTTCCTCCTCGCCTGGCTCGCAGCCCCTGACGCTTGCGCGGACCCGCTGCCCCCACCACCGCCCCACTTGATCACATGAGGCCCGGAGTTCCTTCTGGGTGGTGGTCCCAATCGCTCGGTCGGTTCCTCGGGCGGGCACCCAAGGGCGCCGCCTGACGGTGGCGTAAGGAACAGGTGAGTCCTATACCCGTAGCCCTGGTGCTCGTGATCGGCCATCGACGGGAAGTAGCCGAATTCTCTGCTCCGTCTGATCGGTCCCCGCGCCCCTACGGCCGCCTGAGTGGCGCCACGCACGACGCCGAAACGTGGCCCCGAGTACCCCAAGGTACCCGACGTGTACGCGCCTCCTAGGGCCGTGCGACCCTCCAATCCGCCTCCACCTCCTCCTCCACCACCACCGAAGCCCTTCTCGCCGCTGAAGTTCTTGCGGAACATAAGATTCATGACTGACAATGACGACAACCGAACCACGTCCAAAATGTATCACCGTGTGTTTCGTGACACGGTGTCGAGTTTTGCTTTTTAAACAAGCAGCGGCGGCGGTGGTGGTGGTGCTCGACGATCACGAAAGCTTCCCTATGTGTGTGTTTGTGTCCAGTCCGCGACTATGTGTTTCCGTTTCTCGTTTTCGATTCGATCAGCAACTAATTCACCAGAGCGTTTCTTTGGCGGGAGCCTACGCCGAGTTTAATTCACGATCGTATCGCGCGGTGGCGCCGTTCAGGCGTGCCAACCAAAGTCACTAGATACGTAAAGCACCATCGAGTTTGTATATTCACGATATTTTATATTATAATTTCCGTACCACGAGGGAGTTCCTAGTGCTACCCACCTTTCCCCCTTCACCGCGAGCTAATTATGCGACTGGTATATAAGGTTACTAGAGCGATACGACGAAGTATCCTTAAATGTCAAAACATTTAACCTATATCAACCCATTGCGGACATTTTGGAGTACGAACGTTAAGAAAGCACAAGAAAACTAACCTATATTTATAAATCGCATTATTTTAATTTAATTGACAAAATTAATTTTTGTTCATTTATAAAGAATTTCCAGTCTGACGAAGAAACATAAAAACTGCGTTAACTTAGACGGTACTTTACGTACGTAGGGACTTTAAGTCTAACGAGTCGGAGCTGTCGAGCTCCGAACTGTTGCACTTACGATCGAAACCCTCGATCGCATGTTTCGTGGGGAATAAGGTTCGTTTTCGGAGGAAAAATGGACGCTGCTAGGGGCATCAGCCAAGGGGAATGCCAACGGTGTTAATGAGTGTTTTTAAGCGGTTCGACGTGTCTCGACACACTCGAGTTATTCGTTTTGTTAGAGGTGCACGCCGATTAAGTGGCTCCGCGTCCGCCAAGGTTCGAGGGTTTCGTTAGGGGATTCCGGAATGATTTATTCGCCGACGCGAGAGGTGTCAGAGTCGCTTTCTGTCCAGTAAAAAGTTTCCAAGTGGGTCTTAACGAGCGTTTCCCGTATCTAGCCAATCACCAGCGCCGCGTAAAACTTTTATTCCGCGCCATTTTTCCCGGCCTTCGAAATTACTTATACCGCAGCCAGCCTGCCTCCTATATTGGAAACTGAAGAGATTGTCCTTGGATGGAATTCAAATTTACCGATCAGAAGTTTCGACGAAGATTACTTCAAAACTTTTCGTCGCGTTTACTAATGACTAATAAATAGTATCGTCAGAACTACCAATTTTATTTATTTCTATACAACTGCCAAACTAAGAAAAATATTGGGAATATATTTAAAATAGAAGCTGTACTCTTTCTGGAAGTCTATGAATTAGTAAGAGAACATTTTCTTTGAAAATTAAATTTAGTCTTACTTCGAAGATGGCTTCGTTTTAATTACTTTTTAAGTGTCTTTTCTAACTTAGAAATGGTATACACATAAATAAAACAAATATTTGAGCAAGTAATATTACTAAAATGCTTGCAGCAATCCATTTCAATTCGCGTCTCGATTCGAAACTTTTTTTCGAGTCGCTGAACGAAGCCATCTTGCAATTATGCAATCTGTTTTTGCGCGGCTCGGGTCTTGTTTAAACGACCCTGTCGACGAGTTCCCAGGAGCAATACAGACCTAACCCAGATCCTACTTTCGAACGACGTTTAATCTCATCTTCCTGTATCGTTTCGATCCAACTTGTCGTGCGAAAGAAAAGAAGTTTCACAATTTAGTTACGCGCGATCTAAGTTCCGCCCTTAGATTCTAGCGCGAACGACGATATAGCCGCGCTCGATTTAACTCGACGGAAACTTCAAGGTCCGCAATTATAATTGCGCCTCTTCGTCGACGAAACAGCGAATGATAGCGTGCTCGTGCGGAAATTGAAGATCTCTATCGCCTCCTATTACGATTCTGATTACGAATTAAAAGTACAACTGGGTACACCTAGTTGGGAACTACAGATGACCAAAACAATAACTCGACTATCCCGGATTTGAGATCACAATTTTCTGTATTGGATTCCATGCTACTTACAGCTGATAGATCCAGACTCTTGATACATTTTATTAAATTAGCGTGATAAGTAACAAACGAAGAATCGAAGACAAGACATAGACGAGTATCATAACAATTAACTAACAACATAATTTGTATTTCGTTTAATTTACGTTTGGTGTATACGTCTGTACAAGTCAGTGTTCCGAAACGAATAATTTTGTATAAAAATTTGATCGATAATTACGAATTGAACTAAGTTTGATGATGATTTTATTCACGACTGGGAGGAAATAAAGTAAGGGAACGGTAATGCTTGACAATCGATCCGACAAACACGAGCAACATTATAAGATTAGAATCTGACGAGCTCGCCACAGTGGTATAGTATTTGTCGAATGCGAGCGAAGAATTAAACGTAACGAACACAACTAATAATTGACCTGAGAAGTAATTTGAACTAACGTTGGACCATAGATTGAGCAATGGAACGAGTTTCCCTCTACCCGCGATAATTTTCCTACCGATTTGACGTCGACTGGAGACCGCCTATCTTCCGTTACGAGGCACGTGCACGACAGTAATCGTCCCCAAGTACGATTTGCGACCCAAAACCGACATCTCGGCGTAGTCGTTAAGCGACTTCGCAACGTTCGGTGGAAAAACTTTTGTTGCTTCGATTTCGACGCGACCGAAGAACCACCGCGACGCTGCTTTCCTTCGTCTTTCTCGACTTCATGCACAAACTCTTGGACCTTCACACGGAAAGCAAACAACAAGCAACGAACAGCTGGACAAAGAGGACCGATCTGATTAGACGTTCACGACACCACGAGGATTAGTCTGGTTAGAGTTCTCTACGTCTACTCAAAAATACAACGAAGCTCCACACATTGACCGCCATTTTTATGAAATTGGACACCTGTAAATACTGAAGTTTCTCGTTTACAGTAAGTTCTCGGGTTTCACGGTTATTTTGCTACGAGCTTTTTTAAAAATGCTACGAACAGATAATGTTGCACGAGGAAAGAAAGGTTAGTTCTGCGTTAATGTAAAATAAAATTCAGATAAATCCGTTGCGTCGATGGGAAGAATAATAGGATTTTTTAAGTAGAGAGTCTTACGTCTGACTGAAACGACTCAATACTACTTGCAATTTCTTCCGAAGACTGAACTTTCTTTCTCCATATAATATCCCTCTATATTACAAATTGTACTTGGTTTCTGAACAATTATATGGACGATATTCATAAATTTTAAATTTCAATTAAAACAAAAATATTTTAATGTTTCTAAAAATCTGAGTCTTGGATATTGTAGATGGGGTCCCAAAATCAGGCTTAAAAAATGTTAAATGGATCTACGCGTAAGATTAAATAAAAGGAAATTTCGTTTAATATCTAAACACATAAATATGTATCATACAAGGACATAAGTAGAAGCGTAATGGAGTATTTACGAATCCGCGTAACTCGAGAACTTACTGTATCGCCATTTGTGTACGAACTAAGGACACTGCATTGATTTTATATCGTATATTGTGAACTCCGAAGAGGTCTATTAGCCGAAGATTTTTATTACAATAATATTCGACATTTCGAAATTCATTTGTTGCTTTATGGATCACAAATAATACGATAGGAAGTTTGTCAAGATTGTTGATCATGTCTATCAACTTCGGAAGTAAACAGTTTATTGCTTCCTTTCGATCATCTATTTGTTCGACCCTCTTCGTGCAAATACATCTCTAAGAAATCAATATTAAACAAAATGTTATACCTATGGAAAAGTGACAGAGATTTCTAACGGAAGCTGGAAATTAGTGTCTGAACTCACGAATAATATAAATCACGTGTATGGACAATGTGGAGGATCCTGATTGTCTTCTAAATATACTGAGTAATTATTGACACTCTGTTAAATGATAAGAGAAGAAATGTATGGCAAAATATAAATTGTAACACGATTCAATCTAAATGTTTGCAAATAATTTTGTTAAACATTGCTCGTATATAGAAGTATTGTAGGAAGAAAGATTGGTCCAGGAAGGAATTGCAAGTAGTATTGTGTCGTTATGGTCAGACTAAGGTCCGCGACTCAAGAAAAATTACTCGACGCTGTTCACATTCGATTTATCGATATTTCTACGCTCAATTTGATGGAAAACTGATCTTTCTTCCTATAAAACTTTACGTTCTAGACATTTTTGTGTTCGCCTTGTCCAATCATCCGCTGAGTAATGTACCATCTATCTTATATAATGTAGAACTTTATGATTTAAGTGTGAGATTCTATTTCTGGCCTACTCGATTATTATGCACACATATTATAATTCGTATTTCTTGCATATTTCATTACACATTCAAAATGGAGACTTTTTTATCGATGTCTCGAGAACTAATTTTTAAAAAATCGCGCATCAAGCGATAGAGAATGTTATTGAGAATATTTGTACTAAATTAAATTCGTTTAAAGGATTTCTTAGTTATCGCATATTTTTATTAACTCTGATATGAATAAATATGGACATTTAAAAAGTATTGTTTTCAAATTCATCTCGATTAAAAGCACCGATTTCTTTTAAAAAAATCGTGAAAATACCGCTCATTTGAGGCCTAGTAAAGGTGATAAATCAAAAAGAAATAAATTAGTTCTTCTTTGCAGTTTCTTAATGTTTGAACCTTACAAAATTCGTATGCAAATTCGTAACAATTTCTATACTTTTACATTGTTATATTACATACAATCGAATGCTTTTTGATTAGTCCACATCAGATAATTTTTTAAAATACATAATGTAATACAAATGATGTTAAACTAAAATTTGTTTCGCTACTTATTTTTGTAACCTTGCTAAAGTTCGCAAATCCTAATTAATTTTCCTCGACATCTCGACTTGAAAATTAATTTTTCTAGCTCCATGGTGGTGAATCCTGTCACATACGAATGACATAGCAATCAAAGCGTTAAAGATGTATTTACCCGAACAGGATCGATCGAACGATCCCTCAGACATCCCGACGCGATCGAAAATCGACCTCTCGCGTCACAAAAATTGCACATTGCAACACTACGGCGGGTCAACGTGTCGAAAGGAAAACCACGATCACGGACACATTCAGCGATCGATGTTATCAACTTCCTAGGTAGCGTTACACAGACCAACGAATCGCCGAAAGAGGGTTTCCCGGACGTATGTACAGTCGAAGGGCTTTGGAGGACGATTTCCGGGGTAACAGGATTCGCGCGTGGAACGGATAAAGGGTTCACAGAGAACGTTCCCCGGACGCGTACGTCCTGTTCTTCACAGCCACGGATTCACGCACACAATTCACAAATAAAAAAAATGATAAACCAACATGGAACATTGACACGGGAACAATAGACACAGTCGCGGGCGACAGTGAGACACTGATCAGCGTCCTTGAACTCGGTACCTTGTGCGTTCGTTGCGTGGTTGCGAGACGAAACGAAACTGCAGTTCAAAACCCGCGTGGTATCACTGTGACACACGGATCGCGGGACACGTGTTCCGCGATAGATCGATAAAACGATTTGAAATATTCACGTAGCGCGGTTTGATGTGTATCGTGCGCGCGCCAAGGTCCTCGAGCAACCTCCCGTTTACGGTTATCTTTCCTAAAGGCCCCGCCGATTCCTTCCTCGAGCACTGACTGTTTCCCGAACGGAAGCTCGATCAACAGACGATCGATCGATCGCCGGGGGGAATGCTAGACGCGCGCGTCCTCGACGGCCGACGCGGCGAAAGTGAGGGTAGCCTGGCTACGCCACGCGACGTCCTCGACGCCGACCGTGTACGAGGCGTCGCGACGGTGACCAGGTCCGCTATCGTTCGCCAACCACTGCTGGCGATTCTGGCCCGATCCACCGAATCCAAATAAAATTAATAACTAGAAAAGTTCTCGACATTCGCGGAGATATTTCAAGGGATACTCTATCGAAAATGTGTACTTTTAATTAAGGCCCTTCTCGATCATTTTTTTGTTTTTTTTGACAGCGTACTATTAACCCCTTGACGTACGATTTAATTTCAAATAATTCGTCAAAAATTCGTGTTCTATTTAATTTTATTTGAATTTGTAATTCGTATTCTATTTAATTTTATTTGAATTTGTAATTCGTGTTCTATTTAATTTTATTTGAATTTGTAATTCGTATTCTATTTAATTTTATTTGAATTTGTAATTCGTGTTCTATTTAATTTTATTTGAATTTGTTCGTACAAGGAATAACCACGAAAAAAAATAGATTTGTTTTATTAAAAATGTGCTGATTTTAATGTATAGGTAAGACTTGATGACAAGTGAGTACCCTTAGAATGGTGAAACACGACGTCAAGTACTTGTAACGAGTTAGACTCGTCATTGTACGCCAAGGGGTTAATTAAGACCCTCTTCGACCATTTCTTTTTTTTTTTGACAGCGAATTGCACAACTTTTTTATATCGAAATATTTCACGCGTGTTTATCTATATTTATGGAACGAGTATACATGTTTGTTTGCAAGTGAAATAGTACTGATCACGTGTGTTCTAGAACGTGGTAAATAGCAACGTTGTGGCTTCCATTCTACGTGTTGCAAACTAAAAAAATATGAAAGAAACGAGGAGTTTGGACATTAAATTCTGCATATATATTTTTCGGATTGTATTCTTCGGGAGACGATAACAATAAATCGATTTTTTCTAAGGTTTGCAGTAGAATAAATAATTCTTTAGAATAGCCACGAAAGACAAAGAGTCGTCGTTACTTGCAGTTCTGTAGTTTTTTGCAAATATCTCGTAAATCGTTGATTTTAGACAAAAAATAATTACACAAAATTTAACAAACATAAAATTCTCTATAAAAATGATTCAATTTGTATTATCAACAACGTTAATAGTTTAGACGCAAATTTAGCGTAAATACACTAATAGAAAGTCCATTTATTATCGAGTTGTACAATCATTATTTGCCATTTTTTAATATAGTCGATGTGTATGTCACTTTTTGAGAAGATCTTGGGCTTCAAATTCATCGATATTTTAATTGCATAAAAAATGTGTCAAGCTGTTAGGACCTTAATTTAAAGTCCATGGAAACGAATAGCGATAATTATTTAATTTCGTGAAATATATTTACTAATTTTACTATTTGAATCGATCAAAAAAGCCGGCAAATAATTATGCTACTGTCCAGTATATCGACGAGATTAACCTTCGATGTATTTTCTTTCGATGACAAATTGCGTGATAGTTGACTTATTAACGAATAGCGGTAACTATTTAATTTCGTGAGATATATTATATTTACTAATAAAATTTACTATTCGAATCGAACGAAAAAGTCGATAAATAATTATGGTCCAGTATATCGACGAGATTAACTTTCGATATATTATCTTTGGGTGGCAAAATGCGTGGCGGTTGGTTTATTATCGCATGGGCGAGACGAGGTCGAACGATGAAGCGAGATTATTTTCACAGGTTTCTAAACACCGATGGCTGTCGATTTTCGTTTACGCCCGCCGCGGGATACCGGAGATCAGATCGCAATGCTCTTTTCGACCGACCGATTGGCACTGGCTGACGTGCACGAGGCGTCGCGACGCATGCCAGGACCGTGAACACCTGGGGGTTCTTGATGCAGCGCGGGGAGGCTACGGAGGCGACGGGCCTGTTGCGCGAATATTTTTGGAATTTCTTTCGCTCGTTGCCAGAGGGGTGGAATGATCGAGGGAGTTCGTGGAACGGTTTATAACAGTGCTAGAAATAATTAGAGGATGGGCTGGTGCTATGACTTCATCGCTTGATAGATTATTTAACGCGTTCGGTAAACACGCATCGCGAATAGAGCGTCGGTATCTAGGCAAATCTACGTCTTTTATTATTTTATACTCTTGCAATTCAGAATTCTAAAATGATTAAGAAATTAATCATATTATTCAGAAGATTAAGCGTGAAGTAGATGTAACTATAGATTGTTTGATAATAAGTGAGCATTGACGAGTATCCTTGCTATGAAATTAAAAATCTGTGTGTTTGTGATTCCTTTTTATCTCCTAGTGTTGCTGTTCAATCCGGATGAACTTTTGCTTGGTTGTTCTTTATGTTCCGACAGAAAGTATGGACTAATTTATTTGCAGAAATATCTTTTATTATTATATATTCTTGCAATTCAAAATTCTAACAAAATTAAGAAAATAAACATATTATTCAGAAGATTAAGCGTAAAGTAGATGTAACTATAGATTGTTTGATAATAAGTGAACATCGACGAGTATCCTTGCTATGAAATTAAAAATCTGTGTGTTTGTGATCCCTCTATATCTCCTAGTGTTGCTGTTCAAACCGGATGAACTTTTGCTTGGTTGTTCTTTATGTTCCGACAGAAAGTATGGGCTAATTTATTTGCAGAAATATCTTTTGAATAATATTTTATTATTTTAGATTCTTGCAATTCAGAATTCTAAGAAAATTAAGAAATTAATCATATTATTCAGAAGATTAGACGTAAAGTAGATGTAACTATAGATTGTTTGATAATAAGTGAACATCGACGAGTATCCTTGCTATGAAATTAAAAATGTGTTTGTGATTCCTCTATATCTCCTAGTGTTGCTGTTCAATCCGGGTGAATTTTTGTTTGGTTGTTCTTTATGTTCCAACAGAAAGTATGGACTAATTTATTTGCAGAAATATCTTTTATTATTTTATATTCTTGCAATTCAAAATTCTAAGAAAATTAAGAAATTAATCATATTATTCAGAAGGTTAGACATAAAGTAGATGTAACTATAGATTGTTTGATAATAAGTGAGCATTGACGAGTATCCTTGCTATGAAATTAAAAATCTGTGTGTTTGTGATTACTTTTTATCTCCTAGTGTTGCTGTTCAATCCGGATGAACTTTTGCTTGGTTGTTCTTTATGTTCCGACAGAAAGTATGGACTAATTTATTTGCAGAAATATCTTTTGAATAATATTTTATTATTTTAGATTCTTGCAATTCAGAATTCTAAGAAAATTAAGAAATTAATCATATTATTCAGAAGATTAGACGTAAAGTAGATGTAACTATAGATTGTTTGATAATAAGTGAACATCGACGAGTATCCTTGCTATGAAATTAAAAATGTGTTTGTGATTCCTCTATATCTCCTAGTGTTGCTGTTCAATCCGGATGAACTTTTGCTTGGTTGTTCTTTATGTTCCAACAGAAAGTATGGACTAATTTATTTGCAGAAATATCTTTTATTATTTTATATTCTTGCAATTCAAAATTCTAAGAAAATTAAGAAATTAATCATATTATTCAGAAGATTAGACATAAAGTAGATGTAACTATAGATTGTTTGATAATAAGTGAGCATTGACGAGTATCCTTGCTATGAAATTAAAAATCTGTGTGTTTGTGATTACTTTTTATCTCCTAGTGTTGCTGTTCAATCCGGATGAACTTTTGCTTGGTTGTTCTTTATGTTACAACAGAAAGTATGGGCTAATTTATTTGCAGAAATATCTTTTGAATAATATTTTATTATTTTAGATTCTTGCAATTCAGAATTCTAAGAAAATTAAGAAATTAATCATATTATTCAGAAGATTAGACGTAAAGTAGATGTAACTATAGATTGTTTGATAATAAGTGAACATCGACGAGTATCCTTGCTATGAAATTAAAAATGTGTTTGTAATTCCTCTATATCTTCAAGTGTTGCTGTTCAATCCGGATGAACTTTTGTTTGGTTGTTCTTTATGTTCCGACAGAAAGTATGGACTAATTTATTTGCAGAAATATTAGCCATAATTGTTATTATATCACGTAATATGAGACAATTTTAAATTATATTAAATTTTTCTAGCGAAATAAATTCTAGATAATTTTGTATATCTACACTACAGATTCACGTTCAAAATCTGTATGATTGTGATTTCTTTATGATTCTTACTATTTTTCTCTAATCAAGATACAATATTATGTAGTTGCTCGTTATGTCATGACTAGACTGCAGATGTTTATGCATTTATGGGAAATTTTAATCCTCAAAAAACTACAGAATGCATTTAATATGCAAAAATATAAGAAATTCTTAAAATAAGATACGAATTATTATATTTAGGGGTTGAGACAGCCCCCTGCGAAGCTTCCGTTTCATTAATTCTATTAATAAAAATGTGAATTTGCATAAAGATCCGCAGTCTAGTCATGACGAATAAACATAAGCTACTTAATTCCCAGATTATAAGGCTTTAAACGAGTGAAAAGCTTTGAAAAATTTGCCAAATCT
Source organism: Colletes gigas (assembly GCF_013123115.1). Classification (NCBI taxonomy): domain Eukaryota; kingdom Metazoa; phylum Arthropoda; class Insecta; order Hymenoptera; family Colletidae; genus Colletes; species Colletes gigas. Next base: position 1,752,006 of record NW_025106648.1, read on the forward strand.
TATCCTAATATTTCTCTAAATCATTCATTCGACTATTTTTATACGATTCTTCATTCCCATTTTTTAGAACATATCCTGGAAAATCCTGTACACTCATATTGTAGCAATTATTATACTCAAATCGCGATTCTGATTTATGATAACGGCGCAACGCTACTGGGGCCGTAAATTTGTGAAGTGTCACAATTAATTCACTCTCTCTCTCAAACACCAAGAGAGACAATACATACAATACAATCGAGTAATTTTGCGTGTATCAAACATATACATTGGATATTTATTTCGAGCCAATTTTTCCCCTTTATCGTCGCCCAAACTGTAATTTCTTACAAAAAAACTGGCAATGACCTTGACATCTTGTGAGCCAGAAACGACAAAAAGAATTTTTGCTGTCGAGAGCCACGAATTCGCCTTTTGTTTCACGATCGTCGTCGAGCGCCATTACCGCGCCGCGATCACGAATGGTCACGAAAGGTTCGTCGTGAAAAATGGCACCGCGTTGCGTCGAGATTTACGACGACACACCGTCACCGTAATTCAGAACGTCGCGCTGCGCCCGCGACTCGAAATGAAAAACCCTCGATGTCTGTTCGTCCCGACGATCTCGCCAAAAATCACGCCCGCAGAATTTTTGGCAGCCTCTCTAGCGCGCTTGGATCTTTGTTCGCGGGTCACCGAGCATCGCGACGACGAGAGAAAACGCCGAAAGAAATCGGTCGTCGTTCCCTCTGTCGCGATCCTTGCACTTCGGGGAATCCGACCGACCGGCCGCCAAGTTGGCACGACTTTCTCTCGCGATAAAATATGACGAACGATGAAACTGGATTCATTTGTCTGCGTCTAAACGGGAACCTGGTTGAACATGCTGCTGGTTAACCAATATTTGATGTATTCGACCGTTGACCTTTCGTTGCACGAGTTCTGCGACGAGTTTCCGGTCGCTGATTGCGATTTCGGAGTTGAAAATAGCAAATTCGAAAAGATGGATTCGATATGATAGATAGCTGCCTTTGACATATCTGATTAATCTACGATTGTCATTTTAGAAAGAAATGATGCAGAATTTGATTTTGCAGAGAATCATATGCAGTAATAATGACTGTAGCTGTACCATCATGATGTTAATTTTAATTTTTCTGTATCGATTCTGAAGATTGTGTTAGGAATGTGTCTGTACATACAGTAAGTCACGAAAGTATGTAAACATAAGCATTTTTTATATTGAATTAGATTTTTGCAAGATGTGAAATTAGATTCAAGGCAATGGTTTCAATTGTTTTCAATATACAGTGTATTTTGAACATACGCATGACATTTCAGTAGAATATGTCTGGTCACACAGTATATTTTCGGTAAAGAATTTTTTTCTCCAAAGTACGTAGGATTTCGGAGATATGTGTATTCACCAAAAATGATTGTAATTGACCCTTGCAACTGAAAATAATTTTTCCAGAACGATTTGAAATTTTTTTTTTCACCGGAAAACTTAGGCACTGTCGATTTTTCTTAAAAGCTCGTTTTTTATTTTTAATAAATTTGTTTGACACTGTACGGAAATATTGTCTAATACTTTTTTGTAGCTACCCATGAGCACTACTTCAGAAAAAAATTTCATTGAAATATATTCACTATTGCAGAAGTTATGGACGTTTGAAAATTGGACCATTTTTATGGGGTTTTTCTCATTTTGCGGGCTCAAGGAACAACTTTTCAAATATTTTTGGAATGTCTACATATTTGTCACTAAAATACGCGTCGTTAGCCTTTTTAAACATTAAAATCCATCAATCCGTTCAGGAGTTATGACATTTTAAAGATATGAATGTTATTTCAAGGAACCATTTCAGGCCTCACATTAGATTCACGGTAAGGAATTTTTTTCTCGAAAATGGTTAGGATTTCGGTGATATATCTATTGACCAAAAATGATTGTGATTGACCCTCGCATCCGAAAATATTTTTTTTAGAACGATTTGAAATTTTTTTTTTCGACGAAAAGTTTCAGTAGAATATTCCTGGTCAGACATTATACTTTCAGTAATGAATTTTTTTGTCGAAACTGGGTATGATTTCGGAGATGTGTCTATTGACCAAGAATGATTGTAATTGACCCTCACATCCGAAAATATTTTTTTAGAACTATTTGAAATTTTTTTTTGGAAGTAGAATATTCCTGATCAGACATTATATTCTTTAAATAGAACATTAAATAATTTTTGTTGATTTAGTTATGGAAGTACCTTTGTATAGTATAAATAAATATTAGTTTCACTTTATGAAAATAAATATTTGTTTTTGTAAACATACTTTTTTGGTGATACTGTTTACTTACTTTTGTGACGTACTGTATTTTACAATTTTTTGGGGACAATACAGTGAATATTAAATGGTCGTATCTATCATATCATTTTTTATTTCTAAACAAGATTATTTAATAGAATAAATACTGAATAGATAAACACTGATAATGAGATTAATAGATAATGAGACACTAATAATTATTATAAATAATTTGGCACCCATACAATTCTTTCAAAGGTACACATAATCAGAACATAAAATTAAGAGGCCATATAAATAAGTACCCCAAATTATACCCCTGGAACCATTCAATTTTTGTATAAACAATCTTCTTGCACAGTGAGCAATTTGCATTTATAAATTAAAATTGCACATTCTGTATATTTGATTCCACCAACATGTCATATATTTTTATTATCGTCAGGTGCACTTTCGACCTTCTCATTCGACTCCTAGGTCCCCTTTCAATATTCAGACTAAAGTACGTTTGCACTTCCCTCTCACGAGCTTTGCCCCACCTATTCGTTTAAAATTAATGCAGTCTACCTGTTGTCGTCATGAACTACGTCAGTAACCTTTGCATCGAACATATCTAATAGCATTTCGTCGAATCGCTACGCGTCTACGAATTACACGATGCCAGTCCTTCCCGACAAACGAACCCAACCTTCCTGTATCGATCACCCTCCCGGTCGTTTCGTGTTTTATACACCGTCTTGCACAAATTTCATACGATAAAAGAAACAAATACGCGCGATAGAATCCCAGTCGCTGTTTCGTTAATCCCATTCGCCGACATCGTCTTCCGCGGCCGAGAAGTCTCTGTCCGTGCTACTAGTCTGACTCCTGGCTTATTCCACTTCTCTAACGAGCAACACCCTTATCCGTAACTAGCTTTTTCTCGCAACTCGGCTAGCCCGGACGTCCGTTGAAAAAAATCAGTCGTATTGATATAAAGCAACCCATTTTTTCAGTTTCAAAGTTTTACGCGCGCTTAGAAAAATTTTATGAAAAACTCAACCGATCTCGAATCGCAAATTAAACGTAGATAAACACATTCTTACACTTAAATAAAAAATATCTCCGAAGCTACCTTTGAATTTGTTTCGCTCGAGAAATTTTATAGACATCTAATACTGTTGACCACCGTTGTACATTTTTTTTCGTTTCAATTTTACAAAACAGATTGGGTCACTACATATTGCCATTTAAAGCTATTTCTAGCGAAAAATATACTTTGTTTGTAGGTGGACGTGTAGAGAACATATGTACGAAGGTCATCAACGATTATTTAAATGGAATCATATATTTTTTATTGCATCAATTGATGCTCCTTGATATTTTTGACAAAAAAGTATTAATCTCTTTATGTTAAAAATTCATTGGTTTAAGAGATATTTTAATTTTAATGTTGTTAGAAAATCGTGACTCACGCGTCAATATTATGAATTTAATGTAAGTGTACTCAATGCATTGTTTACAATTTTATTCAACAACGTTATAAAATGTAAACATTTGAGAATAGTTCAACTTGAAAAATAAGTATGCTGACTACCATGATTGATATGAGTGTTCATATCATCACTGAATGTAATAAAATAACACTAGACACATTACGTAGTGTGAGTGAATCATAAATCTATCGATTCAGAAAATGTTAACAAAGGAGTCATAATTTCTGAATAAAATTAAAATTAAAATATCTTCTAAACTAATGATCCCTTACCACAAATAGGTTAGTACAGTTTTGTAAAGAATATAAAGGAGCATCAATTGATACAATAAAAAAATATATAATTCCATTGATGATGACCTAAAAAACTAGTATCACTAGAATATGTCCCTCTAGAAATCGTTCAACTTCATCTGAAATATTTTTGATGACACAAATTTAAATGGCAATAGGTAGTGACCCACCCTGTATAGAGTAGCCTATAGGTGGGTCCCGCGGTGTGTTTACGCGATACAACGTACTTATTCTTGGCGCGCGTTTCGAGACTAGAGTTGTTATAGGTATCAACGGCGTCCTGGCGATACGACAAAGCTATGAATACTTCAAGGCGGCCGCCGCGGAAGACTCGGCCATGCCACCGAGTTCAGCGCAGAAATCAACGGAACGCATCGATCTGGCAATGTCATGGCGATCGATGGGCCTTGATCTAGAGGCTTATCGAAACGGAACGACTTCGTTAATCTTCTTAATGGGCGCCGTTCCGCGTTTTCCAGCGGAACGATCTTCCTCCACGAACCTCGGTCGTTCTGTTTCACGGATTGCACGCGCGTCACGTGACCGGGACGAATCTACTGATTGGCGGAGGAGAGAAAATGGCGTGATGAGATTGGTCTTTCCGCGGTATTAGTTCCTTATAGGAAACGAGTATAATTATTCTACGAAACAAACGATATCGTAGTAGAAAAATATTGTCAATTTTTAATTCGACAACGAAGACGCTAATTGAAACGAAAATTTTATATTTTAAGTTTACTGATACGACTAACCTTAAAAAATTTTTAAACATATTTATGGCTAATTCCACGTTCAAATACGGATATACTTCGCGAAAGTTAGAAAGAAGCTTCTCTGTGTAAATGTTTTTATTTAGAGCGCATCGTAAAAATATGTAGCCTTAAAAATAGCTTCTATAAATACTTATATATTTTTCATTAGCTTTTTATGGCTCGCGAGTTTACGTTAGAGAAAATACATTTTGTTTTTACTACTATTCGGAGCTGGAAAAACCAGTTCCAGGAGGAATGGGCTTTTTATCGGCCAGGGGCTTTACCCGTCCTTCCCAACTCAAATGGGATGTAGCGTATTTCTTCTGCTATTATTTATTATATATTTCCAACACGATTTTTATAATAATATAAAGTTCATTCCTTGGAATCTTTGGAAAAATAAAAATGGTTTTTTAAATCACTATGCCGCCACAAGGACCTACAAAGAGTGACATCTCTCGGGTCGCGTTCAAGCTAAACTTCCAACAAGGACCACCACCCAATTAATACTATCAAACATTAACAAAAACAAATGTTAAACACATTCCTTTTCATCGATCGATATTCATATCTTATTTTTTTGTTCAAACATTAGTTATCGACAAACAAATTTTATTTATATCCATTCCCCTATCTCTATCAGTTTTTAACCTTTTGCACTCCTATGCCGAGTGTGACTCGATATTTTTTCAAATTCAAACCAAATATATATCATACACTTGCAAAATTACAAAATACAACAATAGTGTAAATAAAACAGATATTTGATTGAATTTGTTTGTTCCTCTATTTGTTTAAATTGCCCTATTTTTTAGTAAATTTCAAATAAAACATTTAAAAGCGTTGGGAGCTGCTGGTAACAGAATTCAAATATAATTCGGAGTGCAAAGGGTTAAAATATTTTACCAAACAGGTACCCCACCTGGTAACACTAGAACTACCAACAATTATAGCATGTTTATTTGTACCAAAGAAATTAGAACAATAGATACTTGAAGAAATATTGTATATTGCAATCGAAATAAATATTTATTATACAAAACTATGAGTAAAGTCGAGTAACTTTTTTTACAATTTTGATCAGAAGCTACGAATGGGCCAAATACAAATATCCAACCGACAAAATATTTGTCTGGTATTTTGTTAACGCTTTATTTATGATTTTCACACAAATTTGATCTTTCCCCTTATCTCGTGGTGCTCGAAAAGATTTTTCCATTTAATAGTGGCTTGCACGGAAATTTCGTGGCGGTGCAACCCTCCTTAAAGTGACTCAATAATGGCAACTGGGGTGCATTTTACCGCACCGTGGAACAACTTCTAGCAATCGTGCCGAGTGTCCGTAGTTTCCGCCAAGGCGTCCGCGGGAAAGTAGAACGGGATCGTTAAACTTGAACCTACAGTTCAAGTACGCGTGTTCGACCGTTTATCGCTGGCTAATTTCGTCGCGGAACAACGCTGTTCGCTCTAACGAGGTCAACGAACCCTCGATGCAACCTCGTGTTTTCTTTGACGGCGCTATCGACGACATTACGACGGCGTAAAGATTTTTATTATTTCTAATAACTTTCCAATATTCGGTTCAGTGTCTCTCAAACTTCAGTTTCCAACATTTTTTACGGCCCCAAACTAGAATGGAATTGAGTTCTTCTCTTCAAATATAGATTGAAAGTAATTAAAAAGAGCCTTTCTCTTTATGTATTTCTACAAGCTCTGATGCAATGGAAAATGTTCGAGAATTTTCAACGTAATCGTACCGCCTCAATTTGCATCTGACAAATGTATTTTACGACCAAACGAGACTCTAATTGAGTTCCAAAGTACGTTCTTCGACTGTGTTTACCACGTTTCTGCCAAATTCCACGGAAATTGTACGATTTAATAGTTCGTTAAAGGAATTCTTGCCGGTGTAAGGGTTTCTAATTATTTCACGCGACGTCGCGGTCCAGATATGTAAATTCTCTTAATTCTCATGCTGGAATCGTGCCTGCTTCCTGGTCCAATCAGATTTTAAACGATCCTTAACGCACACTGTAATAACTAACTTGTCGCGTCTGACAGAGATTTGTACAATGTTCAAATAGTAAAATCGTTCGAATATTTCGAAACGAAAAATAAAATTCTGTTGTTGTATACGAATACTAAATTACAACATTTTTTTGAGAACCATTTTAAATTAAAAATATAAACGAAAAATTCAACTGTAGTAATTATTATTTAATCGCATATTTTGTCTGGAATATTTTCAATTCAAAACTAAATACGGAAAATTCATCCTGAAGACCAGTAGCAACTCTTTCACGACTGTAGTTTCCTTGAGAATGTTAAAAGTTTTGAATATCAGAGTTTTAAAATTGGACGATCGATCGAGCTCAGAATATCGCGGGTTAATTTCGAAAACTATTTTCCATCATTTTTGACACTCGCGAGTTAAGGTTTTAAAAAAAACTGTTTGCAGAGACGTTTCAGCGTTGCGAGCGGTCCGATAAGGTTTTGTAGTCCATCGAAGATTTACACGATCCAGTTATTTTTATTGGATCACGTCATGCAGAAATACGAAACCGAACGTTTGAAGTCAACCTTTGTCCCAGCAAATGACAGTCTGCGTTCTACGGTCACTGATGCGGGAGAATGTTACGGAACTACCGCGAAGTTCATGTACTCATTGATTTCCCGATAGACACGAACTTCGCGTACCAGGGTGTATGGAAAGTACACGCGCGCGCACGTGACGTCTCGTTTGCGTATCGCATGCCGGTAGATGAAACGTACGAACAGTAAACCGAACGAATTTCAACGAATCCGCACCCGTCCCGGAGAACTTTCAGCCCCGTAAAGGACGTGGTTCTTTACGAGGGTTGTGCAGTAAAGAAACGAGTCGAAGCACCAGAATGAAACAAGAACGTTGAATCGAATGGCGGAAACGCGACACCGCGGAAAGAAACGCTTCGTATCGTCTCCTCGGGGAGAAGAAACGTAAAAAAGTGTCACGTTTCTTCGACTTTCGAAATAAATGTATGATGTTCGGTGAACTCGAGGATATAGAACATTTTAGAGAGAGATGAAAGATGATACACACTAATACACGCTAAACATGCGATATAAGATCACTCAACTGAATTATGTTACTTAATGATGATTTTTAGTTTTGTCTATTATTTATATAGATAATATTCTTCCCTTCGACGAGTGTTTATGCGATATACTTTGACATTTTTGTTTTATAATTCATGGTTTCAGTGAGTTTAACCCTTGGGGGAGTCTTCCACTGTAAGACGCGTTTTTTTATGTTCTCTAGGGTATTTTTTTATAAAGAAGCACGTTCTTGAAGTAAGACATATTACAAATAATTGAGGAAACGAAAATAAACATTTGATTCATATAAATTTTTGTGGTTGAATTTATCATAGTATAAGCTACAGGAAATAGAATTGATTTTTTTTTTAAATAATCGTTGCTTTCAGCGAATCGTTTTTTACTTACTAACTTTTCTGTAGAACGTCAAACAAATTTATTAAAAATGAAAAACGAGCTTTTAAGAAAAGTCGACAGGGGGTAGGTGCCTAAATTTTTCAACGAAAAAAAAAATTTAAAAATCGTTCTGGAAAAATTATTTTCGGTTGCAGCGGTAAATTACAATCATTTTTGGTCATTAGACATACCCTTGAAATTCTACCCGCTTTCGAGAAAAAAATTCGAGAAGGTGTGAAATTTGTTGACAAAATTAAAAAATTTCAAATCGTTCTGGAAAAATTATTTTCGGCTGCAATGGTCAATTACAATCATTTTTGGTCATTACACATACCCTTGAAATTCTACCCACTTTCGAGAAAAAAATTCGAGAAGGTGTGAAATTTTTTGACAAAATTAAAAAATTTCAAATCGTTCTGGAAAAATTATTTTCGGTTGCAACGTTCAATTACAATCATTTTTGGTCCATAGACATACCCTTGAAATTCTACCCGCTTTCGAGAAAAAAATTCGAGAAGGTGTGAAATTTGTTGACAAAATTAAAAAATTTCAAATCGTTCTGGAAAAATTATTTTCGGATGGGGGGGTCAATAACAATAATTTTTTGTGAATAGACCTATCCCAGAAATCCTACCCACTTTCTAGAAAAAAATTCAGCACTGGCGGAACTTTAAATGTTAATAACTTTTTAACGAAGCATCAATCAACAAATTGCTATTCTTGATTTTCGTCTTATTTTGGTCTCTAGAATCCCCCATTAAAATTTTTCCCAGGGGTGACCGAACACCCTGTATATGTATGTTAATCCAAAGTTAATAAACAAACCTTATTAATAAAATTGTCTTTTACATCAGACACTGAAATGTCTCATTAGGAAATAACACTTATTTCTTAGTAATATCTTACCCCAGAGCGATAACAACTTGCCCCATGACGGGGTAAGAAGCTCATAAGAAAAACTTATATATTAAATTTAAGCTGAAAATTTTAAAATAGAATAAATTTGACAATAAATTAGTCAGGAGTGACTACATTATTTCCTAGTCATTTTTTATGTTTTCTCAAAATCAGGACTTCAAAATCTTGAATAAATCTCGAAATTGTTTAGAACTGTACAGAATTTCAACAGGAATTTCGCGTATCGAGTTCTGTTGGCCCGATGGGAAATTCGGGACCGAAAGGTTCGAGAAACAGCGTCTTCTGGGTCACCCGGTGCGCGAAAGCGCGACAGCGTTTAACGTGCTCGACGCCAACAAGTCATGTAAACGTTCGACAATCGATAATATTCAAACGACGGCGTAACCGGTCCCCCCCCCTGTCGGATCGAGCTCAAAAGAGCCGAGCGAACGACACGGAAAATTCGATTTGTTTTTACGAGACGTCCATGTAAGTACGGACGGGACGAGACGAATCGATAGAAAACGGTCGACTTGCGAAAATGGCGTTCGATCAATTCCGCAGTCACGGATCGGAGCATGAACGGGCCGCGTGTCGTCACGCGGAAATGCTCGCGGAGGGGACAAAATTGAAACGCAATTGCACCTGCGTGCATCTGCATTCCGTAGCACGGCCGTCCTTCGAGCGAACTTACCACCCGTTGCTTCGCAATGCCTACGCGCAATTACATTCTATTTTCAGTCTAGCATCTAGCTCGCCCCGAGGCACGCACCGACAAATCACTTTTCGTGCTTTCGTCCGAGCCATAAGCGTCCGCCATCGACAAGAAACAGCGAAGAATGGTAAATTAAATTCATCGATTAAAAAAAAAAATTATTTCAAATACTACGCTATTTTTTAATTTACAGGTATTTTATCGGTAAATATCCGTAATTTTATTCGACTGAAATTCATAAATTATTAACGGGATTAAACCCTTTAGTACAAAGATGTAATATGTAAGAAACTACAGATGTGGATTTTACGTAGTCAAACTGTGGTCTGATAGTAATATAAAATTTAATTTATTCAGTTCTAATAAACCATACAACGAAATTACAAAGGTAGCGAAGAAGAGATGTTTTATAAAACTGTTTCGATAGTAATACACAAGCACGGGAATTCCCCGTGACAGACTAGCGTGCTTTACTTGGGGGTTCCCCTACGGTGGAGTACTCCAACGTAAAGCGCCATCGAGCGGCCATAAGCATACAACACAAACATTATCACAGAAATAAATTAATTTACAATATGTTGCAAGGATCATTTTAGACTTTCTAATGATTGTTCAATTAAATCCGTTTTAGTGTGTACAAAATTAGCATTACTAATCATTCTATTTACACAATTTTGAGATCCAAACGTTGTGTGGTAACTTTCAAAGTAAAATAGAAAGTGATTTTTTAAATACCTTGATGGAACATACAAAGGAAGCAATTGAGTAATCGTTGACCACGAAATATGAGCAGACCTGGGCAAATTTCATTTCAAATAAAAATAAGAAATAATAATTAATTATAATTATAATATATAAATAATACTAGGCAGCTTACTGGGTCTTTTGACCTACCCCTATTCCATCCCCATTCGTCCTAAAAATTGATTATAGAAGAAACAACACAGAAATAAGGAGAAAGAAATAATTATAAATTATAATTTTTATTTCTATACCACTGAACCTCGAACTGTTAAAATAAAATGAATTCGTAAATCATTTTAGATTTAAGTAATTTATTAGAGTATATTATATTTTCGACTCTGCTTTGAATCAAACCTGAGCAAATGTATGTACTTTGAGTTCTGAACGATTTTAGAATGTTTAGAACAAACAAACGTTGAACATTTTTCTGTATTTCACTGCAATTCTTCGTTTGCAATTCGATCAAGCCTAACAGAGATAACAATCGATAATTTAATAATACCTCTTACACTGTATTTTGGTGTTCGATAATATTTCGATTTCGATATTATAAAAACACTGGTCTTTCGGTATTATATCGGTTTCCAGTACAGTTTTGCCGATATAAAAATTATATCAATATTCAATCCCTGTTTTTGAGAGACTTTAGAGACTCGTGAATTGATCAAAAATAAAAAAATAGATTTTTAACGATTTAAATGTGAACACAATCATCGTTCAATCCTGTACTGTCCGAATCATTTATAATACTTTTAACAAGTATAATTCGAAAATGTGAAGTTAAATTTTTGAGTATTTAAAAATGCGATTTGCCTGTCGCGTCCAGCCATTACTCGCTGTTTCTACTTGCGCTGAGGTCCAACCCCTACTTCACGCGTGCCCCCTTAATTTTCAAACTTCATTTTTTCGAAAATTCATACAAAATAGTTTTATTTTTTCTCACGAAGAATCTGTACAACCTACGATGTATGCACGGAGGGACTGATGAAAATAGAGAGAAAATATAAGTCATCAGTGATTCTAGGAACGGTTGCGTTTGACAAACGATTTGCATAATTTCGCAATGTTTTAAAATTCTAGTTTACGGATCGGACAAGCCGGTACCCGGCAAGAACGCAGCCAAGAATTCAATATAGAAGACGCGAAGTTCGCGAGAAAGAGTAAAAGCCCGAGATCCATGCTAGTTTTAGTACAGAACCCGTTCAACAAGTAGTAGTAAAACTGGTATAAGCTTGATACAACCGGCGGCGTCGATTTACGATTTCGACGGAATTTATAGTCGCGAATAAATTCGCAGTTAAACATTTCGTTGTCAGAATCGCGTACAACTTACGCGTTAACCAATTATCTCCGTCGTATTGTTTCTCGTTCCTCTCTGTCTTCGCCTGCGCGAAATGGATAAACGATACACGGTGAAATACGGTCGACATAGATCCAAAACGAATTGGAACAGATTCTAAACTTTGTAAATTCCCGTTTGTCCTCTGATATTTTCGAAAAAGAATTTATCCCATTTTTAGACGTGAGTCAACTGTGACCCGTAGAAATTGATTATTTTAGAATATTTTTAAGCTTTCACTTACAAGAAGGCGGTATTAGATGAACGATTTACGGATACGATAATGTAGTAAATTAATTAGAAAGCTTCTGTAGAAATACGAAGTTGAACCGAAAAATTTTTGGAAACTCGTCGACTCGATACTTGGAAAGATGTTTTGATCGTTAAAGAAAATTCGCATCGTCGTAAAAACGGACGTAAATACGAAACAAATTATACTCCGCAGGTACGTTCGTGAGTTGGGACGAAGAAACGAGGTCGTAGAACGACGAAGACAAAACACCGGTTGAAGTTCCATCCTTCACGAGGATCTCGAAACTTTCGAGCGTTTTTCAACTACTTTGTCTCCCGATTGAAGCGGGTTTCTAGCACTCTCGGTCAAGAGTATAATATTTTTGGCAGGAATAAACGACTCCTATAACACATTGTATGCAAACCCGATAAGAGACCGGCAGCCAGAGCCGTTAACCTCGATATTAATCAAGCATATTGGCCCGCCCGAGCGACGTTTCAGATCGTGTACCGCGTCGAAAATACTTCGCGATCTCGAAACACAAAACAGAAACATCTATTTCATCGTGACGAATCGCGTTTGTACGAAATTCGGAACGGATGCTGGGCGAATTTTGCAAAGATTATTTTAGAAATGCAGTATACAATATGGCAATATAAAATATTATATGCGACATACATACAGGGTGAATCATTTAACTCTTTCGCCATAATTTTTCCTGTAAACTACACGTTTTATAAAAAAGTGTTTCAATCGAAAGTTGTTTTGTATAAAGAGGAACATAGAATTAATTGTTTGTAGTTTTCCTTTCTTATCAAAATATGAAGGACTCCTTGAGATTTTTAACTATAATGTGTAACATTTAATCATGCCATTCGAAAATTTGTTGAATATATGTAAAATAAAAAATTATTAAGGTGCATGGAGTCAGAAATTAATAGTTAAAGTATTAAACAATATTTTCGTACAGCGTCAAATAAATTTATTATAATCAAAAACGAATTTTTAAGAAAAATCTACAGGGGTAGTTTTTAAAATTTGTCGCCGAAAAAAAAATTTCAAATCGTTCTAAAAAAATTATTTTTAGCTAGGGGGGTTAATTAGAATCATTTTTGGTCATTACATATACCCCCGAAATCCTACGCACTTTCGAGAAAAAAATTCAGAACCGAAAATCTAATGTGAGGCCAGAAATATTGCCCTGAAATTTCATGCGAATCTTTGAAATATCATAACTCCTGAACGGATTGGACAATTTTAATGTTTAAAGAAGCAAACAACGCGTATTTTGGTGTAAAATATGTAGAAATTCTAAAAAGTTCCGAAAAGTTGTTCCTTAACCCCGTAAAATGAAAACAACCTCATAAAAGTGGTTTAATTTTCAAACAGCCATAACTCCTACAATAGTGAATATATTTCAATGAAATTTTTTTCTGCAGTAGAGTCCATGGGCATCTACAAAAAAGTATTAAACAACTTTTCCATAGCGCGTCAAACAAATTCATTAAAAATGAAAAACGCATTTTTAAGATAAATCGACAGTGCCTAAGTTATTCGGTGAAAAAAAAAATTTCAAATCGTTCTGAAAAAATTATTTTCAGTTGCAAGGGTCAATTACAATTGTTTTTGGTTAGTAGACACGCCCCCGAATTCCTACGTACTTTCGAGAAAAAAATTCGAATAAGTGGACAAAATTAAAAAGTTTCAAATCATTCTAAAAAAATTATTGTCGGCTGTGGGGGTCAATTACAATCAATCTTGGTGAATACACATACCTCTGAAATCCTACGCATTTTTGAGAAAAAAATTCTTTACCGCAAATATAATGTGTAAGCAGAGATCTGTGATTATACCCCCCTTTTTATCACTTCATATGTAGGTATAGTCGACTTACCTGGCATATAAAATTTCAACGTGAGATTCTAGAGACCAAAATAAAATGAAAATCAAGAATACCAATTTGTTAATCGAGGCTTCGTTAAAAAGTTATTAACGTTTAAAGTTCGTGTTCTCTACTCACTGACGTATCGACAGCCTTACTTTAAACGTTAATAACTTTTTAAGGAAGCCTCAATTAACAAATTGGTATTCTTGATTATAGTCTTATTTTGGTCTCTAGAATCTCCTATTAAAATTTTTCCCAGGGTTGGTCAAACACCCTGTATAATATAATATTGTATAATTTGAATAACACTATATAATACTAACTATATTATATTCAAATTGACCCCGACTTGTATCAGACTTATCAATCATCGATGTTTATCGTGTCGATTATCTGTCTCATTAACCATTTAAGATCGAAAAGATTAATTACAATAAGTGCATCAGTTTACGAGTCAAAACCGTGACAATTTTTGTTTCCACCCGAATAACGATCATCTGTTTCACCGATTAAAATTAAGCATCGACGTTGCGCTGCATCGAACGACATTTTCTGCCTTTCACCGTTGCAGAACCGAGCCACTCGTATGCAAAAATGAACAACTCTTGGACGATAAATCATCGTGATAAACCGCTGGTCGAACGGTACTTGTTCCTGGCTCTACAAACGCTTACAAGTTGATATTTTCAAGTGATATTTTCAACACGTGATACAAACTGGACTTGTACCGTTATCTCGTGGTCGCCATCTTGAGTGCAGCAACTTCTGATTACATGTCATTAAGCCAAGTGTACGGATCTCTTACACGACCATTAAAATTTTTCATTCGAGCATGAATATGTATGATCAAAGCCTCTATTTAAAGTATTGCTTGTAACATCGTGCGATCCAGGGAGAAAGTAGATAGTCCGCAGTGATAGTATCAAGGAATGAGCCGACCTTGCATACCCGACACACGGATAACACGTACATATAAACCTACAACAACAGAAGCAGAAATGGAAAATGTTATCGTTCCTGTATTCGCAAATTTTCCTATCAAAGCAGTTTCTCGTGCACACGAATGTCACGTACATTCCATGGACTTAAAAACCACACGTGGTCGCTCGTATATTGGAAATTGAAGTCCAGAGAGCAAAGAGCAAAATTGCAGTCGAATCAATTTTCATAGAAATAGAAATGCAAATGTATTCGTCGCTAACGAATAAAAGTTGTTTGCGAATAAAAATGTGTTGGTTGCACAGAATAAAATTCGTCCAACTTCGACTCTGCAGTGCATGTATTTATATTATGACCAAGCATAATAGCTTTCCCTATATCGCGTAATTTTTCATCGTTGAACGTTCGTAGGTAAATAAGTTTATCTGTTCCAGGTGGCATACACGTCGACCAGCGTAAAGATATCAGCGACGAGAGCAGCTAGACGCGTGCTTGGTCGACTGCACCGGAATCGATTGCACACCTTGATGCGCCCATGCAAAATTTCTTTTTCTCCCCGTGTGCGGCCTAGCATGTATCAAACCCCCTCCCCCAACCGACAACCTTGACTTCCTGACGCATTTAGATCGCAAGCTAGTTGCGTTTCCACAGTTGGAATCGTTTACTCCGACGTACTCTCCGCTGATGAAACATGCAATTACTGTTTAATAGGCCCGACAAGAATTTCTTCTAGGTTCCCGTGCGATTATTGCAATATTAACGAATATCTTATATCCTAAGATATTTATAATTCCAACGTGAAACCTAATAATTTAAAAAAATTAAACTGAAGGGGGTGTTTCGTATACAACGTTGACGATGCATTGAAAATAGCAATTTGTTAGACTGCCCAAAATAATGCTACATTTACGGAAATATTGTTGGTTAAAAATTAACGAATATCTTGCATTCTAAGATATTTATAATTTCAACGTGAAACCTAATAATTTAAAAAAATTAAACTGAAGGGGGTGTTCCCTATACAACGTTGACAATGCATTGAAAATAACAATTTCTTAGATTCTCCAAAATAATGCTACATTTACGGAAATATTGTTGGTTAAAAATTAACGAATATCTTGCATTCTAAGATATTTATAATTCCAACGTGAAACCTAATAATTTAAAAAAATTAAACTGAAGGTGGTGTTCCCTATACAACGTTGACAATGCTTTGAAAATAGCAATTTGTTAGACTCTCCAAAATAATGCTACATTTACGGAAATATTGTTTGTTAACAATTTATTTTGAGTTTATCGATTAAAATAAATATTTACCCGAAAGAAATTACAAAAACTCATTGCGATTTACGAAAGAATAATTTTTAATAATTTGTAATCGTTTATAGTGATTGTATAATTTACTGAGGGCTGATATTGCGATCGAGAACATTATAAAAAAACTTGCAGGGCTACAATGAATCTTTCTCATTACTCCCGAGCAAGCATTTATCCTAATTGCTATTATCATATTTTTACTGCTGCAAATTAAAGTCCGCTATTTCTCGAGATTCTTACTTAAAGTATTCTGCTACAAATGAAATGTAAAATCTATAATGGGCATATTAGTAAAAATCCTTCCACGAAAAGTCATGATATTGGATCAATTATCCAAATAATTATATTCATTTTATTAAATAATCTCTTTTAAAGTTACTTTTTGAAAAAATTCGTTAGTGATATAATAATGTAGAATTTTGGTAGGGAAACTATTTCTAAAATATACAGGGTGGGTCACCACATATTGTTTTTAGGGAATCACAGTCTAATACTAGCTTTTTTTTAAATGAACGTGTAGAAGACATGAAGGGCTGGGTTAGGTCTTTTTTTAAACGAAATTATACATTTTTTATTACATCATATGATGCATTTTGATATTCTTTACAGAAAAGTATTAACCTATCTATGTTAAAAAATCAATAATTTGAGAGATATTTTATTTTAAACGTTGCTAGAAAATTATGATAGAAAAGGTTCAATGTAACGACCATTAGCATTACAATTTGAATCGATAGATTAATGTTTCACGCACATTGTGCAATATATCTGGTGTTATTTTAATACTCCTATATTGGCCTTTGTAATCGGAGGCTCATCGAACGCCTCATTTTTCAACTTGAACTATTCTGGCGACATTTCATAATGTCATTGAATAAAATCGTAAACAAAACTAGCATTAAGTAAGAGGGCAAATGTTATCGAAGCAGAAAGTGTCATATAATGTGTATTAAATTCATAATATTGACGAATGAGTAATGATTTCCTAATAACGTTAAAATCAAAATATTTCCTAAACCATAAATAGATTAATATTTTTTTGTAGAGGATATCAACTGATGCGATAAAAATTATTATTCCATTGAAAAAAAAATGTTAATGATCTTCGTATGTCATATTTTAATATTTTAATTTATAAACTAGTAATTATACTTGCGCCAAACGTAATAATAATGACAATATGTGGTGACCTGTATTATGCAACCCTTTACAATGGCGTGGATCATGAATGACCCAAAGTCGCCCAAAATTTAAAATCGCTGACATTGTTCGAAGACAAATCATTAATCGAGACAATTCGACAGTCGCTCGCCCCGAAGGTAAATAGTTTTATCTATGTTCGATAGTTCGGTGGATCCTATGCGACAAATAGTTCGTTCGACGAACGGAATATCGGGAACCGCCCGTTGCGGAATAGATAGTTTCCTTAATTAGATAGTTCTCGCGTCGCTGCCAGCACGGCCGGATTTTTCTGATATTTCTGATATTTATCGAGCCGACGAAACGCTGCAGACTTTACGTGTGCCAAATAAAAGCGCTGATCCGCACTGGTCAGAACGAAAACAACCAAGCAATTAGCTTTGGACGATTGAAAAGAGCTATTGAATCTTTCAACTTCTCATTAACTCACTTCCCCAGTGGATCCGCCGATCGATCTATCGTCACAATTTAGATTCATCAACGACAGAATCGCTTCTTTATTTTTCGAAAAATTTGGTCGCTGGTTGGTCGAAAGAAACTGTTTTCCTGGATGTTTGCAAACGGAATATCGCGATTCTATGGATAACAGAAGACAGAAAAATTGCAATTGATATTTATGGGAATATGTATTTTATGAATTTTATTCTGCATTTTCAAATTGTTTTTTACACAAAAAATCGTCCACTATCCAGATCGAACCACGACTACCAAATGAAGTAATATATTATTTTAAATCCTCAAATCTAGGTGACATATACATAAATATTAAATTTTATAAAATTTCGTTTTGCATTTTCAACAAATCATCCACTTTCCAGATCATACCACGACTACGAAATAAAATAATAAAATAATATATTATTTTAGCCCTTTAAATCCAGGTGACGTATATATAATAGTACTTACAAATTAATAGAAAATACTATACATAAATATTAAATTATATCAAATTTCGTTTTGCATTTTCAACAAATGACCCACTTTCCAGATCGTACTAAGATTACCAAATAAAATAATATACTATTTTAAATTCAGGTAACGTATACATATAGGTATATACATTTTATAAAATTTCACTTTGCATGTTCAAAGTGTTTTTTGCGCAAAAAATCGTCCACTCTCCAAATCGTACCACGATTACCAGGTCGTCCTGTACTCGAGGGTAATCGTTTTTTATAGAAAATAAAGCTCCTGTTATTTCCACGTCCTTGCTGTCCCGAATTTCTCTGTTCCTAACGTTAAATTCCGAACACGTACAGTTTTGCCCGTCGAATGAAACGATAAGAGTAAAAAGTGCTTGGCGAATCATTGTTCGATCGGTACGTTCAAATCCCACGGCAAAAATTCTTCCCAGCGTCGTTTAATCTGGGCGCTCGACGCTCCATCGTGCAACTCCTTGTTTGCGTGTCGGTCGTTCGCGAAATCCACTGATAAAGCGGATTGACGTATCTGTCCTTCTCTCGTTAAGTAACCGGCCGAAAAAACCGATATTTACAGAGGCTGGGCGCCGGGACGCTTTCATCCGTCACGGTGCTGGTTACGTTTCTGTCGCGAGGCGTCGGAAATTGCAATTAATCCGGGAACACGTGGAATCCAGGCCCGCTAACCACCGCGACGCATAATAAAACAGACGGTGAATGAAACATGAAACGACGCGGTTCTCCGTGGCGAACGATTATAAATCATGCACCACGAGAGCGTTTAGTCATCAAGGAACCTCAAAGTTTGTAGGTTTTTCGTAGAATCTGGAATTATTCATAAGCTTCGATCCTGAATAAATTACCCGGATTCTTTATTATTCACCTACTTTGAGAATAGTTTCGTGAAGAAATATGATTATGACGAATGGGTTTACCTAATTCGAAACTGACCTCCAAAGGGTATTAGGTTATTAGGAGACATTGTGTAATTATTTTCTGGGAACATAGACGAGGAAATACAGTTATGACATATGAACTGATATGGATCTGGATTGAACCGTTATTTTCTGCGTAAATATTTTGATATAAATATAAAATGATGACAAATGTCCCTATCTTAGGTGTACCATCAAAGAAACCACGTGAAACTGCAGTTTTATCATTCTCAGATTTTTTCAAAGAAATTTTGGCTCAATTTTGATCGATGAAATTGATCTAAGTGGTTGTGCATGATTAACGTGTATTGCATAGTGTATTAATAGTAGATCCTACTTAGAGGCTCTAGCTAATAGCTATCGATGGTAGAATACATCAAGGGGATGCGTAGAAATTATGAGAAAATAGGATTACGTGAGATTAATGGTCTCACTGGAACGCTGACATTAATTCCTATCTACTGTACGTGCCTAAGTCAATAATTAGACAACTTTGGGAGTCAATTTGCTAGAATTGATAAATCGTAACGAACGTTTAATGAAACGCATCCCTCATCTACGTTATACTCTAATATTTAATTAGCTCTATAATAGTCTCTGATCTAATATTTGCGTCATGTTAGGATTGGCTTTGATGTTGTCGACAATAGCTACTGAGAACCATAATTAGATCGAATGGAGATGAGCAACACGATGGATAATGGCATGGAGATAGCCAATTGTTAGAATTGTCAATATTTAACACTAGAACTGTCGACAATTATAGTGTATTCATTTGTACCAAAGCAATTAAAACGATAGATACTTGGAGAAATGTATAATACAATGGAAATAAGTGTTTATTCATTCCCTTATAGAAAATTATGGTTTTCAAAAATTCAGTCGAGTAAATTTTTTACAAGTTTTATTAGAAATTACGTACAGGTCATTTTGATTGCTTTGGTAGTTTTAATGTTAATAAAACATATTCAGAGATACATTTGTTTTTATAGGCTATGTGCAGCATTTGAAAAATAATCGTTATAATTAGAGAAGTAATTTTGTATTCTTTATTTGTTCAAATAAAATAATAGATAAACTCAGCTACTATCCTATAAAATTATTTGAGTGAATTAACTCGAATAAAAAATTGTTTGAAAATAATTTATTCGTATCTCGCGAAATAAAGTTACCTTATATTTACGTTGCTCGTAAAATAAGTAATGGAATAATAAAACAACTAATATCTATCCAAGAGTGGCCTGTACTAGTTTCGGTTGAATTCAATATTATCAATTTCGAAGACAATAGCTGGTAGATATCATTATCGGATTGTATGGGGATGACCAATATGGCAGCAATATTGTACGCAGGACAACAGACACTTGTGAGATGAATTTTCGACGACCAAGCACGGTCAATTGTCAGAAATGTCACATAGATTTAATGAAACGCGTATACCTGAATCTAGGTTGAAGTCCAGATTTTGATTGGCTCCATACTTGCCTCAACTAAATCTATTATTAATACTGACTTCGATCTTGAAGACAACAGATAGTGGATACCTCAATTATACAGGATGTCCCAGATTTTAGGCGCAAAACTTTATCAGTAGATTCTACGAGTGCAAACAAGAGAAAAATGTTATACAAACGTGGGTTGTTTAACGATTTATTAGAATGTTACATATAGAAATGCGAAACTCTAATATTCCATTTCAAAATTGGCACCACGAGATTCAAAACGATTGAAAATGAAATTTATCACTGTACCAAGCTCATTTGCATTTTGTTTCGAGTCTGTAAATACATCCTCAATTTTTTGTTTAGTTCATTTGTTTAATTAGAAAACTGAATATATATTAATAATTCTGGTAGAAATTAATATCAATAGCTTAATATTCGAGCAATATAAAACAAACATAAATATGTTTATGTAACATGTTTTCCTTGTCTGCACCCGTAGAATTTACCAATGAAATTTTGCACCTTAAATCTGAGACATCCTGTACAAGGACTTCCAACATGCTTGAGATTCTGTGGAGCAGCGTTTCTCAAACTGGAATTGGAGACTTCCCCGAACATCAAAACAAAAAACATAGATACTTTTTTCCACATAAACAATATAGAAAACTTTTAAATTAAAAGATATACTAATATCGAAATTTAGTAAAAATCTTTTAATTATAAACACATTTTTTTAAACAGCTTTAGATTGTATTCAAAAATAAGAATTTAATTCCCATGTTAGAGTTCCCTAAACAATTTCCTTCGTTAGGCTAACATAATTATTAAAATTTTAAAACAGTCAACCATACTTAGTCAAACAAATATCTTCGAACCTAGATAAAACCCTAAATTTTGATTGCTTTTATTCGAAACAAGCACAAACACCATACTATTGACTTTGATCCCGACGACAACATATAGTGAATATCGTGATTAGATGCAAAGGACCCTTTACAGGCATAACCGACGTTATAGTAGTCAATGAAAGGCCCACATTCATCCCTATCCGGACGTATGGGACTCAATGTCCATGCCACGCTCGTCAAAACCATCCATTAACGTCCAGAGTGGTCTGGAAAGCTAGGTCTGCCATGTTTGCGCTGCTCGCCACGCGTTGGTTGAACGCGCCACCCCAATTGTCGAGCAAATCGAGAAACCGAGTTCTCAATTATGCAAATTCTGGTTGGTACATTGTCTAAAATCAGTCTACAATAGTACTCGGAAACGATGTTGCCTGCAAATGCATTCCCTGTTGCGAAACGTTCGATACATTAATTTCTTTTGTCAAACTTCCAACCTGTTCATTCTGAATTATTAAACCAAACTGCGCTCACTGAGTTAAACGAAATTTAGTTCTTAAATTATGTACGATTTTAATCTGGGGATAGAATACTTGTAACTAAAAAATTTCAAATTCTCGAAAATTTGGGTACATAATTATTTGCACGTTATGAATTCACCGCCATCAACAGAAAATTAGATAATTTTTTGGTTCGAAGATTCGACTATCATGACTCGTAAAAAATTTTTTTTTGAATGCTTTCAAGATTTCAAGGTCATCGATATATTTTTAGTGGTATTTTTTATTAGAGTTATTTAATAATGGAAATCAAGGCTAAACCAGTGTTGTATAACGACATGAAAAGAAACGTCAGAATGTTAATTGTTTGGAAAGGTTTAATATTAGAAGCGAAAAATATTTCTCAACGCCAACATCAATTGTCAATGTCAAAACTAATCTTATCCTTCCTTGTACATTACTTTGAAACAACAATAAAACCCAGACCCATAAAACTTAATATTAGTCAAGAAAAACACCGAAATATATCGCAGAGGACGCCATTAGAGAATTAATCGAACACGAAAAATTGATACAAAGTATAAAGAAAAGTATAGAATCCAACCATCTATTTTATTTTGAAATTCAGACCTATAAAATTAGACGAAACTAAAATCTATCGAAACGAGTCGAACTACCCCCGGTAGTCGATTGATATTTATCGAGACCAGAGTGTCATTTTTTACCCCGAACGATGGGAATTGGCGACGGTGTGGAACCCTAAACGGGTACACGGTTACGTTGAACGAAATTTCGGTGAATTTTCTACCGCAGCCTCGTCACGGACACCATAAATTTACGATCGTTGTCAGGCTCGTTTATCATATCGAAGTTCGATACACGTATTTCGGCGTAAACGTCGTCACCGTGCTCCACGCTATAGACGGTCAAGTTGCTTCGAGAACTATGTTCAAACTTCGTCAATTATGCGCGGCCGTCGCTTCGACTCTCGCAGGAATTACGGCGATGGATCACGAGCACCAGGGAGTTATTGTTTCGTCACTATAATTAATCTCCGAGCATAATTGGACACATGCATGCGGCGCGCGGAGCATCGCCGCAACGATGGCGGAGTCCTTCCGCGTGTAAACATAATCGTGAGCTGGTCGTAGTAATTTCTGGATGGGCGTGAAGATCCCTAGGTTAACGCGTCGGGTTACCAGACCGATTTCATCTAAATTTTGAAATTCTCTCCTAAATAGTAAATACCATTTCAAGGGGTTGGACCACATCGACGAACTTAAAAGGCACTTAAACTGCACTTTTATGAATTTATTTTTATACCTCTGCGAAAAATTTTAATGGAAGATTCTAGAAGCAAAAATAAGACGAAAATCAAGAATGCAAATTTGTTGATTGAGGCTTCGTTAAAAAGTTATTAACGTTTAATAGAGAGTGAGAGCCACTATCACGCATGCGCAGCTGTTCGCAGATTGCCGTTCTACAGGCGGGACTTTAAACGTTAATAACTTTTTAACGAAGCCTCAATCAACAAATTGCTATTCTTGATTTTCGTCTTATTTTGGCCTCTAGAATCTCCCATTCAAATTTTTCCCAGAAGAGGCTGAACACCCTGTATATCAATTTTTGTTCTCAATTTTTTTTGAAAAATAATTGTAACTGTAACAGGAATTATAATGTTTAATAAAGATACAGCTTATTGGTATATAGTTTAATATAAGTACAAGATAAATGTAAGAAAATTGTTCTTGTTTTCTATAATTTCTCTTGACTGGTATTCTTAATATTAAAAGTCTTTATACTTTGAAGAACACAGAGCATTCACGTCTGTCCGAAATATGCAATGCTTTTTGTCCAACCAGAGTAAATTAATAATTTACTCAACATGTTTTATTTTTGTATGTATGTATACTCGAATAAATTTAAACTTTTTAGAGGATAAATTTATTCGAGTGCGTGTTACATATTTCAGATGTTAATCCGAAACGAGTAAACGGTACTTATGTAAATGTGACAGGGGTCAAAGGATACTGGACGTAGGTACGGCTGTGGCATACCTAATTTAGATGACGCCGCACAAACGGAATAATTAGTGTCATTTCTGAATGAATTACGAGGCGGTCGACGCGTTAACCCTTCAACCGAAAGGTACCAAAACGAGCCACGCTATTCGTTCGCAGAATTTCCTCCATCTTCTGTTGAGTTTTGGCCCGAGCGCTGAGACGCAGAATTTATTTCCAATTTCAGATTTTACGCTTTACGGTTTCGTAACAGTTTAATCTAGAACTGGCACAAATATAGCAAATGTGTTTAGTCGGACTTAAATTGACATCTTGTCGGTTGCGTTAGGAGAACCTCACTCCCAATTAAATTATAAAAATTAAGAGATGTCAGGAATAGTGATTTATTCCTAACCTCTCTTGATTTCTTTATGCGTTTCGACCAAAGACAGGCAAAATTCTTATTTAGATAAAAATGTCAAATTACGAATAAAAGAAGAATCTATTTTTTCGTTAATCGTTACATAAAAATAAAACTTTCAATTATAAATAAATTCAAATAAATAAATCAATTTAGAATAAATTGCTATGCATTGTATCTATTATCTATTTTCTGAATAAAATTTTGCTGAACTCTGATATTAATATAGAGGTGACCACTAAAATTGTGAATAATTAAAATGTATAAATAATTAATTTTTTCAAGCGATGGAACACAGTATCGTCACAGGTAGATGTAAAGTTGAATTTTCTTATATTTCAATGTAATTAATTCATCCACGAAGAGGCTAACAAAAATCGTGCAGTAGAAGATGCATGCGAATGGTTCCGCCAACTTTACTCGCGAGCGTAATTAAGAAACTTCGCAATTTCGTTATTCAGATGAGTCGTGCGTATATAAAAGCTGTTGCATAAGTTCGCTTTGAAACGGAATAACGATTTAATAAATATTGATGGCAAAAGTAAGTCGTGGAATAATCGACTAATTTATGACCCGGTCATAAATAATACTAGGCAGCTTACTGGTCTTCCGACCTACCCCCATTCCTTCCCCGTCCGTTCAAAAAAATTTATTACTGAAGAAATAACACGGAAATAAGAATAAAGAAACAATTACAAATTATAATTTTCATTTCTAGACCACTGGACCTCGAACTGATAATAGAAACAATGTAATTTTATTGTTAAAATAAAATGAATTCGTAAATCATCCTCGATTTAAGTAATTTATTGCAATATATTATATTTTCGACTATGCTTTGAATCACACCTGAGCAAATTGAAATGATTTATTTTCGACCTTAATAATGAATTATTTCGTTATTTCTTTATTTCAAATTGGCCAAAGAAATAATCCTTAAAATAATGGTAATAAATAGATTTATTTTATGTGATCTTTATAACAATTTGTTTGAAGCAATACTTTCTTCGCAAAGAAATAATCAGGACACAATTTTCACCAAACGACAATTTCGAAAATTCGAATATTTTATCTAATTTCACAATAATTCCAAATACTTACGAAATAGAATAACATGTTGAAAAGGAAATAGTATTTTAAATAATGGTATTACAAAAATGACCACAGCACGAAAATAATTAAGAAATATTTTAAATAATGTTATCTTAAAAATGTTCAGATTTGTTTTGAATCGTCTTCAACAAAATAATATTCATTAGAAATCTAAAATCAAATCAAGCATAGGTCTTGTCTATTTAATATATAATATCTGAATAAAGAGTAATTCATGAAATAAAAATTATTCGAATTAATGGAAAAAGTACCACATTCTCATTGCCTCGAAAAATAACGTATTGAAACGCTAATTATGAAGAAATAAATATAACGAACCAATTAAGAAATACTATTTTTGCAGCACCGAAATACAAAAGAGCCTCTTCACGTGCAATGGTTTTTTTCTCTGACTTTTGGAAAAAATTTGCCACGAAATAGAAGCTTAATTTACGGATCTAATTAGAAATCAGCATGGCGACCATTTCCGGGGTGAGAAGGCGTCTGACACAAAGGCAGTGTCGTTTCATCAAAAAGTTCCGAGTGAAACCTATTTATTAGTCAGCCTTTATTAACTCGAAGGATATTTGGATGCAAAGTAACTCGAAAATTCCGCAGTCAGGCAACCGACAAAAGTGCCCGCGTTCCGATTCGATGGAAACTTTCGACCGCTATAGGAATCCAATTTCCTTTAGTACGAAGTACGACCGCCAACTTTCGGATCGGCGGGAGATCTTATAGAATACGCGGCCCCACTGTTTGCATTCCGATGGCAAATAACAAGTAAGTGGAACAGCAATCATAAGAAGCCTATAGAACGAGACGGGGCAAAAGTCCGGGAATCCCCTTTTACGTTTTCGCGTTGTGTCTCCCACACGGTGAAACGCGCCATCGACGACCGTTGATGCAGCTTTTAATAGAATACCGCAAAGTGATAATTATTGGAGGGGATTTGCAATAAAATGTGACTCGATAACCTCGCATAAATATGATCTCACCTATTGAACTTTATAAGTGGAAACAGATATTTTGTATTTTGATGCTTTCGAATGCAAATTTCTATTCGAACGAATGGCTCGCGAATGTTAAATAGAGTCACGTTTCGTTTGAATTATACCAGCATACGAGATCAAAATTAATCAGTGTTTTAAACATTGTAATAACGTTGCACAATCCTGCAATAAAATCTGATTACTGGATACGTGTCGAGCACGTGTGGCAGATGGTGGAACACGTGATATATTGAAATAATTATCCAGTTAATAACGTTATCTATGTGCATAATGTAACGAAGAAGGATTAGTTATTTTATTGCACGTTTTATTAACGTTTAAACGTCGCGACCACTTTTCAACCACGATCGAAAGGTTGATTTTACTTTTCCTGTTTCGAGGAAGAATTTCACCGGTTTGTGTGAATAATTAGCGTGCATCCACCGAAAACATCTTTTCAAAACTACGAAGTTTTTTAATTGCTCGCGAGAGCAAATACGTGCATATAGTATAGATCTATTGGCATGCGTAATCTACAAAAATGGAATAGAAAAATTCGTATTCAGAAAAAACGTAAATACGAAGCTGTGTGTAATATTTAAACTATAACTGCGTTCCCTTTGCGTACATTCCTCTCAAATTTAACCTAACAACATTTTTTATTTTTATATGTGTATTTAAACGATTTAAAAATCCCGAAAAGAAAAGAACAGCAGAACTAAATCTAGAGCAGAACTAGCAAGACCTAGCAAGCTCTGCCTTAGACGACTGGGATATTGGGAAGTCGGTCGAGCGCTTGTGAGAGCGCGACCCCTCTGGTGGCAAGCATAGGAGGCAACGCCACAGTTAGATCGTCGGATAGAATCAACTACTATTTAATAAAATATGATCAAAAATGGACTAAAAATATATTTTCGTATAGTTTAAGAGTCTCTCTTCCTGCCCTCAGAAGTCCAGTACAATAGAAGTTTTAATTTTGTACGAAAAAAATTAAAAAGGAAACTAATTTTAACGCCGTTACACGAGAATCCTCCCTTAACCAGTCAACTGTGTTTCACGACTATATCCGTCATGGAGAAATGGCAATATTTTTAATAAGTAAAATTTCGTTACCATTTGCTACTTAAATTGTAATTTTAGCGAAAACTAAAATAAATTCGTAAATTTCAATATGAACAAAGCACTGACACATAATACATCACCTCAGATTCTCTGCATACAAATTTGGGCATACATAATATCAAACAGATAGAAAAATTTGCTACAGCACACAAGAAACGAATATTTAATCACCCCAACGATAACGTCAAGGATTTAAATCAGACACCACAACACAGAAGACTAAAAAGGAACAAACCGACCAATTTGCAAACTTAAGTAAAAAAAGAGGCATCACATGTAATGGTAGCCATTAATGGTAGTTCATCAAATTCGCTGGTTAGCTCAATGAAGCTAGTTATAGATGTAATTTACCATTAAAAAGAAATCAATATGTTTAAAATCTTTGGAGATCAAAACGAAATAAAACAAACAATTGAGCGGTCTGAAAAGAGGTTGAAACAGCTGACTGGTTAAAAACAGAAATCACGGTGGTTATAAGAGGTTAAAAAGCGCGCGACAACAAATGGGGAGGACAGAAACGACGATCGAGCGAAGCAAAAACAGCAAACGCGAGCAAAAGGTGCGTGCATTTTTTAAAAAATGTAAAAAAATCGTTTACTCACCGGTGTCGTAGAGCGGGCAGGGCATGTAGGCGTACCTCTGCTCGGGATGCACGACGGACTTGTTTCTCTGTCCGCTGGTCATGGTAGCGAATTTGGTCACGTACTGCAGGAACTTGTCATAAAAGAGTAGAAAGGTCGTTCGGATTATCGTTGAGGATGTATCGTAGAGGCCCCCGCCTCGCTGGACTCGTCGCGATCCCCGATCAACGTGGACGACAGGACGATTATCCCGAGTGAACCGGGCACGACTGCATCCTGCAACACTCGACGACGCCGCGACGCATCGGCCGACGGGCCTCCTCGCAAATTAACCAATTAAGGATGGCCCGTGCTGTTTCCGTGCCAATTAGGCACCGCCACCTCGGGATCTCCGCTCGCGTCCCGCGCCACTCTATCGCCTGGTGGACCTCGTCACTTAATTAGCACCGAAATAACCGTCTTCTTCCCTTTGTAGAACGTGGCTCTTCCCTTCCTCCGTTGTCGTACACCGCGGGATCACCTTTAGCGCAACATACACGCGGTTAGGTACATGTCAGAAAAGCCACTTTGCCTTCTCTAGGCTTTCTAGACTTATTTTTAGAGAACCGGGAGAAAGATTCTTCCTGTGATGACAATGTCAATCTACGAATCTGGACCTAACTCTTCAGGTGCGTAAACTTTGACTTTTACTACAGTTTATAATGATAGTATTACTTTTTTCATTTAATGTACACGACTAAAAAAAGTGTAAAAGTACTTCGTGTGCAATAAAAGGTACAAAAGACCCCTTTTCGTAATACAAATTCATCGACAACCCTCGATTTTCCAAACTACATTTTTCCACGTATGGATAGAATATTCCAAAATTTCCAAATAATAATACTTTTCACGATTCTCTGCAACTTTAAAATTTCGATACCATAGAGATAACAAACATGTCCTACCCACGACCCGCATACACCAATTCACTGGAACGAAAACTTGGATAACTGCTCTTCCAACAGTTCGGATAAGCAATACCAAACTTTCTGCGCGGCCTAACATATTTCTTAACCGTACCTCGGGAGAACGGCGACACCGTAGAGCCCGCGACGCGCTCAAGATGGCGAGAAGCGCTCGATCCGTTCCCTTCGAACTTCACTCGCGACGGAATCGTCATTGATCCGGAAGAATCGAAATCCTCGCACGAAACACGGTGTTTGTTAAATTGATTCCATTAGGAGCTGTTCCCGGGCGCGCAGAGATTACCAGCAGTTTCTAACGATCGAGTTTGTTAACAGATTACGGGCCTATTAGCGACTCCCGGAGTTCCCCGCGTCACGCTTTCCGGTTTCAGGTGCTCCGAACTTCGTCGAGTGTCCTCAAAGGAAGCTCGTCGCCAACTCGATAGACACTCGTCTACCTGCCCAACGAACCATCCTAGCATTTTGCAAAATGGAGGGGTCCCCGCGGGGCTCGGTACAACCTAAAGGGGCGTGCAAAAATAGTCATCGCCTCTTAGACACGAATAGTCGACAGGGATTCAAAGTTCTTTCGTTTAATCGAAAACAAATTGTACACGTTGTTAGCGATGGCTAGTTTTTACATTTTCTGGATTTTCTGGATTCTATACAAGAAAACGATAACAAAAGTTCATATAAACATACTATTTGATCTTGTTTTCAAGTTATAGCGAGTTCTGCGTTGGAATAATTGTCCCCAAAGATGGGGAAAGTTGAACTAATTCCATTCATTTATGAACAGAGTCCAGTATCTAACATTGAATTTGTGAATATGGCTTGCAAACATTAGAGTACTAAGTGTTTGATCATTAGAATAAAAAATCCTTGAGTATGGATTTATTGTTATAAATAATGCCTAAACAAACAAAGAGAGTAAGACAGCCACTAGTAAAACGTCACCAGGTTTATGTTTAGATGTAAATAGGTAATTTTAAACACCTTCTTTGAAGGTAGATACAATATGCTCAAGAAGAAACTCGCTATACAAAGCAGTCAAATGGGGCACGTGTTCATCTGAACTTTTGTTATTGTTTTCTTGTGTGTAATAGTTATTAGTATAAATTTTAAGGAATGTTTCAAATAAATCTAGAAGAGAATTAAATTTTACACAAAAGCGTTAAACTTCACCGCGAATGTATCGATTACTACATTTATGGAATCATAGTTTTCTTTTAACAATCACTTTTTGTTGGTAAATATCGTGACTTGTATGGTGGGAGTATCTCAAAAGAAAAAGTTTAAATCAAAGAAAGTTTTCTTAGAAAAAAATCTGGTAAGTGACACGAAACCGCGACAATTATCGAACACCAGCCTAAGTTGGTCGCGTTCGTGCTAAATAACCCGAGATAATCGTCAGGGTGGGCAGGTCGCGTTTCGACCAGGTAATAAAACTCGCACGGTCATCGAGGAAATCGCCGTATCGACACGGTTATCGGAAACGGAAGCAATAAACGGCCGCGTTTAATTGCTGCTGCCGTTCTTGCGGCCCCACTGCATACAGGGTGCGCCAGAAGTTTGTGACGAATGACGGGAGCGTGTAGGAGCCGTCGATATAAATATGGAAGGGATCGCGTCGGAAAGAAGATATTCGTGTCTACCGAAATGGGATGTGTCAACCGCAGAAACGTCTCGACAGGTGGGCCCTGTAGCTACGAGGAGAGGCAAAATGTCACCGACAAGAGTATTCGTCGTTCGTAATGTTCTCTTACATGCAAAATTGGGGAAACATATTTTAATATGTAATGTGACTCGAGTATCTTCGAAAATGCTGAGTTCAGCGTTTCTCTATGAAGGATACCAATCTGTTATAAACTGTTAGAGTTTGTTGCATGAATGCTCAACGATAAATTAGTTGTGTTTTGCCTATCGTGCAGTATTGTGATGAAAATAAGTTTCATGGAAGTAATCCGACAGATTCGAAGTGTAGTTCGTATATGGCCGATGGATTGCATACTTTGGAAGTTTAAATTTCAACGGAAACTGCGCCAACAGTATATAACTCTAAGCCTCAAGGGAGCGAACCAAATCCTCTCGTACTGTGCCACGTATGGAGACCGCCACTGAGAGGTTAATAGCGGTGGCGGTTAAGCATACTAATGGCGCGCGTTATGTTTATCATGCCGCTTACTTTACAATGATGGATAACGCATTAGCCAGTAGATTTCGACGAGGAATTCGGTTATCCGCTTAGTCATTTACCAAAAGATGGATGAAGACGTACCGTAATTGGGAAACGAACGACTCTCCGTTCATTAATCTCTTTTCCAAAAGTTGATCCAGCGCCCGCTAACTCCACAGACGCGACGCCATTTTCCTGCCCGGTACGGTGCAGTTTCTCGCGTAAATTGTGACTTTTAAACGCACGTTAATTGTTTAATACGATACTCGTTCTCTCAAATACATCCATTTTTCGAATTATTCAAAAAGTTTAATCGACCTGATGTTTCGCCGTTCAGAAATAATAAAACTTATATATAATATTCACAAATTAGTAAACGAAAACTATTTTTCATACTGTTTTACGTTGTGATATTTTTTTTTTACTGTTAAGGAGGATCAAAACATCGTGATTGAAAATTGTACTCGACAGCAGGGCTGGGGAAAATTTGAAATAATTTGACATAAAATAGTAAACATTAAAATATTTGCATTAGTTAATTTGGAAATACTATTTTATTAAATGTTTAAATCATGAAAAGATACTATTTACTACTTACACTCTGATTCTGAACTGAAAATTAGACATACCTAAACATCTTCTATGTATACAAATAAATATTTCTTACAAATTTTTCTGAACGTAGACGTCTTATCGATAAAAGTGCATGGTACTATGAAAAGTTAAAGGACAAAAAGCTCTTATTTGCAATACTATTACTATTTGATGAAATATTATTTTCCTATATTTTAATTAAATACTTACTTAAAAATAAAAATATTTACATTGTAATTACTATCTTTCCACAGCCCTGCTCGACAGACTTTTACTTCAGTTAATCGAAGAAGAAATATTGAAAAATAAGTATATAATAATAACTTTCCATCCATAACCATAAACACGTACATCAAATTATCAATAAATTTACCATCAAAACAGTAGTTTTTAGTTATTTCTTGCGACTTTGATTCTTAATATCCGGCAATATAATTACGTCGCGTTAATTATAGATTAGTTTGTGACACAGGTAGATAAAAGGAATCTAACAGAGCACCCAGTATGCCCGTTTCGAGATTTCGTGTCCGCAACAGACGCGCGCGGCTCATCGGGACGGAAACGTAATTAACGACGCTCTTTAAATCGAGAACTATGTTAATTACCCCTGTTGTCCTTACGAATACCCAGCCTCTATAGACACAGAAGAGTTTAACCCATTAACTCCGCACTCCTGGGGCACGCTTGGCTGAGCATTAATGGCGCATTCTACTTCGCGGGACGCGAGCCGCAAACTGCACAATGGACTCGTCGGATCATTGTGGTGTGAACGGTGGATTTCAAGTGACGAACGTCGCAGGTTCCTTTGTCTTTCGGGCCCTCGTCTTTGTACAATATCTTTTCATCTATTTTTTTTTATAAAGAGAGCTGCGTTAGAATGGTGAGGAATGACGCGACACGAGCGTAACGTGATCAGAGGCGAAGTCGATAACTTTCTAATTCCGTGGCGTTTATCGCGAACATAAATAACGCGGGTAACGCGCGGTCCTCGACTATGACTATTTTATGGGAAGTATAAACTACACCGGCAATGAAAAGTCATCAAAGTGGACACGCGTCGAGGTTTAACGTGTAATTTACGATACGATGAAACAAACGTTACGGAACAGGCCTTCGAGGACGGCGCAATAAAGTAACTGTGCAACAGTGCGAATGGAAAATTTAGAGCAAAGTGTCCCATGAGCGGTGGTGATTCTACCGTGAAAAACTGAATCGAAAATGTAGAATAAAATTTTTCCATTCGAGGCTTCGTTTTCAAGGGAAACTACTTTGAAAATGTATGGGGTACGCGCGACTCGGTGCCCCGTAAATTTTCAAAGTTGTTTTCTTTGGAAACGAAGCCCCGAATGGAGAAATTTTATTCTACATTATCGATTCAGTTTTTCATACAGAATTTCCATGTGGCTCGTAAAATACAAATTTGTTTAAATTTTGTACACTTACTGGCTTCCATATTAATTTTACAAAGACGTTTTTAACAATTTCGTAGTCATCATCGGGCGTACGTAATATTTATTTACGTGTGAACATACAGGTACTTTAATAACGAATGAATAAATGCACGAAAAGAATTTCTCTTCCGTCTTCGATTCATTTTTTCGGTACAAAATTACGTCTGTTCCCTCTGTACCACTCACAGTACAAGACACCGTGTATAAAACGACGATCGTCGACCTTTTTCGCGAGATTAAATTAACCCGCCGCCAGAAACGGAAAGGGAAACGTTGAACCGCGGTGCTTCGGGACCGTTCGCCGATCATAAACGGAAATTTTAATTTGATTAATGCCCGCGGGGAACAAGGAGGCTGAGACACGGTACCGAGAACGCGTAGTTATTGTTCCTGTTTCGTCGTCGGGAGGACTGGCAATCGAATTCTCTCGCGGAAGCACGAAACGCGATATTGTTTCATTTAGATCCGATCGGTGGATTAGCTTTCCATTCAGCCATGCGTACCTTTTGTCTCCCAATATCGTTTCAATATTTCCGATACTATCGACGCGGTACTAGACGTTCGAATAATGGGCACGAAAACGTTTTTAAAAAAGCATCGGGAAACTTTTTTTTTCAAAGCTGCACAAGTCTCGCTAATCTTACAAATCTTACAAAGACGATATAAAATTCAGGAGACATTTGTGTAGGAATTAGTGTGAAATAGAAACTATACAAAATAAAACTTTTGCCAGAATCGAGGAATCTATTGCTATACAAATTAGAATTAACTTTTACAAGTGCACCAACGCATTCGAAAGAAAAATCGTATCGTAGAGGTTAACAGATCGTACAAACGTTCTTGCATTGATTCAGGTGAGCCCAATAGCTAAAATCATAGTTTAAGCGACGTCTCACGCGCACCACTGTTCGCCATCGAGAACGAGACAACGTCTCTGCGATTTTCTCCCCGAAACAGGAACAAACAGGCGGAAAACCGAGCACGCAAAGGCATTCGTATCAGCGAAGCACGATAAATTCACGGACGCCTAAAGCTTCGCGGGCTTACGTCGCGGCGTATTTCGAAGCCTCCGCCGGAAACGCGGAATCCGTGCGTCCGCGAAAGTTGCATTACGCGTTAACGCTCCTTTAAGCCTGACCCAGGTAAGCTGCTTATGGATTTCAACAGAGGGTTTGCCAAAAAAATCATCGTCGATTCCTTACAAATTACCAGAACCGTAACAAAATATATTTAGAAACGTTACATACCCCTGAACGCCATTTTACTCACAGACAGAACATTCTAATTAGCTACTTTAGCAGCTCGTATAATTCGCGGGAAAAAATAGTTTCATTTACGAAAATTCAACGTGAAAATTCTGTGGCGAGAATGCAAAATGTTCGAAAATATTTAATATCAGGGTTTGATAAAAAGAAAATCGTTAGAAAAGAAGAAAACGGAGGAACTAAATACAATACTGAATGCGAGCACCAAAACTAATTTGTGTGGTGGGTTAGAAAAGATTAAGGAGCAAAGGAATGGACCGAGGGATCTGAATAGGATTCGTGGTTGGGGATTCCCCTCACGTGGACGCGCGAAACCAATTTTCAATTGCCACGCACGCCATTGAAGACCGTGTCCGACCGGAATACGAAGGACAAGGCGCCATTCACGTGTACGTTTGCAACGTAATTCCGGCCCGAGATGGTCCTTGCAACGTGTCCCTTTGGCCTCGAAATATTCTTTCCGCAGAACACGTAACTCGGAACCCCATCACGCGAGGTGACCCTCCGAAAAGACTGAAAACACACCGTTCGGAGCAATCGTCGATTTTGAATTGTAGAGCGGATGGTGCCAAAAGGTTGAAATGCCAAAATTATACAGATTAACCTGTTGCTGCGTGACGTTTGAACCGGTGATTCAGTCGCGTGAATCTACAGCAAATTTTAGTTACAAATATTGTTTTAAGTAAAAACAAAGGGGATTTCCAATATTTACGAAATTTAAATTTATAATC
Source organism: Colletes gigas (assembly GCF_013123115.1). Classification (NCBI taxonomy): domain Eukaryota; kingdom Metazoa; phylum Arthropoda; class Insecta; order Hymenoptera; family Colletidae; genus Colletes; species Colletes gigas. Next base: position 1,787,556 of record NW_025106648.1, read on the forward strand.
TTGCGAGAGAAGATTTGTATATTTTGTTGGAAACATTTTCCACAAAAATAACACCATAACCTCGCGCTCCTTCGTCCGTGGCGTCTCCTTGATTCCGTAGGTATTATGCAATCGCTCTTCTGTTTTACAGAAATTGCAGAGCAATCGAAAGAAAGGAACACGTCGGGTAAATACACGGACAGAAGGACAAAGAAGCTTTCGTAATTCGCTAAACTCGAAGTATTCTTCTTTTGCTGTGTACATCCCCCTTTCCTGCCGCGTTTCTTTTCTCCCCCATTGTACCTCTTTTCTCCGCGGATTTTCTTCTTCGTGAATATTCATTCGCGGGAACTCGGAAGTATCGAACCGTGACATTTATGCATTTCCATTTATTACTCGGGCATTCTGTTATCGTGCTTGAATTCGCCCCTAGAACCGAGCTTTCCTCTTTCTATTTAAAAAAAAAAGAAAAACGTTGCACAGTGTGTTCAGATTGACAAGATAAAACGGCTGTAACTTCTCCAGAGCAGAGTGCACCACTCTGCTGTTTGTTACTTTGATTACGTTCGACGTAACGTAGATGTCCCGTAACAAGAATGCATCCTGATTTCACGATACCGCTAAAATCACAGTGTTTCCACAGAGTTTTCGGTAATTAATTGGCACGAACGACGTTATTGATCATTCTGAACGAAGAAACGAATCGAAAATATGGAATGAAATTTTCTTATTCGAGGCTTTGTTTGAAAAATGATTTCGAAGATTTTGAATTTTGCCTCTCTTGCTTTGCTTTTTACAGCGTTGTTCGATTGTTGAAAATATTTTGTTTCACTGTACGCGTGATTCTGCTATTTTTTATATCCGAGTATAGATCACAGTAGACTGCACAGCGATTAATAAAACTTTTCACAAAATTCGAGTAAGCGTAATTGCAGCAAAAGTCATCGATTCATGTCAAGTACACCTGTATCACGGACAGCTCCATTGATTTTGTTCGTTCTATATTTAAGAACACGGATAAGGTCGTAAAATGATCCTTATAATACATTCGTTTACGATGCTTGACATTTGCATGCTTTAGCGCAACGACTGCTCGACACTGTTGCAATATACAAATTTCCATTTGGTTAATCAAAGACTTTCGAATCCACGTCAATGTGTCCCTTTTGATTGTTAGAGATAGAGTTTATCTTAACAAGCCAGTCAAGATAAAATTAATATTTACGAAGTACATGCATGAACATGAATAATTATAACAGTAGAAGGTAACAAGGAGATTTCAAGGTTATCAATAGTGTTGTAAATTTTGACTAATTTATCGATCATAAACACTCAACACTATTTATAAGCCTTCAAGAACCTCGAAAAAATTATGATAGTATCCTCGATGCTTTTTAAGTATTTTTTTTGTTCAAATCAGTATGTCGTAAATATAATTCTACGCGAAACGAGCAGATGTGCGGAGCAAGGTATTCCAAACGTGTTGAAACTAAGGTCGTGCATCAGAAAGTGGAAGCCGGTAACAAGGGATGAAATTTATGTCGTTTTTGCTCTCATCGTTCGGTGGATATAATACAAAAACCTGCTCTAAAAAATTGCCCCGACAAGGACGCTTTATCGACTTCAAGGAGGTGCGATAACACAGTTTGCTAAAGTAAATTTATGAAAGTCGTATTGACATTTTACTCTTATTATTAATAGAAGCATAATAGAAGCGTGTAAAAACTTAACTTTGACTTTAAAACGACACTGTAAAAAACTAAAAAATATTGTACATAATTAAATAAAACAAAAGTGAAAAGAGCGAAACGTTCTTTGCATGTTTGACCAAAATCGTTCAGTTCTCCAAATATAGCAAAGAATATTTCCCATCTCCGACTCCTATTCACCAAAGCTTCTTTGCTCAGTATTATTCATGAGCTGCATACACGCTCGAGCTAACAAAATTTCGAGTCAATGTTTTAAGAGGAGAAACTTTAGCGAAGAAATTAATTAGTCCAAACAAAAGGATGTCAGATGAGCCAGAAAAATGAACTCTAACGCGGATAGGCGCAAACTCTCGTGCATTGCGTAGAAACATTTCCGAGCTTCCGGGTGCACGAGCTTACTTTCCCCAATTTAGCGCTCTGGCGAATAGGTCGCCTTCGAAAAACAAACTCTACAGAATACGAAACAATTACTTTCTCGAGTATCGTAAACTAATGATGAACTCTATCGTCTAAACTCCAAGTTTATAATAATTTATTTCACCAAGCATACACAAGGTAAATGCCCCAGTGGATGGACTCGTCCCGGTGGTTGAACGTCGATGTAAATTTGCATTAACATTGGACTGTTTATTTATTTATTTCACTCATGTGCCTGAACGAAGCTTGTAGCACAATAATATCGATACGTAAAGTACGTATTAAAATTAATGTAAACAAGGTTGAAACGAATTTAAAGGATCGGAGAAAAACATACACGGTTTGATAAATTTTAATATGTAATTGTGATGTAAAATTTGCTGTATCGTCGTAAATGTGGAAGTTTCAGTGATTGTATACCTTCGGCAGTGTATTATATTTTTGTATCTGCATTATCAATGATTACATATGTCTGATATTTTTGTGTTTAGTTTGTTTCGAGAACCACCAGTAATTTTCTGTTCCTTTCGTGTCAAGTTTCAAAGTTCCGAGTTTACGAACTACTATAATCTCCAAGATAATTATGTCCTAGTTTCGGGTCTTCCTTAAGCCGAGCTGCTCGTCGACTAACTGACTGAACGTAGACTTCTGCTCTCGTGAATGAATGGCTGGTAACCGAATAACGGATCGTGACTGAATGGTCCATCTTCGAGCAGGTCGAGTATTTATACCACTCGTCGTTGGCTTTCAATTTTATCGAGAGTATTTTTGATCTTCCAGACAGGTGATATTATAACGAAATAAATATAAAATTCTCGAACAAAAATAAACAAACACTTTCACTGAACCCCAAATTAGTAAAAAGAAACGAGCACTAGTAAACGCGAATGCTCTACAAACTCACGAGCATTTAAAACAGCATGAGACTGACGAAAGTATACAATCGTTAGTGATCGCACACGATCACAGAAACATCCACACTCACGACCACGCATCGAACCTTGACATTGCAGTAACGCGTATAAATGTATTAAAATATCGATAAAATTATTTCCAAAAAATGAAAACGAAATGAGCGTGCCACAGCTACGTATTAATTCAAACAGTATTAGCAGGATAAAGGTGTTAATCCTTTCCTCGATCGCACAGCCACTGGGACATTTACCTTGCAACGGTTTCGTGCACACTTGCCGCTATTCCGGTGTCGAACGATGGTCCAATAAGAGTGCACCTCGTAGCCCTTTCCACCCTTCCACCCTTCTACCTTTGAACGCGTCGGCCACACGCCACGTGGATCCCCCGGTGACGGGTAGTTGGTGGCACCGGCTGCTGGCTCCCTCCGTCCTCGATCCCCCAGGCGTCTGGATCCTGCGGCGGTTAGTCAACGGTTAGAATCGCGACCACCGTGGAGGAAATCGAAACTGGTGGCCAGGGGTTTGTTTCCGCACGCACCTGTCGTGCGGACGGGCCGCGAGTCGAACTGCTCGGTGCACGGGCCGACGCTCGACTGGACCGCGTCGAGGTGAAACGGAGAAAGCAAGAGGAACGGAAGGGCCAACGACGGGGGAGGGGAGGCAGCGCGAGAGTCGGAAAAGGGTGAAACCGTGGAAAAGGAGGGACGAGAACAGGGAGACAGAGAGGGCGATCGCGAGTGGGATAAGGACGGGGAACGCGACGGAGGGTGGGTGAAACGTAGAGGGGGGCGAAACGGAGAAAGCTGGAGGAACGTAAGGGCATCGAATAGAGAAGGGGGGTGGGGGAGAAACTGGAGAAAAGATGAAATTGCGGGAACGAAATGGGAGAAGTAGAAAGAAGGCACGAAGAAAAGATTAGGGGTGCTGGAAAGGGTTAATGGTGGAAGCGGAGGAAAGAAAATAGTGAATAGGGTGAAAGAAAAGGTAGGGAGGGTGAGATGGAGTCGAGAAAGTAGACGAGGAGAGAGAGAGAGGATGCTGCGGATGCAGAGAGAAGAGGGGTCGCTCGGTCTCCGTCTGGCTTCGCCGCAGCGCGTCGCGGCGCATTTCATCCCCCTTTCGAGCCCCGAGCGACCCGCCACCCGCGTCGCCGGTCCCTTCGCCCCTCTGGCGCCGCCACGAAACCCCCTACACTAACCCCCGGTTCCATGTCGCAATGTATCTGCAGTCGGAAGCAGAGAACCCGGTGCCTTCGAGACACCGCCACGAAAGACGGCTTATGCCTCGCGGTTCGTGCCTTTCTTGCCCTCCGTTACTACCCCGTCCCGCGTACTGACTTCGTTTTTTCTCGCTTTCCACGGCCCTTCGCGACCCCTGCCCCGCGTTCTCTGCAGCTGGAACAATCCTATGGGGCGGGACGGGGGCGAAACGGGGACCTTTTGAACAAACTTAATGGGTGCCTCCGAGAGGATTTTACGCTCAAGAGTTAGATGGAGGTAATTGCTTTATGAGTATTGAGGGGGTGACCATTGTTTCTCAAAGGGCGAGCACGTATTCAATGGAGAAATTAGAGATTGTGGCTAACGAGCCCGCGGGTGTGGGAATCGCTTTTTGGATCAAACTGGGTGTAATTTGTAGTAAAGCTTTTGCACTCTAAATTAACCCTTTTTGTATTTGTTGTCTCGAACCATTGTAATAAAAATAAAATCCGACGTGTTATTTGTAATTATTAACGGGATCAAGCTTATCCGGGGATAAATCTAATTGGACCAATGTTTATATTGTCGTATATTAAGGATTGAATGTTATTATTAATTATTTATGGGGTCAAGCAACTCACAGATACGGATGACTCTGGTAGAAATATTTCAGTACAAATTCTTTCGTTCTTATTAACCCTTTGCACTCGGCTGTCCCCTCTGAAAGAGTTTCCAGCAAAGAATTTGGATGTACTCTCCAAAGAAACACAACGATATTATTATTTTAAAGTGATTAAAATACGTAAACAAAGAATGTAAAAAAAGATATGTTTGCTTGAAGTATTTACTATCTATTTCGTAAGAAAGCGTGCTTGAGTTAGGCGATCGAAGAAAAGTCTCCAAGTGCAAAGGGTTAATTATGGAGACAAGCATATGTTCTAGTCTAAACCCAACGTTACAAAAGTCTTCTGCTAAGGTAACAATATTGATCTTGCGCACAGCTGATAACCAAGTGTTATTAGTTCATAACAGTAGTAATTGACAACTGTATACATAACTGTTTCATGGTTCGTACCTTTGTTGCCTGCCATAGTTTCGATCACTCTGCGCAACCCTTCGCGAGGACAACTCTGTAGAGAAGGGGGCGAATGGGGGACGTTTGAGCAAACTTAATGGGTGCTTCAGGGAGGGTTTTGAAGCACGGTTTACGCTGGAGAGTTAGATGGAGGTAATCATTTTATGAGTACCGAGAAGTACGTATTATTTCTCAGGGGATAGAGGGGGACTATTCGCGGCGAACGTACTCGATGATGAAGTTTGAGATCGTGACTGGGATAAAATGGAGAATTATTAGCGAGATCAAGCATATTTTACGATAACTGATATCTTTTCACAGACGAGATGTCACCGATTGTATCCAAACCTTCTCTAGTGATTCTACAGCAAAAATAATCAGACACGTGTCCGACATGATCAAAACTTTATTTCGTTTTTTTTTTTGAAAATAATCCACGATCAAACAAAAATGAAATGTTAAATATCTTTAAAAATAAATTCTTTTCCTGCACCCTCTCCCAACGTTACCTATTTCCAATTTCAAACTCCAACTTGAGAAATATTGTCGAACACAATGGCGACTACTCGAACGATTAAAGTGATTGCAAGGATATCGAGGCAGCTAATAAAATTTTGTCCAGCCCCGATCGTCGTGCCCGTGGCCTCCATTAGGTCAGTCCACGTCGAAACTGGCGAGAGAGATTTTTCCTCAGCGCGAATCTCGCGAGATAGTTAATTGTCCCTTCCCCCCCTCCTTTCCCCGAGCATGCATTCTTTAGACGCCTGGCGGGTGAACTGGCTTTCCTTGCAGACACGGTGGATAAAATTGATCGCCTGGATCCTTTTCTTCCTGAACCTACCGGTGAAAAGCGATGCTCCGAGGCACGCGAGCTCTTTCGGCGAATTCTTTCAGTCCGTTGAGCTTCGCCCCGTGCTCAGGCTGACCCTCTTTTTTTTCGAGTGGTCCTTCGACGGCTGAGAATCAGTGTTTACTGCGGATACGGTACGAGATTTGGCGCGCTCGATAACTCTTCCAAGTGGTTACACAGTGTTGTTTGTTTTGAATCGATGGTGTTCGAGGGCCCTCGATTATCTCAACGACTACTCTCTTCGGCGCGTTTCACGAAACTGATCGTCCCGTTTTTACACAAAATTACTCGTTCGAACTCGAAACACTATCATTTTCAATAATTATTTTCTTCTTATTGCACTTTTGCAAATAATTCGTTCGTTAATCAGCGAACAATGTGTCCAAAACTGTTACTTGCTTCTCAGCCGCAGTCCCCAACTTTACGAGTACATTCGCCCCTCCCACTCTCCGTCCCAGAGAACAATAATTACTCTACAGTGCTTGCAAGGCAATTACTTCCATCTAACTCTCCGATACAAAATGTGCTTCGTAACCTTCTATGGAGTATCCATTAAGTTCGTTCGCTCCCATACGTTATAGAATTTGTCCCGATGAGTTAACACCAAACGCACGAAAAGTCCACAGAAAAGGAGGAAAAGTCAGATTTTAAGGTTTTAAGGTTTTTGTGGAAACTTCATATTTTTTGCATTGGTCTTCTTCGACGTTCTCCATCTTTTTATCGTACGCTGCAATCTCTTATAACTGTAACATTACACAAATATTTAAGTCGCGGTAAAAACAAATGTAAACTCGAAATTTGTTAAAATTGACATTCCTTAACCCTTAAGTGGATTATTGGGACCGCTGTGGCTTCCTGCAAATTTAATATATGTCGATGTAATTATTTGAAAATTCATGTAATTCTCCATTATTTAATTATTTTTAAAATGCTTTGAAGGAAAGTTGATTTCCATTTACCAATTTGGTACAAATCGACATTAAGTAAAATATAATTCAGTTGAGATTGAGAATCCACTCAAGGGTTAAAATCGAGTAAAAAAATGTACCTTTTATTCTGCTATTTTTATTTGTATTTCTGATTGTAATTATAAACATGATAACGATCTGAATTCTCTGTTTTTCAGTCTTACTTTCCTATTGTCAGCATGATTTCCAATATGGCGACGTATACATTGCAACATGACAATTTCAATATCGTAGCTCGTTTCCAACATTCTCAATAATTTATACCTACCCAAAATAAAGATGTTTCATTTACCGAACGTTAAAAATATTTTCGCTTAAAATAGATCGCTTACCACTAGTAACAAGAAAAAAAAATAATCTCTGATACAATTTCCCTGTTCTTTTCCTTTACTTAACATTAAAAGTATTATTAAGACGTTAATAAACAGTACGCTTGTTCTGTTAAGAAGAATCAGAAACTTTACCTTCTTTCTCGACCTCTGTAGCCACACCACCCAAACAAGGGGCCGCATTTTTTTCAATTATCTATGGCGGAGTCGAGCAGCAATAGCAGCGAGGAAAAGAGCAATTTAATCGGACCCAGGCGAAGTTCGGTCCGTAAAACGGAATTGCCGCCCTTCGGTATTTATGACTTTGTTCATTGCGCCCGCCTCGGAAGTCTCCGTGTCTTTTCGCGACGAGCTTTTTCCACGCGCGACCATGCCCCGGCATAAATTATTGCCGTTCGTTAAACACCGCTCCTCTTTTCGACGACCTTCTTCTTTGAACTTACGTCGGGACGCGTTCCCCGACCGGAACATACTGCGGCAACGCGAGAATTTTCATACAAAATTCCTTGATACAGATTCACCTTGCACGGGGGAACTTACAGGAGCGTGAAAAGAGGAACGGAACGAGCGGGGAATATCAAGCGAATCGTGCTTGTTGAATTCATAATGATCGCTCCCGTATTTAACGGGTCCGTACTGACTTCTTTTTGCTGCACAGGCATGGAACAGGAAACGTTTATGGTCGCTGCAGGACTCGCGGGGGCCACGAAAATCGAAAGCTTTTTCTTAATATTAACTATTTTCAAACAGTATTCGCACGTTTACAATTATATTATTGTATATTTATTCGCATACTACAATTTTTATACTTTTTCGTCGGGCTGAAGATCGCTCAAACAAGGGTCGAAAATCGTTTGGTACAATTTTGGTGGTTTAACACTAAACCCACGACCGGTCAAATGACCGTTTTTAAAGTTTCGTTTAGAATTTCTAACATACTATTATTCGTTATTGTTTGTTTTCTGAGAAAAATATGTAGTCTGTCTTTTCTATCACTACTTGCCTACTGATTGAATGATTTATATTATTTTGTAATGAAACAGACCAAATTTGATATCAAATTCTGGCTAGCTTCAGTTGTAAATAGGAAATATATAGCAAAAATAAAAGGATGGTATCTTAAGCTCTTCGTCTTACAAGACTCTATTAAAGCGTATTAAAAATACTAAAACTTTAGACGCCTGAAGTTCCAAAACTACTAATGTTTTTTGCACAATTGAGCCACCGTTAGAAGCGGCAAAGCTTCCTTTTTGAAATGGTTTTTGGTTTATTTCGATCTGATTATCCGTTTTGGAGATATCGTAATTCATGTAAAGGGGTAATTTTTTACTATTTACGCGCAAGGTCATTGACCTCGCGTTGTTGTCAACAACAAAAAGTAAACAAACGCTTTCAACCCTTATATCTCCGGAACTAACTAAGCGATCGACTTGAATGAACGCTCATTTTAAAGGGCATTTCATCCTCTATCCGATGACTATATCAACTATTACCATTTATGCTGCCTTCTATATTTATTTTAACGCTATAATATTTACTTTGACACTATGCACTCAAAGAAGTTTCAGCAATTCCTATTGATTATAAGACTGGTGTGCGATAAAACTCGATTATAAATTGTTTATTTAATTGAAAATGAATTTAAATTTGAACACAGGATGTTTGTGTAATCACAAACACTAATTTTTCATAAATAATTGTTTTCTTCAAAATTAATTACGGTATCGACTGGAAGCAAAATTCGTTTTCAAGTTTTATCTTCTATATGATGAAAATTAAAAAATTTCGACGTAGTTTGTAAATTTTCTATTTGAAATGGAATATGCACATTTAGAGTAAAAGTATCGAATATTTTTGTACAAATTTTTAAAATGCATGCTGTAAAAAAAATATGCAATATATAAGAGGAAGATATCTTATGAAAGAAACTTCAAAACACAACTTTCTATACATATAATGCAAAAATTAGAAGTATGTTACCTAGATACATATACATGAAGTGTCAGTAGGTTTAGTGTTAATGTACCATAAAAGTAAAAATAGAAATTGGATGAGAAATATTTTAGTTGATTTCTGGGCGACAGAATGGAAATTGTATTTTAAATTGTTTATACCGGAAGCATAGTTACCGTTCGACTAATTGCAATTCTGAAGCAAACCGACACGAACGCGTAAAGAAATACAAAACACGGCGATTAATGAAGCCGTACCGTAGTCTAATAAATTCTAAAACGACAGAGTAGTTGTTACTGGTAATGAAAGATAAGAAAGCGTAACCAATTAGACATCGTCGAGCGTTTCAACGATCGCGTATACGAACGATCGACCCGACGATAAATAATTTATAACGTCACGAGCCTCTAGAATTACGTTGCGACTCCAATGCTGGATAGGAGTGGCAGGTTAAAAGAAACGCAGAAGGCGACGCGCGATCAGCATGGAAAATCCGTTTTCTCTTAACATACTTTTTAGAGTTAATATTTTTATCGCTCGTTATCGTATTCGCAGCTCTATCTGGAAGAATGTTTATGTAAATAAAAACTCGAAACAACGAATTATTAATATAAAATTAAAAGTCTGTGTGTTTGTGACCTTCCTATAACTTCCGTTATTGTTGCCCAATCCGGATGAAACTTTATTTATCGTTACTTGTAATCCAATAGAAAAGTATACTACTTAATTTGCATAAACACTATAGTATTAAACCAGACTGCAAAGCTTTTGAACGAGTGAAACAGTAAACTTCTTACTTCTTACGTGTCTATTTTTATTGTGTACAGGATGTATTGCAACGTTTGGGCATCGCTTAAAATGTGAACGATCGCCACACGCTATGATACATTTTATACAAGGCACGTCGTGATTCGTGGCATAAACGAAACGATTCCTCGTCCAAAACTGAATCGAAATCACGGAATACATTTTACTCGCGCGTGGCTTCTGTCGTCGAGAAAATTAAATCTCCTAGTCGAGGAACCAATATGGCGTCCGTGTCCCTAACCAACGATTCTCGATTTATTTTGTCGCGAGGAATCATTCCCGAATACTGCAGGCCCCGTATAGAAACACAGACAAAACGTCGCTGCGTTTAAAAATTAAGGTTAGACCAGTCCGACGATTCAAAATGGCGCGCGACTGGCGACGATCGCGCTTCAAGACGGATTGCATCAGCTTTTAAATACTAAGGTAGATAATTAATTAGGAACACTAGGAACGGATTTCATTTTTGAGCAAGTCCTCGCGCCCACAGGGGGCCATCGTCCGGACCATGAGCGCCGGATATCGAATAGTTAATTAACCCTATAATCGTTACGATTCCCTCGATAATATTGCATATTTCAGGTACCATGCATCCTGGTTATTTTCAAACCTATTTCAAATTAAAATTCTTTTTGCACCGATTATAAAAAATTTTGCATTCGATGATTCGACAGTTATGACTAGAGGGCGTTTCGCAATTTCAAGGAAGGGGAGGACACGAAATGTTTTAATTGCTCATCGAAGTTTAACAACTGTTGAAGCATATATTGCACCGTTTCGAAATATGCAATATTTTCTGGGATACCCTAACAGCGCTGTCTATCGAGATTACGCGTACTCGTTCGTGCAAGTACATACGCCTTTAACGTACTGGTCGCGTGATCGTGAACTTAATCATAATAGAAATATAACTCGTGAGGTAACCCGGAAGCTATGTGTGGCTTCCGGAACACCTCGCGCTATCGACGACGATAACGTACAAAGTGTAGGCCATAATGCTAAAGACTTCTGAGGAAGCCTATACATTCGATTCGAAATGGAAATTCGAGGTCAAATTCTTTTTATCTTCTACGTACTCTACACAAGATGCAGGATACAAATTCGTGGAGATCGAGTTCGAATATCTCTATAAAAAATTGTTCATGTTTGTGCAAAATTGATTGTGGAAATAAAACGTTACGATTTGTACTGTGCGTTTGGGAGATGGCTGCAGGGACAGTAGATTGTTAATGTTTCTAGTGTCTCTGTCTTCTGTATTATTGGAGATGAAATTATTAAACTCTAGAGTGGGGATTTACAAGACAAATATTACACTATAACTATCCCTACGACAATGTGGAGGTGGAATAAATCATTTTTTAAAAACAATTCCTTCGAAACGTTCCATCTTCTTGTCACATAAATTTCAATTTCATCTATGAAAGCTATAAAAAGCATTTTCTCGTAATAAACTAGTAACGTTTCGAATATTCAAATTCTATAAAATTAGCCCTGAAAGAGGGTAGAATAAATCATTTTTTAAAAACAATTCCTTCGAAAAGTTCCATCTTCTTGTCACATAAATTTCAATTTCATCTATGAAAGCTATAAAAAGCATTTTCTCGTAATAAACTGGTATCGAATATTTAAATTCTATAAAATTGACCCTGAAAGAAAAACGTAATCCCTTTATCTTCTGTTATTACGAGTACACACGAATAACATTGGTGTTTACGAACGTGGAAGACACAGTGGAACCAACGCCACGGATTCTGATTAGCCAAAGCTTTAACAACTTTCGTGGGAAGACGGATCATTTTCGATGGACTGTTTCTTCGCAACTTTCCACGTTCTACTCGCGTAGGATATGCAGAAATAAAAAAACAAGTGACCTTGAATTCGAACTAAACTTACAAAACATATTGTTCCACTATATAAGAAATGAAAATAGGCGTGGCTATCGCGGAACCCGTTAGAAGGTAACTAGAGTACGCTATCGTATACATAGCAGTTTGCTCTCAGCAGCACGTAATTATAGCAAAAATAGATCGATGTTTAAAGATCACGGGTGCTTATCTAACTCGCAAACACGCTTGTGTCTAACAATAAGAGTATATAATCTGTTGGTCATGTTGCGTGTAAAACTCCTTTATAATTCTCTATAACTCGCTGACTGCTACGTCGCCCGCAATTGGACATATCTCTTCTCTACGGCCTTAAATCCTCGAGAACGAGACGTTAACAAAAATAAATCTGCATTAAATTCGTGAATTTTAACGAGTTCAGAAAAATAAGTACTACGAGAAATCTTTGATCACATGATTATCGATTGTCTAGAAACGAAATTCTTCGTAGGAAGCTTCACGGATTATTAATTTGTTGTAACAAACAGGGCCGATACTGGACCATTATGTGCGTGTAATATTTTACTACGAAAAGCTATTTTTTTAAGTCTTATGTATTTCGAGTACTCTTCTGCTATATGTGTATAAAATTATGACCCTCGAAGATCAATATTAACCGGCTGCCTGATTATGGTAGCACCGAGGGAACGTTCGAAAACAATTTTCTTAAAACGACGCGTCGACGATTAACATTCGATATATTCTCTCTTAATACACTACGTTTAATAAAATGTCTCACCGCCTCGACCAATTGTCGCAGACTTCTGTTGCAAATGGCGTAGGAGCGCGCGACAAGCCCCTCAGAATATAAAAGAAGTCACGCGTTTGGGAACTGGTTTCGCGACGATTAACATTCTGCGGAAACTGAGAACTTTGTTCGAGAATCCACGTTCCCACCTATGCGACAACACGCGACGCAGAACATCCTCGAAGGCTCGACGAAAGAAGAATTTGATACTGTTTCGAGCGTGCTCTGCGCAGAAATGGGCAATTATAACGCCATGTTTACGGACATCGATGATTAACACATCACCGACGGGAAAAAAAATTCTAATATCATCCACGTATAACTCCTGAAAATTTCAATAGAATATATTAAATTACAAAAATACTTATCACACGTTGCAGGAATTCTACATCATTAAAATCACCCGTCGTATAGGAAAGTTTTACTAAAAATGCCCCGTCGTTAATGCGTTAAAATAGTTTTTCTCTTGATTAGATAATTACAAGCAAATAATTTTTACATGTTCCGTAACCGTGAGCATGAAAATCTGACGTTAAGGATTCGAAACTCTAGATCTCGTGAATAAAATGGCTGCTCGAAGGCTGAGTCGCGGTAATTGTTCCCCGCCTTTGCATTGTTTTCACCCGATTATAATTTCATGGGTACAAGTTTGGTACGACAGAGACGCGTTGCTGTTATCGTTATCTCACGTTTTACAGGTGGGAACGGCGTTTGGGCGTTCCTCGTGGATCGAGGCCTTTGGTCCACGACGCGAAAGTTCTCGTTTGGACGGTGACTCGCTTTCCTCCGTGTCGCGAAGTCGAAGCTGATCTGCCTATTGCACTAGCTCGAACGCTGGACCGTTTCAGACATCGGAGACCTTTCGTTTCGGAGTCCCCGATTGGCTGGTCGATCGCGTACGCTCTCCCGTCGCCGCTACGGCGCGGATTAATTACCGATACGAGCTAGCTCGCTATAAATTATTACGCATTAGTATGTACAAACACATCGCCCGACAGCGAACGGAATAGACCTCAGTCTATGGGTGGCAAGACGGTTCTCGATCACGATCAAGACTTCGAGGGATCGTCCGCTACCTGCTCGTTGCTCTTCCCCGTTTCCCACTGGTTGATCCTCTTCAGGGGATAGCAGATCAAGGCGGACACGAAGATCAGGCTCCCCGACAGGTAGAACGAGGCGTCGTAGCTTCCGGTGGCGTCCATGAAAACGCCTAAACGAGTCAAAAAACATCTTCGTGAATCCCCTGATCGTTACCATTCGATTGTTTCTCTTTCAACGGAATGTTTTCGAATGTCTCGATCATGGTTTGCAAATGCAGCAATTGATGTTTGTGCGAGTTCCTTGAGACTTCGACTTGTTCATTAAAAATTATTCCAACGAATTTTGCTTGGTTTCAAGGGTAACAGCAGTTCTTTCGTTAGTGTAGGTGTAAATTAGACGCGAAGGTCAACTTCTTTTTCTTGAGAATTCTAGGCTTTACGAAACGCCTTCCATTCGACTCGAAGAATTTCCACGCAAATTCTATTATATTGTAACACAACTTGAACTACTTCGTCTTGCTTGATATTGTTTTACTCGTTAAATAAAAATAATTTTTGAGAGTCACTACACTCCAATGATAAACATGCTCGACAGTATTCGTGGTTCACAGAATAGATTAAATCTTTCTTTTAAACAACATCAGATGTTCTTATCGAGCCTCGTTATCTTCATCTACATACTTTAAGAGGAATCCAATTTTCTATTAACTTCGTGCGAACAAATGTGAACTTTTTCATTGCACAAGGTATCGCAATTCCGATATTAAAATTGCTTGATTATTACATAAATATCTTCTGCTTTTGTATCCAATTAAAATGTTTATATGTTATTGAAAGTTGTGTACAAAGTTGGTCTTCGTCGTTTATCGGAACGAAAACAAACGAAATAAGTAAATCGCGAACGAGCCGACAGAATGTCGTATCCGACCAGCGATAATAAAACGGTTTAGAGTGAATGTTTACGAACAGATTAACTTTCTACTTTGTTTCTCCACGGTAAACGTCGCGAAATTCCTGTCATTCCGCAGATTAGATAACCGTCGAGCGTGTTTGCGCGAATCTAATAGTTTTGACAGCCTACATACGCAGCGTATCAACGATCTTTCGCTAAATCAGAAAAGTCAAGAGAAATCATAATGTTATGCGTCGAGGTAAGACTCGAACGTTGTGCAAATATGCTTAAAATCTGAATCGACGATTGCCGGGAACTATTATCTCCAAGTACTGTACCTCAAGGTCAGTCGTTCGTCGCGTGAACGGTGCATTTAAAACAATGCTCCGAAACGGTTGCGTAATTGCTTTCGACAAGTATCGCCGTGAGAATTAATTGCATCGATTGGGTATCGTGATAGGCGAACGTTGCTTGAATCCAGAATTAAGATCGAACGATGCATTATTGCTACGCACGGTATACTGGATAGCTGAAGAGAATGGCCCCGAATGAAGTAATTTTTATCGACGTATATTCGGAATTACTGGTCCGTCTTCTAATTTAACCAAACAATCCGTTAAATTTAGCCCTTTGCACTCCGAGAGTCTTTATCAATATGAACTAGCAATTTCGTGATGTGACATTTAAAAATAGAAAAATATTCTTTTTTACACAAAAATGTATAAACACCTATAATTTAAATTTTATTAATTTTCTTTTAAACTTCAATTAAACTTGAATCGAGCTATGGTACGTATTATGTTTGTTGTCATTAGGGCGCCAGTGGAGTGCAAAGGGTTAATAAAGATTTAGTTTTGGAGTTTGTTGAAAGAAAGAGTTTCCTTCAGAGGCATTGTTTATAGCTCCTCTTAGTAGGTAGTGCGACGCTTCCTGAAAATAAAGTGATCGATAATTTCTAATCACCTGCAAGAGGCGCGCCTATGGCCGCCGCCACGCCTTGAAACAGAAGAAGCAATCCAAAAGCGTTGGTCAATTTCTCCAAGCCCAGGAGGTCCACCACGAGGATCGATCTCAGAGAGGCGAAAACAGCTGCGAAGAGAAGTTACAGAATGAGAAGTACGGGTTGACGATCGGTTCAGAAGCGTTCTTTAATAGAGAACGAAGATTTTACTCACATATACTGATACCGAAGGTGGCAGCGTAGAAGAATTGGTAGCTCTGGGTGAGCGACAGCCCGGATATCACGGTTAGGAGTCCACCAGCGCTGATAAATATGTTGTTGACTACCAACGCGTCAACGCCTGGTAAGCTGCTCGCTACACCACAGACAACACGACCAATGGTGTTGCCAATACCGATCACGGAGACCAGGAACATCGCTGTGGATGGTTCTATCCCTGCGAGCTTCGCTCGATCTGCAACGATCGTGCAACAACCGTCGATTAATTTTTATAACGGGGTATCTAATCCTAGCTTTAAATGAAATTTGTTAAAAACTTTCGTTTTTGCATTATGGAATCAATTGTAGTTGGATTGCAAATTCCATTTAATAGAGTTTGAACCCCTTCAAGGATACTGACTCATATGTGCATGTCTAGTATTTATGTTATTTTGAATATTACATCGCAATAGTAACCACTAGAGTTATGAATGTTCACAGCTAAATTTTTCAATAGCGTCACATGGCAGCATTGTCAAAAAATTGATGAATTTGCATTAATATTTATTAGGAAGAAAATAATTTGCTCCCGAAGAGATTAAAGATTCTAGTCTTTATAGATTTAAAGTATCTCAAAAAATAATCTGTAGAATGTATTATTCTAATTATAGCTAATTCGCAATCTTCTATTTCTCTATTTATTTTTTCAGACGCCCTACATACTCTAGAAAGTTAATTATACAGCTATTAAGGAATTTTCTAGTTTTTAAATTTCTGAACTTTAAACTGGACTCTGTCTTCGAACGATACAGTTCGCAAAATTTATTTTCGAACTTATAATACGTTATAGATCGCGAACGATTGCCCCTCGTATCATGTGTCATGACATGTTTTCTATTAAAATTTATTAGAATTGCTGATTGCACAAAAATTAAAATATTGGTGAAATTCTTTTCAAATTGTAACAGAGTAATGACTTGAATGCTTTCAACTCCGGCGCCATTTTTGACAATTGCACCTCGTATCGCGTGCCGTGACATTTATTCTATTAAAATTTATTAAAATTGCTGATTGCATAAAAATTAAAATATTGGTGATATTCTTTTCAAATTGCAACAGAGTAATGACTTGAATGCTTTCAACTCCGGCGCCATTTTTGACAATTGCACCTCGTATCGTGTGCCGTGACATTTATTCTATTAAAATTTATTAAAATTGCTGATTGTATAAAAATTAAAATATTAGTGATATTCTTTTCAAATTGCAACAGAGTAATGACTTGGATGCTTTCAACTCCGGCGCCATTTTTGACAATTGCACCTCGTATCGTGTGCCGTGACATTTATTCTATTAAAATTTATTAAAATTGCTGATCGCACAAAAATTAAAATATTGGTGATATTCTTTTCAAATTACAATGACTTGGGCGCTTTCGACTATGGCGCCATTTTGGATCCTGCAACTTTTATGCTCGTGAAAAGTCACGGACACCGTTCGAGGGCTAATCTGATCGTCGTTTCAGGTTATTGCAGATGCGATAAGTTTTGATACGGTACCTGGAAGGTACATGAAGGGTGTATAAAAGCCCATCATAGTGAGTCCACCAGAGATCGCCAGGATGAGGAAAGAGGGGCTCTTCAGGAGGCTCAGATCAAGCATAGTCGTGAGGATCCGCCGCACGCTTTCGGGGCAGATGTAACAACTTCCGCTTTCCTCCTCAGCCACATCAGTGGCCGTTGGCAACCGGGTGACCGACATGTGATAGCCCACAGACGATTGCTATGAGGATCGTCGTCGATAATTTCATCGTTCCCAATTAACGCAATTTTTTAATCTACCGGAAACTTACGTCACATTATTCGCAACTGGCCCTAATCTTATTGTCTCGATCAGGAGTACCAGACTAGACGAAATGTCTTATTCATTGATACTTCATTAACGATAATAAAAGTGCTTTTAAAATATACTAATTAAAATGGGACATAGCTTTCTTAAATTAAATTAAAGTGAATTTTACTTGTAAGAGAAAATGTAATTTTTCACGTTTGATAATCTCTTTTTAGTTATCCAGCATTGTATTTAAAAACATAACAATTACACACTGTAAAAAAGTTATAACAGAAGATTGGAAAAATTCCAGAACGCAATGGAAGAGAGAAATCGTTCACTACTTCGTAATATAATTAAAAAATTAAGAGATTAATAACAATAGAAGCATTCTAAAGAACCAAGATGGTGGCCTAAGATACCGATACTTTTTATTTAAATGCATTTTAAATAAAAAGATGTTTCGTTCAATAGCTTTACCGACGATTATATTCTGAACTCGTATTTGACGAAAAGAATTGTTTAACCGAATAAAGGTTAATTCTCCAATTTTCCGTATTTTCTCATAATATCAGAAGAAGTTGACTCTGTGCAGTTATGAATAGAATGAACAAGAAGCGTTTTTTGTTGTCGAAACGACCAGTAAATTGGCTAATTAACTCTCACCTGGGACTTGTAATGGGGCAGCCTGTTCAAAGAGCCGCCGTAAAAAATGTCGTCCCTGTAAAATGGCCGTTGCGGATCCTTGTTGAACGGATTCCGCCTGTTGCCCACTTTCAGCGACTTTTGGCTGCATTCCGAGTCCGCGCGAAGGCGTCTGCCGCTAATCGTGTGCCTGCGAATCTGCCAACAATATCCTCCGTTTAATCGGGCCACACTGTTATTGCTAGTAAATAAATTCCAGTTGGCACGGGATACCGCCATAAACGATCCATTATCTCCGCAAACTATCACCTATCGAACATTATGGCGCGCTGATCGATCAGCGAGTTTGTTAGTCACGAGTTTCCCACTCGAACCAGCGAAACGAGAATTTTCTATCGCGAACCGAGATCCCTAACGACCCTTGAAGTATCAGATTATATATTCATAGCGTAATAGATTGCCGATCTAACTCGAAACGAAGGGTCATTTCTCTACGTTATCGACTCAGGACTCGAGAAGGTTTCGAAAATAATTGTTTCGAACCGAATCTGTTGGGAAGATTGATTTTGTCAAAATCGATAGGGTGGGACTCACCGTGGGCACTTTGCCGTTCAGTCTTTCCACGTCGCCACCGAGAAGATTGTTCTCCTCTTCCGCGATTTTGTCGTCCATGGTGACGTCCAATTCGGGATAGATCGGGACGGACAGCCGTTTCTCCGAGCTGCTCAGCTTTCTCTCCGCTTGTAATTCCACGTGGACCTTGTGCAGAGAGTGCAAGGACTTCGAGGTGCTGGAACGAGAAGATTCGAGGAATCAAACTTCTACGTTGAAAAATCGTTGATTAAACTAGCCCCATTAAAATTATTCTACACGATATACAGTATCCTGGTTCGATCGACTCAGAAAGCCATTTTCAAACACAGTCGTTAGCTGATAGATTTGAATTTATATAAAATGTAGTTTTGTAACGAAAATTTTTGAGAAAATATAGACAAATCTCCGACATTTGCATCTACGTGGATACGTTAACTTGACATACGATTTAATTCCAAATTTTCAAATTGTGGTCTGATAATAATAAAGAATGTAATTTATTCAAGTAAATAAATCATACAGCGAAATTGATAAAATTGTGTCGATATTAACCCCTTAACGTTCATGCCGGAGTCTGACTGCTTTGAAAAGCAATATTTGTTTAATCCAACGGTTTAAGGGATGATAATATTTGTTCTCCTTCAAATTATACGTCAGATACAACATTGTAATTAAAAAAAACCATATTTTTAGAAACAAATCCAATAAAGAGAACTGATCATTGTTGGTTAACCCGAAAAATACGAGCGTTAAGGGGTTAATATACACGCACGAGATTCCCCGCGACCGCGTGGCGAGCTTCACTTGGGGTTCCCCTACGGTTAACCTAGTACTCCCACGTAAAGCGCCATCGTGCGGCCATATGCGCGCCACACAAATGTATACTATTTAATTTTGTTTAAAATCGTACAAAAAATGGCCACGAAAAAGATTTGTTTTACGAATACCTCGTGAATGTAAAAATGTGTTGATATTAATATATAAGAGTTGATGACGAGTAACATCATGATTGTCAAGGAGTTAATAATAGAACTATGTAGAGTTAACATTCGAATATTCAAAATTAGTTTGACGAATACTTTGTGAATATAAAAATGTGTTGATATTAATATATAAGAGTTGATGACGAGTGAATAACCTCGCCATTGACAAAGAGTAAATAATGGAGTTATATAGAGCTAATATTCGAATATCTGCAAAATATTTGGAAACTATTAAATTGAAAAAATGGTTTGGAAATCGTTTTATCGAAAACGCGCAATAATCGAATGTTTCCGGGTTTCTGACGCGGTGTAAGTAGAAAAAAATAGATGAAATTTATTACTATACTATGTTGGGGTTGCTGCCCAGCAGCTCCGCAGCCGTGGGGTATTCCGTGTTGTTGTTGGTGCCGAAGAAACCGCTTCTGGCTGGCTGCACGCAGTGCAACGAAGCAGTGGACACCCCTCTCGCCATTAGGCTGCTCTTTGTTTCTAATTGTAAGCCAGCGTTCTCGGGCGTGGACTTCACCTTGATCCTCGTCGGTTTCAACGGCCGGAACATCGCGCCGAAAATCGCGCAATTCAACAGCATGCCTGGAAAATTCACGACGACTTTCTGATCCGGGAGCGTTTGCCGTTTCTTCCACAGAATCGGTCGCTAACAAGGGAGCCTTGCAGTAGTAAAAATTGATTTTGAAACGACAGCAAGTTATAGCACATACGTAGTATCGAAAAACCCTAATTGGATTTTTCTCAATGGGCGTTCGTTTTCGAGATACTTTGATTTAAAGTTTAGTATGCACGTAATAAGGGAATTAGTTATAGTTATTTTAATGGAAAAGATGTGTGTTAAGTCGGTAGAACGATTAGCTAGGAAGCTTTTGGTAGTTGGGTACTTTTTTTTTTGTTATTTTAAAATGCAAAAATATATTTTATTTATCAATTTTCAATCTTCAATTTTTAATACAAAAAACAGTAGTAAGTACAGTCGTAGAATATGTCGCATATATTTTTCTATATTAGTCATTCGTATTAATCATTATCAAATAAATTCTGTATTTGAAGTATGTCTGAAAATTAAAAGCCTCAATACTGACGATACGAATGACTAATACAGAATTTATTTGATAATGACGTACAATGCTGTTTTATTGCTATACTTACTACTGTTTTTTGTATTAAAAATTGAAGGATTATTGTTTTAATATTTATGTCATATGTACATAATAAATCAAATATATTTTTGCATTTCAAATTAATGAAAGAAAGAAAGTAACTTGTCGGGGATTCGAACCCACTAACAAAAGCTTCATAGTTAATCGCTCTACCAACTTAACCACATACTGTTCTGTAAATTTAAATAATTCTTTTACTTTGTACGTATCAAACTTTAAATCAAAATAGCTCGAAATCGAAGACTATGGCCTGCTAGTGGACTCATCAGTAAAGCTTCCTAGCAGACCCTGCCTTAGTCGTTCGAGGATTGTATACAATATAGCAATCGAGGGGTAGGTCGAGCGCTTGTGAGAGCGCCACCCCTCTGGTGGCGAGCCTGAGAGGCGACGCCACACATGTACGGGAAAAAGTTATTCAGAATCTTATTTCAAAATCATCAAAATCGGAGTTGAGGTCCCCTAAATTAAACAATTATCTAACTTTGCTTAATTGCCTAATGTGCAATCCTTTTTGTAATTTAAAACTGATAGTTTGAGAGTTGTTTGAGAATCGACACGAAGAGAATTGTTTTCTCTAGCTTGAAAATGTCCTCAAGCGTTGCCAAAAAGTTCAATCCAAACGAGCAATAGTTTTTCTCGTTAGTTTTGCTGAGACGAATGGGGGTATTTTTCCATTAGCTAGATTTAAGGGCAGGGATCGTCCGGTTTTGGTTACCTGCTTGGAAGAGCAACGCGCCTCTCCATCCAAACTGCTTGACGAGCACGTCAGAGATGGGTGCGAGCAAGAAGGCACCGATCCCGGAGCCGCAGACCGCGATCCCGGTGGCCAGGGCTCTCCATCTTTCAAAATAAAATCCGGTAGTTATCACAGCCGGCACGTAAATCAAGCCTGCTCCGATGCCTCCTGACAATCCAAGACACAAAGACCACGTCAAATCAGGGGAAACGATCAAACGCCGCAAAGTAACGAATTTCTCTAAAATCCTGGCCGAAATATAACAAATTCTTTTTCATTATGCATTGCATCTTATTTATGAAATATCACAAATATGTAATATGTAGTTCTCTTGGAATTATACTAATGCAAAGTTGATACTTTTTAAATGTAGATTTCTTTGGTCGTCTTTAATAATAAGTCCCTAATCTTAAATACTGGGGGAAAAAATAAAATATATTTACTCCACTTTTTGAAGCTTCATGGTTGATAGCAATGCAAAACTTACAAGACCATTTCTTTCCTTTTGTTAATAAAATAGTTGTTTATCAATCGAGATCAAGCATTTTTTGTAAAATAAATTTTTTAATTTATTAAATAAGCTCTCGTTGCATTTATCTGCTACTATTGGCTACTTTTCGATTTATTATGGCGCCACCTATGATTTAGCAATATTTTCATTTAGACTATCTTATTACACATGAAAAACCAAACATTTTTTATATTTGACATTTTTTTCTATCTTCATTCGTTTAAGAGATACTCAAGGAAATGTGTTTGGGGTGGAAAACACCCTCTAAATATGACATTTGCAACAGAAAAAAAAATACGTAATATCAAGCTTTATCAAAATCGAAGTTCGACACTTGAGTGATATCCTTTCTTGGGCGCAATTTAATATTTTTTCAATGTATTTCATTATCCTTTTTATTAACAACCATGAAAACCAAATTTCGTCCAAATCTAAGATAGCTTTATATTTTGGCCACGAATTTTAGAAAATTCGCCATTCAGCGTCGGAGGAATAGGATATTTTTAACAGAGTTTCAACTACTTTATTCGTTCACCAACAATTTTCAAAATTTTTGCAAGGTTCCTCACGCGTCTACGATAGTTTTAAATAGCTAAGTCTAACCTTTGTCAAAGTTGCTTATCTCCGCTTTAAAAAAATCTATATTGTAAATAAATAAATCAATCTTTGATAGTTTTTAATATGGTCGACACAATTTAGAAAAAACCAACGAATAAAAGTAAGTTATTTTTCAAAGATGTGAATTGAAAAATATTTCACAAAATTATGGACATATTTGCTTCAAAACTCTGCCATTTTGTCAGCTCCAAAGTTTTCCATAATCACGCTCACGTAATTTAATAATTTCTTTAGTTTATCGGAGACAACCAGAAGAGTGTAGCTCAAGAATACATTCTTTTTACAACGATCGCGTACGTAGTATGCATCTTTAAAACTATCACGTATTCTTGCATAAAAAATTTCACGTAGCTTAGCAGTGCATGTACAAATAACGGTGCAAAGTGTCCAACCAGTATCTTACGTAGTTTATCTCTCATAAAATTCTAAAGAACGTCAGTTTTCCATGTTCGGGTTGGAATAACCCCTTAAAAAGAGGAACCATTCTTACCGCGCGCGAAAATGGAACACAGGGACGAAGGGGAAACTTTTCTATCGAGGCGGGAACGACACGAACAGGAAGAAATATATCGGGCAAAGAACTTACCGAGGACGCCGTAAGAGATATAAAGGAACTCGATGGATGTGCTGAAATACGAGAGGACAAAAGCACCACAACTTATGACGCTTCCTAGGATTGCCACCAGCCTAAAGCCGTACCTGTTGGCCAGCGCCGACACAAAAGGACCTGCAGACAGAACAATAATGATAATGAAGGAAATTCGTGAAAGTATCGTGTTCCTCGCGTGTAAAATATTTCCAAGCAATTATTTATCGTCACTGGAAATACTACTATGCATTTATGGGAAATTTAAATTTTCAACAAACTACAGAATGCACTCAATATGCAAAAATATAAGAAATACTTAAAGATAGGAATTATTATATTTAGGGGTTGAGACAACCCTTTAAACTACCATTTCATTAATTCTATTAATAAAAATATGAATTTGCATAAAGATCATCAGACTATTAATAGGTACTGTGGGTCCGCGAGAAGTTGGCAAGTGAAACGACATGGAGGGAAAGAGGAGTATAATAGAATTTCGATTATTAGGTACCAGATATTTTTACCCCGACTATTTTTCGGTAAATGTTACAGATTATATTTCACACAAACAAAGAAGTCACTGCCCCGTGTATTACTACATTACCCATAGTTGTGTTTATTAAAAATCAAAAACAAATTTTAAAGAAAAATTGACAGGTGCTTAAATTTTTCGACGAAAAAAAGAAATTTCAAATCGTTCTAAAAAAATTATTTTTAACTAGGGGGGTTAATTACAATCATTCTTGGTCATTACACATACCCCCAAAATCCTACGCACTTTCGAGAAAAAAATTCCTTACCGAAAATCTAATGTGTGGACAGAAATGGTTCCCCAAAATTTCGTGTGAATCTTTAAAACATCATAACTCCTGAACGGATTGAACGATTTTAATGTTTAAAAATGCAAACAACGCGTATTTTGATGAAGAATATGTAGAAATTCCAAAAATACTCGAAAAGTTGTTCCTTAACCCCATAATATGAGAAAACCCCCATAAAAATGGTTCAATTTTCAAACGGCCATAACTCCTACAATAGTGAATATATTTCAATGCAATTTTTTTCTGTGGTAAAGCTTATGGGTACCTACAAAAAAGTATTAGACAACTTTTCTGCAGAACGCCAACCAAAATTTTTAAGAAAAATCGACGGGGGATAGCTGCTCAAATTTTTCTACGAAAAAATGAAATTTCAAATCGTTCTAAAAAAATTATTTTTAGTTAGAGGTGTTAATTACAATTATTTTTGGTCATTACACATACCCCCGGAAATTCTATCCACTTTTGAGAAAAAAATTCAGTAGGTGGACATATTTTTCGACAAAATTAAAAAATATCGAATCGTTTTGAAAAAATTATTTTTGGTTGCAGGGGTCAATTACAATCATTTTTGGTCAATACGCATACCTCCGAAATCCTACGCATTTTCGAGAAAAAAATTCTTTGGCGAAAATATAATTTCAGGCCAGAAACGTTTCTGCAATTTCATTTTCTGTCTCACTTCCTTTTCTGTTAATTTGTGTAACTTGTTGGGAATGTTGCAAATGACACGAGAATGATAATGAGGCTCTAGAGCCCCAGTAAAACGGGTGGAAAAAACATTGGTTGTAAGGTCTACTCGTATAGCTAGTCTATGATTATATTCTTCGTTTTTATCACTTCATATGTAGGTATAGTCCAATTATCCGACATTACCTCAGTCTGGAGTATGCCGGATAATCGGAATTTTACTGTACTTCTCTTGCTCCATCAATCTCCACTTTCGAAACTAGAATGGGGGACCAATATCAGACCCACATTCCTTCTGTTAGCCAACTTCTCGCGGACGCACAATACATTCGCGTAGTCACTGACCAGCCATAAGATAAAATCCTGATTGCAGCGAGCCGACCAGCGCGACCCTCGCCTTGGACACAGCGAAAGCCTCGGAGATGTCGTTCAGGAACACTCCGAAGCTGAAGATGATACCGTCCACGAAGAGATTGCACATGAAGGAGGCAGCCACGATCACCCAACCCCATCCTCCATCCGGCGGCACCACCATCTCGACTTCGATGCTCTGTCAACATGTTTCCAGAAAATTCTCACGGGAAAGCTCGCATCTCGACGAACAAAATGGTCCTGACCCCTTCGGTTACCATTATTAACCTTCAATAATGGTAATTAAATTTTATTTAATCTCTACAAACATATATTGTCTTCGATAGCTTTGCACAACTATTGACAAATGTATTATATGTAATTTAACAAATATAGAAATTCCGTCCAAATATTATGGCTATTTTGTGGTTCATCATTTTTCACATTTCTCAAACGTGGACTTTCAAATACTATAGAACGAAAACTGTAACATCAAAGATCAAATTGTGAATTTTGAAACTCTAATAAAAATAACTAAAATGGAGATTCGTTAAGGTTAATACAACAGTAACTCCACAATCTGAGTTTGACCATTGAATGCACCTTCAAGGCTACTTCGTCCACGAAAATATCAACTATCGGAGCTTCCCTTCGAGCGTCATATTGGTGAACAAGAGGCCAGTTGACTCCACGAAACGCCACGATTTTTCCACCGTTTTCCCCGGGCGTTCCGTATCGCTCCGAAGCGGCAAACAAACGGGAAGATAAGCTTCATTTTCCATTCGCGTCCACCGAAAGAAAATTCGCAACGTCCACGAATCGACGACATTTCGAGCTTAAAAGAGCACCGCGGGTACAGCTTTCCGAACAACGCGCGCGATTCGTGTTCGTCGGTGTGCTACATCGTTCGACGTGCGTTTCAACATCGGCGCCCGTGGAAATTCACAAGTTGCTTGAGATCAAGGCCGCGCATAAAGCGAGCAACTTTCGCGTTTCGGTGGTAAGCGCGTGACCCAAAACTCCGTCGAGTTATCAAACTGCGGTGCCATGTGACGCTGATACCGTATCCACGTCGAAAAGACCGCGTACAGTATTACAGCCGCGAGTATTTTTAGTCGTCTCGTGCAACAATATCAACGGTTCGCCCCGGTAATCTCTTGAAGGAGTGTCGAGTACGACGAGCCTCTGTTTCGCAAGTTCACCCAGGCGGTTTTCAGAGACCGACAAAGCCATCGACGGAAAATTGGGCCCGTTCGACCGTACCGACCGAGCATTCAGAGGTTACGTCACCTTAACGGGCCCGAAACGAACGATACTTTCACGAATTTTTTTGCGGGAAACGCGTGCATTCGGTCGAAATGAGCTGTTTACCGTGTGTGAGGTATTTCTTGAACTTTTGGAGACAATTTTTGTTTAAATTGGAAACTATTCCTATACTTTTACATCGTTATATTGTATAGAATAGAATACTTTTTGATTGATCTACTTTAGATAAGCAGAAGAGCCGCAATTGTGTTAATACCATATTATTTAAAACACCTGATACATATGCTTCAATAACTCCTACGATTGTTGTTACTTTTAACCCTTTGAGTGCTGAATACTCCTCGCCAAAGTATTCGTTAGAGACTAAATACTGTACATTAGTGAGGACTCTGTTGATTGATTATGCAAACCGCAACTAAATTATAAATTATTTTATTTGATACGTCAAAATGTAAAACACACCCTGACTTAAATAGTAAAATTTATTTTTAGAACGCTGATAATTGTGTTGCAGTGAGAGTTCGAAAAAATTAATAAATGCATATATGCATTCATAACCTATAAGGATAAAATTTATTTAAAAAATATTGATATTGTATTGCAGTAAGGGATCGAACGCATTCATAGTCCATAGAACTCGTAAAATTGATGGAAAATAATTGTGAGTACTCTCGAAATATGCATCAACGAAACCGCTATTGTGCAATAAACTCAGTAAATTGAAAGTTCGCACATTTAAATTGGCTTGTCTTCAAGGAAAAATCAATTTAAGTCAAGGATCGATGGAAATCGATGAGTCTCGAGACTTCGAGATATCGATGCCTCGAGGTACGAAACGATCGACCCACGACTCCGTCGATCCGTGATCGCGTACGCGTGACGCGACATCGATCGATCGATCCCGACACGTTTTCATTTGCATCGATCAATAACGCTCCTACCTCGTTATTGTTGTCCTGAATGTCTTCGAGCTGCAGCTCCTCGTTCTTGCGACTGCGGCCATTCTGCTGCGGCTTGGCGACTTGCTCGTCCGCTTTGTTCCCCAGCGACGCCATCGTCGTCCACGGTTGACTGTAACCGAAATTAAATACAAATCCATCCGATTCGATCAACCCTCGATCGCATAAAAAGCTTTAACTGCCACGTGGCAGGACTTTTCACTATGGAACTAAAACAATTGATTCCCAAGTCAAAAAGGTTAATAGAAATAAATTTGAATATTGATTCAGAAATTTTAGACAAATTTTAAGTTATGTAGTTTACAATTGTCTGAAATCAACATTTTATGGTTTCGGTTTGGCAATCAATGTGTTAAATCTTCTCTGAGTGCCTTGTGGACCAAACATTTTGGTATTTGGTAATATCAAGAATACAATCACCAGACACTTAACGAACGTAGAATAAAAACGAATTAACACTGAAACGATGTAAATTATAAAATGAAACTAACAGTTATTTATTCATTACATTATAAAGGAAGTGTTCGTAAATCGTGGAATAAAATCACGAAAAAACATTTTGATAACGTAATATTGCACGCAAGTTTTGACAAGAATGAACAGTCATAGATCTTTGTTTAACACAACCGTTTTTTTATTGTTACGTTTCACGGATATCTACGAAAGTTCAAAGCACCTCGAATGATACGAGATCTCGGTTAAGCGTGCCTCGATAACCGAAACTCCACTGTATGTCATTCTAAGTTAAAGTTCTTGCATCAGTGTTTAATTTTCTAAAGGTTGGCTTTCAAAGTCGTAGGAAATCGTCGAATTGTCGGATAGTCGAAGTACCAAAACACGACGAAGATTTCTGTAAAGCCACTGTGTTCGCGCGACGAAGAGTAGCATTCTTTATCTACGTAACGCGCGATTTAATTATGTATTATGTTTGCACAGTGTTCAATCGGTTCAGACACGTCATTCAGGCCGGGAGGCCGGCCACAGCGTAAATAAGTGTATTATCATACTTGTAAATTATACACGTACGCTGGTTTTGAAACGGGAAAGGAACGAGCGCGGTTCTCCGATTCGATTTCGGTTTTAATCGACGCCCCGATTAGAGTGTCGTTCAGGTGCGGCTGATTATAAAAATGCATATTGCACAATTCGAATACACGGAGACCTTGGAATTTTGTAGACCAACTCTTTTTCCAGACCATTAGCTACAATGTAGTGTGTCGAGAGAGAAAAAACACACATCTGGATTGTTCTGGTTCAACTAAATGGAAAGGGACAAATGTCAGCTACTAATAATTAGAGGTAACGCGTAATTCGGACAAGCTGGAATTGGTCAAAGTACCACGAAATATCGCTAAATAGTTTGTTCCAATTTTCGAGAGAATTGATCGCTCCTCTCGTACACTACATGTTGACCCGGCCCAACTTTTAACAGACATATTACTTCGAAATATTGTTCTGGCAAAATTGCTTTTGTTCGACGTAATACTTTAGTTCGTACCCTAGATATTGGCTCGCTGCTATTTAAATCCTTAAAAACGATCTATCCGCGCCAAAGAAGTCGGAATCGATCACTATGCAAAGAATGAGAAGGATACTTTGCGCAAAGTTATAAATTACACACCAGACCAAGGGATTTTAATATTACTTTTCAAAGTTATTCGAGAAATAATCTGTTTCCGAGATAACACCATTATTTCATGCAGAAAATAAATAAATTCTGTTCGATTATTTTTACATCCACCAAAATTATCACTCTGAATTTTTAACATATTGTTAACGATATGTGTATGAAAAACAACGACTATTATTCGAATTTTATTCTCTAATAATTATTATTGATATATATTATTAATTTTGAAATAATACCATTGTTTCATGAAATATTTCGTGCAGAAAATAAATAAATTGCGTTCCATTATTTTTACATCCATCAAAACTATCACTCAGAATTTTTAACATATTATTAACGATATGTGTATGAAAAACAACGACTATTATTCGAATTTTATTCTCTAATAATTATTATTGATATATATTATTAATTTTGAAATAATACCATTGTTTCATGAAATATTTCAGGCAGAAAATAAATAAATTCTGTTCGATTATTTTAACATCCACCAAAATTATCACTCAGAATTTTTAACATATTATTAACGATATGTGTATGAAAAACAACGACTATTATTCGAATTTTATTTTCTAATAATTATTATTGATATATATTATTAATTTTGAAATAATACCATTGTTTCATGAAATATTTCAGGCAGAAAATAAATAAATTCTGTTCGATTATTTTAACATCCACCAAAATTATCACTCAGAACTTTTTAACATATTATTAACGATATGTGTATGAAAAACAACGACTCTTATTCGAATTTTATTTTCTAATAATTATTATTGATATATATTATTAATTTTGATATAATACCATTGTTTCATGAAATATTTCAGGCAGAAAATAAATAAATTCTGTTCGATTATTTTTACATCCACCAAAATTATCACTCTGAATTTTTAACATATTATTAACGATATGTGTATGAAAAACAACGACTCTTATTCGAATTTTATTTTCTAATAATTTTTATTGATATATATTATTAATTTTGAAATAATACCATTGTTTCATGAAATATTTCGTGCAGAAAATAAATAAATTGCGTTCCATTATTTTTACTTCCACCAATTATTCAGAATTTGTAACATACTATTTACGATACGTGTATGAAAAACGACCGTTATTTGAATTTTATTTTCTAGTAATTATTATTAATTAGAACGTGAGAAGTACACGTTTTGGAAACAAATAACTGTGAGGACCCTGTATCCAGCAGAAACATTTGACCCAGAATGTCCTCGGGCCACTATGTCGTCGTAGATAGTTTAAAGTTATGCTACACAGGCTACTTTATTGAATAGAAGAATGCACGCGCGCTTGTTGCAGCTGAACGACACGTGCTCGAAAAATGTCAGACGAGAGTCGACCATGTCAGAGGAAAATTGCTAGGTGTGGTCGCGGGAATAGTAAAAATCAGAGGCACGAAGCAATATTTAACAAATATGCCCGCTGCTGCGTAGCCGTTATGATTTTTAATAGTGTACGCGCGACTCGTTCCACACATTTTAGAAAAGATATAAAGGTTATCGGTCCCGCGGGCGGTATTTATATTCCATCGACATCGGGGAAAAAAATTTATTTCATTTTTAAGATTATCAATTGCTCGCGCACGTACGAAACATGCAATATACAAGCACAATCCCTGGGCAAAAAATGTAACGAGTAAAAGCAAACGTATTATTATCGGTCGTGGATATAATTGAATAAATAAACACGGGGGAAAAATACAAGGTACGAAGGTAACCAAAATTTCGTAAAAGTTGAACGAACATAACTTCATTTTTTTTTTCTTACGTTTACTTCGATTAGATTCGTTTGATTATTCGTTCGTTGTTCATATGTATATCGACTGGGAGTCCCCTTTTGGCGCAGACATTCAAACTCGATTCGAAATAACGTTTTTCTTGTTGTTAATTACATCTCGAATTCTTTAAGATCGCCTTTAATATTCACGACGAAGCTAGTCAGAAATTAAGTGGCAAATTAATTGCTGTTTATCGTCTGTTTATACGTTGTAATTGCCGACCTTGAAAGCCTCAAATCTCTCATAATATTGCTTTTGTAGATAAGCGTTCCTCTGAAACGAATATTTTCTGTAATTGGTAGATCTTTTACTCGTACTCCTTTCCTTTGTGTATTTTGCGCGTACCTGTGCGCAATAAAGGCGCGTTGTTAATATTCTTATTGTTATGATATCGTTTGAAAATAAGCAAAACGTGGAATTTCGAGCAAAGCCGCTTGCTTTTGTTTTAAAAAGAAAAAATGAATTCCAACGGAAATCAACGTAGATACTTCAACATTTACGATCAATCTAGATATAATTAATCCTTCGATAACCTTACCCAAAAGAAATATATCGAAAATTCTAAAATTTAATCACCTCACGTCTAATTGAGGCGCCAAGTTTTGCACCGAAGCAGCCGCCAGTGTCGTCGAGGCAATGTTTTCCTCCGATCAGCCGCAGCGAGCGCAGATTAAACCCTAACGGGACGAATCTCGACTTGGAACTGTACCATGCCCGAATGAATCACAGATATTATACAAACTTCCGCGTAGATCCTCGAGAACGTTTAGCAAATCAACAGCGCGCGATATCAGGGAGAAAACGGCGTTCTGATAAACGTCACCGAGTGTCCAGAATCTCGGACACATCGAATCGAAGAAAATAACGTTTCGATCGCCTGTTCGACGTTTCAAACTGCAAGGATACTCGATATTCGCTCGTTAAATCGATCGTGAATACGCATGGGACTACAAAAGTGATCAAAATGACCGAATTAGTAATTTCTAATAAAAATTGTGAAAAACTTACTTGGCCAGATTTTTGAAAATTCACCCTAGTTCTTTTATAAGATAATGATTCCTTTGGTACAAATAAATAAACCATAATTGTCGATAGTTCTAGTGTTAAAGGGCTGTTTTAGTCTGGAGAAAAATTTGGAATTAAAAAAAAGCTGTGACTCTTCTGCATCGAATTTCATCACGTTTGGCCTATGTTTAAGAAGCAAACAATTTATTTTCCATGTGAAAATATTTTTAAATGACGATGATGGCGTTGTTTCGAGTCATAATTTCTAATCAAAATGGTCAAAAAAATGCTTGGCTAGGTTTTTGAAAATTCACCCCAGTTTTTTATAAAACAATGATTTTTTTTATACAAATAAATACATAATTGTCGGTAGTTTTAGTGTTAAGGGGCTGTTTTGGCCTGGACAAAAATTTGGAATTAAAAAAAAGCTGTGACTCTTCTGCATCGAATTTCATCACGTTTGGCCTATGTTTAAGAAGCAAACATAATTTATTTTCCATGTGAAAATATTTTAAAAAGACGATGATGGCGTTGTTTCGAGTCATAATTTCTAATCAAAATTGTAAAAAAAATGCTTGGCTAGATTTTTGAAAATTCACCCTACTTTTTTTATAAGATAATGAGTCCTTTGGAATTAAAAAAAAGCTGTGACTCTTCTGCATCGAATTTCATCACGTTTGGCCTATATTTAAGAAGCAAACATAATTTTTTCCCCCATGTAAGAATATTTTAAAATGTGGAAGATGGGGTTGCTTCGAGTAAGATGTTAAAATAAATGGAATTCAACAAATATTTTAAGTGCATTTATACCGTCCGTACTTGTGGTCGTAGAAAATTAAAAGAAACACAGACTTTAATTTGGGAATATATCAAGAATGTGAAAATGTATGAGTGCATCTTGAAATCTTACGGCGAATAAAACTCACAAAGGGTTGAAAACCACTGAAAATGTTTGATCTAAAACGGTTGTAAAGTAGTGTTACACGGTACAGGGTATGTATTTAGAAAGTATAATTACATAATATAGTCAAGGTACTTATTTATTCTATACGGGTGGCAGCTTAACAAGCATCGTTACACGGTATAATTGATACAGTTAGCATAGTTGATTTATATGATCAACGTAAGAAACTAGACAGTATCTATTTTAAATCTCAGAAATACAGAAAAAAATGTTACTATTCGATAAACAAAGTTTAATTAAAAACTCGATACGAATGATTCGTTGCTGTTAATCTGACGCGAATGAACAGTAAATGCAAGTTTAAGGTAAATTATTTCGTCGATAGGGAAAGTGCAATCGCGACTTTTGAATAAAACGACAAACATCTTGCGTGAATTCGTACATACCGTGACGGGAGTTCGTAAACGCGCGTGGATGGAATAATTTCCGGTGCAACAACACAGAGTGAAGCGGAGAAAATGAATAATTCGAGCACGATCGGAAATATGCAAACGTTTCTACATGCCTAAACGATCGGCCAAAAACTGGTCGGGCAACGAAACGCTGGCCAACCGTTTCGAGAAGGGGAAATGGAAGGTTTTTTTCTTGGTAGAAACGCGAGACTCGCGCCTTATATTTTACAAATCAACGATAACATATGACCTATGTAAACGGAACAATATCATTTCCATATCGAGACGAACGTATCTCCGTCGAGAGTTTCAACCGCGATCGCAGACAAACGGGGAAAAGGGAGGTTTTTTTTATTACGAGGAACGTCCGACTTACGCCTTATATTCAACAAATCAACGATAAGATATGACCTATGCAAACGGAACAATATCATTTGCATATGGAGACGAAACGTATCTATTCGAAAAAAACACGCGGAAATTGCATTGTTTGCCACGGGGTCCCGTGACGTTCATAAATCTCTGATATCTTTTGGGACCAACGGAGAAAACAACAAATTTTGCCACTTCGGATGAATAATATTTATTTCGGAATTATCGCGACGAATCGAACAGGTACTCGACGATTTAAGGAACGAGGCTGGCGATCTTAATTCTTTTTTGCATTAGACCCTATCTAATTTTTTTAAATTAATGTTGAAAATCATTGCTAGAATACAGGGTGGTCTATGCAAATTATGCGGCTCTATAATTTCCATAATTGCTCAACAAAATTTTATGTAAAATGAACGAGTTTCAGAGATTTGTAGATCAACTTAATAAGATTTTTTTAAATTAAATACTATACTTTTTATACAAAAATATGAAAGAATATAAAATTCCAAGCAAACAAACCTAATAACTAATGAACAATTTAATTTTATTTCTTGACAATTTTCACTATTTTGCAGAAATCTGTGATAAAAAATAAGGTGAAATTACTCATTAGTTATTAGGTTTAGGGTTAATACAGATCGACACATTTTTATTCGGAATTTGATATTCTTCCATATGTTGCTATACAAAGTATAGTATTCCATTTAAAAAAACAAAATTTGACACACTCAGCTATAAAAAGACAAATGCACTGCATAGTGTACCCCTTCAAATCATGCATCCTTTTTATACAAAATTTTTTTGAGCAACACATACTTTGGAAAGTTGTATAGACCACCCAGTATGAGGCATTAGAGTGGAAACTTTTGAACTGTAGGAATGAATTTCTTAACACATCTTGATACTTTCTAATTGAAACAGTCTTTTCAAATTGCAAAATATTGATTCTATTTATTTTAAAAGTAGAAAGTAAATGTTACAGAAACGAATGTAAAAAGATCAACGATAAAAACGATTGCTTCGATTAATTTCCAGAGAACACAATATTCCATTTACCCTGAACAAGTATAAATTTTTGATACAAAATTTAATTAATGAAATAATCTAAAATGTTTATTCGTTACTCACGAATAAAATGCTCTTTCTATGACTAAACGGCGAATAATGTTGCTCGACGCCTCTATGTGTAAGCAGCCACGTTCGAGCGACGATCAGTGGCGAAGCCGTATTGTTCCACGACACCGATGAGCATTGTGCAAACAGAATTGTGTAAATTTACTGATAGTGGACGACGTTTATTTTTAGTGAGTCGTGTTTTTCCGCCTCCCTTTGCCGCTTTACTTTGGAATGTTTAAATCAGCAGAACGAGATATCAAACAGTCACCGAAGTCCAATTCCATTCTGTTTGCGGGCCACTGATTCACGAGAATCGAATTCGAACGATAGACAACGAATAAGGCCAACGTGTAACAATTTATTCCTAACAGTTATTCGATCCAACGGTTAAAATTGTTCATATCAAGTAAAATGTCAATAATGGACAGCAACCATTGAAAAAAACCAAAATTTTCACGATAAAAAACTTCATGATTTTTTAGGTTTTCTAGCAGGCACTGCCTTATTGGGAAGTCATTCGAGCGCTTGTGAGAGCGCCGACCCCTCTGGTGGCGAGCATGGGAGGCGACGCCACAAAACGCCACCGATCGAGAAAAGAGGCAAGACAAATTCAGAGAAATTAACCCCTTCGGTGTACAATAACGTCTCTGACTCGTTACAATTCTTGATGTCAAGTTTCACGATCATGAGGCTACACACTGGTCATCAATCTTACACATTAAAATCAACATATGTTCGCATTCACGAGATATACGTAAAACAAATCTATTCTTTCTAGTGGTCATTCCTTGTACGACCAAATTTAAACAAAATTAAATAGTATGCATTTGAAAAATTATTCGAAATTAAATCGTACGTCAAGGGGTAAATTCACGATCTGTTCCATTCAACAACGAAGGTTAATTTCTGATCACTGAATCTAAATTCCATCCAGGAGCATTTTCTCACTAGCAGATCGAGCACGGTAAATCACTATTCGCGACGTGCAACGCTTCGTTCGAAGATATCGCGATATCTGAACTAAATTACCTCGATAGATGTTTCAAGAAGTCCCGCTGCGACAGTTATGCGTCGAGGGTTGCAAACCGAATACTTGGCTACGACCCGGTGCTAAGGGTTTTTATGTCCTCGAATGAATCAGCGCTAATCTTTGGAAAACGATTGCTCATTTGTTTTCCTCGGGATGTTCCAAAGTAACGAACTTAACGTGAACCGTAGATACGCGTATCTGTTGAAGTAGACCAACGTTGCGCAAAGTTTCTTTCGCTGGTGGGCCAAATGAAACAATCGGACCCTTCAGCCTTGGCACGGGGCGGGAGAAAATTGAATTAAAATTTTATTCGAACGTTTCGAGTCGCATTCGAGTCGTCGCCAACCTGAGTAAATGAAAATAAACGGAAATGGTGGCCTTTTCACGAATTTTCTAATTAATTTTTTGTACCCTTCGAAGTTGGCCTTTGATAATTTGCTTTTAGAGCAGACAATATGGATTTGATTATATTCAGATTCTTCGATTGAATCGAATGGTGTTTAATTACAAATCGTAATAAAAATGTTAAATATACAAAGAATACGGAATAAATAAATTTAACGTATTTTTTACACAGATTATTTCAATTTACTTAGGTCGAAGATGAGTCGAATTTGACACGGAAACGTTTGAATCAAGTTCTAATTTTATCCAGCTTTAGATAATAAAAATCTCTTTTACCACGTTTCCATAGCTCCATCCTAATTCAATCTTATATTTATTTCGTGCAATAATAGTGAAAATAGTAAACATTATGCTATATTACGATACATCAAGTAATACAGAAGACGATATTAGATACACTGTTATGGGTACGAGTTCAAGACCAAGTTCGTCAAGTTCAAAGTTGTCAAGTTTATGTAATCGAAGATTTGCAACAAGAACTATGGAACATATATATGTATACAGGGTGTTCGGCCACCTCTAGCAAAAATTTTAATGAGCGATAGTAGAGGCCAAAATAAGACGAAAATCAAGAATACCAATTTGTTGATGGAAGCTTCGTTAAAAAGTTATTAACGTTTAAAGTGCCGCCCTTACTGAATTTTTTTCTCGAAAATGCGCAAGATTTCGGGGGTATGTCTATTCACCAAAAATTACTGTAATTGAACCCTACAACCGAAAATAATTTTTCCACAACGATTTGCAATTTTTTAATTTTCTCGAATAATTTCACACCTTCTCTATTTTTTTTCTCGAAAGTGGGCAGGATTTCGTGGGTATGTCTAATGACAAAAACTGATTGTAATTGACCCCCGCAACCGAAAATAATTTTTCCACAACGATTTGCAATTTTTTTTCTCCGTTGAAAAATTTAGGCACCTAATTGGATTTTCAGTAAGGAATTTTTTTCTCGAAAGTGCGTACAATTTCGGAGGTATGTGTAATGATAAAAAATGATTGTAATTGATCCCCGCAACCGAAAATAATTTTTTTAGAACGATTTGAAAAATTTTTTTTCGCCGAAAAATTTCAGCACCTACTCGATTTTTTTTCTCGAAAGTAGATAGGATTTCGGAGGTATGTGTACTCACCAAAAATGATTGTAGTTGACCCCCGCAACCGAAAATAATTTTTCCAGAACGATTTGAAATTTTTGAATTTAATTGTTAATAACTTTTTAACGAAGCTTCCATCAACAAATTAGTATTCTTGATTTTCGTCTTATTTTGGCCTCTACTATCGCTCATTAAAATTTTTGCTAGAGGTGGCCGAACACCCTGTATACTAGGTAGCTTTATTGCAAAGTCTCCATGAATATAAATGAATAAAAATAAATGCAACTGATATCAAAAAACTGGATCGAAGAGTCAGTATATCGTTTTTCCACATTTGATGTTGAAAATTGTTTATGAAAAAAAATTCATTTAAATTTCAGTTCGAGTAATTGCACTCTAATTTCATATTGAATTCAGGAAGAGTCGACGATTTCTGAAAGTGAATAACGAAAAGCTTCAGACTTTGTGCACCACTGAACCTAAGCTAATTTAACGTGTTGTGATTTATCTGACAACATTATAGTATAGTCTTTACTTTTGAGACACGAACCAACAGTGTTAGGAGTCAATACGACCGCTTGAACCGTGATAATCGACGTTCTAATTGATAAGCATCGAGAAATTAGTCACTTCACACCAATTGTGTACTTGCTGACACGACAAAAAGAGAATGATCAAAAAGAATCAAATTTACAACTCGTTGTATCGCAACAATTTATAGAATTGGAAAGAGAAGACATAACCACGTTACAAAAAATTGGAAAAGCTTTCTGAACATTGTTTAATTTTTTTAACAAATATACTTCACCATTTTTCAGACACCAAAATGTCAAAATTTGATATAATGTCATGATGTTATTTTAATATCTAAAGAAAGATACTGATCAATCCTGATCTTTCATACGCCCTGTTATACTCAGTTCAATTAGCCAATTTAGATACGGTGCATAATCTTTTAAGATTTAGAAAATGTTATTTAACGGAAACAGATGGTTTTCAAAAAAGTGCATTTCGAACTAAGTTACCGAGCTCTTTCTCTTGAAAGAATCTCTTCATATAAATATATACTCCCAAACATAGATAGTACGCGATTGACAAAACTACCCATAATGAAAAAAAATGAAAATAATAAAAAGGTCAAACGGGTCGCAATATCTAATCAATCGGGACCCTGGTTTGACATGTCTGCTGTGGCAGATATCACTGTTATGTTAGGTTAAGAATACACGCGTTTGGGTATAGGTGCATACAACAAAAATGGCTACCTAAAAGAAATCAAGAACCAGAAATAACAGTTGAAACTTTTTACGAAAAGAATTATTAACAAAAAAATTGGTTTCGTAATCGTGAATTCCGAAGGAAATTTCCTAAAAATAAACTAAAAATTTTAAAAATATTAAATGCATTTATATTACTGACTTAATTGTTCCGAATTTAAGTTTACTAGCGCGTACCAGCGAATCTATAGCAAGGAATCGATGAATCGAGACGACGACGCAAACAAAATCGTAAAAATAACTTGGCTGGATCAATGCACGGGGAAAAAAACTTTCTTCCGGAATGGTGAACCAGAAATAACTGAAATGTCGTCACGATGGAATTTATTTTTGTCCAACGCGGGACACACCGTCCAAAGTTTCATCATCGCGTATAGTCATTGCCAGGGTCCCCGTTTCGATATCGAATAAAAGCAAAACCCACGATCGAGAAATCGATGATCTTTCGACTCCAGACACCTGCAGATTCCACCCACGTGTCTCTTGAATCCTAGATCGAATCGCCCCCTTAAATTTAACTCTAATTCGAACACACCGAAACGAAAGCTGCAATTTCAAACAGCTGGGCGAACACAATTCTACTGCAATGAACGTTTCTTTCGCGAAATGGTGAGATTTTCTATCCGATTATCCAAACGTAGAGGATTCCCTTGGGTAATACTGGGACGAGTAACACTCAGAAATGGCCAGATTCTTATCTAGATAGAAACTTCGAACGAATAAAAGACAAACAACACAAGGAGGCTCCTTCCTTTCCGAAAGAGGCTCGACTCGGGACGATACGTTGAAAGAAACGTTTCGATTTTCGTTCAATTTTCCTTTGAGAACCACAAACGAATTAATTCATCGATAAGTAGAATTATAAAAAAATAATAAAATAATACCGAGAACAGTGTGACTTCTAGAAAAACAAAATTGTTCAATAAACTGGATTTTATAGACAAACTCTAATTTCAGATATGGACGAAAGAGTTTCTTATCGAGGTTGTGATACACGATAACGTTGCTCTAAAATCAGTTTTTTAAAAAATTATCTCTTTATCGTTTCAAACCATAACGCGATAGAGAAATCGGATTATCGAATCTGAATTCACTCTACCTATAAGACATAAGAAATTTCTCGACGTTGTTTATCCGAATAATTGTCCAATTGTGCAAAGTTTTGATTCGTCGTACAGTATTAAGAGTATGTCGCAACGACACCGGCGTAGACATCTCGAAATAATTCTCGGGTTCCATGACTCGTACGAGAATAGAGCGTCGCTTAAAATAGCTGCATAAAAAAGGGCGTTCATGGTTGAAAATTCGTAAGGGAGAAATATCGAAACGCTTTCATCGAAGTTAATCAGCGCTCCAGAAACCAGAAGGAGCCATTATCTTTGGAAAACGACGAGATAGCCATTATCTTGTTGCGCTGGACACAATGCAGTGGCCCGTTTGTTCGAGAATTCATTTCTGGCTCGATACCAAACGCGTTCGGACCTCTTTATCCCTCTTTCGCGCGCAGATAACGAAAACGATAGCGAAACGAGGAGAAACGGCGACTCACGCGAAACGACGATCTATTCAGCGACGTTAAATCGCTGATCCGCGGCGAAATTATCGTCTATGCGGTAATAATGGTGCATTCTTCCCTTTATTTTGTTCCCCGGAGCCGTTCAAAACTCCCCTAAGTAGTCATGGTTAAACGTAATAGAGGCTCGAAGATTCGAGGTGGACGTTTTGATATATAGGTTAGAAAACACTTCGAGTGATCGTCGCTAAACGACCATCGACGGAGTCCGTTACGAGATAGCGAGTTTCAGCGTTCTCGTTTTATTATTTACTAAAAATATTCCCGACAAAAAGTTCACCCCGCCGCCCCTTAGTCGGCTTAGTTCAGTTTTTATTAAGAGACGAACGCATTGTATTTTAATCTAAAGCTTCGTTTATCTCGTTGCCCTTGTCACATTCCGACCGAAATAAATATTCTCGTACCCTGCCTATTATTCTATATCATTGTTGTTTCTTAGAACCGTTTCTCAGGAAGTGTCAATCTTCGTCTCAAACTTTTCCAATCGATGAATGCGTGCATGTGGCTTTTGTTGGTTGCTCTCTCATAAGTCTTATTGCTTAACCCAGATAAATGGCTCGCGAGATGACCGAAGACATTAATGGTACGATTATTAAAACGTTACTATACAGATAAACGATTATTACGCGTGTACGAGCACTGCTTGCTGGTAATTATAGCTGGTGGCTTGCTATATTCGAACCGTCTATCGAATTATTGTCTACTATTGCGGTGACGAATCCGACTCGCGAAACTGTGCATCGCAAAAATTTTTTTTTTTTGCAAACAAACTTGAAACGTGACAGAAGATGTTTCCAAATTTACTCGATCTTTCGTCGTATTTCGTCTAAAGACTTACTAATTACCTGCTACCGATTTAAGAATGATCGTTTAACACGTTTAAGGGTCGTTTGGATCTTTGACGCCATGAATGAACATATAATTGCAGTCCTCGTAAACGAACGGACAATCGATAATTCGATGAACACAATTATCTTGTTAAGAGGAGGAAGTGTGTTCAGTTCGATCCAGGAAGCCAATAGAATCGTTCGAACTCGATTTGATACTAAGATGTTACTCATCGCGTCTTCCTGGAAACGACGCGGAAACAGACTATTCGTTTTGATGGCGGGAAAGTAGTCCTTGTTACGTGACGACTTCGTTCAATTCGATTTAACCGGTGTATTGAGCCTAATTGGAAAATTGTCGGGTTTTTAATTGAATTTTCATGCAGCGTTCGCTTAATTGGTACCGAGCCCGACGTGAAAGAACTGCAAAGCGGCGAGAAGGGTGCCAAGAATACGAGATTCCCCGATCCAGAAACAACAAAATAGACTTCAAACCCGTTTTGATCATTGCAAACGGCGTATTTGACTCACTGAATCTATAAAATATTAACCCTTAACAATAAGTTTCCATGAAACATATAAATAAACGTATATCTAGTGCTTAGTGGGTATATCCGCCATGTTGGATCCGACATATTGAAATTAATTTTTACTACAGAGATCCCCCAAATAAAATATTAGACACAATGTTTTAATGAGATATGTCAAAAAGAAATAGTTTCTGAATCTATGAAAAATTAACCCTTAACAATAAGTTTCCATGAAACATATAAATAAACGTATATCTAGTGCTTAGTGGTTATATCCGCCATATTGGATCCTCCACATTGAAATTAATTTTTATTGCAGAGACCCCCCAAATAAAATATTAGACACAAAGTTTTAATAAGATGTGTCAAAAAGAAATAGTTTCTGAATCTATAAAATATTAACCCTTAACAATAAGTTTCCATGAAATATATAAATAAACGTATATCTAGTGCTGGATGGTTATATCCGTCATGTTGGATCCGACATATTGAAATTAATTTTTACTACAGAGACCCCCCCAAATGAAATATTAGATACAAAGTTTTAATAAGATATGTCAGAAAAAAATATTTTTTCCAATTCTTATCCTCTAATCATTATGATAAATTATGATAATAAAATTATCCTTCTCGAACGTTCGCGTTAATATGCAATTATTTAAATTATTATGGAAAGCACGATTGAAATGAATTAGTCGCGAAACGCTAATTAGAAGCGTCATTTATACGACTCATTTTTCAGTAATATATCCAAACAAAGTATGGTCGTTCGCGGTTGGACGATTCCGCCGACGGCCGTGATCTGCAAAAAAGAATCTCCTTTCCCCTTTATCATGTTCTTTGGACACTTGAAACAACAATCGAGTGGAAAGTTATATCGTCGGAAATAAATATTGAAACGAACTATATACAGATCGTCGCGACCCCGCGACGTCGTGAAATCAGCGTACTGATCGATAAATCGAACGATGCCAATATTTGCACGTTCGGGAGTAACGTTTGATGTCGACAATGGCGCGTTATCCTGTAGGCAAATTAACAGATACGAACAATTCTCGATACTTTCCAACGTATCCCTTCCAAAATAATAATCAATTCTGCAAAACGATATTTCCATAAATAAATTCATCAAAACATTTACGATGTACTATATTAACGCTTCGATTGTCACCCATACACCCATTGACTTTTCACTATGAGATTAAACAAATTAATAAGTATACCATTGCACAATTATTGTATCATTCGTTCTTATCTTTATTCAACAATATTTACTTAATACGAGCATGTGGAATTGCAGACTTTTTTTTCAATCAACATATGGTTACCCCCTGTTGTCTAAAGCCGAGAATTGCGTCTACACTGCGTCCGCATCTGTCATCTAGCACGGCCGATCGGCACCCTAAGTACTTCTCGGCAAAGCCAAACACTGCATCGTCTTGGATAGCATGGCTTGAAAAGCCGACCGGCATGCCGACGAGTCGATCGGCACGATGTCGGTAACCATCAAAAGAGATCGTGCCAAGACACGAGAGCACGAAAGTTTCATGTCAATTTCGTTCCAAAACCATCATCGAGATACAAAGATACAGGAACTTTAAACGTTAATAACTTTTTAACAAAGCCTCCATCAACAAATTGGTATTCTTTCGCGATCGAACGGAAAATTTCACAGCGCGACGATTGCTACCTCCAGTTCTGAAAGGCCCAGGCAGGGCCATAAAGCCCCGTCTTGTAACCAAATATGGTCATAGGCGAAAGATTTTTTCCTCGTGCCCATATTTTTGCATAGTCGATGTTTCCGGAGCCCGTTTCTTCCTCCGATACGCGATTTTGGGGGTGTCAACCGAATTTGGTATTAACTTTTAGCTCGACCGATTGGTCATCGACTAAGGGAAGGAGGACCCATTTTCACACCCCGTTTGGGAGGAAAACTCTTTCCTCATACCTGAACGTGGTGGAGGAAGACTTCCAGGTCACCCCCAGAACGAGGGTGCCCGAGGTTTTCTCCCCAAGTCGAAGGCTACGTTAATTTATCGAAGAAAAAACGGGACTCCGGATTAGGACGCGACGAGTGGCCGCGCGTGTTTGACAGCTGTTTTATGGCTATACACAACGATTTGCAATTTTTTTTCTCCGTTGAAAAATTTAGACACCTAATTGGATTTTCAGTAAGGAATTTTTTTCTCGAAAGTGCGTACGATTTTGGAGGTATGTGTAATGATAAAAAATGATTGTAATTGATCCCCGCAACCGAAAATAATTTTTTTAGAACGATTTGAAAAATTTTTTTTCGCCGAAAAATTTCAGCACCTACTCGATTTTTTTTCTCGAAAGTAGATAGGATTTCGGAGGTATGTGTACTCACCAAAAATGATTGTAGTTGACCCCCGCAACCGAAAATAATTTTTCCAGAACGATTTGAAATTTTTGAATTTAATTGTTAATAACTTTTTAACAAAGCTTCCATCAACAAATTAGTATTCTTGATTTTCGTCTTATTTTGGCCTCTACTATCGCTCATTAAAATTTTTGCTAGAGGTGGCCGAACACCCTGTATATTCTTCTGCTACGTAAACTCGGACGCATCCAAAATCTTCGTTTTTTAGGCATTTTTTTTGCATTTGCTATTACTATAACTGCAGCAGCACCAGTTATTACTTCGTCGTCACTGTACATTTTTTGTGTACTGAAATGGCTTTGCCGCGGTGCATAGCAGTGGCACGGCCGTGCCGCCTTTTGCCGAACGCTGTGCCGATCGGCAAATGCCGAGCCGTGCCGACCCAGTGGGGACGCAGCTATCGGCAAATGCCGAGCCGTGCCGATCCAGTGGGGACGCAGCTTAAGAGTTATGTTTAAAGTTCGATATTTCTCTCGTATTCTATGATTTATTTGTTGTCTAAATAAAATGAAAGTCCTCGTTTTTTATCGAGGTCCCAGAATTTCGTTTTATCTCGAATGATGAGCGTAATCATCGAACGAGCCACCATAATCGACCACTAAAACCGACTTTATCTGCAGCCAAGAACTTCACAAATACTTGAAAAACTTGAACGACACGAGTGACCGTCGAATTATCTTTGTTAATCGCGCTCGAGCATTCGGAATAGCAAACACTCGATCTAT
The DNA here is from genome assembly GCF_013123115.1 of Colletes gigas. Lineage (NCBI taxonomy): Eukaryota > Metazoa > Arthropoda > Insecta > Hymenoptera > Colletidae > Colletes > Colletes gigas. The sequence goes on from NW_025106648.1 coordinate 1,832,382, forward strand.
CGAAATTCGTGCAAACGAAACTTTTCGACCTTGCACCCTTCGAGAATCGATCGACTCGAGACAAGCAAATTCGCCGTCGAGTTCTTCAGACACAACAATCGATATCACGAGTGCCTTTCACGTGTACAGGGTGATTATAGTAACTGTGTCAGGCTATAGCTCTATTCTAAACGAAATCAGAAGAAAATTTTAATAACTTTTTTTTATACTTTTTCATATTCTTCGATCTGATCAAACATGGAACAACACGAATAATTATTTAACTATTAAAAACTGATTTAAGTGTTTGCTACTATAGTTTAGACAATCGAAAATTAAACTGATTTTTTCAAAATAATATATGTAATATCGTATTTAAATCTCTTGAAGTATTGTTTAAAATTTGACAGTGGGCTGCAAAGAACTGCTCTTTTGTGTATCATGGTCTTGTTACTAGAATCACTCTGTACAATCCATCCAATTATTTCCAATCTTTAATGTTCTTCGAGTGGAGATCTAGTATCTTTTCGCAGACAAGTCCAACGATAATGTAATTAGTACGATCGTTATCTGTTTTCGAAAAACGAGTCGCCTCCGAAATCTTGATTTCACGATACGCCACGCAGAGATGGACGAAATTCATGTCTAGATAAAAATTTTTACTTACAAATAGAAAATAAGCCACTGCTTATCCGACGCTCGATACATCAAAATTTGAAATATCACGACCAGTAACGATTCGAGATTTGAGCAATTTCAGATGCAATCAAGATTAACAGTTGTAGATATTTATAATTAAATTTGCAATTCGTCGCGAGATTTACAATGACTACATAACGATGATAAAATACGAATGAATTGTAAAATAAATCGCCAAAACATATAACGCGGTACGATGTTTCAAGATTTCTTTAATTTTGAAAACGCTTTAAAAAGAAACGTTTAATTGCTGATATAAGATCGGTAACACGAGTAGTCAAAGATATTTACACAGTTTAAATCGAAGCAGATAATAACACGACGAATTATTACGAAGGATCGTCTATTTACCAACGCGACTGAATTGTCAAGTACCAGCGATAATATAAAAATTTAGGTGACACAGTCATGGATCTATCACATGGATCTAAATATGATTAACGGTTTCCCCCAACGAACAATCGTACTCGAAATGTCGAGTAATTTAATGAGTATCAAAACACGGATGAACGATAAAAAAAAAGAATGTAAAATAATTTATGCCGCGCGTATTGTTTGCGCGTTTTCGCGACGATATCGCAAAATCACCCGTTTCTGTCAACATTTTTTTTAAACTGCGCGCCTTGTGCATAGCGTTCAAGCCCTGATTGATTTACAGCGTGCGCATCTTACGAATGCACACGAGTGCAATGAATCAACCAGGCCTAAAAATCATAATTAAACGTCGAATAATTTACAACGCGTGGCTCGATAAATGCAACAACACGGATTGCTGAGGTTCATACAGATCCAACGTTTCGAAACGGAACAAACTCAGCAACCAAACCATCGAAATACCTGAATATTCTGGGTTACAGTGAGTAGAATATTCAGGAATAAAAATGAAGCTCAGAAATGAATATCAAAATCTATAAACCGTGCGTATAAAAAATTGTGGATTTAAGTATAGCGTTTGGCTGAAAATTTACAAAGAGAGAAACGCGAAATCAAATACAATACGAAGAATTTTCTGCACTAGATCGTATTAAATGTGCCACAACGTACCGAAATCGTGAAATTCATCGGTTTTCAAATCTTTCGCGAACAAAGCGATTCTCGATGTAGGCCAATCGAATGGACCTCGAAGTAGGAATCGAACGATCCTCGAAAAAATTGGTCTCTGCGATTCGAAGCCTCGAAGTAAAAGAATCGCGATCGAGATCGAAAGGGTTCTGAAAATAACAGTTTCAAAATATTATACAAGATATTTCAAAGTTCACGAGATGAATTACGTTAAAGTAAGAAAAACGTTAATTTTAATGGAGAGGTGAGAGGAGCAAACAAAATTAATTCTTAAGATTAGATGTTAAAGAAAATAAATCTAGATAGGACTCTTGAATTTGAACGTGCTGTAAAAATAAGTTTTATGTCAAATTGTGGTTATGCTAGTTTCCAATTGTCTAAAAACCAAATTTTAAACTTAAAATAGATACTAAAATTTGTTTACCAGTATGATAATCTTTAAAACGATCGATACATAATGGAACATTGCAAATGTCACGTTTGAAAACCAATGTACATTTGATGCAACAATATATTCGAATATTTTTATTATCCATTGATGGTTCGCGTTTTAATAAATATGTTTCAAGTATTGTACGTATCGTTGAGACCTCTTTCTTGCTATAGATACCATATCGTATTAAACACTTTAGTTTAACGTACATGTTTGATGTGCTAAAAATTGTCTAAGTCTAAGTCTAAGCGTTCGAATACTTTCGTTAGTCACTATATGTATATCGATTGTGTTTCTACGATCGAGAATAACCCATAATTGAGCAGATACCCGTAATTGGCGCTTTACCCTACGCACAAACACGCAATCGTACCTAGAGCTCGAGGTGAAGGGGCCACGTGCCGGGGCCAAAGTTCGCGGGAACTTATCTCCGACGATTTGCTGTGCATTTATTTACCAACATCTCGTCCCAAACCGGCGGATCGGTCAACGGGCGAGAGTTTCAGAAATAGCCGTAAACAGGCCAATAAACCACCGAGGCGTCCCTGTTGCGGGCCACTCGACGACCTCCGCCAGCCCCTTCAGCCCCCGTTGCTCTTTTGTTCGCCACGGCGGGGAGTTTCACCCAGGTCAGGGGAAAGCAAAAGAACCGCGAACTCTGTTTGTCCGTGTCGACTCGTAACCGACGGCTTCATCGAATGTTTTTTCACTGTCAAAAAGAGAGAAGGAACAAGGCTTTGGAGACTCGAAACCAGCCTCGGTGGAAATTATTATTTGGATCGAAATTTCGAAGTTTGTCCATTGATCGGTGAACAAAAATTGAAATTCTTAGGTGGAATAGGAAATAGGATGAATTCTGAAATCGTACATGTTAACGAAAAGATGTTTTCACTGTCAAAAAGAGAGAAGGAACAAGGTTTTGGCGTCTCGAAAACAGCCTCGGTGGAAATTATTATTTGGATCGAAATTTCGAAGTTTGTCCATTGATCGGTGAACAAAAATTGAAATTCTTAGGTAGAATAGGAAATAGGATGAATTCTGAAATCGTACATGTTAACGAAAAGATGTTTTCACTGTCAAAAAGAGAGAAGGAACGAGGCTCTGGCGTCTCTAAACCAGCCTCGGTGGAAATTATTATTTGGATCGAAATTTCAAAGTTTGTCCATTGATCGGTGAACAAAAATTGAAATTCTTAGGTGGAATAGGAAATAGGATGAATTCTGAAATCGTACATGTTAACGAAAAGATGTTTTCACTGTCAAAAAGAGAGAAGGAACGAGGCTCTGGCGACTCTAAACCAGCCTCGGTGGAAATTATTATTTGGATCGAAATTTCAAAGTTTGTCCATTGATCGGTGAACAAAAATTGAAATTCTTAGGTGGAATAGGAAATAGGATGAATTCTGAAATCGTACATGTTAACGAAAAAATAGAATTGCATTGCTTTTTAATCCCTTCGCGACTATACCTAGATACACTAATTTATTGTTTCTTTTTTATTGCGAAGGTTATCGTCTATGCATTAATAATGGTGTATTCTTCCCTTTTGTTTGTTCCTGAGAGCCGTTCAAAACTCCTCTAAGTAGTCATGGTAAAATATTATAGAGGCTCGAAGATTCGAGGTGGACGTTTTGAGTTATAGGTTAGAAAATACTTTAAGTAATCGTAGCTAAGTGACCGTGGAATTAAAACGGGTTTATTGTAGATGGTCCTTCTGCTTTTGTTTTACAAGTAGATAAAAAATTATTATGATTATGGATTATCAGTTTAGATTTTAAATCTTTTGCTTTTGGTAGATTTTTCAGTTTTTTGCTGTACATTTGAAATACCAAATTTCTTCGAGAAAACAAAGCGAGAATTAGGAATATAAACAGTAGAATTTTGTTCACACAATACGGCGATAAGTTATGTAAATGGAACTAATGCGTCATTAATTTTGAAACGCAGATCCAAATAAGATATTTTAGTATAACACAGGTAATTTAAAGGTGCGTATAATTTATAGATTATAAAAATTCGATAATAGGAAAAGAAGCATAACTCCTCAATTTTGCTAATAAATTCGAATTAAAACGATTTTAGGAAAGGACACCTGCGTTACAAAAGCAGAGCAGAAAATCGTTTACGTAAGGTAGAAATGTTGGTCGGTAAAAGAATTAATCGTTCAATTTGCAATTCCTAATCAAAATACGTGTTCTTAATACACCGGATAATCGAGACCTCGGAGAACTGAATAATCAAACAGTAGTTAATCGAGGCTCTATTGTAATTGTAACTTTTACATTTTTTTTCTGAATATTGACCACTACCGGACACGCGATCGACTATCGATCTCAATTACCTAATATTTAATGGCTTTGCAACGAACAGGCGACGAATATAAAAACAGAGAAGTAATCACAATGACAAACGCGGGAAATTTCCGTAACATTCACTGGTTCTGTGCGCCGATGAAACAAGGTTGTTTCTGCAGTAGGTTCATTACCAATTCGAAATTAATATTCTAATCGCTGTCGAGCCTCTCCGTATGGAAATTTCGGAATCGTGACGTAGTCGACGTCATGCGGGCGTGTTCCCATGCTCTGCATACGGAGAACAGATACCTTGTCCCGTTTAACACGTAAACGTATAAAAAACCTCGCGATAAGAAACGAATCGAAAATGATAGAACAACGTACGAAAGTGATAAACAGCCTTCAATAAAAATTACAATTTTAACACGTTCGTGTCACGCCACTTTTGCGTGACTTTACGTTTGTAATACGAAATTCTGATTGACAAACGTATCACTTTCAAGTGCACTGTGAAGCGAAAAAAATAATTTTTGTGCAAGACAGTACATTTCATCCGCGATGAGAAGTATTTTGAAAAAAATGATCGTGTCGATAAAGTGTCCAATGGTACGTTAATACTACCAGAGAATGTTTTCATCCATTATTCGAACAAAATTTCGCCTCTACGCAATACGAAAGAAGCTCTCTAATTCTCTAAAAATCAATTTCCACTCCACTGTTCGTAAAAATTACAGAAATTACATTTCACGCGATACGAATGGAAAGATCGTGTCGATAATCTGTCAAATGGTACCGGAGAATGTTTCCATTGGTGAATCGTTTCGTGAAAATGTTCGTGCATCGAGAATAGTAAAATCGCGCACGTGTTCGGTCGACCGCGTGTAAAGGGACGCTGCGCGGCAAACGTGCGCAGACGCGAAGGCGGGAAATGCGCGTCGACGTTCGTCGAATACGAAGCGCGCGAAGCGTGCACACGCGTGCACTTTCCGCCCGACGCCCACACGCGTGATCCTAGAAAAACGACGGACGCGCCACCCGCGGAGAAAGATTCACACGCGCGTGGTCGACGAAACGCGTGAACGTAAAGGTCGATTGGTGATTTACCTTTCCTCGGGTTAGGTCACTGTCACAGACTGCCGAAATTTCAGGGGACCGAGCATAAACGAATGCCTGGGACGGAACGCGCACGTGTTCGTGTGGCGGCGTGACGCGCGTGTACTGAGACGTGCCACGCGATGTGCTCGAGAGTCAGCGCGATCAAGCGTGTCCCGTCGGGCGTGCACGGCTTCCATCGGTCACCGATAACGACCGAATGCCAGATTGGTCCGTCACAAACGCGGAGGATCGTCCCGTTGCTAACGATGACCCGCTCGAATCTATCAGCTGTCTGGTTCCAAGCTTTTAAGGGGCCATTCTACCTTGTAGGCATGAAAAATACGTGTTTCTTTGTGATTTTTTTTTGCGGGTTATTAAAGAGCGATTAATTCCGGATTTTGTAGATACATTTATTATATATTTAGCTATATTTACGAATTTTTGCAACGCATAATATCTATTGATTACGCTGTTTTTGTTGATCATCAAACAACAGTTTTTACGAACGGCACCCGACTGCGTACGTGATATCTTGCGAACAATTTATTCGAAATCCTAAAACCAACGATATTCTTAATATAGATGAGTGTGGTTATAGCATGAACTAGGATCTTTTCAAAAAAACAAAAAATGGCAAAATGGCAGCTATTTTACGAAAAAATACTGAATATTTTCATATATTTGGTTGCTTTTTTGTTAATAAAAGAAAAAGTATTGCATATATCGCAATTATCCTAGTTCATGCTATAGGGAGACCAGTTTTGAAGATACTGTATAAATTTGATGTTGATATCTTGAATAGTTTTTTAGTTATCACGCACGCAGTGCCGAAAAATGTAGTTTCGAGAAAAACAGCTTTAAAGTTTCACATCGTGTTGTTATACCTGCGCGCGGTACATTTCAGCAGGCTATAACTTCGTTAGTTTTCAGAATTTCAATTTAATATTTGGTAGACATATTTTCGAGACTACATACTAAAGGAAAATGCAAAAAAAAAAATATCGATTTTTTTAATCCCACAAGGTAGAAAGGCCCCTTAAGGGGTCTGGTACCTCTAGCGGTATGGAAATCGGGGCATTTTTTTAAGTAACACTGAAGATAAAGTAAGCATTCAATTATCCTGAAACTTTGCACTGTATTTAGGTATAACAAATGTTGAAAAAAACCCTTGGCAATGTTTAAAAAATATTTATAATTAAGCCTACACAGCGCCATGTTCCCGAGCCACTTCTTGTTTTGATGCCCAGCTGGTGTGCAGGATTGTGGTAAAATGGTTGTTATGTACAACAAAAACCGAAATATTCCATTAACTATGATAAATGTCCTAGGCATTGACGATGAGACATTTCAATTTATATAAAAATGAACAATGTGGCAGATATTTGAAATTTAAAATCGAATTTTAACACAAAAACGAGTTCTTATTACCAGTATTTTGCAGAATTATTTGACAATTTTGAAATAAACGGATCGTCAATGCCTAATAAATATAATAGTAAAGATAACTGTAAATTTTCAAAGCAATTGATTAATTAAAACTGGAGTAATGCTGCACACCGTTTTGTAAAACATAGTTCCGAGGAACATGCATTTAATGCGATACAGGACGCAGATACACGTCATCGTTTGGGGCTCTAAATTTTCAGCAAAAACATTGTTCCGACACAGAGACCTTTCGCATAATGTTTTTAAGGCTTCAAACTATTATTTAAGCCAAAAAAAAAATCGAATTTTTCAATATTCTAGAGTTACCAGACCCCTTAAGGGGAGATTCTCGCGTAACACCGCTAAAATTACAATTTTTTATTTTTTTCCTCAAGAATTAAAAGTTCTATTATACTAGACTTTTAGGTATCTGGAGAGGGACCCTTGAACTGTACGAAAATATTTTTTTAGTCCACTTTTTATTATCCTTTATTGAATAATAGTTACTCCTAACCAAGTTGGTGTATAGCGTAGCATCCCTCCGCAAGTTTAAACTAGTAATTTTTTTTCGTAAAGAATTAATAGTTCTACTGTACTAGACTTTTAGGTATCTGGAGAGGGACCCTTGAACTGTACGAAAATATTTTTTTAGTCCACTTTTTATTATCCTTTATTGAATAATAGTTACTCCTAACCAAGTTGGTGTATAGCGTAGCATCCCTCCGCAAGTTTAAACTAGTAATTTTTTTTCGTAAAGAATTAATAGTTCTACTGTACTAGACTTTTAGGTATCTGGAGAGGGACCCTTGAACTGTACGAAAATATTTTTTTAGTCCACTTTTTATTATCCTTTATTGAATAGTAGTTACTCCTATCCAAGTTGGTGTACAGCGTAACATCCCTCCACAAGTTTAAACTAACAATTACTTTATATATATCAATGTAACTGTTCGAAAGTGAATGTAATCTTCTATTAGTTTATTATTTTTTAAATGCTTCAAAGGAAAGTTGATTTTCATTTACCAATTTGGTAAAAATGAAAATCAAGTAAAATAATTCGGTTGTTGGATTGAGAGTACAGTTAAGGGTTAAGGCTGGTTGATTTCTATTGATACTGTGCCTATTTTAAATAAAAAATATGGAAAATGTATAAAACTATTGCATTTTGAAGAAACAATTTTTTTTGGTATACAAATTTTTTTTTGGTATAAATTTTATTTTAGTATACAAATTTTTTCTTCAAAATGCTCTAATTGTTTAAATTTTTCAATATTATATAGTATATTATACAGTGTAAAGGTATCTGTTCGTCCTGAAAGTCTAGTACAATGAAACTTTCAATTCTTTACGAAAAGAATTAAAAATGAAACTTTAATTTTAACGCTGTTACGCGGGAATCCCCCTTTAATCCTGTTACGTTCCTCGATTCATCACACTTAAGGTCTTCGAAATAAAAATATCCCAAATATGGGAAATTGTTAGGTCGTCCCATATGTTCGTGCCAAATTTTTTACTACAACTCAAAACAATGTTTTAAACATATAATCGAATTTTATGAAAAACAGTAAACCTCTTCTCTTTCGATAACTCCCTCCCCTTCCTTTGGCAAAGCCATTGTATCGTCGCTACAAAACTTCTTTGATTTTTTATTAAAATGTAGTTTAACAATTTTCATTAAAACGTTGAAATTTTAATAGTTTAAAACATTCAAGACTTTCAGGAATTTCAAGCTTCGTATTTTTATAGTTTTAAAAACTTGGAGTTACTTTTTCTCTCTAAAAACGAGTAGTATGATGCAACGGACATAGAAAGCCGCCTGCATGAGGAATTCGAAGGTCCTCGGAAGAATTCCGTGCCAAATCGACCACTTTTTGCAATCGATGTCAGGAATATTGATTAAATTGAAATATAATATAGTCATTGTGAAATTAGGAATACCTATTATTTGGAATTAATAATTTTCACTAAAAACCGACTCTTCCAAGCTTGTATCGTTTCTTTCAAATAAATCCTATCGCCAATAAACTTTCAAATAATAGTGTCGTTAGAAATATTATAAAATAACGAGTACACCGTTAATCTATGAAACATTTCTATATTTCACGCTAAAAGGGCAAATGTTGAGTATATTCTTAGAACCGAGAAACAGATGTGGCAAAGTTTAACTACTTTCCATTTCCGAAACAGTAAAATTCATCTGTTTATGCAGAAATTAGTGGAATTTTTAACGGAATACACCTCGTTCTCTATTTTCTTAGAACAGAAAATCGTTAAAAATTTTAACAGTTTCGATCGACTCCGAGTTATCGAGGTGTACGTTTTGCAACAGAGTTAACGAGACACCCTGTACATAGGTGGAAAGACATACCGTAGAATAATTCGATACTAAATTATCAATTTCGAATGTAAATGCATCGATAGTATCGATGCATATTTCAGTCCCATCATTAATCTCGACCTTTCGTTGAGCGTTCGCAATCTCCTTCTCACACCGATCGATCCAAGGAGATTTCGTTTGGACAAGACCGTTGAAAGTGATTCAGTAATGATGAATGTTACACGCGATAAATAATGTTCGCCGTGAACGCAAGAACGACAGATTCTGGTCGTGCACGGAACGCAATAACATCGTTCGATGTTAGTCTGAATTCCTGATGCACAACAGTAAATGTGAAGTAGAGTTCATGGATACCTATAAAAAAGTACTCAACAAAATTTCCGTAGGACGACAAACAAATTTATTAAAAATAAAAATGAATTATTAAGAAAAATCGACAGGGGGAATGTGCTGCAATTTTTCGACGAAAAAGAAAGGTTCAAACTGTTCTGAAAAAATTATTTTTGGTTGTGGGGCTCAATTACAATCATTTTTGGTCATTACACATACCCCCGAAATTCTATCCACTTTTGAGAAAAAAATTCAGTAGGTGGACATATTTTTCGACAAAATTAAAAAATTTCAAATCGTCCTCAAAAAAATTATTGCTGGTTGCAGGGGTCAATTATAATCATTTTTGGTCTATAGACATACCCTCGAAATCCTACCCACTTTCGAGAAAAAAATTCGGAAATGTGTGAAATTTTTCGACAAAATTAAAAGTTTCAAATCAACCTCAAAAAATTATGTTTGGTTGCAGGGGTCAATTACAATCATTTTTGGTCATTACACATACCCCAAATCCTACCTACTTTCGAGAAAAAAATTCGAAAATGTGTGAAGTTTTTCGACAGAATTAAAAATTTCAAATCGACCTCAAAAAAATTATTGTTGGTTGCAGGGGTCAATTATAATCATTTTTGGTCTATAGACATACCCTCGAAATCCTGTGCACTTTCGAGAAAAAAAATCGAGAAGGTATGAAATTTTACGATAAAATTAAAAATTTTCAAATCGTTTTGGGAAAATTATTTTCGGTTGAGGGGGTCAATTACAATTATTTTTGATGAATAGGCATACCCCCGAATTCCTACCCACTTTCGAGACAAAAATTCGAGAAGGTATGAAATTTTTCGATAAAATTAAAAAATTTCAATTCGTTTTGGGAAAATTATTTTCGGTTGAGGGAGTCAATTACAATCATTTTTGGTGAATAGGCATACCCCCGAATTCCTACCCACTTTCGAGACAAAAATTCGAGAAGGTATGAAATTTTTCGATAAAATTAAAAAATTTCAAATCGTCCTCAGAAAAATTATTTTTGGTTGCAGGGGTCAATGATAATCATTTTTGATGGATAGGCATACCCCCGAATTCCTACCCACTTTCGAGACAAAAATTCGAGAAGGTATGAAATTTTTCGATAAAATTAAAAAATTTCAAATCGTCCTCAGAAAAATTATTTTTGGTTGCAGGGGTCAATGATAATCATTTTTGATGGATACACATACCCCCGAAATCCTACGTACTTTCGAGAAAAAAATTCTTTACCAAAAATATACTGTGGGGCCGAAAATGTTTCTATAGCTTTGTAACGAAGCCTGAATCAACAAGTTAGTATCCTTGATTTTCGTCTTATTTTGGCCTCTAGAATTTTTGCCAAAGAAAAGGGACTTATCAAACGAGAAGAGTTTACTGGTCTTCATAAAATTCCACTCTATGTTTAAAAAAACGCAGTATGAACATATGGGACGATCTAATATTTTTTATATCGTCGCAATTGCGAGAGTTATTTATTACTTTCGGTTCGAAATAATAATTTTCGGAACCCTTCGAAGCCCCCAGAATCGATACACGGTGGCGACGAAATCGAATAGTCGCGCGTAAAAAATGTCGTCACGCGCAGGTTCCGTCGATCGTCGATAAGAACACTGGAGGCGACTGCCCGATAACCCGTTTCAGCGGGAGATTGCGCGACCACCGAACCACATGGCAACCCGTTTTCGTCGTTTCTAATCGCAAGACACGGTGATAGTGGTCCCCCGAGTAACGTAACGTTGGTAAAAATATTTATTGACATTACGAGCCAGGCGCACAGGTAGAAACTGATAACGTCTCGTTAACATAATTAGAGAGTTAAAGTCGTCCTTGTCCCTTCCTTTTTCAGTAACAGCAATGTTAAGAATGCACTCGTTCGGATGCAGCAATCGAACGTTATGAAAACATTAATTGCGTATTCAAAAACATCGATCAACGCTACGTAAAAACTGCCAACAACATTCATACACAGTAAACGGTATACCCTGATGCAAAGATCCGATCATCTAAATATATTGCATGATCGGTCATTCACTTTCAACTACGCACTAGATTTCACACGGAACGCAAATATCGTCAGATTTTCGAGATACAAAATATTATGCAAAATGTGTTTAAATCGATGATATTAGATGCTACACTTTTCACGACACTGTATATGTACCCGTGGCACTGGTATTTTCTTATGTTAGCACAATAAATAAAATAGTAACGTCACCTCGATTCATTCGGATCTGGTCTTCGGATTTAACGAAAATTCGTCGATCCAGGTGTCAGGCGTTTGAAACTGGTTCGAGCAAACCGCTCGCGAGTTTCGACTCTACTTATTCCCGCGTTAAAGGGCGGCGTGCTCGAGTACACGTGCACGAAACGTAACCTCGCGTCTGGTGGCTCGAACTCGCCGCGCGCGTAGAAATACGCACTGGATAGCTCTCTTTTCGCGCCGAGTTCCGCCTAAGAAAACGTCCTAGTCCTTCTAGCGGCGGCACGGCGTGTTTCCTTCGTGAAAACGTTCAAAACGTGTCGACTGGCGCGATAAGTTTCATGGTGGATCCCCGATTACCGCCAACAATAGCCCGCGCGATAACTATCGTTTACAGGGATCTGTTCGCTCCTCCAAACAGCGTTCTTTTTACCGATGATTGGTCATCGCCGCGATCCGAAAACGCGATATCTTCGTTACGATCGACGTGTCACAGAGAAACAATGCACCCCGTGTTTCGTGTATCGCGTCAGCGAACCTTCACCGAACTGCACTCACGTGTGTGTCATGATCGTCGACGAACTTCGATTTCACGCCCGCAGCTTGGTGTCGTCCGCCCCGCCTGAAGAGAAAACGAGCCAACCGATCGAGAGAGCGAGTACCTAGGAATAGAGGAACGAAAGTTTCGGGCGCGGGAAAAAATGAAAGAAGTCGATAGAGAGGAGGAGAGACGAAATGCACGAGGTGGCCGCAATAAACGCACGAGGACGAGTCACTTGCAATTCTCGCGCGATAGAACGGCCGCGGCGTTCATCTGAACTCTCCGTCCGTTTGGTTTCCCGTGCTTCGCCCCTCCTGTTGCACGGTGGCGCCTAAACGAAAGTGTAAGTTTACTTTAAGGTAGGTCGCGCCAAGAATATACGCCTATCGCGCGGCGAAGTCTCGGTCCCGTTTGTCCGGAACAGAGGGGGATGGGAAACGGAACGATCCCCCGGATGTGCTGTAAACAACCGCGCGGACGGATTTTTTGTTTGCTACAAGGTGGTATCCTAGTGGAGTTTCAGAATCCAACATTACGCCTATACAAAGATGAAACAAATTATGGGACTTTTTTCACTCGGAAGTCGAAATTTTTTGGAACAAAATTGCTACTGCTTGCTACTTTTAAGTTTGCGAGATTTAGGGGACGATTGTTACTAAATGTTGGCAAACCTAAGCAAGACGATAGCTGTAACACAAACGATGGGAATTAACATTGAAATTAATTTGCCAAAAAATTTAAAAATAATAATAATTATTCAGAGAAATTTCAAACCTTTTGTTTCGAGTAGACTCGTATATTTAAACAGAGATGTCCTTGGTGCCTGACGCCATCAACAATTCATTCATGTCAAGGAAATTTAAAAATGTATCTTGCCCCCGGAATATCCGAGGGAAGATGCAACAGAATCTAGAAGTAAATAATATAAACGCGATAAAGAGTTTCAGGCCCGAAAACATAGTCATAAGAATGATTAGTGAATATATTTAATCCATTTCAAACCATTTATATTATCACTCGTATGATACAATGATTTCAATAAATTCTTGATCGATCGTGTTTCTTCCGTGGAGTAACTTCAAGATGGCAGCAGTGGTGCCACGTGAACGCATGACTAAATACGACTAGATCATATCACTTTTGTAGTCATATGATTTCAATTCAAATCCTCGAGGGAAATTGAAGCGTATGAAACACTGCTTCATACTAAATCATACGATTACAGAAATATCACGCGATACCACCATTTTCCGAGTCACTCTTCGAAATGTGTTCGATCGAGATTTTATTAAGATCAATTACTATGTATGAACACGACCTGTTGACAAATTCAATACGGGAATCTGTTGTATTGCGTTCGGTTAGCAGACTGATAACAAAAGCATGAAGTGGCCTGCTATCATAATGCTATTGCAGAATCGCGACACGATAGCAATATCTCATGTTCTGATGGGTGGCAAATTGGCGGCAAAAATCTGTCATGGCGCCATAGTAACATGTCTACCGGCAAATTAGCGGCAAGATTTCAACAATAGAACCATAACCATACGTGGAGACACATGACTATAAAACTGTCACATAACCCCACTTAAGCTGCCATCGATCCCCTTTCCCTGTGTCAACAAATTGCTTACTTGTCGCGTACATCAAAGTTCATTTGCAACATTTCCACAAATTGTCCTTATATAATTTTTTAGATTATATAAAAAAAACTAAATTGCAAAGATTAAAACACAATCAAGTCACATTATACACTTATTAATAATTAACACGTCAACTGCCACATCAGTGTATAATTTGTTATATTAGTACCTTTCATTGTATTGTGTATTACCTTGTATAACTTTTAGTGTATATCCTGTAAATAAAAAAAAATATAGTTATTAGCTACAGGGGTTCTAAGGGAATAATGATTAGTCTTCTTCTTCTCGAGTTATTAAATCTGAAAAAAATATAATTATTATTCATTTTACATTGTGTTCTATAAACGTTCTTTTCGATATATTTGTATAAGTAAATAATTATTGTGAACGTAATTCTTTAAACTTCTATCGGGTAAAAATACTAATAAATCAACAAAAAAATCAAAAATATACTTTTATATACTTCACGCCCTCCGAGCAAGTCTTCTCGATCCGCCCCTAATCTGTTATGCATATATTGTTCTATCAGCAAAAGAAATACATATATTGGCGCGAATAAAGGTTATTCGCGCGGTCATTCCGTGCTTGCAACGCTACACTTCAGACATTTTGGCGCGCTTGACCTCTTTAATGCTTCGTATTATACAGGCTGATACTTGTAAAAACGACTGACGCGAGCGATTATCGCTGAAGTTCGAGGACACATTGAGAAACTTCACACCGAAAATGTTTGAATCGATAGGACCTCTCAGAGGTTAAGAGTGACACGGATCACTTACCTTTTAGTAGTCCTCGGTATATTAAAAGAAAATCTATTTCGTGTAATATTTTTAGTACAAAGACCAGTATTATTGCGTTTTGTCACGGATCTGCTAGCTGAACTCATCAATAAGGCTTATCTGGCAGATACTGCACTCAATAAATACTCTTTGATGTGTTTATTAGTACACAATTAGTTCAGACTGATTATTAAAATGATTAATGGTATTGTGTCTAAAGCAGGGAATCCAATTAGCAGAACAAAGACAAAACGCAAATCATGTACTCATTCTGAATGCAAAAGAATCTCTTTTCTATCTTTTGTATGTAATCTTGAGGCTCCCATAAGTGTGAGATGGAATTAAAATGATTTGGCTGGACCACCCAATGGTAGGAACTGGAAAAGGAGAGGGGGCAGTCAATTAAACTGGAAACAATTCAACTGTCACCAAGGACAACTTCATTGCTCCATAGCCAAAAGAAAGAGTAGGGTTTCTTCCTTAGATGCTCTTTGATATCCAATGATAAATAAAATAATGTGTGTTTCTTCACTGTTTCATTACTATGCATGAAGCACATTTATTTGTATCTCGTTCTCTTCAGGAAATCTAAACTCAGAAAGAAAAATATACATTATACAAAAGTATATTCAAACATAAATTAAGTAATAAAAAAGTTAATCAACACTACTTATACATATAGAAAAAAAAAACAAATTATCATGAACGGTTAAGGTGAAATGGAATAATTCTAATTTTACAGATTACAATACCAAAACGAAAATAATATTTTTACACAAGATCGTACGCCCGGAACTAAAAAATCCAAAAACTGTAAAAATTGGTTGGGTTAGAGTTTTTCTTTCGAATCACCTGAAAAAGCACAATGAGTACTCGAATTAAACATTTTGTATCGATAGATTCATGATCCCATCGAGTTCTAAGCGAAAATGGCAAGATAAAGTGTTTGGATGTGCTGGCATAGTGTCAACAACGCGTCATTCAATTTTGTATACATATACATTGTAATTTTCAAGGTTATACTAATACTCAGCAGTCGACTATCGCTGGTGTGAATCCGTTATCGAACCTCTCGCAAATGAAACATTATTCAAACACGTTCGAAACGTACGTATGCATCAAAGTTTCGAATATGTTTACGAGCGGCGTGCGCGGTGATTTACCGAGCGTAATACTAATCGGCAATTAGTCGACGTGGCAATAATCCAAACTGGTTGACGTATTACAATGTTTTATTGCTGATCATTTACTGCGCACTCGTCAGTTACATACGACGAAAAAAGTTTGTCGGTATTATGTATAGAGAACGTCCGCGAACGTAACACGATCGTAAAAAAAGCGTAGAGGGCGCGCACGGCTGGATACACCGTGAACAAAAAAAAATTGCGTATAGTTCGTCGTGGGAACGTGGGGAGTTACACACGTAAATAAATAAACAAGTCAACGCAAAGTTTCAGTAATAAAAATTCATAATTCCTCTTCAATTTCAATAAACGTCACCTAATACATTTGTCCTTCTTTGTACCATAGCATATATATACCTCACTTTTTTTTTTTTTTTTTCTTCATTTAACATATGCACAGGATCAAGAGTCCGTGCGCACGTGTGTTAAAACGCTCAAATACGCATGCATGCCTCTTATTATGCACACATGTGACAAACACACGCTTCATGTATCTCTCCTGCTAATGTCCCGCCTGTTCCAACATACATACATATGAAAAAACATGCGCGTGCGAAATGCCACATGAACACGCGCGTCGATATAATATTTTATATACTCTATTGTAGTGTAACTGCAGGACTCGACGCGGCACGCGTGCACATGTACACACTTCCGACTGAGTAGAGCATGTATACATTTTATATTTGATTCAAACCACAAGAAACACGGTCTCCTGCACAACGATCATAAGAATAAAAATAAGTGTCGTAATAGTTGTACTAAGTAATATAGTGTAATAATAATAGTAGTGGTAATAGTGATAGCGGTAGTAGCGATGATAATAGCACTGTTGGTATTTGTATCGACAGCAACGGTTCTTTTTTATCTATTTTCTCATCCGCGTCCCAAGACTGCGTATCGATAATTGATCTTTATAACCGTTACCAGTAACCGTCGTATGTACAATGTACATGCAAGTACAACATTTTTTCGTATGCCGTTTAACAAGATTTACAAGTAACTCTTTTCTTTTTAGTATGTAATATAGTATACATATATAATACATATAATATATATAATATTTATATTATATGTATATGTATATATCTATATCTATATGTGTATATGTATATATGTGTGTGTGTGGGTGTGTGTGTGTATGTATATATATAAATTTATATATACAGATATATAAATTTATAAATTTATACGGATCATAGGCGTGTATGCGTTTTGTAAATAAAAATTATTGTATAATCGAATAACGTTCTCTTTCTACTTCGCGATAATCGGTAATTAATTAGTTACCTACACGATATAAGTGACACAATGAACTCTTTCACGTACGCTGTGCCTCGCGTCGAACAGCTCATATTAGTTGAGAATTAGTTTGTGTCAATTAATTTGCTTTCAATCATTTTTATATATTTTGCCGACAGACAATCCGGTTAATCAAAGGATTAATTTACACAAACTAGCCGTGTTGTTGGACGCGACATTCTTTTTTTTTTTTTTTTTTTTTCCTTTTTCTTTTTATACATTCAGTGAAATGAACATTCTATCTGAATCGTTAATATATTAATTAGTCTCTACCTAGTAGCGTGTTAATTGTTCATTAATCGATACATTAATACAGAGGATCCCGTGATAACGAGATTCCGAAACAGAAAACATTCTCTACGTGCCTAATTTGAAAATTCGTTATACACTATTTTACATTTGTCTATTATATTTATTTACAATGATTCCCGCAACAGCGAATCTATCTTGTGTACGTAATCTAATCCACATACCGTTCCTTCTTTCTTTCGCCTATATAATATATACATTTGTCGTGTATGCAAGAAAAATATCTCTCTGAATGTAATCAATTGGAATTGTATCTTTGGATTACGACCAAAAATAGATTTAAGTGACAAGTATATAGGTGGGTTAATTCTCGATTAAGAATGGTCGATCGTGAAAGACATTGGCCGCGCTTAAAACTCTACAGCGTCGAATACGATGCGTAACAGTAACATAAATTACTTGCGTAACTCGACATAGAACATTGAATGCCTTTCGTTGTTCTCAACGCGTAAATCTTAGCTCAAAAATATAAGCGAGTAAGTGTTCTTAATAGTACTAACGGGGAGAGGAGAGAAAAAGAGAGCCAGTCATCGAAGTTTTAGATCGACCATCCTTATTCTAAATCATAATGTTTATCATCATATATACTTATGACGAAGATTAATATTCTTTCAATTTTACTCGATATGCAAGTGCAAAAGCATTTTTTTCACTTTTTCAACATTTTTTTATACTGATCAATTTATACTGATTAAGTTAATAAATTTTTTCTATCTATCATCTACTATTGACATAGGCAAATGAAGTTTCTCGCCTGATGGCATTTTTACATCGCATTTATATATATTAGTTCCATAAAAAAAATTAGATACTATCGCAAAAGTTCTAAGTACGTTAAAAATACCATCAGGCTTCACCCATTAATTTGTGCTTTATCCGTTAAAATGTATAACGAAGAAGTACCTTTTTCAGACCTTCTCAAAGCAGCAGCCCTATCACAGTGTGGCTCGGAGGTGAAGGCGGCTCTCTCTCCTTAAGCGGACCAGACTTATAAAACAGACTCTATTTGCTTAAGTTCTTTCTCGGGTGGTTCTTGAGGAGATGGCGCAGTTTCTACGATTTCCGGAATATCGTCCTCATTTTCTTCTTCGATATCTTCATCAATCGGAGTCAATGTATCTAATATCACAGGTTGAGTCTGTAACAAATTCGGTAAATTAAGGACGGTAAATATTCATATCGCGCGCTTCGAACATCTTCTTATACGTACCTGCGGTGTCGTGCATCGTTTCATCGCCGGAGCCATGAAACTGGTAACGGTGCTTAAGAAGAAGAAAAATCCTGCCATGAAGAATGGGATGCTGTAACTTTTCGTTGCATCGTAAACGGCACCTGCCAAAGGTGACCCAACGATAGCGGCAGCTCCTCTGAATAAAATTAGAAGGCCAAATGCATTCGTCAATTTGTCCAACCCCAAGAGATCTACCAGGATAATCGACGTCAAGGAGATGTATCCAGCTGAAAAATAAAAAGAAATAAAAATAGAGTTGTTGCTTTGCCATTATAATGAAACACAAATCGAACGATATAAAGACGCATCTTCGGTTAAGGTACTCACATATAGCTATGCCGAAGAAGATACTCATGATGATATAAGCAAGGAAAGAATGGCAAAACGGAGTCGCAGCTACAGCAACCGTAGATATGATTAAACAGATATTATTCAACAGCAAGGAATCCACTTGTGGAAAGTCTGCAATATATCCACAGGCTACACGGCCCACGGTGTTCGTGATACCAATTATAGATAGCAAATATGATGCAGAATTTCTTTCAATTTTCTAAAAATTATATACATTTAAGAATTAATCGCAGGGGAAAGCAATACTCGATAAAAGGGTCGCAATGTTTAACTTACATCTTGAACCGCAGCATCTACTAAATAGACAAAGGGAACGTACAGTCCAGCCATTCCAAACACGTTACTGATACCAATTAAAAGAAACACCGGATTTTTCAACAGAGACACGTCCATCATTGTTGCCAAAGCCTCTTTGAACGAGTCGGGCAACACCAAACAGGGACACAGTGGTTCTAAAATATATTTTGACATTAATAAAAATTCATGAAACACTGCATATCTTTCTTTGGGGAACTACTTACGTTCGGGTGCCTTTTCGACATCAGTATCTTTAATATCCCCGCGAACGGATTTTGGTAAAGAAAGAACACTTTGACGATAATTTGCAAGCGACTTTTGACTCTGATACTCCGGCAAATTAACTACGCTGCCGCTGTAAAAAATGTCCTTTCTCGACAGAGGCCGAATAATCTGCGGCTTTTCCTTTGGAATACTAGATTTGCTAGTAGTAAAAGTAATACTCTCACTATCCTGTAAAAATAAATCGTTAACATTGTAAAATATAACGAACTCATAAAATACATATTCAAAGGCATTAACGGCAGTACATACATCCACTTCTGCATTATTGTTCCGAGAGCCCATAACGCTGCTTGTAGAAAGTCTTAAGTGCAAGCTTTTTCTAATATCGCCATTAGAATTCAACGTTGTCCTGGAATTCTTAATCGCGCTAAGACTCGGCTTATATCTCTCACCGGTACTAGTTTTGCGAATTCTATCGAAGAAAGGTACAGATCCATTCTTAGGTAATCCTTGCACGTGCGTCGTGAAAGCAGGCTGCGAAGCATTTCTAGGCATAATTGGCTTGAATTCATTTTCAGACTTCTCTGATGCATCTTTGGTATCGTCTATATTCCTTTTACTCTTTGACTTGGTGGAAATATTCTTTAAATCCATGCTGCCACTGTTACTAGTTGCTCCACTAGACGAATGTTCTTGTACTTTCACTTCCGATATAGTGGGGAGGGTTGGCACCGTTGGAACTGGTGTTAAAGGAGTTCCTTTAATATTATGAGTTTTGAATGATGTGTATATGTATATCTAGCACGCTTCTTAAACGTCTTTCTAATGATGGTGAAATAAACTTTAATGAAGATTTACGTACCAGGCACTAATTGGTCTAAATTGAAACTGGAGTGAACACCAGGATCAATGTTAATAGGCATTTTCATTCTTTTTTCCATGGATCCATCAGGTAGTTGCACCATGAAATAAGAACCCCCAATACTCCCCCGTTCCATTTGAAATCTCTTTTCCTCTGCCATTCTCTGTAATAATGGTTTAACAGAAGATGGTTTCGGGAATTCTAATGGCCTCATCAATGCACCAAACACCTAAAATTAACCGTTATTAATAACGTGTAACTTATCATTTGTAACTACAAAAGTGTAAACATACATTGCTCTTTAATAGTACATTCATAAATAATATCATACTTACAGCGCAATTCAAAATAAGGCCAGCAAGAATTAAATTTGCTCCTTTCCAACTATATGATTCTAGTAACATTGTGGCAAGAGGTGCAAATGCAAATGTGCCAAATCCTGAACCACATACAGCAATGCCTGTAGCTAGAGATCTTTTGGTTTCAAAATAATAACCTACGCAAACTACTGCTGGTAAATATATTAGACCAAATCCAATTCCTAGAATAAACGATACAGTTAAACCAAAATGTCTACAACAAAGGGATGAATTACATAGTAATCCAATATGTTGTACACACCTCCCATAACACCATAAGTCATCATTAGCATATTTACACTAGTTGAAAATGTTGAAAGTACAAATGCCGCTGCACCTAAAAAACTGCCTGCCATACAAACTGCCCTACATCCATACTTATTTGTTAAAGCACTGACAACAGGTCCTTGAAGAAAATTGAAAAATGGTAAATGAACTATAACGAAATGAACTATGACCATAATAAGAATACCTACCAGCACTGAGGTACATGCCAGATAACAATGAGCCGACCCATGCAGTCTTGCCTTTTCCTTCTTCAAAATATGTAACAAATTCTCCCAGAAAAACACCAAATGTGTAGGCAATACCATCTACTATCATGTTACACATGAATGATGCAAATACCACCACCCAACCATAACCACCATCTGGTGGTGGTGGTATATCATGGTACTCGCATAATGAACCCCCTTCATCGTCTGGAGATGTTTCGTCACCTGCTCCATCAGTACTAGTTAATCTTGCATGCTCTTCTACAGAATATTCACTTTCCGTCTGTAAAAAAAAAATACTGTTTTACTGAAAATACTTTGATTATACAATTAACTTTCTTGCTGTAGATTATGTTTCAAAGTATCAATATTATTATCATTGATTTTCAATATACACAGAAGAAAGGAAAACGAAAGGGACAAAATAATTTATTTCTATTTTTAAATGAAAATTCTATCAAATATTTTTTAGTATCTTGTTGCATCGTAGCATCATGTTTGTGTCTGCCTTGAGTAAAGTAGTGGCAGTTCACCTTGAATGCTGCAAGAAAAAGCATCCTTTTATGCCTGTGTATAAACACATAGATACTTCATAGATCATTATAGTATCCAGAAGGATACTGATTAATATACTCGTAGCAAAGAATTTGTATAGATTTCTTCACAGAATCATACATACCTATGTGACTGAAACTATATACATTTCGGTCTGTAATTCACAAATGAATTCTTTAACGAGAACGAAAATTTCATAAAACTGAAATAAACCACCGTGAAATAAGTTAATGCAAACGCTGTTCCGGAAGATACCTCTCCGAGCGTAATGTGAGAACGAACGGCGATGCCGTATTGTATCTCATAACGCGACGCAAGCATAGATATTGTATAGCCACTGTGGCTTAATCAGTCCCTAAGGCTACACTTATCCATGATAAAGTAGCATTTACAACGAATCTAATAGAGAAAGTGAATAAAACATCTATAATTTACGAAATTGTTCTACCATTTTTATTTCAATTCTTCCAAAATTACAACCCATAAATTAATATTTCCCTAAAAAGGTTAGTATAACTCGATAGACAATTAAAACACTGAAATTAAGCAGCTCTATATGATTTAATAAATAATCATCTTATAATACATAATAGGTAATAACCAAAGGAATAATAAATTTATTGTTATCATCTTTCGAAATTTAAGGGACGTTGTTGATAAAAAGATTTATTTGAATCGATAATTTCGTTCACTCTGATTCGAATGCGTTCTGCGTATCAATAAGAGAGATCCGCGGACATGTTTCGCTGAACAGCGCAGCCCCGAGCAATGACCTCGAGTGACGATACATTCGCGAATTTAAACGTAGCGCTAACGTGTACAGGTAGTTCTCGACTTACAACCGCGTTGATTTACGATCGTACAAAAATAAATAAAACTATTGTCATTTTATAATATCATTGGGTATTGAACTACTTAACTACATTGTATAATAGCTTGACACAAGAAAACCCTGTCTATCAGTTAAGAAATTTACAATGGAAAGTGGCAAAGAAAAAAGGGCAAATGAAAAAAGTCCTAGTAATTGACTCTTCTAACTAAGTCTAGCGAATGAATTATAACAGCTATGATAAGCACGGACGATGACTTTTAAGAACCCATAGAAGACTATTTCCATTTGAATTCTACGATTATGTATGTAGATACTCATTTCAATCTATGCATTATGTAATAACATTTAAACTAGGTTGTTTTATTATTCGCTAGGCATACGTATGTTTCACGCATCTTACGTGAAATTCGAATTATGACCAAAGTTATCGAACGGAACTACGTCAGTAAGTCGAGGACTATTTGTACAAGTGCATCGAGGGACAACTCGATGGTGACTTGGCCGAATGGAAGGTCAGCCTGATCAGCTGATCCGCTGTCATTAGAATCGGTAAAACGTGCGCCACCTAACGTGAAGGCGAAGGAACCATGACGAGAGTATTGTTTTCGACCTTGTTTCTCGAGAGACGGTCGGCGTTGTATTCGCGACGGATGCAAATCGAGCACACAAGCGATGCAACGGCGGACAGGTGCACGGTAAGATACATACGTATGCACACAGCGTGTAACTCCGTACACGTTTCGCGTATCATCATCATACTCCTACGAAAGTGTAAATTACCGCAGACTGTCAAGGCTAAGTCACGTGTCGGCCCTAAACGAACGAACGAGAGCGGTTCGTGACGCGATGTGGCAAATGAGATCACCCGAGGATGAAAGTCGAGGGGCGCGTTACCAACGCGCACGGACGTAAGCACGCACGCAAGCGATTACCAAATATACACGAATCCTAGAAACATACCGTGCTGATCTTCCGCACGCGACGCGAGCCGTACTGGCTATACTGCGACTTGTTGAGCGACACGCGCGACATTCTACGATCGCCTTAATGTCACACTACGCGCTCCTTCCGTCGTGTTGGCCTCCACACACACCGTGCAGAGTTCTATTTTCGTAGAAGTGCGCGCAGCTGCGCGCTCTACGTTCTTCTTTCTCGTCACTTTATTCCGCAAGGTTTCCTACGCTGTCCGTCGTTTTAGCACGTTTTAAACTGCCCCTGCGCGATCGCCAGGACTAGCAGTATCAATCGTCAAAATCTGCTGCCATATCCTCTCTCGCACTCGCGCGCCCCGAATCAACCTCTACCGTACTGGCATCGCGTGCCAGTCGATTCGCACAAAACCAGGTGGACCCGACGTCACTAAATGCAAATAAACAAATAGTGGATACGGTGGAAAGTACAAGTTCGCGAATGGAACCGACTGAAACGTTATGTTGTACCTCGTGTCGCAACACTACCGGTCACGATGCACATAGGCGCGGCGACGCGTCTCGACTCGGGCTGCTCAGGTCTTCGACAAGGTCCAGCCACGAAACATTAGATGCACGCGAACGAAACGACACTGCACACCTCGTGAAACGATACAGCACGCGCGAATTGTCATGACAACTTTGCCAACAGTGAAGCTGCTGGCTGCTCGTGGACGTATGTATAGCTGCTGCGTACCACTGCGCGCCACGGTGATTCTATTTATACGCGAACACCGTGGTATAGCGTTTTTCCTCGAACTTCCTCGAACAAAGTAACTTTGTTCCCTTCACGTATTCGACATCCTTTCTTCTGTCATCGTGTTCGAGTGATTTTCGTGCAACAGGAACGACGGTCGATTAACAGACAGCACACCGCGACGAGGTGTCAATAATACGAGATCACCGTGTTGTTGATGGTTATGAATAGTACAGACGAAAAATTCACTATATTTGCGAAGCTCGGATTCCGGGTGAATTCGAGGCACACGACGACTGAATGCCACGGTCCTTGATGAGGATTTAAGTACTAGACAGACAAAAGAACCTCCTCACGACAACGAGAGAGCACGGAGCCCTCGTTCAAGCGGCACTGATCGTCCGTGCGCGAAAAGTTAACCTATAAATGCGAAGCGTCGCACACGCGTCCCCACCCTGTCACAATTACGTGGCGCGACAAACATACAATACGATGCGAATCTACCATCGTCCATGCTTCCGAAAGACGCCTTGAATTTTCAAACGACCGTCGTTCTTCATTCCAAATACGTTCTAATCGAATGTATCGAGAATTACGCGTTCTAGCGGAGTCGAACGAAAGCGGTACGGACGCGAGAGGAACGACATTATCGATTTCGCAGTTAACGACCGTTTCGAAAGTTATGCACAACATACACGAGAGGTTTTGATACGAAGCGATTCGCTTAAAATGATTTGTGACCTTACGAAAGTGTTATATAAACGAAAGCTATAGAATATTAAGAAGCTCAGATAATGATGTAAACAGTTCGAGTTACATTCTTAGTTCTCTTCCTTCATTCCACGCTTCTAACATCTTTATGTATCTTTCTTTATCTTTCTTTGCCAAAACTTTTTACTAAAAGATCGTTAAAACATAACAATACTTTAATTTAATATTGATAGAGAAAACAATTATATAGATAAACCATTTTTTTTACTATTATCTAGACATTTTCTAATCATAAAATATAATTCGAAGATTTACATTGATCCCCGATGGATCAAAACGACAGACATTATACTGTAATCGTTAAATTATCTTTTATCGTAGAAGAAGCGTCAGTGCCCACGTTCAGCGGCTTAGCTTAGCGCAGTGTTTCTCAAACTCCAACTACCCGCGAATCTTTTAATTAAAAAAACTATCGATGAATTCATTCTCAGTAATATATTATAAATACAGACAACACAACGCGTGATATTTATAAGGAATAGGATGCACGTCACCGATTTCAATGACCTGAAAATGTGTCATCCGGGTCAATATTTCGAGTAACTTTTTCCTGTACATATAATTGGCCTTAGTTTCAGAGATATATGCACAAATAATTTTAACACTACATTTCGTATTTTAAAGGTTTGGGAGAAATCAATAAATTTGTGTAAGCTTATTTACTAAACCGAACCTTAATTCAGCTTAAATCCAAGTCAAACCTTTAAAATGTACATAATATTAAAAATAAAAATTTTGCATATATTTCGGAAAGGTTGCTCAGAATGTTGACCTTGACAACATATGTTTAAAGTTATTAAAATCAGTGAAGTATATCTTAAATAATTACTAAAAATGATGAAACTATACAGGGTGTTCGGCCACTCCTGAGAAAAATTTTAATGGGGGATTCTAGAGGCCAAAATAAGACGAAAATCAAGAATACCAATTTATTGATGGAGGCTTCGTTAAAAAGTTATTAACGTTTAAAGTTCCGCCCGTACTGAATTTTTTTCTCGAAAATGCGCAGGATTTCGGGGGTATGTCTATTCACCAAAAACAATTGTAATTGACCCCCGCAACCAAGAATAATTTTTTCCAGAACGATTTGAAATTTTTTAATTTAATTGTTAATAACTTTTTAACGAAGCCTCAGTCAAGAAATTGATATTCTTGATTTTCGTCTTATTGTGGCCTCTAGAATCTCCCATTCAAATTTTTCCCAGGTTTGGCCGAACACCCTGTATACAAAATTTCAGCTGTTCCAAACTTTCGAGTTTCTTACTATTTTTGATATATGTTTAAATATTTTATATGTATTATGTAGACATTTAAAAATACCAATGGTATTTGTATAGAATTGTTTAATGGAAACGAATAGACTTCCAACCACACGTTCTAACCACAATTTGAGAAACACTGATTAGCGTATTCTCAATACAAAAAAAAAAACGCATTAATCGTGCGTCTAAAACGATAAACAACGACACGTAACACCGTCGATAAATGAAAAATTGAGTCGCGATGGATGGTAAAGAAGACCGTATGGTAAATTTGACTCGAGAAGTTTGATGGCAAAGGTCCACGAAAATAAGTGGCTCCGTGACATTGGGCTCCATGCAATGCCAAAAGACCCTTCGTTCTTGTTTTACTAATAATTTAATCTTGGTATTCCAAGGATTATGCATTTACCGAACTATCGACGAAACACGGTCAGTGTCACACGAGGGTCTGCGTTCACGGAAGATGATTCACATTGACTCGTGCAGTAGCACGGATCGGTAAATTATTTACTAAGGAAGCAGCAGCAGCAGCACGAACTTACGTTCAATGTATCGACACGTTGTTCCGCGTAAGCCATTAGGTCCGTCGTACTGCGCTAAAGCGCTTTTTAACCGGACACCCGGGGAAAGACGAGCCCGCCTCGAGCACACCACCAGTTTATGCAATTTTTAGAGTTAGACGTTTCGAAACGTTGCCTCACCGAGCAAATATTTGCTGGCAACGGTCGTACTTCACGATGAAAGTGACAGTTCCCACTGTGACGGTATTATCAGCTGGCTTCGAGATGTCACGTTCAAGATCGAACGACCGAATAGTCGTGCAAGAAACACCGTGCACCGTGAAGTGGCCATATCGTAGCGTGACGCGAACGCTAATAATCTAGCATAAGTCGATGCTTACACCACCATGAAATTGATCTCGCACGCGAGCCCGAGAGCTTACCAAAATATCGTATTATCGAGATTACCGGCGATACATGGAATCGTGGTTAATCAATAGCAGCCATCTACGCTCCCATTCGTCTACGAAAATCGCCGACGATCAAGTTACAGCGGCGGTCAGGCCGTGGGACAAGGGAGGGGCCCGGGGAAAGGCGAGCGTTAAGTAAACATTCTGAAGATTATCTCGAGCCCGGAGTAGCCAGCGGCGAGAATACTCGAATTAATCGGCACACGATTAAAAAGGGGAATAGGTAAATACACTGGAAGAAACTGGAACCGCTGTGCGTTCCTTCTCGATCACGCGAACGAACTGTGTTGAAAACGCGTTCCACGACGATCGTGTGTCGGACGACGCTTATGAATTAATTAGATAATAACCAACGACAATTAGAGTCGAAGGCACCGAGCGTATGAAAACACCATCTGCTTCTCATCTCTGCGGAAAAATTAACGGCCTAGGCATGGTAGCAGGGCATGCTCGAGCGAGCCAATTCGCAATAATTGACGAAACATTGTTTGCTTCTAGACTCGGATCTTGGGGCTGGATAACTTCTTTGTCATCTTGAAATAAACGAACCGGAAGATTCTTAATGATGAACGACTGTTCTTTTTCTCGAATAATAGATAATCAATAAAAGTAACATGTGTGGCAGTAATTATGAAAATAGTCCAAGTCAAATATCGGAAAAGAATTTAATGTAACATTTATTCTGTATTATTACCAAACAGTTAAATTCTTATCTGATCGTTATAAAGTACTTACAGTAGACCTAATAGAGGCAAGGCTTGCCCGTACAATTGAGAGATTTTGTTCACCTTAGGGCAACAGGTAGGTTGTAAAGTGCGAGCTGTTATAATAGCTTTCCCCGATTAAATTTAAATGCACAACCAAGTAAGTTGAGAAGTTAAAGTAACTTTTATACCCACATAATTACAAAAGTCTAATGAATAATGTGTTTTTCTTTTATTAGATAAAAGCCCTAAAAATGTTGGAAACTCTACTAGAAAAAGTAAATGAAGTCGGAAATGCGATGCAGAATAAATGTAACGCTATCTGAAATATTTTTAATGGATATTGACCATGTTGGAAGAGAATTTACTTCTCTATCGCTACTTTGAAATTTAAATTTTGATCCAACGAATAACAGATAAACAATTGTTTATGTCTCGTTTGTTATTTGAAATTTGTATCTAGATAGGAATGTTGGATGTGTCTGTCCTCGATGTTACGCGCGGAAGTGCTAACGAGATCAACAATTTGTAATAATCGGCGGGGCATCTGGTTCTCGTCTTCTTGGAAACATCAGCAGCGACGCCTTGAAATGACTCAGAAAACACAAACGAACCAACTCACGATGTTTTTCCCGAATCGCAATGGGGCTATTGTTTACGACAACGTAAGCCACTTCTGTGTTGGCCCAGTTTACTTAGGACTGCGAGAGATACCAGCAACTGCGATAAACGCAGAATCAGAAAGGAAGAACATCGGTCCCGCACTTTCGATGAATCACGTTCGAATCGTCTGCGTACCCGCTCTCATTATCATAATCTCAACGAATTGTCTCGTCGATAACATGTTCAGTCTTCACGCGCTTTTGTTCCATTACTATAGACTCAAAGAAAAAAAAACAATGAATTGAATTTTATTTAATCTTCGGTATATCTGCGTTGGTAAATATCAAAATAATCTGCGTCTTTTGTCTGTAAAAATTCTTGTTGGCTTTCATGTAAAATGATCTCATTGTAAGTGTAATATCCAGTAAAAGTTGCTATCTCGTATTAATTTTAGCACTACCAGAATGAAACGTGACTAAGAATGTTGATAAAAGTATATGCAAAATAAAACAAATCTAAATTTAATGAGACAAATATTCTGGGAAATTATTTACCAAGTGTTTATAAATATAATATTACTTGAAAAATTCTTTTATATTTCGCTATATATTTTTTTCTTCTAGATTCTGAAAATTCGTGGACTCTCCTCAACGCGTTCGAGGATTACCAGGGATTTGCAAATCACAGTTTCACGTCGTTCGTTTCGATAAAATTTTATACATGTGTAAACATTTTTTCAACTTAGACTACTTTTATATCGGACTTTCGCGCGATAAAGTATTAAAACAAAAATATGAAATCGCGGGAAAAAGCTGACTGATTCTAATTTTATAGGTTCGAGGAAAAAGTATTTCTACGCGTGGTCGCATAAGAAAACTGGTATTAAAACGAAGCTATGAGATCGGAAACAGTAATCGAAAAGTAGAAGAATTTCGAAGTAAACGATGTAGTTAATTATAGCATAGTGGCATTATACGTTTGGTATACTCTTCAATAGAGAAGGTTGACAATAAGAATAAATTTAAAAAATTCAGAATATATGTTGTATCCGAATAATTCAAACCATTTTAAGACATTAGTTACAAACATACAGGGTGTTCGACCTCCCTGGGAAAAATTTTAATGCGAGATTCTAGAGGCCAAAATAAGGCGAAAATCAAGAATATCAATTTGTTGATTAAGGCTTCGTTAAAAAGTTATTAACAAAATTAAATTAAAAAATTTCCAATCATTACGGAAAAATTATTTTCGGTTGCGAGGGTTAATTATAATCATTTCTGGTGAATAGACATACCCCCGAATTCTTACGCGTTTTCGAGAAAAAAATTCGAGTAGGTGGACAAAATTTTCGGTGAAATTAAAAAGTTTCAAATAATTCTGGAAAAATTATTTTCGATTGTGGGGATCAATTACAATCATTTTTGGTCAATAGACATACCCCCGAATTGCTACGCGTTTTCGAGAAAAAAATTCAAGCTGTGAAATTTTTCGACAAAAAAAAAAAACTTTCAAATCATTCTGAAAAAATTATTTTCAGTTACAGGGGTCAATTACAATCATTTTTTGTAAATAGAACAATTCCGAATTCCTACCCACTTGCTAAAAAAAAATTCGAGAAGGTGTTCAATTTTTCAACGGAAAAAAAACTTTCAAATCATTCTAGAAAAATTATTTTCAGTTGCTGGGATCAATTACAATCATTTTTGGTGAATAGACATACCCCCGAAATCCTACGCACTTTCGAGAAAAAAATTCTTTACCGAAAATATACTGGGTGGCCGGAAATATTTCTATAACTTTTTAACGAAGCCTCAATCAACAAATTAGTATCCTTGATTTTCGTCTTATTTTTGCCTCTAGAATCTCCCATTAAAATTTTTCCCTTGGGCGGACGAACAATTAAATTTAAATTATAATTTCTATATATTTCTGGAGACGAAACGAGCAATTGTTTAGACATACGAATTGATTTTAATGCGAAGATACTTGACGAAACAATTTTGTTAGCCTTTGTTTATGGTTCAAAGTAAACGTACGCTTTATGTATTTTGCTCTTAGGGCCAAAAGAGCGCACGTTATTTCGAGATTTAACAATGTTTACTCGAAAAGTTACAGATGGTAGAACTGCAATTCGTCGGTCGTTACGAGCTCGAGGAATCGATAATCCCGCTGATACTACAAGCGACAACACGATCCTACTTGATCGATTTTAATCGGTCCGATGGAATTATGAAAATTCACCGAAGGCAATCGAAATGATTGGACGCTTATTTGTTTTACTACTATCACAAAGAACCATCGCGACCAAGTTCATCGATCTCGTTAATCGAGCGTCCATTTCGTTAACGGGAGGTTACGGCGTTTAAGATTCACGTACCGAATATCGAGGTTAATCGACTCACGTCATAAATACATATAAACGAGGAGGGTGTTCAAGGCGAGGTAACTGAATATCGCATTCGCGGGCACGTATACCCGTGTTTGCGTGCTCTAATATTCGGTGACCGACTAGCCCGGGGGATAAGGGAAGTACTCGACATCGATACAGAACGATAACGAATTCAACAAACACTCTAAAGATAAGATGCTCGCACGTAATAAAGTATATACATCTTAATCCGCGGCTCGGTACGAGTACGACGTTGTAAAGTGGCACGTGATACGGGTCTACGCCAAGAAATTACGAGGTGTATAAAGAATAATGTAGCTGCCAACGGAACACGACTCCGCCCAAACAACCGAGAGGATTTTAATACGCGAAATCTGCCCTCCGCATCGACGTTATTAATATCAGAGGGGGCTGTCTGGCGGCGTGTTGCGCTATCAATGGTTCTCGCTGGCCAGCGAACACGCGGGCCACTTTCACTCGCGTGTTTCGTGATTAAACCGATCCGTGCCGTGTATTTTCTTATTTACCTTGAGATTCCGCGTTATCCGCGGTAACCGGCCGCGCGCGATATCGCGAACGTTGCGTGAAGTTTGCCGAGGATGCATCGTGTCACGAGAATTTCGAGGCTAAGCGAAAATTCCGTTCTCGTAGGACGATGAGAAAACACGCCCACTAAATCGGTCGTGGTCGTTTCAATCCCGATTACGGTCGAATTCGCGCTAAACTTGACCAAACGAAACGATCGTTGCGAGCAACGGTCCACGTGGGTCGCGGTAGATCGGTCATTCTTTTAAATTTAACCTTTTATAACCTCAAATTATAATTCGGAAAATATTATTATAGAACATCGATGAACTTTGATATAATGGTAATTAAATTTTAATAAATGCAACCTTCCCGACCGTATTTATGCCGGCGCAAGAAAATGTAATTAGCAGTTTTAAACAGACTCTTCGTTGACCATACTGTTACATCGAAACGAAAATTGACGTTCGGTCGGCTGGAACGTGTACGCGTTCGAATGTACGATTTTACTATGCAACCCGGAGGAATTTCTAATTTTATATCCAATATTTATTTTATTTCGACAAATATTATATCTTTAAAAAATTATTGTACACTAATAAAGATCCACGTTCTAGTATAACCTAAAAAGTAATTTTCAGACAGTTGCCGCAAAGAGGCGAATAATTGAGGTCGGAACGTCGATAAATAATCGAACGGTTGATTTTATCAATAAAATACTCTAAGAGCGCAGTATCGATGATAACGAAAGTAGAAAATTGTGACACACATTGATAATGGAACTAAGTCGAACGTTGAAAATGTAAATAACGGGCATGTGACTCGAGTGATCCACGGGGTTATTAGGAGTTAATAGCCTGATTCGCCCGCTTCGTAGGGGTTATAGGCGCTGCCAGTCACGGACAGCATCGGATATACGTCTGTGCCGCGGGCGCGATCGAAATTCGACATCTGCGTACGATCTCGACTTAGCGGCCGTGAAGTTACGTGCGTGCGTGCGCGCAGTCGAAGGACGGCCGCGCGCGAGAAATATAAGAACCTTACACGAAATTACGGTCGACAAAAGTTTGAAGAAATTTTTACGTACCTTGTTCTTGGGTGACATCGCGCAATAGCAACGTTCGACGGTAACGTTCTATCTGAATGAAGATGAATACACCCTCGTGGTGAGTGAGTGAACGAATGAGAGAGAGAAAAAGAGATGGCGGGACTCGCGCCACCTGAGTGGACAGCGTCCAGCTACGGTACAAGAAACGAGCGATATGAAAATGCGCGCTGCTCAACCACCGGCTGACTTATCGCATCGCGGACGTGGAGTCCATCCGATTCCCCACTCTATGGAATAATCTCCATCTCACTCCATTTCCCTTACCGAGTCTTCTCCGTGTTCTATCGTCTCGTTTTGCTTTATAGACTCCCTCTTTGTTCACCGATATCCCTCTCTGTACGACTATCTTTTTCTCTTTTCTTTGCGCCGCGACGACGGGCCGTCTTCCTTCCGCTACAGATTTCCACGCAGGCATTAGTCACGCTGTCGCACGGATTCGACGAACAAAGCGATCTATCGATAGGTACAAAGTTCTAGCCGCGCGCGCCCCTGATACTCCAAGTATGCGCAAGATATCGCGCTCGGATGAAGATCTGCCCGACACTGGCGCGATGAAACGCGCCGCCAAAGCGTTGCGATACGGCCAAACGGCTCTGAACGTTTCGATTCGTAGATACGCCGGAACGGGGAGAAGCACGACACGAATGGCAATTCGAATATGTATTTTCGAAAAGTTTATTTCTAAGCTATATCGCCCGGAACCGTAAAGGTCAACCCTGACAAAGGCGTAAATTGATGTTTACGATGCGACGGAAATACATACGTCTTTACGCCCATAAAATGCGCTTTCCCGATAATAATACTATACGTCGTTAGTCCGCACGATACGGAATGTTAAACCATAACTTTTCATAAAAATTTTTATCGCCGAATCCGAACTGCGTTTAGGAGCAATCTGTCCAGCTACCCAGTATACGTTCGGGGGCGTTTCGTCACGGGAATTTTAGCGCAGATGCGCGAATACGTGTGTTTTCCGACGAAAATAGAGTGCCAGATCGTAGCCGTTCGGTACTCCTACTTTACATGTGGAAACACAGACCGAATTCGGTCAGGCTTTACTTTCAGCGACTCTGTTATAGCTCGTAGGGCAAACCGTTCGATAAATATCGACAAAGGTGACAGCTGCAAAGAAAGGGGTTTACGATGATAAATTTTAAAAGAAACTTACGATGTTGTTGGCCGTAGATTTCGGATGAATTTGCAGGCCATCGTCGTCACCGATCTGCTCCCCGATCTGTTCGCGGCTGCTGGCGGGGCCCATGTCAGCGCCGCGGCGCCTACCCGGAAGTCGGTTATCACTGTCTTAAACCGATCTAGGCACCCACAGCCACCGATCCCGGTGTCCGCGTCCCCGGGGACGAGGAACGACGCGAGATCGACGCGATCACGAGCCGGATGACACCTCCTTCGGGCGGTCCGGTACGCCCCACACCTCTATATACTCTCCATCGGCGTTTTATGATATCCTGGAAGTCGCAGCTGCTCGACAACAGCTCCTTCCGGGCGTGTTCCGCGTACCCTCAGTCCATCGGTGTTCCACCGCGACAACGATGATCCGAAACGATCCTCCACCGAGTCGGAGGACGCGTCCGTGAGCCGCGGCTCAGACGTCGATCATACGGTCCACCGGTAGTTTCTCTTCCTCCGTTCGTTTACGACCCACTAGACCGTGCGACACGACCGCCGCCACGGGCACCAGTTTTCGAAACGTTCGAACCCCGACGACGACGAGGACGAGGACGTCGCTTGCACCCCGCACGGGACGAGTCCAACCGGACGACGATCCGCGCTTCGAACCTTCTCCCACCGATGCGTACCGGGTTACGACGCGATCGCGATTTCGGTTTCGTTCGCGATTCCTTCTCTTTCTTTATTTATTTTTTGTTCCTTCGCGATGTCAGTTTCGAAAGGTAAACGTGAAAATCCTGTCGAAGAGAATTTTCTCGCAGACGATCCCGCCGCGGGTGGGTAGCGCCGCGGCGCCCCGGGATCAATAAAACGACCGCCCGGCCGTCGCCTTCCCTAGGTCCTGCCTGCCTGCCTGCCGTGATCTCCCGTTTGCGCGACGCCGAACGTCGCGACGCGTACCCCCTCTCCCCTTCGCGCGCCCCTCCCGCCCCCACTCCGTTCCTCGTCCGTTTGGACGCCGACACGACGGCACGGTGCATGCGCGATCTTCCATCGCGCACGCCCCCACGCGGTCTCTCCCCACGAGCCTGCGCAGGTCGATTATCGACGCGATGGCTCGCGTCGGTATTACCATGCGTCTGCACCAGGGGGTGGGGAACCTTTTGGCATTGGAAGGCCGCATGTCGGTTCACGGATTACCCATAATGCCGTACATTTTCGTGCACGGCCAATTTTGACAAATTTTTAAAAGAACACAGGTCAAAATATATATTAATGTCGAGGAACCTGTGCACGGTAGCGAACGATTGTTTAGTCCACGTTTCTCTTATACCCTTCGTCCACGGAACAATGGACAGATCGATAGGAGCTGTTAAATTTTTAACATGGTGCTTTAAAAGCAACGATTTTCTTCATTATAATTAGTATAAACACTGTTATATAATTTATAAACGGGGTTCCGAATATAAATGTTTCAAACTGTTACATAAAAGTTCCGAAACGGTTATGAAGAACGTCAAAGTTGAACTGTATCGGTTTAAGTTTTTGCATCAACTCTCATACAGGTTACAATTACTTTTTAGGTTTTGAAACAAATATTTACAATATACATATTTACATATCTCATCGTTTAGATGCTAGTAATTGGATCTTACCCTAGCTTCTACATTCGATTTCCATAGTTTTGTCGCAGCTATCGAATCGGGTCACTTATAACCTTTCACTTTAGACAAATTAACATCGAGCATGATAAAAAGCCATTGGATCGATTCGACCTGAACAGAGATTGATCTTTATTCTGGCATCTTGTGTGATTTATTTGCAAACGTGCAGGCAGCATCTTGGCGCATATATCGATCTCGAGCATATCGATTCAGCTTGCTAGGTTAAAAGTTCCGAGAATTTTGTCATTTTTCTACGGGTTCGTACGCTGTAATTTAATGCAGTGGTAATTGCAAGTTTATCGAAACAAGAGATCAGTATCGTTGGGAACTGCAAAATGCACGTATGCACGTGCAAATGTTTTCGCTGGGGTTGCGACTCGGAAACGAGTTACCGCAGCGTTCGCTGTTGTGGCGTTGCCGCAACCTTCGAACCTGAAGGCCACCAATGCACATTGAAATTTAGAGTGACGAGTCGAGCATTTCTAGCTCGTTTCTCTGTCAATACCATTCCATGTGCCAATGGCGATTTTCTAAGACAATTGGAAAAGGATTAAATCAATGCGAGAAAAAGAAAATGAATGCGAAATGCAAAATCGACGATAGTCAATTGTGAATAACTTGTCGAACAAAGTGAATATAGACACATATGTATACACATTTATCAATGTTTTTGATAATCTAATTCAATTTATGTTAACTTTCTATGTGAAAAATTATATCTGTTGTTTTTTTGTTTTATGTATACGTACCTCTTTATTCCTAACCTAACCTTTATTTTCTAACCTTAGATCCTGAAGGTGGTGACAAATTGCATCATCCCAAACGTTTGTAAATATATCCACTTAGGCTCGGGAAGATCGTACACTTAGCAACGTACAAAATGTTAGTATTATTCTTTGTTTTCTAGAAAATAAGTTTTAAATGTAAACATACGTCTATATTGGTCGAATCGTTCAAAAAATATTTATGCAATCGTTCACGGCTTGCTGCACAATAACTATACGCGTAATCGATTTGGTCCGTTCCTGTACGCTATCCCACGCAATTGCTTTCATTTCATAGCTGCATAAGGCAGATCGATATTCGACAATTCTCGGACCAGTCACGAACATGTTCCAAGGATATTCTGATGTTTGACATCACCGCAATCGCAGACCGTTGTAACGTGTTGCTTCGAACGAAAACACGAGATAAAAATTCTATGAATGTAAATATTATCATCGATGCGTTGCTGAAACACACCTGAACCGATGGTATTTATGGAATTTCGTCCTTACTGACAACGTTTACTTGTGCAATAGGGGAGAGTTGTCTAATGCGTACCGGTTGCGTTTATCGTGTCTCTCTAATGCCTTTGTTATTACTGAATATAAGCACATCTAGCGGCGAGTGCATGAAATAACTGCACAAGGAAAACTACAGAACAAAATTTACTCATAGCATATCGTTTTACGCGTGCTAGAAACATTTGAAACAACCAAACACCATTTACATACATAACTTATAACCTCACAAGAATGTAACGGTGCAATTTTATTCTACGTGTTTACGTTTTTATAAAAGTTTACTTATCGATAAAATACATAATTTCTGTTCTTAATTACATTTTTTATTATTTCCATTTCCGATACTTTTGAAAGATGTACAATTTTGGAAAACGATTCAGGGTATTGATTGCTTAAATCGTATCTTTTACATTATGTTATAAAAAGCTTGTAACAAATTAATTTCTTCGCGTGTAAAATATTTGACACGTAACGACAGGAGTCTTAACGATTTAAATAAAATTTCCAATATTAATTTGCGTACAAACAAAAAATATATGATAAAATATTTAAGTGATACGATTTTGGCAATTCTCCCCCGCGTGAAAATTAACACTCGGTTCTGATTGAGAAAACTTATTTTAATTCGAGTTTAAGAACCTCTGCGCGTCTCTTAAATGTTTTACAACCTGTTTGGCGCAGTTGCTCATTTCGTTTTTATTCGAAGTCGCGACGTCTTCTATTTTACCGATCGGTAGGGTCGTGATCAAATCGTGAATATATGTCGGGTTTGTGATACCGTAAGTAATCGAGTGCAAAACGCGCAAGCAGAGCAACTGTATTTCGTCTGGTAGCGAATTGTTTTTCAGATAAAAGCTCAATACGTCTCCTACTCGTAACTCGAACAGATGCTGCAAACCGGTTTTATTCATACTGACGTTATACAATATCATGAGCATCAATCTGCAAAAAGATGCGTCATGATTAGAAACGAGAGGAAATCAATACTGCAGTCAGGCAACAAGATATTGGCCGCTCAAGGTCATTGAGCTGCCATCCCCACCACACACTTTGGTTACTCCGTCACCCCACCCTTTAAGCCCTGGCGCCACCCATCGTTGCGCCAGGGAACCAGAAAACGTTAACCTATAGACAGGAATTCGCTGTCTTTCAAACAGAAATCGAAGCTAACATAAAAGCATTATGCTTCGCGTGATTCGTGTAAAGTCTTTGGTCAAACAATATAGTCCCAGATATGGACAAGATTTTATTCGAATAAAATCAAACGTATAATAATTTATTCACAATGTTTATTTGATTGAACAGTTAGAACTTTGCCCATCTCTGCTTCATCCAGCAAGACTAAAGACACGAGTAAACGAAATCACATGCGAGTGTACCATAGATGCAGTATTAACGTTTCAAACTTAAGTAGACTATTGACAATGTATTATATTTAAACTCAGCAAATAAAGGTGTGGTTTATTACCGCAATCTTTGGAAAACCTTGTTATCTTTTTACTACGTTCATTAAAATTTGTAACAATTATTAAATTATGCATAATAATTACTTAAGTTCCTTTTATAAGAACATTTTATGTATTGTTCTAAATAATAACTTGTATAATTTTCGCGTGGTTTGTTTACCCGCGTCTTCGTACCATTGGACGAAATATAGAAAATTGATTGCGTAATCTTCAATGAACTCACCTCTTTAAAGAAAGGGAACCCTGTGAAAGAGGCAGAGTGGGCATCAGCTCCACCATTTTCTGAACAAAATCTCTGCCGTTCGAATCGGTAATTAAAAATTCACGCCCCTCGGGACTCGCGGATATGTTTGTCACAATGCCCAATAATCCAATTATAAATTGATATTCGACATTACTGGTGGGGGGGAAAGCATTCCGGTAAGTATTTATGAACGCAACGAAACTTCCGTCCGTTATCGATAAAAATTCGCTAATCTTATCCTGAAACTGCAATCAGGATAATTATGAAGGAAAATGTATTGTTTATAAAATTTTGCAAAAAAAAAGTATGTTTACCGCCGAGAGCCATACATCAACGATTTCAGGAAATCTGGAAGCACGCCAAGTTAAATTACCCAATACTGCCCCTAAACTTGTACAGTAAGTGCTTTGATTCAGAATCTATAAATAATAATAATAATACGTTAAATGACGCGATGAATGTGAGTAAAAATTAGATTTTAAATTAACGACAAATCACTTGATCTCTTAGATACTCTATTTCTTCTTGTGCTTTTGTTTTCTCCTCTATTTGTTGTTGCAATTGGATATACAATCGTTCACATTCCTGTTCCAGGGCAGATACTTTTTTCTTTTCCTCTATGAATAATAAAAAACAGTTTTACTTTGTGAAATTAAAATATGTAGAATCTTATGTATACAGGGTGTTCGACCACCCTTGGGAAAAATTTTAATGGGAGATTCTGGAGATCAAAATAAGATGAAAATCAAGAATATCAATTTCTTGACTAAGGCTTCATTAAAAAAGTTATTAAAAAATTAAATTAAAAAATTTCAAATCGTTCTCGAAAAATTATTTTTGTTTGCGGGGGACAATTACGATCATTTTTGGTCATTAGACATACCCTCGAAATCCTACCCACTTTCGAGAAAAAAATTCGGAAAGGTGTAAAATTTTTCGACAAAATTAAAAAATTTCAAATCGTTCTGGAAAAATTATTTTCAGTTGCGAGGGTCAATTACAACCATTTTTGGTGAACAGACCTACCTCCGAAATCCGACCCACTTTCTAGAAAAAAATTCAGTACGGACGGAACTTTAAACGTTAATAATTTTTTAACGAAGCCTCCATCGACAAATTAGTATTCTTGATTTTCGTCTTATTTTGGCCTCTAGAATCTCCTATTATAATTTCTCCTAGGGGTGGTCGAACACCCTGTATATTATCCTTTTGTTCGAATTTTTTTTTAAGGTTTCGTAAAATTAATTTACGAAACACTATCTAATAAATCGAATGGGGCACATGCCTTCCTTATTCGCTTGGTCGGTAAATGACTTCGGGAACGAACTGATAATACGTTGTATGTTTGTATCTTCGTCTATGACTAGTTTTTCCAAATCAAAATCTAATCCAGAGTCAGCGAGAGCTTGTGGAACATCCTTTATAAAATTATGAATACTGTCCTCCACGGTAGTCAAAGTGTTCTCCACGGAAATCTAACAAACAAATTTCAATGCATTCTCACTACGCGGAAATGAGTTTCCTTTAGAGTTACTTCCGGCTCTATTTTTATGGCACACAAACCGCAGAACACAGAATTGATAATGTCGCCGAGCATTAAAGTGTAAACTTTAAACGTCAAGGAAATGTCACGTACGTACCAAAAATTGTTCCTCGTCTTTTAAATTCGTTTGATCTTGGAGCGTATCCGTGTCCATGTTTACACGTTTGAATTTTGTATCACTGTAAATAAGTTGTTCTCAACAGTTGTCGGACTGACAGCATCGGTGCGTCGATGGTCATTTTAGAACTTCATGCTACATCGTGTTAACTATGATCCACTGTAACGGCGAATCTGCACAGTATACAGAATTGAAAATTACGGAATTATATATGTAAATTCACACATCAAAATGACGCGATATAAAATTTAAGAAAAAACGATATTTACGACGTGGACGTTTTTCGCAAATAATTTATCGATCGTTTGGAAACGTATATAGCTCTTTCGCGTATATTTCATATATTCTGCAAAATCATATAACTAATTGTTTATTGAAAACATTTGTCGAAAAGAAAAGAAAACGAAGTAAAATTAAAGTCTCATTCACCTTGCTAGTAAGCTTGAGTAAAAGTTGATCCTGTGTCATGTAAATGCATCCAAACCAGTATTCAAGTTGACGGGAAAACCTGTCGCAGCCAGTTCTCTCCCTGAAACACAATCTTTCTATATTTTTATACATTTCTTCAAATGACATTTTATTTTGTAAGCGTAACGAACTCTTTGAAAGTAACTATTGATAAAAATTTAATATTTATTTCAGTCGTTTCATTGTAAATGCATCGTAACGTATAGTATGCAATTATTCAGCGTGGGATGCATTTTATGCATCTCCGAACACTCGTAGCGTGTACGCGTCTTCGTGTTATGATGCAAAAAAAAAGCGTTAATTATAACCTCGCGATTAGAAGCACTCTTATTTTTAAACCAGCCGGAATCTCGTTACAAGATATTGGTGTTGTCCGAATAAACCTACGCGTGAGTTGTATAAATGTGTCGATTAATAGTTCCATACGTTAAAATTTAATTCATGATTTTCTTTCTATACGATGGTATTAGTGCGAAAGGTTTCGAAACAATATACAATATTGTTCTTAAATGTGAATTTAAAAACAATACAGTATAACAATTTTGTATAAACAGAACAATTTTTTTTATACAATATAAAATTTTCTGTATATTTGATACATTTACCTGTTATGTTATATAATGGTTCTTCAAAGGTCACTATTGATTTACAGGTAGAAAAATGAAGTTTTCCGAAGGAGATTTTGTACTTGCTAAACATCCGAACACAGACGAATATGAAGTAGGTAAAATATTAAGTGCAGGTGGCGAACGATACAAAGTGCAATTTGGAACAGGCAGCGAACATAACGTTCATTCAAACGACGTTAAGGTATTTATTTCTAACGCGTAAACTTCCAAGTGCTTGAAATGTGCTCAAAGTGCTTGATCTTGAAATGAATTAAAATTTTAGAAGTGCAGGCCATCTCGAAGTAAAACAAGGTCAAGTAGTAGAAATAGAAAAAGCCCTCCTCGATATTCTCCCAGTAGAAAATCTTCAAACAAGCGTTCGCCTGGAAGGTCTCCTACGTCTGCACATAAAAAACAACGAAGTAAAATTGCAAAAATTATTTTACCACAAATAGAAATACCTAATGGTAAATGTATTTTTTTTTACAATTAATATCATTGTTAAATTCGATATTACTAAATAATGTGATTGTCTGTGATTGTTCTATATAGATATATCTAAAGACGAAAATATCATTAACAAGAAAAGTACAAATGACAACGATAAGCTTTTCAAAACAATGCCTCTGCAACCTCGATTTAAAGAACTAGGAGTAACACGTAGGTCAACAAGACTGTTGTCTGCTACAGTGAAATCGGAATCGGACCATAAGATGGTTATGTTAACGAGAAATATTAATAGAGCTGTCTCGCTCCCGTTGGAAAGGAAGGTTTTAGTGCACGATTTCAACTTTGATATGAAAGAAAGAGGGCATTCTGTACAAAAAGATCAAGTAATGTCTTTTCTATGTATAAGTTATTTAGTGTTTTGTAGGAGTGTGCAAGTGGCCCGAAATTCGGGCTTCGACCATTACGATATCGGAAAACTGGAGCAGAGCCCGACATCTATTGGAGATCTTTCTTGACTATACATATAAACCCGAGTTTCGGGCTAGCCACACACCCTTAGCACACGTAAGTTACATCGATACTTGGTTTCAGAATTTGTTGAAACCTATAAATTACGAAGAAACTGTAAAAGTAAATACACAAGTAATAGAAAAACGTGAGAAAGAAATAAGTATGGTCAACGAACCACAAGAATGGGGAGGTTGGTTTGGGACTTTTATGCTCATATCTTTAACACCACTGATTACAATATTACCGCAAATGATGTGTACACAAAATCAGTGTGAGTTCGGGTATCCCGATATACCTACGGATCTAAATTCTTACATAAATTTAGAAGCTTTTGCTACATATTTGGGATTCTTCTTATTCGTGACTATTGTTTCGATCACTCCAATTGGAAGAAAGGTTGATGGGCCACAGAGTAGAATTGGAAGATTACAATATCGTTTAAATGGTAGTGTTACTTTAATTCTTGAGCTTCAGAATATTTTGAGAACGGAATGTTTATATAAAATTGTTCTTATTATTTTGCAGGATTTTTATGTACTCTTTTATCGTTAATTATATTTATCATATGTATATATAAAGAATTCGAATTCAGTGATTTCATTATACAAAATTTTGTACAACTTTCAATCAGCGGTTGGATTATTGGAGTAATTTTGTCATTAGTGTTATTCGCAAAGGGAGGCAAAGCCCCAGTAGCAAATCTCAATATACATGGATCCACGAAGAGTGTAATTTATAATTTTTGGCAAGGAAGAGAGATAAGTCCACGAATCGGTTCATTGGATGTTAAAATAAACATTTTCCGGACTGCCTTGATAGCTATGGTAATATTTAAAAAAGAAAACAATTTCTCAGAAATGTGTTTTCTTCTTATATCCACATACTCTACTACTGATTAATTTTGTAAACAAGCATTGCAATTATAAA
This sequence comes from Colletes gigas, assembly GCF_013123115.1. Classification (NCBI taxonomy): domain Eukaryota; kingdom Metazoa; phylum Arthropoda; class Insecta; order Hymenoptera; family Colletidae; genus Colletes; species Colletes gigas. Next base: position 1,875,639 of record NW_025106648.1, read on the forward strand.
CGTGTCTCACATATTTACATTTAAATTTCAGATTCTTATAAACTTGACTATTATTACAAAAGCAATTGAAGAGGCTGAAAGTTATAGTACGGAACACCTCAATATAAATGTTCTGTTGGTTGCTTCATTGCAAATAATTTATTCAATGGATTCACTCTTCTTTGAATCAACATTTTTGACGACTTTCGAAATAATGTACGAGGGAACTGGTTATATGCTGTGTACTGGTTACATGCTATTTCCATTTTTAGCCACTCTTACAACCAAATATGTATTGTATAACAAGTAAGTAGCAAGGAATAAATAGAAATATAAGAAAACGTAAATCGAACTAAACGTATTCTTTTCAGACCACAGTTCAGCTATTTTGTTGCGTGTCCTACGCTCGTTTTTATAATTGGATATTTGGTGTATAGAATAAGCAACACGCAGAAAAATGAATTCAGGAAGAACCCATTATCTTCTGCAGTAGCGCGTAAGTAATAAAACCGTTATACTTTTGTACCAGTATGAAATATTTAAAATACTTATTTATATTTTATTACAGATTTAGACACTATTCCAACGATTCGTGGCACGAAGCTTATAGTATCTGGATTATGGGGTCACGTGAGGCATCCAAATTACTTGGGCGATATAATGATGTGGTGGTCGATGTCGTCTCTAAGTTTTGCATGTGATATTCTGCCTTATTATTATACAATTATGTGCACGGCATTGTTAATGCACAGAGCAATTAGGGACAATGAACGATGTAAAATGCGTTATGGCTTAGCTTGGGAACAATATACGTCACGTGTTAAGTACATGATTTTATATCGTATATTTTAGAGAAATATACACAGTATATGTAAGGTATTTTTAAATACCAAACACTGTCGCGAAATTGTACCTTTACATTACAATGCTCATTATTTTATAGAATGACAAATTAATATGTTTACTTAGTAAATAATTGAAATGGGGGTCAAAATTATGAAGACCCAAAAACCAAAAAGAATGATCGTGACATCTGGTGTTAATTTTAAGTGTATAATTAATTTTGAAAGATCTCTAAGGTAACAAGGAAAGTCCTATTTTAGAGATATAATTTGTGTATAAAGAGTGTTTCATTATTGGTTGGATTTACATGACCAATAACTTACTAAAAAACAACAAAAAATGTCCACTAAGTTACTTTCATATTTACATATGAATAACTCTGACGCGGAAATAAGATTAAATAAATCGTATCTCTATACGATTTGTTTCTCTTACTTTTTTCATTTGCTGGTAGTGAACGCGATCGTTAACATATGTCCTAGCAATGGTAATGCACCCGTGTTTGATTTTAGAAAAGTCATAGAACAAGATATTTGTTGATACAAAATATATATATAGCGTAAAATATATTTCTATGATAAAGACATTACATACAAAATTTTATACTTTTATAAAGATGTGTATAATTAATAATTGACAAATAAATAACTTTTCTAGCAGCGCATAGTTACAAAATTATATAGTTTTATTTAAATAGAACATGTAATATTTTATAAGGATTAATAAATGCAGTTGTATTCAAAAAATATAGTTTCTTATTTTAATTACCTTTTTTGCTAATAAGCAATCATAGGTGGTCATCAATCGACTATTAATTCGAAATTAATCGATTACGCGATGCGATGAAACATTTATTTGTCAAAATTAATTAGAATTAACATTGGTTGATTACTGAAACTATTTACTCGCGTCGATTGACAATTAAATTATTCGTTAACCGTAGCTGATTAAATTAATTGTTATTTTTTAGTGACATGATACAACTACGTCTAACGATTAACCAAATAATTTAAAATCAGATAAATATGATTTATATAATATTCAATAAGAATAATGCAGTATTAAAGCAATGAATAATTGATTTAATTATCAATTGTTGTAAGCAATTTACGATTGATTCAATCGTTATAAGGAATTAACGATTAATTTAATCGTCAGTCGTTAATTGTCGATTATTCCTTTAATTATATCTAATTAAACACCACAACAGTAAAATGATTCACGACTTACTTGTCATTTAAGTATTGCGTTCGCGCGTATCGTGACTGCGTGACATAGCAGTAAGAGCGGTGTCGTGGGGTTTTGTTTCGTAGCAATTTTTGTCAATTTTATTAATAAAAATGGTGTCTTTTTTTGGTGAAGTAGTATTCCCAGTTTCGCGAGCATTTTGGGACGATGAAGACGAAAGTACACCAAACGAACGTACAACGAATCAACCGTAAGACGTATATTTATTTAACGTAACCTCTTCACGGTAAACATTCGACAATTTGCAGTATCATTTTCTACGTATCATTTTCAGAGAATTTACTGTACGATGGTTGAAGGAAAAGCCAGCTCGAATTAATACTTTAATTGTAGTCGAAGGCGAGATGTTACTTGGTAATATATGTTTACCTTTACCGGCATCGATACTTCCGACTATGTTGTAAAATGTTTATAATCAAATTTATAGATTTCACTAAGGAATGTTTGTGTCAAAGTTCAGAAGAGGCATGCCTTGTGGAGGATGAAAATAAAAAAAAAATGTGCATAATTTATCAAGTTAACGACGACGTATATTTGTGCATTGTATCTCCACGTTTTAACGTAAAATTTTCTGGCAAGCTTGTGGATAAGGTAAGTGCATTTAACTTAAGCAGGTTAAGCACAACACACACGCACAAACACAAGTTGGTACGAAATAGATCATCTTTTTGGAATTTAAATGTATCATCTCGTAATTAAAAAAGCATTTCAAAATAGAAACCTTAGGGTTAGTTTACAAACGGTTTTTCGAGAAATATTAAAAAATGGCGGCGAAACGTTATCTGAAGTTATTTGAAACAGACAGGAAACGTCTTGAAATATAACAAAATTATATAATAGAATAAAATTTCACAAAAAATTCTTCCGTTTCTTAGATATCAAATAAAAAGAAAAATTTGAAACAAGAAACTCAAATAATAAAGGTTGCTTCTTTTTGTGTAGAACGAGCATGTAAAAATTTATATAAATCGGTTAACAGAAATATCTTTGAGACGCTCAAATCGATTTACTCAAATTTTTATATTTTTATTTTATAGCCGAGAAACTATATACATATTCTCGAATTCAAATATGGTTATTTTGTCAAAGATCGATATTTTAAAAATCGAATATAACAAAGAAATCATTTACTATATTTGAAGCTATTATTTTGTTGTTTTTAGATAACTTCTACAACTATGACCACAAAGCGTCTATGTTCAAAATACGCTAGATGAATATTTTGTTTCCATTTTCTAATATTTTTCATTAACATTTCTTATAAACAATCTTTAAAATTTCTATTTTTAAATGATGTCGATTTCCTTAAAAGAATTCCGAAAGAACGTCACATTTTGTACTTACTTGCGTATACGGTAACGCCTTAGAAATTGATTGGTTACTATCCCTACCAGTTCTTGGAATCGTCTTTCCACTTATCTTAACGATCAAGTATATTTTTGTTTTTAAATGCACTTTTAGATATGATGTGTCGTGTATATCGTCCTTCTACGAGAAGAAGGCACAGCGTATTTACATCCCCACTCTTGCTGCAGTCCGCTGATTGGCTGTCACAGACCTTCGTCATCGTTTTCGACCAATACCTGTGAGTCAGCGGACTGCAACAGGAGTGGGGATGGAAACACGGTGTGCCTTCTTCTCGTGGAAGCACGGTACATTTCTATCTTTTGACACGCGAAATTTTCTAGGTTTACCTGCCTTCGAATTTCGCCAATTTCGGTCCCGAACGTTGGCCAATATCCATGGCACCACTGTGCTTCCCCAAATACGCTTGTATAAAATATTACCGTTTTGTATTAATGTTATTATATTTATTAGATATCTGATATCTTATTGAGTGCAAACCGAACAATTTGTATAACATGTCGTCATGTATCACAATTTAAATGCAACGATACACCAAATGTACCATCCTTCCTACGAATGTTAGTCTCGAAAAACGGAGAGAGCGTTTGCAACTTAAAAGAGACATTATTAGAACAACCGAACATCGTATACGGTGTCACCGCGGGAGGTTGGTAATCAAACGATACAGTTAAACATCCTCCAAGATATAATTTTAATAATAAAATTATGTATTTCTTTTCAGTTTTGTCGTATGCAGAATTTATGGAGCTACCTTCAGTTTTGTACGTTTTGTATGCGGACCATTTTGTTTTGGATTCATTGTCTGCGGAACCTCTTTTGAAATTATTTATAGCAATGAATTGCGCGATGCACGATGTTACGTTCACCGGAAAAAACTTTTTTAATAAAGGGAACCTTTACATTTAAAACTTCTGCTAATCTTTTATTTTAAAAATTTGTTTCACTTATGTAAATTAGATATTGAAATATGTAGATATTGATAGTATAAAAAGTTTATAATTGAATACTATCGTTGATAGTAAATCTTACATATTTACAATATTTACAAGACTTCGTTTAGTATCTCCTCGATAATACTAACTTTAAATAAGATAATGATACTTACATCGGTAGGAATTATATTTTTGGCGTTGTTAATTTCCATGTGTTAAGATTGTGGTGGGTAATAGGTGCGCGGTGTGGGCGTCGGAGGGACCGGATTACTCGGAGGAAAATATGATGCGTTTGTGGGGTAAGGGTATGGCTGAAATGGTGGTTGTGGTGTAGTAGGGGCAGGTGGTGCAGGTCTAATGGTACTAGTTGAACCAATATGATGCATCGGTGGAACAATGTGATTCATTGTATTCACGGGAGGGGGAGGCACCGAAACATTTGTCGGAGGAAACGCTGGTGGATAATTGGTACTATTTGGGGGAAAATTAGCTGGATATGTTGGGAAATGTTGTGCCACATCAATTGGTTTTACCGTTTCTGTACCATCGATAGTTGGGCATCCATTTGCGGAGACTGCAGTTACTTCAACCTTAGTAGACTTTCCTGGTGTAACTACAATGTAATATTAATATCTAGATAAATAAAAGGGTTTATTTTTTACTTATTACACTAACGAAATATTACATTTTCATTTTATATACCATTTGGCGTGGTAGATGCCGATGCTTCGGCGGGAGGTACTGGTACAGATCTGTCTCTGCATGGTTCGTTGGATGGTGTCATTGGCGGTGAATCCGGCGGTTTTGTGTTATTAGCTTGAGAATATAAATCTAATACTTGATGACATATATCTAAAAATAAAAAAACAAATGTATACAAACATCAGGTACACATATGTATATACTCTTTAAAGCATGCATATAAAGCATTCGCGACTTGAACTGTGATACAAGCTCTGAATAATTAAGACTCAAAGACAATTTTAACAACATTATATAAAGTTTGAAACCTTCTAGAAGATCCATAGTAACATCTTCGACAAACATGTCCCACCAACGTAAATGTTTCTGTTGTCTTCCATTCCAATCTACCACTTCAAATTTACTAAGCTTTCCTGCCAAATACATGAGAGCAACAGCTATAATTTCAGGTTCCCATTGCAATGACAATGTTGTGCATAAACTGTTAAAAAAAGAAAAGGTTGCTTACATCGATCAAATTAATTGTTGAATTATACTATATCAATATTACCTGTCATTAACAAATGTCCAAGCCATTTGAACCATTTTTTGTAATTTGTTTTTGTCACCTGTAATACACGATTCAAATGTTCATTATTGTTTATTCAGTATTGCACAGTATAATACCCACAGCAATTACATTAATTACCTTTCAAACATTTTGCATACTTTAACAAGTAACTATATGGATGTTCTACTTGCAAATCAAATTTAATAGTTTGTAACAAAATTCTTTCTAGCGTCATGACCTCTTCCTACAAAGCAAGAGTGTTTGTATGATTAATATTATTTTTTTTATGTACAAGCGCAATTTAAGAGACCTACTTTGGGATCTTCCCCGAATGTCATAAATTTTTGTTCGGTTAACAATGTCTTTGCAGTCTTAATGATATCTTTACATTTTTTTGGCGTTTCCTCTACTTTACCTGCCAGGAACAAACAACAGCATGCGGTCACCTAAGCGACATCAAACATATGAAACACACACTCGTCAAAACAAGTACGCAAAACAGTAAAAGGCACTCACGTATCGTGGAAAGTTTTTAAACGAATGGAACATATAAAATCGATGAAAGTAAACAACACCGGTTGCCATTGTATTGTAACCCAAGTCCATTTTTGTGCCCGTGTCTATTATGAATCGTGCTCCTTCTTTCCTATATCTACACTCAGTTTCATAATCAATCCCATCTTGAATCGACGGAGTATTCCGCAATTCCTTCTTCTCGTAATACCAGCATGGCATTTTTATTCTTAAAAAAGAAACACTGACATCACACAACCAGTCGTGTTTACATAAACGTGTTATTAATTATATCGCAAAATGAATTCCATTTCATCGCATAGAAATTCAGAACAATGAGAAATTAATAATCAATAAAAAGAAGAATCGTAAACCGAGCAATACTCCTCTGTACGAATCTGTATAGGTTAAAATAATTGTTAATACGAAGAACGTACTTTTGTTTCGCTCGCTTATGCTATTTTGTATTGTACGTATCACAGAAATTTTACAGCTTGAAAAATAGTTTAACAGTTTATAGTGTTAACAACTTTAAAATCTTTTTTTTTTATGAATTCGTTTATGATTACGGATAACAAATACTGGCCACCTTTGTGTTTTAACGAAAACATAGGTACATTGCACGACATAACTGCAGTTCGATGCTATGCACGTACAACGCCGTACAAAAGTTTTTACGCAGTTATTGTTTTAACTGTGCATTCGAAGAAGATGGATGAAACGAATGTCAAATGACATAAAATTAAAATATGATAAGAAAGAAGGATAAAATACCAGTGTATTGTGAATCAGAAACTGATCAATTTATCAATTAAAGAATTGCACTTAAGCCATTAAATCACTAGTCAAGATTTAAAAATCATCGATGATTAAAATTTGGCACCCCATGTTAACTATGCTTAACACTTTGACGGCCGCTGTCACGTGTATGTGATTTTGTCGTTTCAGTCACCATGTCATTTCGTTTGTGAGGTTTAAATTTAATCTCGTGTCCCAACATCCATAATTCCTTATAATAATATTCCTAAAATCTTCGTATACCCCACTTTGGTCTACAATGTTAGTATAAAAGGTTTTAATATTAACAAAATTTACCAGGAAAGAGAAGGAGATGCGTAAAGAATGTCAAGACGCGTTTTTCATGTCGTATTCCCCTCAAATGGTACAAACGTTTGCACGATAACAATTTATTTGGGTCCGTAAATATTTTTACATTTGAATCGATCTTATATTAATTAAAAATTCATCTTGCGTTTTTCCCTAGAAACGAACTTGTTTCGAATTTTGTAACGTCCCTGTACGGCTGAGAAAGAGTATACAACTTTGCGTAAAGTTGATCACTTGTTGGACATGAAGTCCATGTGAACGTGTCTTGTTACAAACAGAACAGTCTTACTTTCGATTTTTCTTTTATGTATTTTGTTAGAAATAAAATTGTGTATAATGTTTGTCAAAAAACTTGTAAGAATCATTTCGCCGAATTAAGTGTCGTTACTTCAGATTCTAATTAACGAAAACACTGTAAGAAAGGATTAAAATAATTGTACTTGTTTCATACTATTTCAAATATATCAACTAGTTCTAAAGCATATCTTTGGTTTGTATTCCATTAACGAACTACAGGCTTTAATTTTTTTTCGTTTTTGTTTGTTGTCGGTTCAATCAATAACGTATGCATAAAGGTGACTTCTTACGTTTAATTATGATATAAGCGGATTTCAATGTAACATGATATTTATTTATAGTATCTTCCGAACACTTTCTGTGTCCTAATACGGTGTTTCGTGTATATATTTGATCAAAGATACGCGTATTCCCGTATATTCTTTCACGTTTTCGAGAAAGTTTATTGAAAAGCAGCCATTTCGCTTGGTTTTATTTAAGGTCGCGAAGCAGGTGCTTCCGGTCCCTGTCAGAAATCTCTGTGCATATACTTTCGGTTTAGTACATTATCTGTGGTTTCGGTTGTGTAAACTAAACGCAGCTAAATGTTAATTTATGACGACCGCGCACGCGGGAATATTTTACGACAACGCCTACAGTTTCGCGAACAATAACGCGACATCGAGTATAATGCCGTTGGCTACTTTGACGGTTCCTTGGTCCGAACAACATGTAAACGAGAAGGTAATGTTTATGTAGTTGTCAACACGATCGATCGATCTTAAACGATCCGATTTTCATTCATCAAATTTAAATAACAATTAAAAGTTAAAATATTACAAAAGAAATTTGATCCTCCAGCAAGCTGTAGAAATCCTTCCAGCAGAGGCTCAGGAGGAAGCAATGATCACCCAAGGAAATGTGGTTGAACCATGTTCAAATGGGTGTTCAGAGACTCATGAGATCGAAGTACGCGAAGTATTACGAGACGGTCATGAAAAAGCAGACCCATCTCAATTCGAGCTTCTCAAAGTTCTTGGTCAAGGTTCTTTCGGAAAGGTATCTGAATTTCTTATGCATTTATGCATCAAGGAACGAGAGTCCAATGGATCATTATCTTCCGTATTGTATTTGGCAGCATTCTTTGACAAATAAAATTCTTCGATTATTTAGGTATTCTTAGTGAGGAAAGTTGTTGGTAAAGATAGCGGAACACTTTATGCCATGAAAGTTCTGAAAAAGGCTACGTTGAAAGGTGTTTATTAAATTAAATGCACGAGAATACCTCTGAAAGTTTTAAAAGTTTTACGTTAAATATCAAAGAGAATTTTCAGAGCCATTCTCGCCTTACAAATTATTTCTATCTTTTGTTTAAAGTGGTTTAATGTTACGATATTATCGTAGTTCGGGACAGAGTCAGGACAAAATTGGAAAGAAACATATTGGTGGATGTTGAGCATCCGTTCATAGTTAGATTACATTATGCATTCCAAACAGAAGGCAAACTCTATTTAATTTTAGACTTTTTGAGGGGCGGTGATTTATTTTCAAGATTAGCTAAGGAGGTACGTTTCAACTGTAAAATTGAATCCATTACGATAGCTGCGACACATTTTTGTAGATAGCTTTTGTATAATTATTGTTGCAGGTAATGTTTACCGAAGACGATGTAAAGTTTTATTTAGCCGAACTTGCTCTTGCGCTGGATCATATACATAAACTTGGAATTATTTATAGAGATCTCAAACCAGAAAAGTTTGTATTATATTGTTTATCGATAACAATTAGGGGTGTGCGGGATTCCCGAGAATATTTGGGATTCTCGAGATGATTCGGGATTCCCGAGAATACACGTGATCCCGCGAAGATCTGGGATTCCCGAGAATATACGGGATCCCAAAAATGTTCGGGATTCCCGACAATGTACGGGATATAGAATAATATCTGGGATTCTCGGAACACAATTGTGTGATTGACTATCCATTCAGAAATATCTACCGATATTAAAATTCTGCATTGTCAGAATTAGCGAAATTTGCAATTATTTTCTACAATATTACTAACATAAACATTCCCGATTAATAAGATATGTAATCTTCGAGAACACAATGGCTTTCGGATTCTGGTAATTGTTGGAAGTATGGAGAAACTTAAAATGTCGGGAATCACGGATGTTTTCGGGATTTCCATCCCGATCGGGATCTCGCACATACCTAATAACAATGGTATAAGCATTAGCAAAATACAAATTTGATGGTGTCTTTATTTAAAATAGTATTTTGCTGGATACCGAGGGTCATATATCTTTAACCGATTTTGGTCTAAGTAAACAACCTTTAGACGATTGTAAAGCGTATTCATTTTGCGGTACCGTAGAGTACATGGCGCCCGAAATTGTTAATCGGAAAGGGCATTCGTTCGCTGCCGATTGGTGGAGTTTTGGTGTTCTTATGGTTAGTCGTGTTATAAAGAAAGAAACTTTATCCACTGTCTATTATTTTTATAGTACAAATTTTTAATTTTCAGTTTGAAATGTTAACCGGAGCTCTACCATTTCAAGGTGTGAATCGTAAAGAAACGATGACACAAATATTAAAGGCAAAACTTAGTATGCCACTTAACATCTCGCCAGAAGCACAGGCGCTTCTTAGAGTACTTTTTAAGAGAAACCCCGCAAATAGACTCGGATCTGGTACTTATTTATACTTACCTTTAAGTCAAGGTTCTGGACTGTTGGGTGATAAAAATTTCGAGTCAATCGTTCGATTTCTTTTTGAGATTTTGTCAAACATCAGGTTAAGAGAAGTCTCTTCTTTCCTTTTCAACTGCTCGCCGCGGCCTAAAATTTTAGAAAATGTAATTAGTAAAATAGTCAATTTTCATCCAAAGAAACCAGACCCTGGCTTAAGTAAAAAAAAAAATAGATTCCTACGTTGTGAAGTAATTAATAATTTTTTATTTCGATGATGTTTCAGGCGGAGTAGAAGAAATCAAAAGTCACGTGTTCTTTGCAACAATCGATTGGGATGCTCTGTATAATAAAGAAATAAAACCTCCCTTTAAACCAGCCGTTAGTCAAGAAGATGATGCATTTTATTTTGATAGTGAATTTACATGTAAAACGCCTAAAGGTAACATTGGTGAATAATCTTTTTTAACACCTATTTGCCGGCCGTTATTAAATACATAAATTTCAAAATTATAAAATATATTACAGATTCTCCCGGTGTACCGCCAAGTGCTAACGCTCATGAATTGTTCCGCGGATTTAGCTTTGTCGCACCGTGCCTTTTGGAGGATCACCTTAAAACTCCAGATTATAAAAACTGTGATAGCCTCAGTTCAACGTTTCCAACTTACGTGAGCCCTGTTTCCGTGACGGACGAATATGAATTTAAACAAGAAATTGGTAAAGGAAGCTACAGTACAGTTTACTTAGCTGTTCACAAGGCATCTAAGATAGAGTATGCTGTAAAGGTAATATTACCAACGTTTTAATACATTGTTCGTTGATTAAAGTTTGTTTGCTACAAACTGATAACATTTCTAACAAGTAAAAATATTTTTTCAATTTTGCAATATTCACTGGGTGACGATAAATCCAGTGGATATTGAAAAGCAAAATTCGTATTGAACAGTGTAGTTGATTTATAATAGATGATTGAGAAATCGAAAAGAGATCCAACAGAAGAAATCGAAATTTTGCTTCGGTATGGAAGACATCCGCATATTGTAACGTTAAGGGCTGTACACGAAGACGATAAACGAGCTTATCTGGTATTGGAATTGTTGCGAGGCGGGGAACTGCTCGATCGTTTGTTGCAAAGACGTAGTCTTACAGAAAGAGAAGCTGCCGAAGTAATGTACACGATCGCGAGCGTGGTTCATTATTTACATGAAAATGGGGTACTTGTCAGCGATTTATTTGTATCTATAACCCAGATCTAACCCGCTAAATCAATTTTTTATCGTTAACAGGTCGTTCATCGGGATTTGAAGCCATCCAATATATTATATTCAAAACCAGGGGCTGATCCAGCCACGCTTTGTCTTTGTGATCTTGGTTTCGCGAAACAGTTACGCGCAGAAAATGGTTTATTGATGACGCCTTGTTATACAGCAAATTTTGTGGCGCCCGAAGTATTGAAACGTCAAGGATATGATGCTGCTTGCGATATTTGGTCACTCGGTGTTTTATTATACATTATGCTAGCCGGGTAATTGAACAATTAATCGATCAGATTAACGTTTTACAAACTGTTCAATGACAAATTGAAATTTTTTGTTTTTGTAAAAGTTTGAAAAATGCTGTACCAGACAAAACTTAAAAATTAATCAGCACAAATGATTCTATTTTTACGTTCTAGATACACTCCATTTCGTAACAGTCCCGGAGACAGTGCGACAGATATATTAGATCGTATTGGACCCGGCTATATCGACATTGAAAGTGGCATATGGTGTCAAATCTCGGTCGAAGCTAAAGAACTAGTGAAAAGAATGTTACACGTAGATCCTAATCGAAGGCCTACTGCAGCTGCTGTTTTAAAGTATCCGTGGATTTCCAATCGTCACCGTCTTCCACAGAAAGTATTACCATATAGCATTAGAGATCCACACAGCCTAAAAGTATGTTGTTTTTGTCTAATATGGAATAATTATTTAAAGTATGTCGACGTATGTATATAGAAATTATACCGAAGATTTGTGAAAATATATTTTCAGAGAGCGGTCGCGGAAACGTACAGAGCAATGTCTAGTAGTCCCAGATCGCCGCACATTGGCCCTGTCGTTATGTCTGAACTGGCTCGCCGAAGAACACAAACTAAACCGTCTGGTCCTACCGAAGTTTAAAACTAATCTTCCATTCTATATTGATGAAAAATTGAGAGGATGACTAAACTAAATAAGGATTTAAGTTCAAATAAATCTGCCACGCACACGTGTACGTTACGCTAAAGTATAAGGGGAGGACATTAAATGTCACCACCGCGACTATTATTCTTACTACGTTGCTACTTCTACTACTATTGTTATTCTAACATTTATCGAGTGTGAGTGAGTATATATATATTGAATCGATGAACATAATGTGATATTTATTTATACATATTTTATGTTACACGTATATGCATACATCCGCAAATGTATGCATTGCCATATTGAGATTTAAAGTACCCTAATCTTAACAACCAAAACATAGTAATTTAGAATGAAATACATATTGTACATTTTTAATTATTGTTTAGTTACGTTTTTATTATGCGAAGCGTCGATATATATATATATAAATATGATATACGTATACAAAAACAGATTATATTTTGTCAATATAAATCTAGTATTTCTCGTGCAATGTTCAAATGTAGCTATAGTACGTACTAATTTTATAAGAGTGTCGTTACTGATGCAACTGATATAATTCGTATCATCAAAATCATCTCTATTCTGGTTAAAATTTATGTATGTGTATAGAATAGAAGAATACATATTTGAATTCGTATTTTCGATTTTAATATATATATATGAATAAAAAAACGGGAATATCAGAGAATTTTAAATCTATAATCTGTATTATACATGTTCAATATTTAAATATTGAAACTGATTGAAATATATGTGAAAAATATATATTTAATAAAATACAATGACAAAATACATTTACAGTATTTTTTTATCATTGTTTTATTAAATAAAATATTAATTAATAAAATAATTTTATCCAACGAATTATGCATAAAACAAATTAATTACTACTCTTTTTTTTTTTTATTTAAATATTGATGTTCATAAAGCACAGTTTATTTCAGGGTCTCTATATTTTGAAGCAAAAATAAATTTTATTGATAAATTGTTGTGTAATTATTTACCTTTATAGGACTAAAAAATCTCCTAATGTGAAATTTTGATATTATTGTACAATTTTATGAATAAGTTCCTTAAAAATCTGTCCTCTAAACACTTAAATGACTTACATTCATCTCCAAACTTAATAGTACATCTCAGTGAAATTTCATTCGCTGTTACTCCACATTTGAAGTCCGGTGGGAAGTAGGGAATAAAAAAAAAAAAAAACAAACGACTGTTAACGTTTTGTTGTTTGCTCGAACGAATCTGTATAAATTCATGGTATCAATACTATCAATCAGTATCAGTGAATCTCTAATGCTACATAGTAATAAAACTATTGGAATTTATTCATTGTTCACGATTATATTCGTACAAGCGTAATGATTTTGCTATTTTGAAATCATACTGTGCACTGTGTACAACTGCAGAATATTATTCGTGCCGCGCGAGGGGAAAATCACCATCATTGGCCACCCATTTTCCTTTACAGCACATTTCTATTCAACGACGGCAAGTTAAGCATTTCGGAAGTTTACGCTAGATACATACAAGTTTTCATTGCTCGTCGTTTCGTCATGCAATCAACGGTATAATTATCTTTTTACACACTATGTCGTACAGCTGTCAAACTGTAGAGAAGTTGGTAAACTTGGTGCTAGTGAATTTCTCCTCGTTCCTCTTCAAAGCCTTTCAGAGAATTAATTTAAAGACTTGTACATATATGGTTCGTATAGGTACAAAAATCAATTTGTGAACTAAACAGTGTTTAAGTATTTAATTTTTATAAGTGAAAAACTCCGGTGAATCGTTAGAAGAAATAAACAATTTTTGTCCAAGGTAATTTTTGTGGCGACATCATATTTTGGATGTTGTATTGTACTATTTGTCTCCATTATACGTTAGAAACATCGTAATATACTCATAACATCGGCAGACCTTACTTTATAAAAGTTAAGAATTATTATCTATAATTTGTACATCATTTTTTTGTTGCAGAATGTATGGCGTCTAGAAAACATATCGGAGAGGATTTGCCTAAAATGGATGGTGGCGTAACCTGAACCATAATTGATTAATTTATTGTCTGTGTTTGAAATCGCGGACTGTATTGTTGAGAGCGCCGGTCGGATAAAAGGTTCGCGAAAAATGAATATGGTGCAAACATTTTAGACAAGGTCTTGAAGGTCATTTATTATAAAACACAATGCCGTGGTTACAAGAGAATCGATATTTTACTTAGAATTGAGCCCGTGAGATCTAAAGGAAATGATATTATTGATCGTCATTTACAGCAGACATTGAGTTTTGAGAAACGATCGTTACTATGCGTTATTCAAACACATAATACCTTTGCAATTATATTAATTGGAGACAAAGAACTAAGAGATTACACTTGATCGAACTTGCACGTTAGCGGTTAGAACAAGACTGTGGCAATGGCCGCGCCCGTGGCCACCACGAGGTCCCGATCGGCAAGCAGAAAGATCGGTGCGCGCGCATGTCGTCTATGTGCAAATCCCCAAATTCGGTTTGGGGCGCATCGCGCTGCGAGCTGGGCCAGCTGCCTGCTATGAGAATCGTGGTGGCCAGAAAATGAGGTAATTTGTTTGTGGAATAACCTGAAGTAACTAAAAAGTAATAAAAACATTGTCATAAATATGATACGTTTTTATTCCTAATTATATTTCTCAGAAAACAAACATTTCCGGATAGTTTTATTGCGTTCTTTATTTACCGTGCAAACTCCGTACATTCTTTCTGGACTCACTTTTCATTTTGGAACATGGGTACACATGTAATTATTTTATTATCTATACTGCCTTATAAATTAAATTAAATATAACAAATAGAGAAAACTGAGAGCACTTTGCAATAAATACACACGCAAAGCTGCAAAGTATCGTTCGTTTACTGCACGAAGTATTGTTTGCAAACAACAAAGTCACTCAATATACATCGTATTCTCACTTTTGAAATATACGACGAGTGCAACACGTCATTCCAGCGCAAGGGGTTAAATTAAGTTCGCACTTTTCCTAGTTTACTTTCTTTTAAATACGATGCATTGTATGCATATGTGCATGCGTTCGTTCACACATTTACACATTTTTAGTTAGCATAAATTTGGTAGGAGGCGTTGCAAACTTGGCTTGAACTTATAACACGTGAGATTAAGCCTCCTGCTACGGAACTGCAGCACCAACGTGAAATTTCTTATCCGACTGTATATCGTGACAGACGCCTGCGAATAAGGCAGTGTACTATGTCGGTCTGAGAGCTCCTCGAGAGGAGCAAATTGCAGTCGGATTGAGCGAGTAATTGTCATTCGTTAAATAATCGCCGTGTAACCATACGAACCCTTGATATCGTCACGTCAACGCGTTTGAGTGTTGATTCTTATTTCTATCGAAGAATTACATAATGTATGTGCATGAGTCACAGAGTGCATAAGGGGGGGACGTATAAACGTCAAAATCGTGCTGTTACGATTTTCTTGCAGTCTAGGTACGATAAACAAATACTGATCCGTCCAGTTCTTTGTCCGATCTTAATTAGATCTTCCGCGAACGATATCAATCGCAGTCGAATGACATCAGATCGCTTAAACGTATATAATACGATCATCAAGATTCTGCGCTCAATGTCGGTCGTGCAATGTGCTGCCATTAGAACTTTTCCAACGAGTACGTTCTCGTGTTAAACCTCGTAAGATTTATTAAAGAATTTTGGGAACGGTACAAAAATATCACTGCTGTTTCTTCCATCAAGCAATTGGTTTTACAGTAACGATTGCGTGTGATGGTACTGTTTGAAATTTTTGCAATTCATGACTATAAAAGGAATGACAAATTTGGTAAAGCAAATTTCTCAAGGTTAAATGACTAACAGAAATGCAATAGCGACAAATGTTTGCCCATGTAATCCTGAGTAGTTTTCCCCCTTTTGTGTTGTACGTTTCTCGCGATAAATTGTTACCGAATAAAACGTTTCACCGTTGATACCGGAAACCAACATTTCGGTAACGTTCAAAGTACACGATCGAAGTGTCGTAACTTTTAAATACCTTATTTTCCTTGTCTGTTTTTAATTATGATTTATTATATCGGTAGTATATTGCATATTGCACAGCCTCTTTTTCCTGTCGTTTCAGCTTGGATCCATACAAGGGATTGCAAACTGTGGTTGCAATGAGCAGGGATCGCTATGTTATTTTACGGTGAATAGAGAAAGTACCTCTGAGAAATGGCAATTTTCAGACTGAAAATACTGAAGCACAGGTGCACAATTTTATAGTTGTGGAAGCATCATCATTGTATTTTAGTGTTCGAACCAGGTATTTGTTGCTCGAACAAACTGGTTGTTCGTACATTGCACTTATTTGCAAGAAATGCCAGCACCTCCACCTATCACAAGTTTGCCAGAGGCACCTATGTGTGAAAAAACAGAAGTAAGCGATGCGGATTCTCTGCCTCCGTGGGCCAAAATTACCCTTACATCCGCAGAGGCAGAAATTGAGAAGCTGATATCGCGAAACGAGTTGAAGGATGCCGAAGTAACATATTTTTGTCAAGTTGAACCAATTTTGCAAGATGGACCGCAGTGAGTTTAATTTTATATTAATTCCTGATGTAAAGCCATACGTAGAAAGAATACGTTGCTATATATCTTTTGATAGGTGTGGTTTGGTAGCGCTTGCTATGGCATCCCAGGAATACACAAAGCCAGTTTCGGTGGGTCAACTCCTAGCAGAGGCACGCGTAAGAGGTTTCACGCAACATGGAGAAGTATACAGTGTAGACTTCATGGGCACGCTAGCAGCCGAATATTTACCTGACCATAGACCAGATATTTTAGTAGATTTGCAACAATGTCCAGACACACTGACGCATGCTTTAGCTCACGGAGCAATGGTACTAATTCCGTACGATTCTGATTTCAACCACGCTCCGTGCTTAAAAAGAGGCCATAAAGCCCACTGGGCATTACTTGTTGGTCTAATTTCATCCAGGTATATTGAATTTTCAACTGTCTTTATTTCAATTTGAAAAATAATATAACGATTGTTTAAGAAAAATAAGTTGCATATGTTTCAGACAAGGATATCATGTGCTAGCGCGTCATGGAAAATCGCGTCATTTAGCTTGCTGGCCGCTGCGCGATTTAATCGAAAGTAATGGTAATTTGGAAGAAGAAGGGACAGCTAGACATGCAGGGGGGTATGTCATACCAAAGGGAGGAGTTGGAGGCCAGAGAGGTTTACGTGGTAGAGCATTGGCATTACATCCATACATATAAAATCATGTACAACAGTTGTAGGTAATTAATATCACAGTGAAAGACAGAAATTATTACTATGATATTACTGTATCCACATTATGGTATATGGTAAATATTCAAGGCGTCACAGTCGCGCATCTGCTACAGAATTTAATTATTTGTAAAATGTGATGCTTCAGGTACCATCTGTTTAAACTGCCGATGAAAATTTAGCCATCGTTCAATGAAGGCTGTCGATCTTTTTCAAAATTTGTTATTAGATGTAGTAACAGGCAATATTTCGTTCTTTTCACTCCGATATGCAATGTAAATAATTATTTCGTATGTTTCACTTACGTGCACGCGAACTGTTTGAAAATCGTTTTTTCGTGTATCGGTTATTAAACTCTTCCTGTGATGCGATACGTGCTAACCGTACGCGTAAATTAGTCCGAGAAATGGGCATGTACACGTGCATGAAGAGATAAACGTGAAAAAAAAAAAATCTAAAAATATGTGCATAAATACGTATCTAAGTGTACTAGCTAGGAGTTATCGAAATCGTAATTAGCCGGAACAAAAAGATCTAAGTATATTTATTTAGCAAAAAGACCATAAGTTTTCAATATAATTGTAAATCTTGCTTTCCGTTGGCACTATGAATAAAGACTAAATCTTCTGCAAGTCTCTCAATTGCATTTGAGGCGATATAACTTAATGTTCGAATGCTGTATTAAATTAAGCACATTGCTTTTAAGATGCCTAGAGTGTTAATGGTTATAAAAATTTTAATGATTACCTTATACTATCATGTGGTAGCTATGTTAGTCTTTTTACCGAATATAATGTACAGGTATATAAAAGTAAAAATGATAGACGTTACTATATACTATCAAAGACATTACTAATTTCTTTTTCTTTATAATACGTACTATTACGATATTCTGTCGAATGTCTTGAAAGCAATGTGCTCTCTCGAAGAAAAAAAAATCTTATCATGTAGATTATACCTGTTTTACAATTTATTTACTGATATATAAAATACGAGCATAGTCATCATTGATATATATTAAAATACGAAACTCGGAGATACCTCATGACTGGCTGGTCTCTCCAATTATGCGGTATCTCAAGCGTTTTGTATCGAATCCGTCAATAAGACGCGTAAGGCAAATTCAAAAGAGGCGTTATAAATTTGTAGACTTCATTAATGGTTTTGGATCGAATAGGAGAAACCTTTAAAAATAAACTGTACCCAAGTGCCGCAAAGTATGAAGTTCATTTATTAACAAAAAGTCTCAGAAGTATTGTACGCTGTGCCTATGTTTACAAGCTTCTTTGATTTATTGTCGCGCCATAATTAAAATAATTATACTTTATAAGAATATTTATTGGTGCACGTACGTTTTCTTTTTAACTATTTATAAAGATAATCAAAATACATATTTTCTCTGTTGTAATTCTAAAACGTAATGTACGTAGGAATTATATAATGTCTTCTGTTACTTACCACAATACAGTCTTTCCATATAAAAAAAAAAAGAAGAACATGCACGTAGAACTAAAACGTTTTAAGTTTCATTTTGTATTTATACTTCCAATTACTATTTTGCTGGAAAAGTTTAAAGGTTTTGTAACAGTTTTATTGTATTTAGTATATGTATGTGTGTATACATATAGTGACATGCAATAATTCTGTTACACCGCCTGTGTTTTAAAGTGCAACAGTAGCTAACTGGTACGTGTACCGCGTTACGTTATAAGAGATCGATATGTGATTATTGTTAATTCTTGTTTCTTTTATGTACATGCATTTTACTTATTTGTTATCGGTTTTTAGCTTTAAACGTGGCAAATATAAAGAATGTTATAATTTATACATATGTTTGATTATGATTACTTTGTACTACGTATTCTCGATTAGGCCAAATATTCTGTGCAAATAGACTGTATTAGGTGTGGTTGGTGCTATGTTCTGAACTAGTGAGAGAATTGTGCCAATTTTAAATCGTACATTTTACGATTGAAAGCTCTACAACATGTTCCCTACTGTGAATTTAAAAACAGCAAGATTTAAGAGGAAGAAAAGAAAAAAAAAAAAAGTATGTTTTCTGGAGGGACGTCGATATAGATACATTGGGATGCAATAGAATTCTGAAAACTGCGTTACATTTATATTTCAAGCTTACAAACATTAACAACACAGTTCCGTTGTATTTTTAAATCTTAGCTTCTTCATATTGTTACTTTCTTCTCTAAACATACAGTTACCACAGTCTTACTATTTTCTAATTAAAGTATATACTTGTGTCCTGAGATGAATTAACTATTCGTATTAGAGCTCTCGATGTACCCGGTTATCAAAATATATACTATTCACACGAAGGTATATATTATTTTTACCCAATTACAATACGATTACATTACGATTGTTTTATATTTACCCTATGTAAAAATACAAGAAATATCATTTCCGTTTTAAATGTATCTAGTAAAATAGTTTTTACAGAGTAAATAGAAGATAATCGTAGTGTTTATTATAATCAAGTTTAAATTATGTGTAATCTCACATAAAAGTAATAAATCTGAACAACCGTAACAGTACTAGCCGGGTACCAAGAGCTTTAATTCGTATCTGTAAATATAAATCTCATAAAACAACGATCCACGCTTCCTTAGATCCTATTACATCGCGAAAGAAGAACGTTCAAAGTAAAATCATTTATACTAACGAGTATTACGAATATATTTCTACGGAATGAAAATACAAAACTTATTTTGCTGTCTTACGTATTGTATTCTGCACGACAAAAAAAACATTGTACAACGATACCGCGTATAGTATAAAACTATTATATACGCCCAGGACACAAGACGTCTATTCTATAGATTAATAACAATGATATCCTGTATTCGAATATTATGTTTAATAATATGTATCACATATAGGTATTTCGTATTTATTATATCAACAATAGGGGAGTTGAATTAAAAAAGGCTAGCTAGTTCACTTATTAGAAATTTATTTCCAGCGTCTTCTCTCATTTTTTTTCTCTTTCTCTCTTTTTGCTGAATCGCACGTTGGTTCCTGGCCGAAAAAAGAATTATTTAAATTGTTTAAATGATGCGTCGCTCGAGCCCGTAAAATTTATCTTTATGTTTCGGGATGATCGATAAAAGGACCTCGTGATAAACGCCGTCGAACATTTCAAGCCCCGGAAACGTAGAATGATTATTTTGAAAAATTCGTTTGGCAAAATATAAGATGAATTATACAGGGTGTTCCAGATCTCAACCTACAAACTCCGCCAACATGTTATATACACCATAGCTCCATTATGAAAGGAAAGTGGTGTGATTCACAGATACATAATTTTTGAAGACATAATCATTTATTCGCAATTATTCGTTTAAAGATATTGCTCAAAATGGTCACCTTTTGATCGTATGCACACAGCTAAGCGTGTTTCTATGGACTGCATCTTCGATTTTTGCTATCGATTCGTCACGTGTATTAGGCTTTTGATTTAAATACACCTTCGACTTCATGGAACCCCGTAGAAAATAATCTAGAAGGGTTAGGAGGGCCACCCAACAGCTCCATATCTTCCAATCCATCTACCACGAAAAGTCTCATTGAGAAATGTTCTCCATGAAGTCGAAGGTGTATTTAAATCAAAAGCCTAATACACGTGACGAATCGATAGCAAAAATCGAAGATGCAGCTTTTGCCTGTAACAGCAATCTTTCAAACTCTTCAGGAGTTCATCAAAAAGTGACCATTTTGAGCAATATCTTTAAACTACTTTAAATACTGTAAATAACTGTAAAACATAATTGCGAATAAATGATTGTCTTCAAAAATTATGTATCTGTGAATCACACCGCTCACAGTGACCCCCCGAACATGTTGGCGGAGTTTGTCGGTTGAGATCTGGAACACCCTGTATAAGTTTATGGAAATTTATTGCCATTAGCCGCGAATTAACATTTGTTGCGAAGCAACGAGGTCCATAATATATGTTTATATATATATAGAAAATCTTATATAGTCGGCGACGCGGATTCGTGCCACGCGAGTAAAAGTCACTAACTGCGATACCAACCGAGCCACATTTTCTTCGAGCGATACCAAAAGCTGGTGATTTCTCCTTACGCGGCACGAATCCAGATCACACGGCCTACATTAAGATCCACGTTTCGAGGGAAAATATAAATATATACTGTAAATATTTCAAGATATTTCGACTGTCAACAATATGTACTCATCGTTGCACGTACATATCAAATTATTTTAATAAATTACATATCTCTTGTGTTTTGTTTCATTTTTACGCGTGTCGATGATACAAGTTGGACCTTTAAACAGAAACACCTAAATACTTCCATCGTTTGTGAATGTATGAAGAAAATTAGGGCAACGTAAAATTGTTTGAAAAGGTAAATATACAAATAGAATCAAATATCAACACTTGTAGAAAAGCTTGTGTATCTTCTTGAATAAAGTATATACCGTTGAGTATTCAATTGAGATTAATTAATTAAGATTAATTGTAATCATTTAATTTATTTTTTGATAACTAACTTGTTGATTTAATTTTAATAATTAGCGATTTAATCGTATCTGATAGAATAAAGCATTTGTTCAAAACCTCGATAATTGTATATCTAAAATGACAAGAAGAATCGATCCCTAAACATTCTTTTCAAGTATCTATAAATAATATAAATATTTAGGTGTTACCATTTGAATAGTACATCCTGCATATTCACACAGCAGATATTTGCGAACGAAACGAGCACATTTTATTTTTGATACTTTTAAGGGAAGGGGAGCAACAAAGAAAAGGATTTCGGCTACAAAGGGTGCACCGGAAGTCCTGTTTGTTTTGGTCGTTTTTCTCGTTTGTCGTAAATTTTCGAAGCAGGGACACACTTTTACAGCCCTTTTAATTGAACTCTCTAATATTATTGATAACAAGTTTAATAATATGTACATTTACGGTTAGACGTCGCCGTTTGTAAAGCAGTACAATAAAGACGTCTAAAAACTCGTGAAAATTAAACGCCATCTAATAATCCTTTAGTCGCTGTACCAAAAACACGCGTTCGATATATTAATTACTTCTTTTAATTATTGTAAGCTTTGAGCTTGAGCTTTGTCTGCCCACACGTGTGTTAAAACTTACTATACACTGACGAACAATAGCAAATATTTTTTTTTTTTTGTTTTTTTTCTGTTTTGTTTTGAATACTCGTTCTGTTAAACGTGCTGACGGTCTTCGCGCTGCTTAAAGAAATCTTATGCACCGTGCATCGTGGTATTTGCGATTGAAATACTGTCAAGATTCACATTTCGTGCCCCGAGAGTATCGATCCATTTTTTCTTTGTTCTTTCCAACAACGAATCGTGATATACTTAGTACACGAGCGTTCGATAATATTCTAGCCCGATGTTTGAGGTTAACCTGTTCGTCACCGTGTCGATCGAAACCTCGTTCGAATTACAATGCGATCTCATATTTTGACTAGAATCGAGAATCGTTAAATTAAGTCTAAAACGCGCATGGATGGGAGAAGACGAAATTTCGCGTCGATCGTAAACGATATGACAAATAAAAGGATGGATACGTTTTGACGTATTAAAAAAAAATGTCCTTCCAAGCATTTCATTGACGAAAGTTTCAACCAACTAACCTAGAATACAGTGATGTAACCCAAATTGATATATTTCATTGCCGAGGACCAGAATAAATTGGTCGGAACGTTCCACAACGAAATGCTTGGGATCACATTATTTCTGGCAATTATTTTATACCAAGCAACAGTTCGAATTGTTAATAAGTTTCGACGATCGACGGGACCGTGAGCACGTGTTACAGATGTAGCTTTTTAATACCCCTTACGTTCCTAAGGAAAGTTCTTCGTGTCGTCTTACAAAGCTTATACGCAACTCGACGATGGACAAGTTGACAGATTACACCGCTAGCGTTTTTAATCAGCGAACGGAAGAAAAATAAAAAAACAAGAACAAAAAAGAACGGAATAAATGACCAAGGAACATTACGACATTGTAAAATCGCTTACAGGCTAATCGCGCTAACGTGGAAAAAGAAACCAGTTCCGTCAAGTTCAGCTCCGTTGCTGAACGTTCACGAGTCTACGAATACTATAGTCATTCGCACATTTTCGGGCGACGGCGCTTACAAATTTGAAAATGTGCTTCACGCGTGAATTATACAGATTCGCGATCGCGTCTTCCACTTAAGTAACACCGAAGACGACGTTCCGGTTCATTTTCATCGTGATAGCATGTTTTCTTTCTATTTGATTCGGACAAACAAAGCCTGATGTGATCATAAGTGGGAGACGTTATCATCGACGTGAACGGTGACGGACAAAACAACGATATTGTGCAAAACCGCGAAGCAACGCGCGAACACTGTCAGATGTTTCGTTCAAATTGTGGGAGCATGTAATTACACGGTGTTCAGCCACCTCTGGGAAAAATTTTAATGGGGGATTCTAGGGGCCAAAATAAGACGAAAATCAAGAATATCAATTTGTTGATTGAGGCTTCGTTAAAAAGATATTAATGTTTAAAGTTCCGCCTGTACTTACTGACGTATCGACAGTGTTACAGTTTTCTGAGAGCCACTGTCGCGCGTGCGCAGTTGTTCGCAGAGCGCCGTTCCACATGCGGAACTTTAAACGTTAATAACTTTTTAACGAAGCCTCCATCAACTAATTGGTATTCTTGATTTTCGTCTTATTTTGGCCACTAGAATCTCCCATTAAAATTTTTCCCAGATGTGGCCGAACACACTGTATATTTATATATACGTATAGAAATATATACATTGTATGGCAGGTTCGATTACTGAAAACGATTCAGCATGCTCGACGAAACAGGTAAATATCGCATGTGCGCTCGTAAGAACGCTCTTTGTTGGCTATCGATGACTCACAAAGCCCGCTATGTTGAAACGCAATCAATTGACTTTCAAGGTCACTGGGAGGTCTCTCATCCCTTCTCGCAAACCTACAGCGCACGTCGTTCGTCTTTCAAACTGACAAGGAGAGGTTTCCGAGCATAACAACACTTTTTAACTCTTTGGGGCACGCTGGGATTAAAAGCGTCCCGCCATTTTGATGCACCGTAATGCATGGTGAGACATTTTCAGTCCCACCTCGAAATATTGCAATAGCTGCGTGCGTATAGGTTTATATTTCGTCTTATTTACGTAAAGCAGTTGGTAATATCTTCAACAAACGTTACAAATGTATTCACTTGTGTTAGCAACATTCAACATTCAACATTCAACAGGTTCATCAATTGTTACAAGCGGAAGGTTTATTGCGACAACTATTACTATTTTTTTTTTTATGTTTTTACATTATGTGATAACCTTTATTAATAAAAATATGCCAATTTTGTTTAATTTAAAACGCAAAAAAAATTTCTATGCAACGTGGGTCTATTTTATTATCTGAAATCCTGTGCCGCAAAGAGTTAACACATTGACTGCCAAGTCCATTTCAATAAAGTTTCTCCAGACGTCGTTCTAAATCTTTTTTTGACCAATTTGATCAAAATTTCTGGCATAAGTGGGCGCCTGTCACAAATTGATGTTCCTTTTGTGCCCAGGTTTGAATTTTGGTTGAATAATGCTCAACCACTTCAGGGACGCAATCATTTTATTTGAAACGAACACAAATTCAAACCAATACAGACCCACATTTGTCTATTTGTTATTGAGAAACTTAATTGTGATTTCTGGTGTATGGTAATATGCAAAACATATATAATATATATTTCATAAATTACTATAATAATATTAATATTTCATTTCGTATAAATGAATAAATTTTTTTTTACACATTTAGCATATATGTTAAAAAGCCATAGTTCTATTTAACTATTTATTCACATTTGCAGTGGTTTTTATTATGTTACAATATTTAGAATAATTTAGAAGCTAAATGTACACATATGTGCCTGTATCCCTGAAGAGATTAAGTCTATATTATAGCATTTTTATTTTATTATACATATCTTACAATTTCCATTTAAACTTTATACAATGAATTCTATGAAAGCTTGAATTATAGTTTAGTAAGACTTTAACTGTCAAGCCATTTTCATAAAAACTGTCCCTGCGAACAGCTTCAGAGTTTTTCGTTATTTATAGTTTTAATTTGATACTTTTATTTTGATCAACTTGACCAAAAGTTTTTGAACTCTGTATAATTTATATTTACATATATCATTAGTTTTAGTATTTTTAATCCTATCACTGTACAAACGCTCATTCAAAAGTGATCATAACACTTGGGAAGCTCTCCTTCTGAAAGGCAAGTTGACATGACTTAAAAGTAGGTGTAATTGACGTGATTCACGGTGAGAGGAGTGACCTTGAGCGACCAATCGAGTTCGATTCAAGCCTAGCATCATGTACCTTATTTTAGTTCATTCAAGAATTAACAGCTCTTAAAATATTAAATCACATTGGGTATAGTTAGTCGAGTTTACAAACAGTCTATTATACTTTTTGCCTTCGTCGGTAAAAATAATCGATATACACATATTTGGAATTTATACATAGTAATTTCCAGAACCATATAATACATTATTTTTTATCTAAACAACTACTTTTATTTTTATTTCATAAAAAACTTGCATAAAACTTTATCTCATTTTATTCAATAAATCTAATATATTTACGATGCAGTCGTTTGAACAGTTCACAAACATATTTTTATAAGTAATGGAAATTTGTTTATAAATTTTCTAATATTCGAAGCATCGCAATAAAGATTATTCGAACACGAGAATTTTTAATATCGAAGACGTACGATAATTTAAAATGTTTTCGACCATATAATCGATCATCATAATGTTTATGAAACTTCCATAATAAATAATATCAACGTTTAAAATTTTCGTACGTCTTTGACGATGATATCGAAGATTCTCGTGCTCGAACAATCATTATTTTTATATTTTAAAATTTCACTCAAGCGTATAATAAATTGTAATACTTATTAAATATTCTTTGTAACTTTTTCGACTACACAATTTTATTATGTTTTCTTATCAACATTGTAATTATAATTTTAAATTCGTATCAATTATTTCTGCTTACAAAGACCCTACAAGTTACGATCAAAAACTATTATAAATTGTTTGAAAATTCGAATAACCGTGCAATGCAATTTAATTATAATACAAACGACTCATCTAATTTTAATTTTTAAAAGTGTTACGTAGATCGGTTAAAGTGAAGTCATTTAAGTGTATCTACGAATTTTCTTCTACGTTTCTGTATGTTCCATTGTTCGAATAATTGTTTCTCTATAACGCAATCTTACAGGCCAACAAAATAAATTTACGAGCGTTAATGCGATCGGACGCCACGACGTCGCGCTGCCTTCTGCTAGCTTTAAGTCTCAGCTGTTAAAAATGTAAAATGTAGGACTATGATTGCAGTTCAATACTCGTTAAGAACTAATTGCGGACTAGCAAAGAATGGGGGGAGTGTGTGTTTATATATTATATATATATATATATATATAATATGTGTACTTGTGTAGGGGGGTTACAAGGAAAGATTTCACTGCTGGTTTTACTTTGGCAAAAAGCAATCGCCACCAATGAATTGGGCGTTATTATCGCACTTCGTTACAGAATGCCGTCCTAAAGTCTTTTCTCAAAATTTGTCCGAACAAATCGAGTAGGCATTTTGCTTTTCTTTTTTTTTTTTTGTTTCTCTCTTTCAATTTGGCATTAGGCAGTCAATGCGACAGCTACGTCGCTGAAAACAGTAAAGCCACTGTTCTAATATATATATATTTTTTTTTTCATTTTTAAGTTTCTCTTCGCTGGGGCTAGATCGAAAAAAAAGGAAGAAGTCAAAAAGTGCGTTGACTGGTCTAAGCTTAGACAAACAGTACGCGTCTCTTGGATGAATATACATCGACTTGCTCTCGCTCTTTCACTCGTTTTCTAAGCTAAGGACAACATTAACGTTAGTTTCTATTAATTATCATTTTCACATGATATGGTTATCGAGGGACAATGGGGCGAAGGGGGGGGGGGGCGGAGGTTACGCTAACCGAACTGTGACGCGCGGTACGTCGTAGATTTTCTTTTTTTTTGTTTTAATAACAAAAGAGAGAAGTAAAAATAGGAACGCATGTTGAGTGCGCAATGTTTGTCTTTTCATAATCTTACGACGTGTATCCGTTTGACCGATATCGCGTGGATATCGCTTTGAAAACGTACTATACAATCGTTTGCGTTTCAACATCCACGTCTCCACGACGAGTGTATCCGCGCTTCTTTTTCTAACGACTTAACAATAATCGCGAATGAGTATAGTCTATTGAAAGTCCGGGAATAGAATATCGCGTAGTAGGAATAAAGTATTAAATAATAAAATCTGAAAATAGAGTATTTAAACTACAGCAGCCTGGGGGGGGGGCTAAAAGTCTATAAAATGGAATACAAAAAATACGTCGAAATCTTAAACGAGAAAAGGAGTATAATAACTAATGAGCTACGCTTCTTTTTCATTTTTCTTTTTTTCTCTCGGAGATTTGCGTTTTAACGAAGCTGTGTTTTCAACGTCTCTTTCGAACATCGACAATCCCTGCTCACGCTGTTCGGTTATGTTCTGAGCATGGTTTGTGCGCTAAGAGAAATGTTTGCCTGTATCACAGACTTCTTTGACAACGTCGCTCGCGCGCTCCGTGTGTGATTAATTACATTAATTAAATAAATACATAATTTAATTAAAAACCTTTCTTCACTCTTGCGATTTAGACAAAGATCTATCTTAGCATATCAGTTCCTGCTATAAAACCGTTTTTTTATGCTTGTCGTTTAAAAAATCCTATATGTACATCGAAGGGCCTTCCGTTTCGAGCAATAATTTCATTATCCCTTTTTTTTTTATAAAATCTTGCGTGACCATTCTTTCGAACAATATGGCTTCGGATGGTGGCATTCCCATAACCAACGAAATCCATTATCGTCGTCTATGTTAATTGTAATACGATATGTTAACCGCCTCTCTACTTTGCAACACGCGCGAAGTACGTTCGTTAATTTTCCACGCGAGAAGATCGCACGTACAATACTGTATACTTGAAAACACAAATAATAGGCTCGAACAAAGGGATTGGAAAAAAAAAAAATGTAATAATAAACAAACTGGCAGCAGTCGGATTACTTGCCTGATTAGCCTCCACTATCGTCCAGTTCGTAGCAGCAAACTGAATCTTGACTGTTTAAATTTGCTCTATGCCGGGTAGTTTCTTTTTTCATTTCTTTTTTCGTTCTTTTGGATTTGATGGTTATCGGGTTTGCGCATAAGCTAAGCTGATGATCCTAATTGGCAATATCGATGAACACAAATAAACGGCAAAAAATGTAGCCTTTGACGGGAACGAAAGACGTTTACGTTGGGTTGAATGCTTGCTGTTGAGAACTGTACTCCAACAGGGCTATTGGAAACGTCTTGATGTGCGTTTGCCACTGCGCCGACAGTTGGAAGAACTTTACACCGTACCACTCCGTACCGTCGATGCTCACTAAATCAAAAAGTTAAAATCAGTTCTATAAATATACGATGCAAGTCGACTAATTATCTGCTTAATGGTTTTGGTATAAAGGTTCACTCGGCGGACGATGATTGTGAAATACGTTTCCATGAATTACGTTGCGAGATGCAGTCAATAAAACTTTGACTAAATATACTTGGCGAATTTACTCATCGAATATCTTACTTACCTCTTAATGGAATGTTGTGAGTTTTCGCAGAACATATAAGTCGCGTTACACCGTCGACTGTTTGACTCTTTGGCTCGTTTTCCTTTTCTTTTTCTTTCTTCTTGCCCAATCGCATTACTGCAAAGGTAGCAATGTTATGCGAATTACTTGAAAGGCTAACTAAAAAGGAAGTGATACAAGAACATTCGTAAGTTTCGTTCGGTTAAACGACGACAACAATGCAACGTGCACGCACTTTTCTGTTTCTTTTCTTTAGTGGTGTAGTTCATGGACAGGTGATGACCAGGGGTTTCCCCGAATGCCGGAAGTCTTTGAACGTGCAGGGCCCTGAAGGCTTGCCTCAACGTGTTTTTCCCTTTTTCTCCTTGCGTTTGCTTGCTCCAGTAATCGAGCTGCAGCTCGACCGGTTCCCAGCCTTCCCTTGTAGGCTGGCCAACGTTGGGACTACTGGGTGGCGTTAACCTACCGGGGGGTGGAATAGGTAATCCAGGTGGCGGCAGGGAAGGTGGAGAACCAGACATGGTGATGTTGCTTTCCTCCAGATCGACCGAAGCGGACGAACTGCTGTCTGGACACCCTACTCGAACGTCGTTTATGAACGGGATGAATATTTGGCTGCTGTCATCCGTTTCTCTGCAAAAGAAGATGAATATTTTGTCAATAATGACTGTAATTCTGCGTAAATAAATAAAAAAGTGCGAATTTTTTTAACAGCATCCTAATCAATTTCATTATACTACAGATATGTGTGGGGTCCATCGCCTCCCATACTTGCCGCCAGAGGGACCGTTCCTCTCGCAAGCGCTCGATCGACCTTCCGTTTGCATATACAGGGTGGTCCACGCAATTGTTTCAAGTCATAATTCCGTTATTATTGCATTTCCGAAAAAATGCCAAAGGAAAAAGATAAATGGTTCGAAGAGCACTATATCTGTAGGCTTTTAAATTTTTTTTAGATGCAGCAGTGCATGTGCAATTAACAATTGCATCATTTCTTTAAATAGAAATGCATCTTTTTTTTATACAGATCGATTCTTCTGTTCATTCTACGTAAAAAATGATTAGGGTACCATGGCAAAAAAATTATTAGATCTCGAGATATTTTCAAAAAATGTCTTTATTGAAGAAGATGCTCAAACACTTCATGACTATGTTGTAAAGGTAAACACCGTTTCGACATTGTTGTCATAACAGAAACTGATTTGTACGAGTAAGTATTTCATCATTCAGAAGCAATTCACATATCGTAACTCGAGTACGAAAACTAAGAATTTGAAAAAGTGCGGTTTCTAAAAAATAAGTTTTGCAATAACGTTATCGCAACAAATATATCAATACGTTGGCCAGCCCGTTCACCTGATTTAACTCCCTTTGATTTTCTTTTGTGGGGTTATTTGAAAGATAGAATTTATTCAAATCCCATAGATTCTGTAGAGAATCTGAGAGAAAGAATGATACTGGAATGTGCAGCAATATCTGCAGATAATTTAAACGCAGTTATGCAAACAATAAAAAAACGTTATCAGAAATGTTTAGAATGTAATGGAGCAGCGTTTGAGCATCTTCTGCAATAAAGACATTTTTTGAAAATATCTCGAGATCTAATAATTTTTTTGCCATGGTACCCTAATCATTTTTTACGTAGAATGAACAGAAGAATCGATCTGTGTAAAAAAATATGCATTTCTATTTAAAGAAATGATGCAATTGTTAATTGCACATGCACTGCTGCATCTAAACAAAATTTAAAGGACTACAGATTTAGTGCTCTTTGAACCATTTATCTTTCTCCTTTGGCATTTTTGCGTAAATGCAATAATAACGGAGTTATGACTTGAAACAATTGCGTGGACCACCCTGTATACTACAAACGGATGTCTTAGGTCTATATGTCTGCTAGGATGCCTCTTTTTTCATAGGACCCCACAAAATTCATAATTTGGATTTTGGGGTAATAATTCAGTCAATCTTATAATAAGTTCGACTCCTTTTAGGTTTTATAACAGATTAGTACTATAACAGCAGAAAAGTATTGTACGTTCAAGGGGTACAGGAGCTCAATCATCCCAACCACACCGGTGTTTGGTCACACCCCTCTGCTTGATTTCGTTCTTTCACTCCACGTATAGGATCAAATTTAAACATATACAATATTTCTTAAGTAGAAATATAAAAAAAACAAACACAGGTGGTGATATTGAAATCTTTTAAATATCTTTCAATACCTTGAAACACCAAAACCATTTAATCCCCCCTCTACTGTTTCAACGTTCTAGCTCGACCCACTTGCGTGGAACACCCCATCACGGGGGGCGGACCTCCGTTATCTTCGCAAAGAAGTATAATCGACAGGCTTAGCAAGGTTTTCTCGGCGAAAATGATTCCAAACACAGGGCCTCCCCTTTTACTTTGACGAGGGTCAAATTGATTCCGCTTTATCAAGTTATATAACGACTGAACACCCTCCCTAAGTTTGGCTAAATATAATTCGGAGGAATTCGGTTCGACCCTCGATATATCGCGAAGAAAAGGAACACGACGACTGACAGGCATCGGTTGATTACCTGTACGTAACCATAGCTTCTGCGATTGGCAGCAGCAAGGTAGTGCTGGCGACAGCCAAATACTCCGTGACCCTCGCGGCGCACTCGGTCGAACCGCCTTCTCTTTCCAGCAGCTCTTTCCACTCCTCGCCGAACAAGATGGAGTACTTCGAGTCTATCGAGCAGAGATACTTGGACAGCGTGTTGGAACCCAGTGGTACCGCCAAGAACTTCAGATAATTCTGCCAGTCGGGCGGCCGAAAACTCAACAGGTCCACGTAATGGCGTAGCACCGCGTTTACGAAACTATCGCCACCGGCGATCACCACTTTGATTGGGGCTGGTGGCTTTGCGGAACTGTTGCAACTGGAAGTAAAAAAGGGTTACACTCATTGGCATGACTCTGGTTAATGTTCCATCTTCCTCGAAAACTTATGCTCAAGTTTAATATAGTTTACATTACTTTATTATTATACTGTTGTAGCTTGTGTTATACAGTATTGTCTCTATAGAAGCGACGCTCTCGGGGCTCAACGCTCGGCTATATCGTGGACGAGAAACGATTCTTGATACTTTGTTGACGCCTACTGGAGGCGGCGAGTATAGAAAAGAACAGCGAGCATATGACAAAGAGGGACTGAGCGGCCGAGCATCGCCGAATTTGCTATCGCTTCCTTCGCTTCGGGTCGGCTGTAACGAAACACAGGCGATGTTTATGCAAGCCTATACGAAATCGGTGTTCTAATTCTGACTTCTACCTCTCTTGGTAGAGGTCGCAGAATGAAATACTGATTCTGTATAGGCTCGCGTAAACATCGCCTGTGTTTCGATACAGCCGACGTGGAGTCACTTGAGCGATGCATGCCTTTGATTTCTTATTGCGTTAGTAAATAGGACCTAAATTGTATATCGTATTTGGTGTCATTTTAATCAGAAAAGTGTCACGAATATGTTGATGAAGTTTGAAAAAAGGAAGAACAAAAATAAAGATGAATTTCGTTGTTGATTTAATATTGTATATGTACTAGTTAAATCGTGTCATAACTTCAGTACATATATGTATGTATCGATCGTTTACTGCAATAGTGATATAACCCGAAAAGATATACATAACTTGCGAATTTAAACTGTTTAACCAACTTATTTTACTCTGAGTTGTCTCACGATTTCGGCAAATAAATGATAGGTCAATTAAATTACAATTCCTTTTTTCAGATGAGGATACACTTTAAAGAAAGGTCAAATGTATATTATAATTTATGAAAAACAATAATAAAAATTATGTTGTACTTGATCTTAGTTAAATCAGAAAACTGTCACAGACATGTTAAAAGTTTCAAAACAAGAAAAGGAAAAATAAAAAATTTGTATTATTGCACTAGTGTTGCCTTAGTAATTTGAGCCCGTATCGTATGACAATGTTCGACGACCGACTGTCAAACGCGCCGCTATCTTGGGGAACCGCCCATAGGAAGGCATACTCGCCGATACAGCGAGTGCTTAGTTCTAACGGTACGCAGTGGGGATAAGTAGAGGGGATATGATATTTGCCTATATCGTGGACGAGTTCCGAGCTTATATAGAGAAAATACTGTATTAACTTTTTTTTTTGTATTTAGTTGTTATTTTTGGTACCTGAAATTTATAGACTTGTTCATAAAAGAGCATATTTTTGCACTCCCTGTATCTCGTGATCACGACCATCGCGTAGTTTAATACAGTTATTGTAATTTATATTAAACTATGCTGGTGGTGGTCATGATTGAGCCCTTCCGATCACGAGATATGGGGGGAATATAATCACCATCAGCATAGTTTAGTAAAATTATATTAACTAATATAAACTATGTTAAACTAAGCTAGTGATGGTCGTGATTCTGCCCTTTT
The DNA here is from genome assembly GCF_013123115.1 of Colletes gigas. Lineage (NCBI taxonomy): Eukaryota > Metazoa > Arthropoda > Insecta > Hymenoptera > Colletidae > Colletes > Colletes gigas. The sequence continues at coordinate 1,909,488 of NW_025106648.1, forward strand.
GATTACGAGATTTGTGGGGGTGCAAGGAGGGTGTATTTTGATAGAACTTTCATTGAAAATATGCCCTTTTAAAAAATATCGCCAGTAAAAAATATCGATTTCTAAACTTGATGGTTACACGATAATCGCTACTCGTGAGTAGAACTTTTTCGAATTGTGTAAAATGGATAACGTTAATATAACTGTTATAATTAAAATAAATTTCCAGAACACACAGAACGCAATTTCCGTGTAATCATTACTTCCTTTTATTTTAATGGTAACAGTTAAGGGCTCTGACAACTTAAAATCATAATACTCGTATTATCAGATCTATTTTTAGATTGTGATTTGAATATATTTGATAATTTTGTTGCTCGACTATTTTACCTCAGAGATACTTGCACATGTTGAAATCATCCACGAGGTATGGCAGTCGTTACAGAGGCTTTAATAAAATGTACAGATTTGTCTATAAAGGGATATATTTCACAATGGAAATCCTATTCAGATACGATCTTCTTCAATTCCCTATACCTCGCGAACGAAAGGGTTCCAGCAACCCAAACCATCCTCATTGTGATCTTTGAGGCACAAGCTTTCAAAGAAAATAAGACACGCTTCGCTGGTCATTGACTCAATAACTAAAGCGGTGTCCAATTATTGTAGTCTGTAACGTTATTCAGTATCAAACCACGTCGTCTTTTAACGACGTGTGAAATACAGTGGGAGCCTCGATTAATCGGAGTACGACTTCTTGAGTAGGGAATTATTTGATGTATAAAGAATGCACCTAGTAAATCATTCTATGTGATTTCATGACGTTATATATTTAACAAGAAAATCCTTAGTAAAAGTTTTCCACAGTCTATAATAACTAAAAATTTCCTTAAAAATACCTAATCATATATTTGCTTGGTGATTATAAAACTGATCAGAATAAGTAATCCAAAAAAATTGAATTTATCACTAATTCTGTGTTACACTGACCTGTATTATACCAATATAACATTTTAAATATATTAAAAATTATTTAATTTACCAATTAAAGTATTTCAAAAACTAAGGTTTAATTTGAAGAGTTCTTTTATTCTGGAAATTCACGAGCATTATACGGTTTATTTTTATATTTTAAAATAAATAAATATAACAAAATGAGGTAATAAGATCGATTTAGAAAGTTGTACGTGCTACTTAATTTGCATTTTCTAAGCTAGACAAATACAGTGACAGTGACAGTGTAGATGCAACATTATTTTTTACTATACACGTCAGTTTGTCGCAAGTATAATAAGGCTGTAGAAACAAAAAATAAAATAGAGATTTGTTTGTGATTGAAAAATTGTATACCATTTTTGAAAAATGGTCCATAAAAAGAAAATCACAGTTGATAATGTAATAGCAATATAGATTGTCTGAAAGTGGTGTGCATCGAAAACGATACGGTGGGCATAAAGGGGTTAAGAGTATCGCTTATCATACCACTTGATTGTGTCTCGAGTATCTCATTACACGCCTCCCACTATTCAGCGTCGACACACACGTATACCCTAAGTCAAAGTAGGGGGGAAACGCTTGGAACGCGGGAACAACACCAAACGATCTAATTGGCCGAAATTTTAACAACATTTTGCGAAAAAAACGGTGCATTTACTACGTACATTCTGAACTGTTTCATCCTTTTGCAGAGTAAAACAGGACAGAATAACAAAACATCAACTTCAAAATAGCGAGATAAATTTCGATAAAAAACGAGAAGATTATTGCAAGATTAATCAAAATATCTAAGAATTCACATTTTATTCTATTCTATAAGCCATTGCACGACATATGGATCTCAAAATTGTATAATTGGAATGATTACTCATGCTAATTCCGTACACACAAAAAGAGATAGAATTGAACAATCGCGATATTAAAAAAAAAAGCGATAATATTTTCTTTGTATAATCTTCATTTTGTTGTCCCTTTTATATTACTGATTTTTAGATTTTTTTATTAATTTTTTCCTCGTTGTTAAATGAATGATAATAAGTCCAATTAATCGAGGCTCAACGATTAACGATTTTTAGCAAGGAAGAAGGATAATTACAATTTTTGTATTCGCGTGACCAAGCACGTGAACGTGGCACGAACGTCCGCCGGAGAAGCAGTGGTCAGGACTCTCTGGTTCCTTTCTTGAAGCCTTGTGGCGAGCACCGCTCCGCCAGGATCAGATAACGAGACCAACGACACTGCGTCTGGCAAACTGTCATCTGGTAAAACGCGGCTTAATTGCTCGACTAACGCTTTCCTCGGCTGAAACAATGCACCCATTTGTTAATAACGCGTCACGTTGTTGTAAAAGATATACGGGCGAAATGTTTAAAGAAGAAATCATCTGTTTGCACGCTGAAATTAGAAATTGATATCCTGTGAATTACAGTGCAACCTGAAACAGGTCGACTCGACGACAGAAATAAAAATAAAGCGTCGCAAAAATAATGATTCAGTCTATGGGGCGATTCTATACGCCTAACACCAATGCACCTTTAAATTTTCAGTATTTCTTTTGATCAATTACGTCGTTAATGCTCTTTTCGAGGACTTAAAATTCCTTTGAAATAGAATGTATCCTGTATTTAGCAATGCTTGGATAACTGCGAGCCATTTTCGATTGGATAAGTGAACGATAGTCACCCCTACTACACACGAAGCTCATTGAATGGACCGCGTATATAGTACATAATGCAAAGATGAAACTTTGTTATTTTTGTTTTTATTTAAATAAAACTTTTACCAATGTATTCGCGAGAGTTTTCTGATTAAAATAAGACCAAACACGATATAATTTGTTCTTAGCCTACTTCTAATAGACTATAAAATCATGTTAAATACGATTAAATACGTACTCATTAAATACGCAAATATGATCCAAGTTATATCGTGTTTAGTCCTATTTTAATCGAGGAAACCTCACAAATATATTAGTAAAGAACTCATTAACGAAAAATAAGTAAGTTTCACATCGTGAAAATCAACCATGCTTTTATAAACACGAGACTTACAGTCCTGCGTTTCTCGCAGTTATCCAAAACTTGCTGTATTCTTTGATTTTCATTTATACAGGATTTTTGACAAGTTTTAGTACAAACTTTGATTTTCTATGTTAAATATTAAAAAAAGAAAAAAGTTTCGGTTTGTATTTGAATCAGCCTCGTATTGTACGAGCGATCGGTAACTACCTCAGAGCTATTCAAGTCGGCTGGAGGCTTTAAGTCTACGCTGAGGCTGTGCTTTTTAGACTTATTACTACCCGGTATGCCTCTGTCGCGGGTAAAAAGTCTGCTCCGTCTGTCCGAGCTCTCGGTTTTATTGTGCTGCTCCGATTTCGGCGGGGAGCCCGGCATATAATTCGGGGGATCGTTCGCCTCGTGATCCGTCCAATTTTCTGGATGCGAATCGCTGTCCGCTCTCCGGGAGCTATCGTCGCTTTGTCTATCCACGCCGCGCTCTGCAATGAAATTTCATTATTCTTCGTCGTGGTGCACCATCGATTGCTCGCGCTGACGATCACAAGCTCGAGACCACCTTTCCCGTTGTTTCTTTTCAAATATTCGCGCCATTATACAGCGCTTTCCTCGCGAGTAAACAACGGACGAGAAGTTAATTTCAGGCGGGCGGACATTTTGGAGAACACACGTTAGGGGCGCGTGGAAAGACATCTGAAAATTACTCGACGTGTAACATTTATTTCATTCAATAAATTTTCATACGTATCAAGAAAATTAATTTTTGTCAATTTATAGCCAAGAATTTTATAGTAATGTGTTGTGTAATTTTCTGTTGTACCGTCAGCACAGGGTTAAATTAGTAACGACTTAGTTAAATTAATAGCTAAGATAGAAAATTAATTTTTTTAGCCATCAATTTTTGAATAGTTTTTAAATTTAATATACAAATTTTTTTTTTAAATACCTTGAAACAATAATTAAAAATGGAATTTATAATGAGTATAAATGTATATTTAATCAATTTAAAGGTATTATTTGTGAAATAAAAAATATTTTATTGACTGTAGATCTCCAGTGACCACCGTGACAGTCAACGCATTAAAGAAAAATATTGTGTTAATGCAACATTATTCTGTTTGCCATGTTTTGTCAATATTTACTACAAATAAACTATTATTTTTTTTTCCACCGAAATTCTACAATTTTAATATTTATAAAGAAGCTATGTAAATGCAATATTTTACTGCAAATAAACTGTTGCTCCAACATAATTTATTATAATAAATTTTCTGTGTTTTTCCCGCTATGTAATGCTGTACAAAGTAATTTGATGTATAAAAATGATGATCCTTAGAAAGAATGTATTTTATTGAATTTTTTAATTTCCATTGAATAGTTCAGTATGCCAGAGGTGGTCTCGAACTTATGACAGGCGATGCACGCGATAACGGTGTAGTCGATCAAAGGTGGAAACACATTACAATCACGTCGTGAGTTCGTGTGAACGCATGTAGCATTCAAAAATTTGTACAACGTTCGTCGAATAAGATTTCGCTGTCGCGTCTGTTCATTGCTCACTGTTTCTACTTATGTTCAACTCTAACTCTATTAGACGCGAGCTCGTACAGTAATGATTCTTAAAATGAACATATAGCATGTTTCGTACAGCGATATTGTGTCTTAAATATCGTCTTTCACGCTTCTCTGGTTCCAAAGAGGATCCCTCCATTTGGAAGGAACAGAAACGTTCAATTTACGAATCACGTCCGGGGTTCATTTTAAGAATCATTATATTCAAACTCGATTTTCTCGAAAACGAAGCTTCGTACGAGCAAACTTTATTCTTTCTCTTCGACTTATTTGTTCACGAACCATTTTAACATTTACAGAATCTTCATAAATTTTTCTAAAACATATTGCAACATTGCATCAGAGTCGGGCAAATGTTATTCACCGATAACGAATAAAAATGTTAAATTTATTCGTAAATTAATATTCCTTTAAGTTTCATTCGTACGTTAGAATCCACTAACGGGTGTTTTTTGAAGATCCAGGCGATGGAAAACGCGGGCAAGAGCGAGTTTACGAACGTATTTAAAAATTCGACTCGATTCTTTTCACGAATCCGGCGACACGCGATAACGTAAACGATTCCACGGGTTTCGAAAGTTCCGTGACGCCGTACGCGTTTTAAGAGACGTGACAGGAATGTGCTTCCGCCTTGATACGCGGGACAAGTTGAGAACAGTGATAGAAACGCGTCTAACGCGTCCAATCGTACAAATTAACTAAGAACACTACACTCTTAATCGACGTAAGGACTCGGTAGATAGAATAGAGAATGTGAACTTACTAAATGTATCACACATCAAGGATACCACGAATCTGCGCGCGAAATACATGGCAAAGGCATTCGTGATCGACAGTCAAGTATATCTTTTATCGGAAGCCTCCCAAACTTGCAATCAATCGTGTCGCATTAATCGTACAGAACGAAAAGTTAGTAACAAGGTAGAGTAGGTATATAAAAATTTGTAGTAAAAAAGAGATACGTACGTACGAGCAGATAGATAGAGACGGAAATAGAGAGGCCAGTGGACAGGTGCGAAGTTCGATTAAATTGCTACATACGGAAAGGCGAAAAATAAAGGCAGACAAACGGTCTCGTCGGAGCGTTCGAGGGCGTTAATCGAAGAGGAAAGAGCGTCCTAAACTTTTAGTAAATGAGAAACAAATGACTACAAGAGATTGGATGTGCCATGTGAGAATTTATTTCCACTGTTTGCTAATTACATTCAGTTTTGTTGTTACGCGCGTTACATCCGTCGATCGACCGTGTTACTTTAAAAGAGCGATGCAAAAACAACAGAAGCACAAATCCGACAGATAGAAAGCGACTTAAAAAATGCGAGAAGCGAAAATATGCCGTGCTTCGATTATCCTTGCACGCGTTCGCGGGCCTCTGTCGTCGAGGCGTACTTACAACGAAACGGACATCGAATCATAATCGAAAGATCATTGCAAAGAACGGTTTGATCTAGATCTATCGTGAAAACCATTTGGCATCTAATTACCCGAATTTTTTCATCGCGAAACACCAATATTTCTGTTGATTCATGCGCTGGAGTTCCTTTCTCAATCTACAAAATTATATTGGAATGTATCGTTCTCTCGCCTGGCTAAACTATTTATTATTAAAGTACCAAAGTGAAGCTTCTAAACGCGAAAGAAGGTATAGCTCGTTTCAAGTGTATTTTGGGAAAGCAGTGCTTGAAATGGCTTCTTGGAATCATTTTCACAACTTAACGCGTCATGTTCTATTTGTCTACTCTATTCAAATTTACTACATCTCAGAACTAATAAATATCGAAATTATTGACGATGTAAGGGGAATTTTACAGGAAGTTATCTTCGAAGAAAGAATTCAAGTTATTTGTCAAAGAATAAACAAATTTTTCACGCATATAACTTAAAATGGCTGTACTCTAGGCATACAAGCTTTTCTGCCCTTCGTTGGAATCATTTTCTTAGTTCTGAGGAGTAGAATATGTTTGCAAATAATCACAGAAGTCAGCTTTTTACATAATAACGAAGATGAACTAATTTTTGAACCACTACAACTATCAATAACTGCTGAAAATAATCGAATCGCTCGTAAGCCATAATAAGCTACGTTTCTTTCTTAAGAGTTGCAAATTAAAATAAAAAGGGCATACACTTTGAATTTAACAGGTCGACTTCCAAGCACTACTTGAAGATATAACAATAACTTAAAGAATCGTTTCTTTCGTCCTGCAATTGTTTCCTCGACAACTATTTCAATCGTTTCGTTTCAACATAAGCAAATACAGCTGCGTAAATGGAGGTTCGATCGAAATAAAGAAAACGTTCAAAGGATAATTAATCGGCGCGTCATGCCAGATTCACGCAGCCATGCTTGCTCGATGGGAAGCAGAGGGTCCACAAAATCCAGCATATTTAACGTTAAATTCTGATACGATCTCGAAGTGGTTTTATTTTCACATACCTGGTGTGGTGTGTCCGACACGGTGTTTCTCTTTAGGTGGCTGACCTGCGCTCTGTTGACCTACGGCTGTCGCGGGAGTGCTTCCGGCCTCCTCGTTGGTTACTACTACCGAATCGTAACATGCAACAATGCAAAGCCAACCCACCAGACTTTCACTTAGTTAAAAAGATCTGAACCCGTATGGGCAACGAAACTTGTTTTTAATGTTCCTATTTTACTTAGGTGGCTAACTTCGTCTCCATTCGGTACGATACAACGTGGGCTCTAATGGACGTTACTCGTACGGTGAGAATTACAATAATCGAAACGGAACGACGGGGATTCGGTTTTTAATTAAAATGCAATCGCTACTCTGGGATCACGCTTCGACGCACGAAGATCATTCTGAAAGTTTCGATCGCGGTGACCGTTTTACCGATCATGTTCGAAACTAATATTTTATCCTTTTAAATTATTAAAAAACTGTAGCTTTATCTTCGGAAGAGTTATAAACTCAAACCACGAAATTGCATAAAAATGACATCTAAAACCTTTTAATTTTAATTACAAAAATATTTCTTCGAAATGTGTACGACTGGTAACATCCAGCAAATTGCAAGAAAATTATATTCCAAAGTTTCAGATCGATCCTCGTGGCGATCATCAATTTGTAGGAGAGGCGGCGTGAGAGGAGACAATATGTAATATTACGTTTTAATAAATAATTGCCTAAGGATGTAGAATCCCAATCGTCGACTGAATGATTTCGTCAACGAAACGGCGGACAAGAGTGCGAAATATGGGTAAAACATAGCATAAGCCAGGTTACATGAGAACAAACATTACTCGTAACAAACAAACGCGATATGGTAGGGGCATTCGTTAAGGAAACTGTAATTAAATTGTTTCGATTAATCCTAGAATCGATCGATTACATTTACTTGTGCAGTGCAAACAACCAAGAACTCATTTATAGTTTCAAATAGTTATCCTTAACGTACAGCGTCCGGTTGCGAGACTTTCATCAAATGAAATAAATTCAAATCAAATATGTGTAGATATCAGGCTAAGTAACAAGCTCGTTTATACTCTTTTTCTGCAGATTTATATTTGCATATTTAATACAGAAACATTCATTTTAGTACGTGTAAGAGCATAACTACTCGTAACTTGAATCGAACACGAATAGAATATTATTGTTTGAATTTTATACGAGTATAGACAAAAATAATATTTATAAGTACAATCAAACTAGCTTGTAATATCAATAATATATCTTTGCACCAATATTACATAAAAAAAACGAAATGGATTTTTAAAATTACAAAAGTAACAGTACACGAGGAACAAGTAATGTTTAAAAATTCAAACGAACTTATTACTTGGCCTGCTGGAAGGTATCGAAAATTGCAACAGCCATATCATGCTGCATCGCCAAGACGTCAACAGTATGGCCGAATCGTGAACGAAAAACGATGAGTACACTTTCTACAAACGTCGATGAACCCTCTAGTCTTCGATGTTACGTATCTGCTTTATAGAACAGTCGTTATCCAAAACAAAACTCGATTAGATACAGAAATGAGAATAAAAGTTCTTTCAGATGGGAATTAGCTCTTAAAAATTTGTTACGACTCATCCACAATCGCCATATTGTGCTTTGCTTCTGCCACAAACTACTTAACACATTTGTTAATAAGTACAATTTTAGTTAAAGTTCGTTAATACCGAATAATAATGATTCAAATATGTAAATACGAAAACATGTACATCATCTTTTAAGAAGATTTAAAACATGTTATTCGGTGGAAACAAATACTTTCTAAGTAGAAGACGAACGCAATAGAAGTTTCCAATTGTCCTTCTGTGAAACACTACTCTACACAATACCATTGGATGGCTGAGTGCTTAATTCGTTTCTCGTAAATTTTATTAAGCAATCGACTCCGCACAGAAGACAATTGCGACAAGCACAAAGGTTATTCGACTAACCTTACCGAGTTCTCCAGTAATCTACTACGAATCGTATTATCTGGAGAACCATCCATTCATTAAATATCTTTCGACTGTTTGTAAAAGATGCACTGTAATTAATGCAATCAATTACTGTTTGATTTAAAGCATAAAAATTCCAAATTATAGAATGGAACGATCTCCTTTAGGACGCAAACGTGTAATCGAAAGTCCCCATACTCGTAGAGAAGGAAATTTCAAGAACGGAATGGCAGAGATACAGCGATGGCGTCGATAGTAGGGCGGGTTAGTCAATAATCTGAGGATCGTAACCTCCTGTCTCCCTTTTTCTCGATTCCTACATAAACAATACCGATTACTTTATCCCCAAGGACTGTGCCATTGTCTATGGAAGAAAATCAAATATTTGAAAATCCCATCGAACAATCGGATTGCAGATAATATTAGCCATTTACGAAAATTTAATCCGCTCCAAATCAGACTACGAAAGCCCGTATAGCGAGCAGCTTAAGTTCTGTTCGCTCAACAGGATTAACAGTTGCATTAGGAGTATACGGAGCTAGAACTGTTACGAGTGTCCTCGCTGAAGAGAACGAAGGACCTTCGGGTGTCCTGTACTGCAAAACAAGTACGACAAAAAGCGTTTATCTAATCTATATCTCAAAAAGTTCTCAGTCGTTTAAGAACCGTTAGTCGACTCATGAATATTCAATACAAGAAACCTAAGATGTGTACCCACTCTGTAAATTTTGTCACGGTTGAACACATTTTGTTCGAATATCCTACCGAGGCAAACTGAAAATACCAGGAAATCTTTATGAACCGCGTGAATGAAGAAAATCAAAAGATTGTACATTCGCTAGGACAACAAGTAGCTGGTAGAAATGTAAATGTAAAGCGATACAAGGAGGATCAAGAGCTGTCCCTCTGCTGGAAGAAGGCTATCGAGTGTTTGCCTCCCCACTCTAGTCTCCTAACTCCTTACAGGGTAGTAAAATTTCTTCTTGTGACCCAAAACGTGGCCACTAATAACGACTGTCGAGAGTAAACCACTAAAGCAGATACGTAGCATATTTGCATTGTAAAATCACAGGTAAGTAGAAACGCGTGTGAATTTGTAGAAAGTGCGATTTAAACTGCAAATGTACTCTTTACTCTCTAGCAGAAGCGAGTCACGATACCAATACTCTTTGAATACTTAATATACCTGGTGATCCTTACCGTGTAACTATATAACAGAAGCGATAATTAAACTGATTTTAGGGTCGTGCATCGTTACACTCTTTATCACTCGACGTTACACCGTTCACGCGCGTAACTTGTTGCACGAAGCGTTGCGGATACTGTTGTGTATCGCCAACCGAGGACCACGTGTTACAAAGTTCTACGGATACCTAAAACACGTTGACGCTGGGCATCGACTTACCGGAATGAGGTGGCGCGAGAAGGGATCGACTAGAGCTGAAAAATGGTCGCAGAGACGGTTTCGGTGTGCTGCTGATGGACATAGTGTCCAGTTCAGGACCGCTGTCCGATAAGTCCTCCAGTTCGTCGAACAACTCCTCGATCTCCATGTCTCCGCCTTCAACAAACCCAAAACGTGTACCGTTAACGATTTAATGAAATCGATTGTCGCCTGTTCGAGAAGCAACGGCCAATTACCTGAAAGCTTCTGCCCGATCTCCTCTTGGTCCTGATCCAGATCCTCGGAGACCCTAAATCGCCGCTTCAGGAGGGCTATGAACTTTTGCTTTAAGTTTCTTTGCTGTAACATCCAAAACGTTTCCGTTAGCTCTAGAAAGAGGGAGGGGTAGAAAATTATGAAAATATCCTATTTCTCCGGGATAGAATATATTTAATGTCGCCTATGCTTTTAGAAGACCTTAATTCTGAGGAATTTTATATATTTTATTTTTCAATAATAAATTGTATTAATACACTACCCATGGTAGTGTTTATCAAAAATAAAAAACAAATTTTTAAGAAAAATATGCAGAAATTTTTCGGCGAAATAAAAAATTTCAAATCGTTCTGGAAAAATTATTTTCAGTTGCGTGGGTCAATTGCAATCACTTTTGGTGAATAAACATACCCTTGAAATCCTAACCAGTTTCGAGGAAAAAATTCAATAAGTGGATAAATTTTTCGACAAAATTGAAACATTTCAAATCGTCCTGAAAAAATTGTATTAAATTACAGGGGTCAATTACAAGCATTTTTGGTGAATAGACATACCCCTGAAATTCTACCCACTTTCGAGAAAAAAATTCTAGTAGATGTGGAATTTTTCGACAAAATTAAAAAATGTCAAATCATTCTGGAAAAATTATTTTCAGTTGTGGGGGTCAATTACAATGATTTCTGGTCAATAGACATACCCTCGAAATCCTACGCACTTTTGAGAAAAAAATTCGAGTAGGTACTGAAATTTTCGACAAAATTAAAAAATTTCAAATCGTTCTAAAAAAATTATTTTTAGCTGCTTGGATCAATTACAATCATTTTTGGTGAATACACATATCCCCGAATTCCCACACACTTTTGAGAAAAAAATTCATTACCGAAAATATAATGTCTGACCAGAAATGTTACGTTGTAAATATTGTACGCATCGTTAGATTATTTTCTAATTTTGCTAACACAATCCTGAGACTCTACTCTTGCTATAAATACCATGTTGTGTTAAACACTTTAGTTTAACATACATGTTTAATGTGCTAAAGGTCGTAAATCTAAGCGTTCGAATACTTTCATTAGTCATTTTATCAAGCATAAAGCGTAATATAATATTTTAATAAACTTGGTTAAGGGTTTTAAGCCGACATGATACGTTGCGTTTTCAAAGGACCTTACTTAAAAATGGCATGTTATTACGCGTACAGCTTCTAATAAGGTGCTAACGCAGCACGTACGGTTGCTGAAGTGTTAATATCCACGGTCGTAAACTGTCGTAGACGAAGTAAAATCGCTACTAGCAGTCACTTGTTTCGGATGATCGCGTTTCAAATGATCATAAATGAGCTCCCGTTGTAGTTGGTTCCATTATAAACGGGTTTATTTAAAGACTGTCATAATTACACACATAATTACACACGTTATTTCCAACTAAATACAAAGGTATCAAAATACACCTTTTGGTAAAAATATTAGGTTGTCCCATAAGTTCGTGCCGTTCGATATTCTGAAACTGACGAGGATTTATACAAATTTATACTTCGAGAGAAATAAATATTGTGTCAAAGCTCGAAGTTTGGAATCCACACTGACTTAGCATGTAATAAAACCGAACCTTACAATAAAATACAACAATCTCCAGCCTTATTAGTGGCTTATAAGAGCCTAGAAGAGGTCTACAGTTTTTCAGAAAATCCAGTTATATGTTCAAAATATTGCTTTTAAGTTCTAGTACAAAAGGAACATATGGGACGATCTAATTGCAGCTTATGGGACAGATCAGCAAAATACGACTGTGCGCCGCCATTACATAAAGAAAAGCGCCATCAAGCAAAGCAGAGAAACGTGCTCGTCCACAGTGTTCGATACATACGTCTAATCCTATGAGTAAAAGAAATGTCTGTAATGTCTTGGACGATAGAATCGAGCCACTCGACACGATGGGGTAGTTTAACAAAGCAGAACTGATTCGTTTCACGCACCCTGGCGTTGGTCGGGATCTTTCCACGATTCTTCCGCCTGTGCATCTCGAGCGTGGGCTCGCTGTCGCTGCCCTCCGCCTCGCCCTCCGAACTGAATTCCTCCTCTTCGTCGCTGTATTCAGGGCAGAGCCTCTCGTTTGGATCGTTCATCAGTCTTTTGTCCTGGTCTACCGGTTGCGAGCTCAACGCCACAACGCTCACGCGGGCCAACGCGACAGAATGGCCGCCATATTTCTCAGCCTTGTCCGACACCAGCTCCAATTCCAAGTCCATTTGCTTCTGTAGTACCTGCGAACCGAGAAACGCGAATGACAATGATTAGCAGACTGAGATTTCTGACGACACGTTGCATCAGGATCATTTTATGCATAGCAGGGACTATGAGCTTCCGATCTTTTCGCATATTCTGCTGTTAACCCTTCGACGAGTGCTCCGAGTCTAACAAGCTCTCTATGCTTTTATGCAGAACAAAGGACACATTTTATCAGATCGATTCGTAAATTAACTTCTATGTACGTTTCATTCATAAAAACATTTATATATTGGAATCTATTAGTGAATTTTTTAAACCAATGGACGAGCAAAGGACAAAAGCTAGTTTTTTTATTCGTTATTCGAAAATAAAATTTGTTCCACTTTGATACAGAGTGTCCTAAATAAATCCTTAAATTATCCTCCTTGTATTCTAATTTTTAGAAGTTTATTTGCACTCCGTATTGAATTTCTATTAATCATACTTAACCAAGAATTTCTAATAAATATAATAATTAAATATTATAAATAGGATTCTCAATCCTTGGAATGGGTCCATTTCAATATATCGTTGATCGAGTAAATTCTATATTTAATATTCTTAGAACACTAGGTTTACATATCAATTTGATAAATTTTGAATAAATATTGTTTCTTAGCGATTTATGCTGAATTTCATTGATGTAATTATATGAATATATATTCTGATTAAAAGAAAAACTGCATTTTAATGTAACAGCTTGATGAGATTTTTCACTAAGGAGCTAAAAAAATTAATTCTTGTTAGTTTGTAGGTTCAAACAATGTTCTTCATCCAGATTAAGTAAAAGACAAAATGGAATATTTCAAATCGTCCTGAAAAAATTGTATTAAATTACAGGGGTCAATTACAAGAATTTTTGGTGAATAGACATACCCCTGAAATTCTACCCACTTTCGAGAAAAAAATTCGAGTAGATGTGGAATTTTTCGACGAAATTAAAAAATGTCAAATCATTCTGGAAAAATTATTTTCAGTTGTGGGGGTCAATTACAATGATTTTTGGTCAATAGACATACCCTCGAAATCCTACGCACTTTTGAGACAAAAATTCGAGTAGGTACTGAAATTTTCGACAAAATTAAAAAATTACAAATCGTTCTAAAAAAATTATTTTTAGCTGCTTGGATCAATTACAATCATTTTTGGCGAATACACATATCCCCGAATTCCCACACACTTTTGAGAAAAAAATTCATTACCGAAAATATAATGTCTGACCAGAAATGTTACGTTGTAAATATTGTATGCATCGTTAGATTATTTTCTAATTTTGCTGACACAATCCTGAGAGTCTACTCTTGCTATAAATACCATATTGACTAAATGGTAAAAGACAAAATGGAATATTTATTTATAAAATAACATACAGCAGTACAACACGTGGTGAGACAAAAGACGACAATCCAAGGAGAGTCTAGAAGAAAGGAAAAAGGGTGGGGGGCAGCAGCCCAACCATACCCAGAAAGAAAGATAGGGCGCGTTTGCATGTTCAACAATTCTCAAAAATAAATCTAGGACGCTTAAATTGTAACGAAGTTGTAAAAATAAGTTCTATAACAAACTTTGGATATGATAGTTTCAAATTGTTGAGGAATGCAGTGTTGCTATCTATTAGACTTATTCGAATGGGGCTTCCCCGCGCGACGCCTACAATATTCGTAGTACTCGATGGTGAAATATCATGCCCCTTTTTTTTATTTCCGTAAAAGTTACACTATGTAATATTAAAGCATTATTAAAGTAATATTAATTACATCAAATACGTTCATGTTAATGGTGGCCTTTCCCAAAATATAATACAATTGTCTAAAAATAAAGTTTCATTTTCATGGACAATTTGAAAGGTTTGGTGACAGTTTAAATATGATGAAAGGTCCTTAATTGTTTTAACTTAAAATTTGAATATTTTATAAATACTCTGTATAGTTTCATTATCAAGCAAACCTACAAATATTAATTATCTTAAATCACACAGCTCCTTGATAGCGTCGTAAATATCAAAGGTATTTTCATGCATTTCTCCACCCACAGAAACTTTCATTACATTTTTCGATTTATGGGAATTTAAGTTTCCAGTTAATTTGTTCGAACTTCACCGAACTATCAATATAGTGCTAACAGATGAATCATCAACATTTCTATCCCTCGCAAATCTCCACCTTTCAACGTAGTTTGGACTTTCGAGTAACATTAGTGTTTGATACTGAACTTGATATACAACTTGTAAATTGCCTGTCTACGTAACGTGTTGGTTTTGGGATAAACATAATTCTTGATGTAAGACATATGGAATCTGTTCCGTTAACTTTGCACGCTATTGTTGCCAAGAGATTGTTGAAACAACCATCCTGGCGTGAGGCACATGAGTATAAACAAAAGATAAGCGTTAAAACATTGGAAGATATAGTGCCTTCGCGATGGGAAAATATATGATGCATGGACTCTTCCTGTAAGAGTGTAATTTTTTAATTTCCATGACGAGTTAATTCACTGTAAGACACTGCAAAATTATACGATTCTAATTTGTCAAGCACGGTGCTAAAAAGTTAACGATTCTTATCGATAATGATGAGATCTCGAATCCTTAAAATGGCGGGAAATTCGAAGTCTAAAACTATCGACAGTCGACCGATTAAATAATACATACTTTGTAAGCTATTTTATTCTTTCAATAATCCTAGTCTATACCATATTTTCTTTTTCACGTTTACAAAATATCAAAGTTCATAATTTGTAACAAGTACTGCAGATATTTGAAGTTGATAACCTCAACTTTCCAGACTTTCTTGCAAGATAATATTAAACTTTCAAAACTTCTAAGGCGATCGAGACTTTCGAAACTTTAAAAGCCATCGAGACAGTCATTTTACACGTTTGGAGCGATTCGAAACACCATACTTATCGATCTATTCTCTGTTTTACGGTCGATGGGTCGTCTTTTTTCTTATTTTGTCCGATAATAATTCAATTATCTCGAAAGCAAAGGAAAATACGGAATAATTTTATTTTACATTTTCGACTTACTTTTGCACGGTTGTACCGCTTGTTTTAAAACATCCTGTATATTATAGAAAAAGCCATATTCGAGACAGTCTAACGAGGCTCTGTTAAAGGTCAAAACGTTACGTTTCAATGTTCATTCATAAATTGCAAATCTAATTAATGTTCGTGTGTATAGAAACTGTGTATAGAATAAATCATAGAATATTAACAGTATCGTTCTGGTTATCGACGAGATAGGATGTGTTTAATAATACTGCGTACCGTAATCAGACTTCTGAACGCAGAAATCCTTCCCAAATGGATATAAACTAAACTATTCACCGAAGAAATTTAACTGATCCAAAATCTTCACAGGATCTAAAGCTATAAAATTATTTTCGAGAATTTCAAACGGGAGAATTTGCATGTATGCACTTGGACAGTAAAGAAACGGCTGCAAACCTAACATCGAAATTCAAATTAGTAGCAATAAATAACGAAAACATGGAAGTGTGCCCACACACGAATATCTGATTAAAAGAAACGAAACTACCTTTTTGCAACATCTGCAACCAAATTATATCGACCAACCACGGTCGAATGCAGAAAATTTCAAATTCCAAGAGAAAGATACGAGAATGCTGGTAGACGGTGAAATAACAACAACCAAGAATCAAAAAAAATAAAAAGAATATTAACTGGAACCATTAACAGTCGGCTATTTTTACACGAAGTAGCTTCGAATATTTACGGTTCTTCAACTTCGATGGAATTTAGTTCCCAAGCATCGAACGGAATTTTAATTCCGCAGAAGAGAGTTTGACGCAAATAAATTAACGAACTGCGTTTCGAGCAAACGAGAAAACTTTTATCGGCCAACAGGTAAAAATACGATCCAGATTATGTTGTGAATAATTTTAAAGACCTTGCAAACACAAAATAACAATTCAGTAATATTGATATTGGCGCAAATACGTTCGTGGTCCGGTTAATCCTCGAATTTGTTCAGTGAATTTACGTCTGCTCGAGCTGATAGAAATTTGTACAAACCAAGCAGACTTTATCTGGATGTTTCAAGATCGATGAGAACGCAAACAATTCATTATCTTAAAACGAAGGAAAATGGACTTACAACGCATTCAAAATAAACGGAGCATTTATCGGGATTCTACCAACAAATCCTTAAATGCCCAATCAAGCTAAAGTTAAATCAACATCGACTAATCAGAGCATTCTGACCTGATTGTAGCTGCAATACTGGCGAAACATTGAAATGCTTTTCCAAAGGATTACGGTCTAAAATACTCTCCATGCAGCGCTAATGTGACGTCCCTGGGCATAGTCAAACGTCAAATCAAATAAATGATATTGATGTGTTATCTATAATGTAATCTATAATTCTCGTGGGGCTTCGTTTGTTTCATCGTTGCATTTCACTGATCCGCTATAATTAATACGTTCGCGGTAATGGATAGAAAGGGGTAGGTTTCTTGCAAAAACACACCTACGTTGCTATATTCCTCTCCTATTATCAGCGTCTAAAATTTCACAATCTTCCAAAAATATATTTATAGTTTAACGATTTCTATTTTATTCAGACGATAAATTTATTATATTTATAACCACCGAATATCCATTATCAAGTAACTTGTTATATATTCCCTTATCACTTCTTGATTCGCAAAAATTTAACAATCGTGAATATTTTTTTTAATTAACAATGAACTGAAGCAACTGAAACCTTTTCTAAATTATTCATACATGTATGAAGTATAATTATAATACGTTAATTAGAAGAGTTTTTGATGAATCTCTGCTATATTTGGTGTGATTTTTGTAGTTCAAGGGAGAAATCACCCCTTTTAATGCAATTATAAGTATTAAATAAATATTGCATCGTTTCTGGGAAAAATTTTAATGGGGGATTCTAGTGGCCAAAATAAGACGAAAATCAAGAATGCCAATTTTTTGATGAAGGCTTTGTTAAAAAGTTATTAACGTTTAAAGTTCCACCAGTACTGAATTTTTTTCTCGAAAATTCGCGGGATTTCGGGGGTATGTCTATTCACCAAAAATTGTTGTAATTGACCCCCGCAACCGAAAATAATTTTTCCAGAACGATTTGAAATTTTTTTTTTCGTTGAAAATTTCACATCTTCTCAAATTTTTTTCTAGAAAGTGGGTAGGATTTCGGGGGTATGTCTATTCACCAAAAATTGTTGTAATTGACCCCCGCAACCGAAAATAATTTTTCCAGAACGATTTGAAATTTTTTTTTTCGTTGAAAATTTCACATCTTCTCAAATTTTTTTCTAGAAAGTGGGTAGGATTTCGGAGGTATGTGTATTTACCAAAAATGATTGTAATTGACCCCCGCAACCGAAAATAATTTTTCCAGAACGATTTGAAATTTTTTTTTTAGGCACCTAGATTTTCAATAAGAAATTTTTTTCTCGAAAGTATGTAGGATTTCGGGGCTATGTGTAATGACCCAAAATGATTGTAATTGACGCCCACAACTAAAAATATTTTTTCCAGAACGATTTGAAATTTTTTAAATTTGTTGATTTTGTCCACCTACCCGATTTTTTTTCTATAAAGTGGGTAGGATTTCGGAGGTATGTGTATTTACCAAAAATGATTGTAATTGACCCCCGCAACCGAAAATAATTTTTCCAGAACGATTTGAAACTTTTGAATTTAATTATTAATAACTTTTCAACGAAGCCTCTATCAACAAATTAGTATTCTTGATTTTCGTCTTATTTCAACCCCCAGAATCTCCCATTAAAATTTTTCCCAGGAGTGGCCTAAAATCCTGCATAATTCGATTTCTTTCACTTAACACTATTGAAAAATACTATCTGCTTTTTATGTAAAATTTGACTACCAAACAATTTTGACAAACCTGTAATAATTCAACAAAAATAAATATGACTGACTGCAACAAAAACATGAAGAATAGTATCAAAATTCCAAGTAAAAAAAAAAAATTTGTATTTTAATATATTATATGTAAAGTAGATTTAACTAGTAAAAAATTGTTCTCTCTCGTGTAAACATTCCTGTATTCTCTTTTGTACTCGTAACAGAAACGTTATTTTCATTATTATCGTTATTGTAACGTATGCAAAATGTATTTTCGTTTCTCGTCAGTGAGGAAAGGTACCCAAACAATTTCAAACGTTTGCAAAACATTGATTCTTCGACGTCGGAGGCAGAAGCAACCAAGCCAGGCCGGAAATTCGACCACAGAGCGTCGCGGGACGTTTTCTTTTTCCATTATCGCCTCCGGTACGATCTAGAAAACCGGAATCCGATACACGTATATCGAAGGGTTAATGTTAACTCTAGTGTAGAGCCCCCGCTATAACGGTGCGGCTTTCGACGCCTTTAACGGCCGTTTGTCAAAGGGCGAAGCTTTCCCTCTCTGGACAGAGGAACGTTGGTTCGTTCGATCGACTTACTTGAGCCATGTTGATGATTCCCTCGGCTAGGGTCTTGTATCCGAGCATCGTGCGATTTTTATAGCGTTTCCTTCTCTGCAGCAGTATCAGAAGCTTGTTGCCGTCCCTCTTCAGGTAATGGGGATACTGGAGGGCGAACTGCAGCTCCAAGTCGGTCTCCAGCATACCATTCGCCGGAATGGCCATCTCGTTCGAGCGCAGCGTCCGTTTCGAGCTCTGCATCTTCACGGCGATGCTGATGGAGGTCAGATCGGAGCCTAACGGACGTAGAATCACCAATCGGCTCAGAGTCAACGAGCACAGCCTGAAACACACGCAGACCTACCACTTAACACCTTTCTAACAATGATTGTTAACGAGACGTTACTGTCTTCTTTTTTTCATTATGTACCGGTTCATTAATTCTTTCCAACGTCTTATTATATTTACTCTATAGATTACGTTTATTATAATACATACCATTATGTAATGACCAAACAAAATGCTTCAGCGAATGTGAAACACTTCTTCTATGGTTTGAATTACTTTTTGTACAGTTTGCACCCTTCAAAACGAATTTCATATATTTCTGTTAATTTGCTTCACTTTTTTTTGCACGGTATGCTTTTAAAAGGAGGGTTACTCGATACAAGGTGTTCCTGGATTAAATAATCAAACTTGAGATGAGGAACAATGAACCTTAACTCTCCGAGTACTGTGCCGGAGTCACTTTTGACTCGTCGCTGTTCTCTCGACACGCACCGCCTGATTCGTTGGATTAATTTTAATTACGGGTTTGCGAGCAAGACAGATGAAAAAAAGAAAAAAAACATAGTGTCTTCTTTTCTAGTTTATGAGTGTTTTCGAATGGCCTCGTTCCTTTTCAACGTTCTGTCGAAGGAAAAACCGTCAATGTTTGGTACATGTGTACGCGTGAGCTCGAGTTTCGAGCAAGAGAAATTATATCTGTATTAGTGGAATGTCGGTGTGAGTCAGAAATGACTCCGGCACAGGCTACGAAGTCCAGTACTCGACGCAGAGAAGAATTTTCCTAAGGAAATGTGCTTGCAAAAACTTTGTTCGAGAGGTATTTTCGAAAACGACAAGACTATACGAATAAATAATATTAAAATAATCTAAGTTTATTCTTCTTATTTAATTATTGAATATTTTGTATAAAACCAACAAAAAATGCACTATTCTCCACTTTAATAATTGAACAGAATTGCAAGAATATTCTTCATTTACAATTTACGTATATATTTTCGTCCCCCGTAAATGATTTTGTGTTTCATCATTGTTAACGCAGAATCATAACATAGAACAAAAATAAATAATATTCTCACGTAAAAATTTGTTCTAGCGCCTATTTTACGAGGGTTAAAAATGAACAAAGTTTTAGCATTCGAAACTAAAGCAACGATAGCATTATTAGACATGACTCAGTCAACTGAAAATTAACATAAATAAATGGTGATTCAGCTCGTGCTGTGTATGATGCATTATGTAACACTCACCAAATATGAAAAATGATAAACACTCTTACACGGATGCCAAAAATATCAAGAATTTGATACTTCGCTTACAAAGATGGTTCCTTCGTGATCGTAAATCTCATTTTTTCGAACGCATGAAATTTTCTTAGAAAAGATGTTACAGTATTTTCATGAAGATGAACAGGACTAACGAACGATATTATTTTCTATTTTTTTTGCTACGCGTTCCTCATTTCGGATCGTTAATTAAAAATTAAAGGATATTAAAGGTGCACGCTCGGTATCGAAAACAAATACGAACAGTTAATCGAAACTGCAACGGCTGCTTACTTTTTAGAGAGAATCGAGAACGCTCGTTCCTGAAACGAGGCCAAATTGAAGCTCAAAGCAAAAACGCCTGGCACAATGGTATCGATCAGGCAGTACGTAGACAACGATAACAATCGTGTCCGTTTAAAGACGTCACTATGATGCCGTGCCGTATGAAATATATATTCACTCTACATGTGATGGGTATATAACACATCCTTGTTTTATCTCCGTCATCGAAGCACGTCAGATCGTTACCATTCAACTTGTCTGAAAAAAGACAGTTCACTTCCTTAAATATTTATTCGCGTTCATATCCTCGCTGCCTTTGACGTCAGATACAACAGCTATTAAAAAACGATAATTTAGCGAAGAAATTTTATCGTAACTTTTTTCTATCCCTCATCAACGCATATGTTGAAAACAATAACGATTCTCACTCGTAATGTCTCGCGTGTAATCGTTAACGAGAAAACCTTTGGTAAAATTTCTAGATAATTTTGTTGTTGTCGAGAAGCAGGACATTTCTGAAGCAAAATTGCACGTAAAAGAGTTTGGATAAATATTTTAAAGAGTTCAAGCGCTGAGCGTGCAACCTACCCCCTATTCAAAAATATTCTCCCTCGTTTACGATGAGCACGTTACATTTTAAGTCCATTAGACTCGCTCGACGGTGCAATCGACGAAACCGATAAGCAGTGAGAACGCAATTCTCGAGAAATTCTTACTACACGCAAGGGAGGAGTATGGTTAGTTTTATATTTGAAAAGTTTTCTCGATTCTAGGGTGAATACTAAATATAATTCCGCGGGGTTGCAACTACATACACTTAGAATATTGTAAAAGGTAGTCATAAATTATATAATAGAAACGTTCTTCCATCTAATTTATCTTGTCCCTCTCTCCATGTATATAGTTGTATCATTGTTAAATGGTTTTATATTTGTAAACAAATTATTAAATAATAGGAAGATGAATCTATCACGTATTAACGAAATACAGTCGAGTGTTGAGATACTTGTTGAATACTATTTATTCAATTTTTTAAATGTTTGTTTAATTGATTGTGTGTGTCGTGAATTTTGATGGAATAAAAATGTTTCTGAATTCATATGAAATAAGAGTGTATTTGTTTCGCGCATATATAATTAAATCACAACTCGATAGATTCGAATTGACGCTTGAATATTATTCTTTACTTATTCTGTAAGCAGAAACAGGTAATTGCAATTAAATACTTGCAGGATTTTATTTGTGAAAGATAGGTTGGAAACTCGGAAGAAAATAACGAAATGTAAGGGTAGAAGAGAAAATAGGAGGGTCGTGGAAGAGAGAATAGAAACCGAGGGAAAAGAGTAACTGATTTATTGATAAGCTCAGCACTAGACAGATAAGAAAATGTGAAAAAGAGTGCAATACGCGGTAGAAAGGTCGCCATAGTACAATGCTATTCAATACGATTCGTGTGACTATTCAAGCCACGACAATACAGAATGTTTTGTATAGTGATATCCAAACTGTGCTTTGGGACACTATTGTACATTTATGACTATTTTTATCATTCTATATCCATTTCTTATTGTGTTTCAAAATTAGATCGTTGTTTCGATCTTTTTGTAAAGGAACGATATTTTTTTTATAATTTATAGTATTATAATTTACATTCAAACTATGTTTTGGGAACTTATTGTATATTTATGACCATTTTTGTCATTTTATAACCACTTTTTATTGTGTTTCAAAATTAGATTGTTGCTTCGATCTTTTTGTAAAAGAACGATATTTGAAAGAGTTTTTTTTATAATTTATAGTATTATAATTTATAGTCAGACTATGGTTTGGGAACTTATTGTATATTTATGACCATTTTTGTCATTTTATATATTCTTTTTATTGTGTTTCAAAATTACATTGTTGCTTCGATCTTTTTGTAAAGGAACGATATTTGAAAGAATTTTTTTTAGAATTTATAGTATTATAATTTATATTCAGACTATAGTTTGGGAACTTATTGTATATTCATGACCATTTTTGTCATTTTATATCCACTTATTATTGTGTTTAAAAATTATATTGTTGCTTCGATCTTTTTGTAAAAAAACGATATTTGAAAGAGATTTTTTTATAATTTATAGTATTATAATTTATATTCAGACTATGCTTTGGGAATTTATTGTATATTTATGACCATTTTTGTCATTTTATAGCCACTTTTTATTGTGTTTCAAAATAACATTGTTGCTTCGATCTTTTTGTAAATGAACGATATTTGAAAGAGTTTTTTTTATAATTTATAATATTATAATTTATATTCAAACGATGCTTTGGGAATTTATTGTATATTTATGACTATTTTTATCATTCTACAGCCATTTTCTATTGTGTTTCAAAATTAGATAGTTGCTTCGATCTTTTTGTAAATGAACGATATTTGAAAGAGTTTTCTTGTTTAATTTAAACATTTATTATTTCATCCAAAGCCGATAAAACGTAACGAAAAAAAAATATTTATATCTTGAAATGTTAAAGAATATATGTGGAAAGTGACAAGAAGTTTCATCAAACCCTAATGCTATAAAAAAATTGTCAAATATCATTTTACCATTTTACATGAGTCTCCCCCCTTAGCATAAAACTATTGTAATAAAAGAACAGAGTAATTGTTGGTTTCGCAATCTTGAAAAAACAGAAAATGCCCCGTCATTAAACTGAATTTAAAGGAGAAAACATAAAACAAAGTAACTTTTATCGTTGAGAAATATATTTGTCTTATGCAAGACGCGTGTCAATATATTCGCAATTGCAGGGGAAATTGGCGCTCAGACATGCAGTTGCATTGCGTGTTTCCTTTTTGTCTAGGGGTTATAGTGTTTCTACGAATCATGACGTATCAGCACGAACTCACTGAATTCACCCTCTCTTGTCGCAGACTATCATCCATTATGCAATAATACTTCCTTGCCCCTACCGTCGCTAGTAATTTTCTGTTATTAGTCTGAATCGATCCTCGTGTTTCGTCGCGAATTCGAACAGAAATAGCAACTCTACCTTTCTGGAGAACCTCTCCAATTTTTAAAACGAATATACGAAAATCGTGAATAATATACTAATAATTTTTTTCTATCTTCATTATCATTTTTAAGCCCCTAAAAAAAGTACAAAAAAAGTGGCTAACATTTCTCGATGCACCATCCCATTCGATAAAGTTTTATAAAATTCGAAGATCGTCGATCGGATGATACTAAAATATTTAAAGGTGATTGAAATTGACGGGGTCGTTACGTTGCAATTAATTATCCAATTTTCAAGATTAAGGGGGCAGTCTCATGTGGGACCTCAAAAAAATCAATTTTTTTTTGAAAGTATATAAATTATATTTTTATGAAAAGTATATCATATACTTTTACTAAAAAGTTGCAGAAAAAATGACAAAATATTTGCAATTTTTAATTTAAGCTTCCACCATTTTGCCAATTTTCAACATAAATTATTTTGCTACGGGCGATAACAGGAAACCTGCCATATAAAAATCTTTTTGATATTTTTGATTCAGCCTTAAGGACTGTGATCACCTACGCCATTGCTTAAACACATTTTCACTGTAGACGCAATAGAAACATGAAAAGTCAATCAAAATTATCGAAAAATTTATTTTGTATTCCCAAAAGATTACAAAAATTAATCATCACGTCAAATGTAACATTTCTATAGTGGCTTTCCATGAAAAAATATAAACAAATTATAATTTATTAAATTAAGGTTGAGTTAAATTAAAATAATATTTGTTTTTTTTTTGTTACATATACATTTATATTTTTCATAAAAATTAAGTTAAATATTTGTTTGTAATAAGTTTTCGGAACGCAACTCCTCTTTTTATACTGGCTCTGGGTCTCATATAACACGGTTCCACACAATACTTTTCTAGGGACCTATTGTGTTATAGGAGGGTTACCTGTACTTATGGGATTAACTGTATGGTTAAGACTGCACGAAGGGGTTGACTTTCCCGCATCGAGCGGCTGAAACGCTTCCGCGGAGGGAATCGATCGCGGAGGATCGATTTCAAGCGCAGAGTGGCGTGCATCATCGCGAAGAAATCAGCCGTAAAACGCGGTTCGTGGCGTCGACCGGCGCGACACGAGCGTACACACGAACCGTGTGTCGCATGAATCACCGAACGCCGTCGACTGATGAATGAGCTCCGCGTCAAGTACCCTGCTGGGGCCTCCTCTCCCGCTCCTTGACCCCAACCCCCCACCCCTCGATCGCCAAACTCGTCCGGGCACGCGATTCGCGTACGCATCTTGACCTCGCTGCACCCTTCGAACGTTGTCATCGAGGTAATCCGGGGGGATTAACGACACGCTTTTTTCTTCTAGCCCCCTCTCGAACCCCTCCCATTTCTACTTCCCCCACCCTCTGCCCCATTCGCTCGTTCCGTACCGGAGCGACGAGTCGCGGGGACGACGCGGCGCGGGCGGCATTGTGCCGCGAAAGAAGCGGCAATTTCTCTTTTTCTGGGCGCAACTCGCGCGATTCGACCGGCCTCGTTTTTCGAACAAAAGTGTGGAAAACGACGTCGACGCTTTTTGTTTCGAATTTCGCTCGCGGAACCGTTCCCGTTCCCGTACCGCCCCGAACTTGGCTTCTGTCAACGCGTCGACCAGGATTGGTAAACGCGCCTCTTTTTCGGGATCCAATACCCCGGTTATTGTACGATTTCAATGAAACGTACCGTTCTTTTTAACGCTGGAGTGTTTTCGCCGGATCGGAGACGTAAAACATTCACGGTTTGATAAAAAGTTGATGCAGCGGGGATGAATGGAGAAAAAGCTTCGAATTTATGATATCGAAATGTAAAATAATTAAGAATGATTTTTCTTTGTCGTTTACGTGCAACAGAATTAAAATGGTCGAAATGAAAAAATAGTAAAGTTTCGGAACCCGGATATTCCGCATGGTTTGCTCCGTATAGAGTGTAAACTCTGTAATCCGTTGCATATGGAAACGAAGTACTGTAGGATTTTACGGAGATTACCGGATTACTGGAAGCAACAGAAAATAAACGTATTACACAATTACATACATAAATTGCAGTTTTGTTTTATATGCTGTCGATAAAAGATACGCAAAAGTCATTTTTGCCATTTAAAAATGAATAGACACTGTTTTTAAAATTGATATACAAAATTGAGTGGAGAATTAAGAATGATGTATGTAATATTCTACGGTAAACTGTTATTTTCATTTTTTTAGAAAGAGAGGAACCAACCCTTTTAATGTATTTAGGACGATAATAAATAATACCAAAGTACACAAAATTAGAGTGACAATTTTGCGCACGGTAATTTACAGTAATTATAGATTGTTATATATTAAGGAATTTAGAACAAAAAATATCTGTATTTACCTGAAAAAAAGAATTCAAAAATTCAAAAATAAATAAAAAATTCAAAAATTCAAAAATTTCAAATCATCCTGAAAAAATTATATTAAATTACAGGGGTCAATTACAAGCATTTTTGGTGAATAGACATACCCCTGAAATTCTACCCACTTTTGAGAAAAAAATTCGAGAATGTATGAAATTTTTCGGTGAAGTTAAAAAATTTCAAATCGTTCTGGAAAAATTATTTTCGGTTGCGGGGGTCAATTACAATCATTTTTGGTGAATAGACATAACCCCGAAATCCTGCGAATTTTCGAGAAAAAAATTCAGTACTGGTGGAACTTTAAACGTTAATAACTTTTTAACAAAGCCTTCATCGACAAATTGGTATTCTTGATTTTCGTCTTATTTTGGCCACTAGAATCCCCCATTAAAATTTTTCCCAGACGCAATGCAATATTTATTTAATACTTATAATTGCATTCAAAGGGGTGATTTCTCCCTTAAACTACAAAAATCACACCAAATATAGCAAAGATTCATCAAAAACTCTTCTAATTAACGTATTATAATTATACTTCATACATGTATGAATAATTTAGAAAAGGTTTCAGTTGCTTCAGTTCATTGTGAATTAAAAAAGATATTCACAATTGTTAAATTTTTGCGAATCAAGAATTGATAAGAGAATATATAACAAGTTGATAATGGATATTCGGTGGTTATAAACGTGGCAGTAATGAAATATATTAATTAAATCTATTTGTGATCGTTCTACCGGAACAACGTTGGTTGTTATCGGGAAGTTATGCCAGCCATGAAAATAATACTTGGCTGCTCGAAACCGAACAATTGGTTAAGCTACGATAAATATTTACATGAAACTATAATTCACAAATGTAATTTCGTGGATTTTCTGATACTAATGCTCGCACGCAACATAGTGAACGAGCTTATGACGAGATACACGAAATAATGTTCCTCAATTTGATACTGATCAACAACATTACATCGAGGGATCTATGTGTAAACAAAAATTTGTTTTCTGTAATCGCATTGATGCATTCTTCAATATTATGTCTTAACACTAGAACTACCAAACCAGTCAAAATGACCCATTCACAATTTCTAATAAAACTTGTAAAAAATTTACTCGACTGAATTTTTGAAAATTTATCGTAATTTTCTACAAGAGAATATATAAACACTTATTTCCATTGCATTATATATTTCTTCGCGTTTCTTTGGTACAAATAAACACACTATAATTGTTGGTAGTTCTAGTGTTAACTATATCCTATAATTAAGTAATTATAAAATCTACCTATGCTGTTTAAAACATATATTTAGAATTATTTATTTCTGTCTTTTATTATTGATTTAGTAAAGAATATATTTCTGGCCCTTTTCCTCCTCGTGTATTTATTTTTTCATTTTTGAAAATAATAAAGAAAATTAAAATATTAAACAATTTTTTAGCACTAGTTTGTCAATTTTTATGATAATGGGCTCGCTATCACAAAATTTCATTTTAAAATTCAAACTCTAATTTGTATTCTATAAAAATTAGTTTATCTATTATTCCTTATTCGAAATCTTAATCTAGGCAAAAGTTTTGTTCATGTTCGAACAAAACTATGTGTTTAATATGTGAAAGTTTCGACTGATACTTTCTCTAAAAAAAAATTTTTAAAATGATTCTTGTGGCACGCTTATGGCCGCAAGATGGCGCTTTACGTTGAAGTACTGGTGGACCGTAGGGGAACCCCCCAAATTCATGATGAAACATCTCTACTTCGCTATATGGTTAATTAGGCCTGAGTAAATTACATTTCATATTACTATAGGACCACAATTCTAAAAAAAACCATTTTACTGTAGTGAGACGACTTACTTAAACAATGTGTGCGTTTTTCGTGAAAACTAAATGTTTAATTTGGCAATCCAATGGCAATTCGCGAATCGTACGCAGAATGTGAATAGGAATACTTAAAACTGCGGGCATCGGTCTAAATCGATAGTAATAGTGTGCAAATTGGACTGAATTGTATTAGGGTTGGCCACTGTTTCGCGTTTAATTCGATTATAAAATAGTAATCGTCTTTCGTGTATGTTGGATTAAATTCTGTTGGGATTCGTCAATGGTTCATTTGTAATGTCGTTGTAAAAGAGTAATTTCTGGAAAAATTCGATCAAAAGTATCTTATATTTAGGTATCTTTTAAACTAGAAATTGTCTATTAAATGGACCTCGTGTTTAAATACTTGTGATTTCCAAGTTCGTATCTTATATTTAGCAATTTTTTAAACTACAAATTATCTTTTTATTCATTAAATCGACTTCGTGTTTAAATCCTTGTGATTTCCAACGTATCGCTCGTTTCTATCATAATCTTTTATTCAACTTCTCGCGAGCATCATGGACGAAACAGTATCCGGCACAAAAAATGGGACGTAGCTCGATAAAACGATAGATAAACGAAGATTTTCATTAACGATGTTCGTGTTCTATCTTTTCTATCGCCGTTTTCGGTTGATCGACGGTCTATAGAAACGTAAAGCGCTGGTTCGACGATAAGCTTATCGCTGGGTTTGTAAGAAGGCGAAGATTAGGGGAAACTTGCTGGATGAACTAGCTCCATAAAATATTATAGTTTCTTCGGTGTCGTGCGCGTGTATGAAAATTTCAATCCCCATGAGCCACGGTGGCTCGATGTTCCGTGCTGTAATCGCGAAAACCAGTTTCAAACTCAATTTTCTATGTGTCACGTCGCACCGAGAAACGTCACGCGCTTCAATCAAAGCAAATATCAGGCCATTTCTATTCGCGGGCGTTCGTTGTTTAATTTCAAAGTCGGCTGGCTTCGACACGAAACGAATAATCGTGTCGCCTCTGTCGAACGGGAAACATTAATCGAGCGCGTCTATCGCCGCGTTTAAACAGTTTTCAAAACCTTCGCGGCCCTCCATTTTGATCGCGGGCCTGAGATTTATTGCAACGCGTCTGTCGCGAAAAATATCAAATTTTGCAACATTATTGATCCCGTTTCGTAGACTGGATCATTCCCCTGGTTGAATACTTCACCGATCCACGGTGGATTTAAAAAAACATTATTGCAGCAAGACAATTTTTTTAATAAAATTGAACCAAACAATTTCTGCATAATTATTTTTAGATTTATGACGAAAACTGCAATTAAAATTTTTTTCTCACCCTGTATAGACAAAATCAAAGTACCTTCTTTTAAAAAATATTAACGATATTGTAGGAATTAATTAATTCTTACTATTCTCACTTTATAGATCTCTACTCAATTATTTTGTAGTAAATGTTTGTTCTTAAAATCTATTTTCCTACTCTAGTGTACAAAATATAAACCCAAATATGACTCTGAGTTTTGTTTAAACGATTGGACTTTGCAGGAAATTTTATTTGTAAAGAGAAAGATAGATGAAGTGTTTTCATTTCAAAATAACGAATTTAACGTGAAAAACTTACGATCCACGAGTTTGTCCCTGTTTTTTTATCTATTAAAAGAGTGTAATAGTCTGAGGAAACGTACTTAGACTACATAATACTAATAAAAGTAACATAATTCAATTTTCATTAAATTTCTTAATCTATTCCTTTATATCTAAATTGTGGCGTCGCTTCCGATGCTCGCCGCCAGAGGGGTCGCGCTCTCACAATCGCTCGACCAACCCCTCGAGTGAGTGTAGCCAATTAAAGTTGAGTTTGCACAAACGACACGTAAAGAAATGGATATTTTTAACAGGCTGGCAATTGTGATTTCTCCCTTGTATTTGATCATGTTTGTAGCCAACGTGTTGGATACTGCTCCTTCTACAGGCGATAACTCAAAGTAATTTGCCCCGAAATCGCCTAATTGTATTAACAATTTACTTAATACGCTGTGTCTACCTAAGTGGCTCATAATAACATGGTCTGCAGCTAGGTCTAGTCACGTCAATTATGCAAGTACTTACAGGGGAGAATCGTGCAATACCGCTCTAAGTTTTACTATTATATCTTGGATTAGAAAAAATTGAATATGTTTTCCACGGTTAAATAGTTAATAAAATCCACTTTGAACAAACCTTAGATCCTATCTGAACGTTAATGGAACACGATTAGTGGCTTGACAACGCTATGAATCAACGACCGATAACAGAAACACGATTCATCTCGAAGAAACGAAACATTGCGTTTTAAGTGCACACTATCGATTACGTAAAACAACACGCGAATGACACATTTCCAACAGATTTGCAGATAATTAACGATACGAAAGATAAAAACAAATTGAACGCATGTCTGTCGGTTGATAGTAATCGAATTCTTAATAATTATTCCTTATATCTGCAGTTAATTGACGATTGATGTAATTCCATAATTAAACTTCTCTGATTGCTATAAATTGTGATTTTAATACGACTGTCTTGTTCACAGTATCGATCTAATTATAAACTAATGTTTTGCCACGTTTTTATTAAAACTTGGAAGTCAAATTGATCCAAAAAATGGGTTTATGGAGTGTACGTTTTATCCACATTTCGGAAATAATTAGAGCAGAAAAGTGTTAATAAATGTATCTTGTATAATCGAGTGCCTAACTGGGTCTTGTTTCGACAAGAAAAATAAGACACTTTTAGTTATAAATTTTCCAGAAAACTGGATTTGATTTTCGTGCAAAATTACGACAAAACTACATTTACATATTTCAGTACAATGTAACAAGAAAATTGTAATTTATGATTGAATTGGAACTAAGCTACTCCAGACAGTGAACAATCATACCAGGTATCACTTGAATACATATCTAGATAAGATAAACATCAATGAAATTTACAGTTTCATTATGAAAAATCGTTAATGTGTATCTTTATCGATTCTGTTTCTGTCTTATCTTTGTATCTTCCTTGTAACTCGATAAAAAAACATTTCTAGTGAACCATAATTCTTTTATTACGCAAATAAGAATATCAAAACTACGATTACATAATATTATTTCCTTATCTCAATGTGACGACAATGTTTAATCAACACGTGTTACACGATATTATAAAACAGAAGAAATGATAAATCACGATATTAACAATGCAATTTTTCAAGAAAATAGTCGCCTTCCATGCTCGCCACCAGAGGGGTCGCGCTCTCACAAGCGCTCGACCGACCCTTCGGTTGCTATACAGGGTATTTGGCCACCCTTGGAAAAAATTTTAATGGGAGATTTTAGAGGCCAAAATAAGTCGAAAATCAAGAATACCAATTTGTTGATGGAGGCTTCGTTAAAAAGTTATTAACGTTTAAAGTTCCGCCCGTACTGAATTTTTTTCTCGAAAATTCGCAAGATTTCGGGAGTATGTCTATTCACCAAAAATGATTATAATTGACCCTCACAACCGAAAATAATTTTTTCAGAACGATTTGAAATGTTTTAATTTTGTCGACAAATTCCGCATCTACTCGATTTTTTTTCTCGAAAGTGGATAGGATTTTGGGGGTATGCCTATTGACCAAAAATGATTACAATTGACCCCTGCAAATAAAAATAATTTTTTCAGGATGATTTGAAATGTTTCAATTTTGTCCAAACATTTATCCAATTATTGAATTTTTTTCTCGAAACTGGTTACGATTTCAAGGGTATGTCTATTCACCAAAAATTATTGTAATTGATCTCTACAACCGAAAATAATTTTTCCAGAACGATTTGAAATTTTTCTTTTTCGTCGAAAAATTTAGGCACCTAATTAGATTTTCGGTAAGTAATTTTTTTTTCGAAAGTGCGTAGGATTTCGGGGGTATGTGTTGTGACCAAAAATGATTGTAATTGACCCCCGCAACCGAAAATAATTTTTTTAGAACAATTAGAAATTTTTTTTTCGCCGAAAAATTTCAGCACCTACTACTTTCCTTTTCACGCCTCCAACGATATTCTCACGAGTTCCACACCGCAGTGAAGCAGCGCCACTATAGCTTCAAAAGATTTTACATTACAAATTTTTGAGATTCTTCAAGATTAACTTGGAGTTTCATATTATTACCTTCTCTATAACAAAGTGCAAATTGACCACCATGAGTTTGACACACCTACTAAGAATTGTCTCTCTCGATTCGAATCTTGCTCCATCTTGTTGTCTCCCAGTTTCCAACGATTCCAACCACGTGCAAACGAAGAGATGATAAAACACGATATTAACAATGCAATTTTCCAAGAAAACAGCTTCAAAAGATTTTAGATTCCAAGTTTCGAGATTTGTCAAGATTAACTTGGAGTTTCATATTATTACCTTCTCTATAACAAAGTGCAAATTGACCACCATGAGTTTGACACACCTACTAAGAATTGTCTCTCTCGATTCGAATCTTGCTCCACCTTGGTGTCTCTCAGTTTCCAACGATTCCAACCACGTGCAAACGAAGAGATGATAAAACACGATATTAACAATGCAATTTTCCAAGGAAACAGCTTCAAAAGATTTTAGATTCTAAGTTTCGAGATATGTCAAGATTAACTTGGAGTTTCATATTATTACCTTCTCTATAACAAAGTGCAAATTGACCACCATGAGTTTGACACACCTACTAAGAATTGTCTCTCTCGATTCGAATCTTGCTCCATCTTGTTGTCTCTCAGTTTCCAACGATTCCAACCACGTGCAAACGAAGAGATGATAAAACACGATATTAACAATGCGATTTTCCAAGAAAACAGCTTCAAAAGATTTTAGATTCCAAGTTTCGAGATTTGTGAAGATTAACTTGGAATTTCATATTATTACCTTCTCTATAACAAAGTGCAAATTGACCACCATGAGTTTGACACACCTACTAAGAATTGTCTTTCTCGATTCGAATCTTGCTCCATCTTGTTGTCTCCCAGTTTCCAACGATTCCAACCACGTGCAAACGAAGAGATGATAAAACACGATATTAACAATGCAATTTTCCAAGGAAACAGCTTCAAAAGATTTTAGATTCCAAGTTTCGAGATTCTTCAAGATTAACTTGGAGTTTCATATTATTACCTTCTCTATAACAAAGTGCAAATTGACCACCATGAGTTTGACACACCTACTAAGAATTGTCTTTCTCGATTCGAATCTTGCTCCATCTTGTTGTCTCTCAGTTTCCAACGATTCCAACCACGTGCAAACGAAGAGATGATAAAACACGATATTAACAATGCGATTTTCCAAGGAAACAGCTTCAAAAGATTTTAGATTCCAAGTTTCGAGATTCTTCAAGATTAACTTGGAGTTTCATATTATTAACTTTCTCTATAACAAAGTGCAAATTGACCACCATGAGTTTTACACACATACTAAGAATTGTCTCTCTCGATTCGAATCTTGCTCCATCTTGTTGTCTCTCAGTTTCCAACGATTCCAACCACGTGCAAACGAAGAGATGATAAAACACGATATTAACAATGCGATTTTCCAAGGAAACAGCTTCAAAAGATTTTAGATTCCAAGTTTCGAGATTCTTCAAGATTAACTTGGAGTTTCATATTATTAACTTTCTCTATAACAAAGTGCAAATTGACCACCATGAGTTTTACACACATACTAAGAATTGTCTCTCTCGATTCGAATCTTGCTCCATCTTGTTGTCTCTCAGTTTCCAACGATTCCAACCACGTGCAAACGAAGAGATGATAAAACACGATATTAACAATGCGATTTTCCAAGAAAACAGCTTCAAAAGATTTTAGATTCCAAGTTTCGAGATTTGTGAAGATTAACTTGGAATTTCATATTATTACCTTCTCTATAACAAAGTGCAAATTGACCACCATGAGTTTGACACACCTACTAAGAATTGTCTTTCTCGATTCGAATCTTGCTCCATCTTGTTGTCTCCCAGTTTCCAACGATTCCAACCACGTGCAAACGAAGAGATGATAAAACACGATATTAACAATGCAATTTTCCAAGGAAACAGCTTCAAAAGATTTTAGATTCCAAGTTTCGAGATTCTTCAAGATTAACTTGGAGTTTCATATTATTACCTTCTCTATAACAAAGTGCAAATTGACCACCATGAGTTTTACACACATACTAAGAATTGTCTCTCTCGATTCGAATCTTGTTTCATCCTGTCTCTCAATTTCCAACGATTCCAACCGCGCGCAATAATAATTTTGGTGCTACTCAACAAAGTGCCTGGCACGATATCAATTTTAATTCGATAACGTCAACAGAGGAATCGAGTTTCCGAGAGTCCTTACGCGAGTCAGACATCTACGAGTACGTTGCTTTTTCTCAAGGACGTCTGTACGATGGCATTCTTCGCTTGCCGAATCTCTGCCAAAGTACAACCTAAAAGGAACTCGTGTAATGACAAAAGCTGGCGCCGTTGTGTCGTCGGCTTCTACAGAAATAAACCGAACGTTAGTGTCAGCTTGCGCAACCATGCTAATTTAACTTTATAACTTCTCACCTTTGACACCTGCGTCGCGTATACAAATGTCGACAATTTGCTTCCTTCTGCGATTGTAATACTAATGTGCGTGACGCGACGTGTGAATTACGTGCAACGACGGGCCCAGAGGTGAGGAGACTTTGCAAGGGAGAAATTGCACCCCCTCCATTGCAAGTATCCAATTTTAGCCATTAACATTCTTTTATATCGTCACGTACCAAGGGGGAGGCATTTCTCATTTTTATTATACTCGAGTTTATACAAATTGATATCCATGCAAGTTCATATTTTTGTTAATAGAATGAATGAAAAATAATAATTTGTATTTTACTTTAAGTATTTTTTATATTTTTGCATATGTAGTGCATTCTGTAGTTCGTTTTAGAATTAAAATTTTCCATAAATGCATGACTAGCCATAGTCTAGTAATAACTGTATGACTTTATTTAAAAATTTAATGTGTTTGCAGTAATCTTCAAATTTAGCTTGTTTGGGGGCATTTTTCACCCCCTTATTAGGCTACAGCCTTTAACAAAAGTATGAAGTTCGATTTGGAATACGTTCTTTTCTCCCCTCGAGTCACTCCATCAGGAATTTTTTTAACTTTTTTTAAACAGCATGGATTTTAATGTAGCCAGTATTTTCCTTTGAGCCTTGCAGATTAGAAATACACGCGTGATATAATGTTTTAAACATATTGACACATTAAAATAAATGGCCAGGTATATCTATGCCAATGTTCTGGGGTTAATAGTACTCAGCTAAATACACGAACGCATTGTTGTTTTCTTCCTTTCAGTCTAACTCCCGGAAGATGTTCTTAGGTACGTTTTGTTTCTCCATCCTGTTACACAATGTGTTCGTTAAACGTGTAATTGCAAGGACACAGCACACACACGAGGGAATTTATTACAATTAAGCCCCGAGACAATGTTAGGGCATAATTCTATGAATGTTAATTCGGTACGCGAACACGAATTATCGCTAGTTAACGTTGAAATTGCTACCGTAGACGCCATCGGAACGGAAGTTTGCATCCAATGTTATTTACAATTCACAACGGAGAACTTTTGCTGCGATGATATATCCGACTCATCGTCGATTAATGCAACCGTGCATGTCCTCGCGATACCAAAAACGCGTTTGCATTCATTTCGTCCAATAATCACGTTAATTAACATATTTATTCAAACATTTGTACGCGCTTCAGCGAGCAAGATAAAGTAAAATATCATAATATGAATATAATACGCATCGACAATCCGTCAATAATGTCGCAGATTAAATGTGTGTATTTAAAGAATTATTTATAATATGTACAAATAGTTATTCAGATATTCATCGGATAATTGCATCGTTCCTCGATTACTAATGTGGAAGTATTTCAGATGGTCGAATATTTGCTCCAAATATACCCGTGGGAAAAATTTTAATGGGAGATTCTAGAGGCCAAAATAAGACGAAAATCAAGAACACCAATTTGTTGATGGAGGCTTTGTTAAATAGTTATTAACATTCAAAGTTCCGTCGGTTCTGAATTTTTTACTCGAAAATGCGCAGGATTTCGGGGGTATGTCTATTCACCAAAAATGATTGTAATTGACCCCCGTAACCGAATATAATTTTTCCAAAACGATTTGACATTTTTTAATTTTGTCGACAAATTCTGCATCTACTCGAATTTTTTTCTCGAAAGTGAATAGGATTTCGGGGGTATGTCCATTGACCAAAAATGATTATAATTGATCCCTGCAACTAAAAATAATTTTTTCTGGACGATTTGAAATGTTTCAATTTTGTCCAAAAATTTATCCACTTATTGAATTTTTTTCTCGAAACTGGTTACGATTTCAAGGGTATGTCTATTCACCAAAAATAATTGTAATTGCCCCCCACAACTGAAAATAATTTTTCCAGATCGATTTGAAATTCTTTTTTCTGTTGAAAAATTTCACGCCTTTTCGAATTTTTTTCTAGAAAAAGGGTAGGATTTCGTGGGTACGTCTATTCACCAAAAATAATTGTAATTGACCCCCGCTACCGAAAATAATTTTTCCAGAACGATTTGAAATTTTTTAATTTAATTGTTAATAACTTTTTAACGAGACCTCCATTAACAAATTGGTATTCTTGATTTTCGTCTTATTTTGGCCTCTAGAATCTCCCATTAACATTTTTGTTAAAATTCTATTATTTATAAAACAGGACTTAATCTCTTGTCTTCATCTTTCTATTTTGTATACTTTATGTAAACGACATCATAATGCATTCTATTCTCTACAAATTACAGGTTTACTAATTGATCAATTCTCAAAGTAAATTCCGCTACAATTTAATTTCGATTAAAATCTGAATGTAACTCACGTTCCCGTTCACACCTCTTTTTCTACCCTTAGCTAATGCAGATTTAAATCAGCCTAGAAACCAACATTTTCATTAATATAACACCTCCATTCCGCTTTGAATCGATTAACATCAAAGTTTCCACGTGAAGCTACAATTTTTATTCACACCGGTATATCCCCGTCGTGTTTCTCGTAATTGCTTAACGCAAATTCATGTCTCATTATGAATTACACATGTACATAATACGAATTTCACGCTTATTTATTCAGGCGAGTGCAATAAATCCATTAAGATTCGTATCTTAATTGCATATCCAAACGTTATGTTTCCACTTTTTCTTTTCACCACGGTTGTGTGCAACGTGGAATCGCGTTCGCTTGTAAATTACGGCTCCTAATGACATCAATCGCGTAAGAAATTAATTCCGCTACGCGCTGATTGAAATTCGAATCTTAATCTCATAATCTCCGTTACGGTTCTATTTATCCAGAACTAACGCGGGTTTATGCCCGATCGCTAGTCGCACGAGCAATAATGACTCGCGGCCAACAATTTGAAGCTCGACGTCGTCCTCGTTAAG
Source organism: Colletes gigas (assembly GCF_013123115.1). Classification (NCBI taxonomy): domain Eukaryota; kingdom Metazoa; phylum Arthropoda; class Insecta; order Hymenoptera; family Colletidae; genus Colletes; species Colletes gigas. The sequence goes on from NW_025106648.1 coordinate 1,947,372, forward strand.
ATGTAAATTTCAATTCGTAACCAGTTATCGGATTTCCGTTTACTCTCGTCGTTTTGCTCGTAATTAATTAAATTCACGCAAGAATATAAATCGCGCCTCGAACGGTAACTTGATTCATGGACGAAGTTAATTCTGGTGCAAACGAGTCGACGAATATTTTATATCGAAATTTCACACGTTCCTGTTCTCTTTCTCCTTGACTTTCCCCAAGAGTGATGCAAATTAACATTCGAATAGTAATTATATTTACAACAGTGGGGGACTCCGTCGTTGCAATTTGTTAATTTGTTTACAAATTAAGGGAAATACGAGACACAGAGCTTGTTCTAATTTCGTGTGTTTAAACTTTGATCCTTTTGAGCTTGGATTTTGGGTTCTAATTTTGAAATTTAATAACTGATAATTTTGTTTAAAGCAGTGTTATTGTTGTAGGAAGTAGTATGTGAGATAGCAAGAAGAAAGAAAAGAGCATTTAGTCCTGAACCTGCTTAAACGTCAGGACATTTGATACTCAGTCGAGCACTTGTGAGAGAGACAAGTACGCCCTCTGCTGGCGAGTATGGGAAGCGTCGCCCACAGCAGTTTTAGACTAATTGTGAATGAGTAGTACGAAATGTATTGGGAATCTTTTGCACCTAGAGAAATTGTATGTCTAATCAACAGTTTTAATAATGCATCGAATTAGATTTATTTATTTTACATATCTTTCTTTCTCCCTACAGTACCCATGATTTTATTTGTGCGCTTCGCTGAAATTCGGTGAAGTTTCAAATTCAAGTCGCTTCTGTAACCACAACCTACTTCCTCCTTCGATTCCCGATTTCCCCCCGAAATTTCACGTACTTGTTCATTCCACTTATTCCGTGTCATCGAATCCAAATTGGCTTTCGACCATCCGCAACCGAGTCATCGTCGATTCTGACGAAACGCATCGATTTAGGCGCGCGCAACAGGGACGAGCAATATATTTTATCTACGGTTTAACATTTATTTATATCATTCACAAATTTAACACATACAATGCAAAACTGCATATATTATACGAACAAAATCAAAATGTCTTTTCATCGCTCGAAAATAACTTTTCTTTAATATTTCAAAATGGCCATATAATTATTGTCCGTTCAGGTAAATACTTCTTTCTTTTTCTAACTATTTCATCGTTTTCAGGGGAGGCGATAAAACATTCTTTGCTTTTGTAAAGATTCTGTACAAATTGCTAATTTCTAAGGCCAATGATGGATGAACTTTTTGGCCAAAAGAAAAAAAAAGAAAAATTTTTGGTGGGCCAATATTATTTATTATAAAATGCAATAAATTCTCTTTTTAAAATCTTATTTTTTTTTTTTTTTTAATTTAAATATAAAGGCAAGTAACTACATTTTTATAGTTTCATGCATTTTAAAAACATTCTTTGTTTTTGTAAAGATTCTGTACAAATTGGTAATTTTTAAGACCAGTGATGAGCAAACTTTTTTAAAAGTGAGTCAAAAGAATAAAAAAGGAAAATAAATTTTGGTGGGCCAATATAATTTATTATAAAATGCAATAAATTCTCTTTTTAAAATCTTAATTCTATTTTTCTTTTTAAATATGAATGCAAGTAAGTACATTTTAATAGTTTTGTGCATGTTTATTAGGACGAGCTCCATTTTGTGAGCATACAAAAGTTTTTAGATCAATTTCTATATAAATTCTCCCATCTATAGTTTGCATATGCAACAAATATTCAAATTCCTATGGCAATTTTTGCATATGCAAAAAATGGAACACGCTCTTAAATGAATTTTTTTTAAAACAATTGATACATAACATTTCTATATTATTGTTTTAAAATCTGACCGTAGTTTGCCCATCGTCGTTTCAGACGATGTTAAAAATGGGTACATGGTCAACTGAAAACCATCGAAATAAAAGTGTCGTACTTAATTTTTTTTTCATCGAGTATGCTGTGGCGTCGCCTCCTATGCTCGCCACCAGAGGGGTCACGCTCTCACAAGCGCTCGACCGACCCCTCGGTTGCTATACAAGGTGTTCGGCCACCCCTGGGAAAAATTTGAATGGGGGACTCCAGAGGCCAAAATATGAAGAAAATCAAGAATATCAATTTCTTGACTGAGACTTCGTCAAAAAGTTACTAAAATATTAAATTAAAAAATTTCAAATCATACTAAAAAAATTATATTTAGTTGCAGGGGTCCATTACAAGTATTTTTGGTAAATATATATACCCCCGAAATCCTATCCACTTTCGAGAAAAAAATTCGAGTAGATCCGGAATTTGTCGACAAAATTAAAAAATGTCAAATCATTCTGGAAAAATTATTTTCAGTTGTGGGGGCCAGTTACAATGATTTTTGGTCAATAGACATACCCTTGAAATCGTAACCAGTTTCGAGAAAAATATTCAATAAGTGGATAAATTTTTGGACAAAATTGAAACATTTCAAATCATCCTGGAAAAATTATTTTTAGTTGCAGGGATCAATTATAATCATTTTTGGTCAATAGGCATAACCCCAAAATCCTATCCACTTTCGAGAAAAAAATTCGAGTAGATGCGGAATTTGTCGACAAAATTAAAAAATGTCAAATCGTTCTGGAAAAATTATATTCGGTTGCGGGGGTCAATTACAATAATTTTTGGTGAATATACCTACCCCCGAAATCCTACCCAGTTTCTAGAAAAAAATTCAGTACTGGCGGAAGTTTAAACGTTAATAAATTATTAACCGAGCTGCCATCAACAAATTAGCATTGTTGACTTTCGTCTTATTTTGGCCTCCAGAATCTCCTATTAAAATTTTTCCCAGGGATGACCTATCTTCTGTCTTGTTAATAAGTCATTTCCCCAAGATACAGTTTCAAGATGAATTTTGAGACAATTTTGTAACAAATAATAGGCAGGGCCTGCTAGGAGCCTAACTAATGAGTTCACTAGCAGGCCCCAGATGAAACTTGCCCCCTCCTTTTCTTTTCTATCCTCCTACGATTCTCACGAGATCCAAACCGCGGCAAAGTAGCGTCACAAATACCATATTTAAGAAAATTAAAAATAACGATTTAAAATTAAAGTTTAATAGAATTAATTGTAAACAAAATTGTATTTCATGTTTCATCAATAAAATATGTATTTTAATTTAAAAATTTTTTTACCCTTTTTGCACGTCTCTGACAAGTTACAACATTTTGCTGTTGCTGAAACGAGACGCGGGAACGGTGCTCGCGTCGGGATTGGAGGGAATCTGAGCACAATACACGTCGATCGGAAATACACGGCCACGGCGTGCGACTATGCACCTGTACGCGTCCGAGGGAGTTGCAACGGTGCATCAGAGGCATTGTGCGCCGCCGTAAACAATACCCGCTGTGCTTCGTGTAAAAGGTGTAAAAATAGCACCAGCCGCCGTTGGCTTCTGCCAATTTCTTTGTATACCCAACAAAGATTTACCACGAACGTTCCGGCTTTCACGGTTTAATGTGTGTGCGATAAGGTTTCCCCGCGGTGGACAGGCCTCGCGAAACATGCCGCTTTACGCGACAAATCTAATGGCAAAACGTCACATTTCGATTCAACTTCTTCACTGTCTTTTTATTATCTTTCATTTTCAAATTTGCAACATTTATCGACGACCCGTGCACAGAGACGAGCAAAATTCTTATTCATATGTAAATTTAAAAATAAAAAATTAAAATTTCAGCAACTACAGATATTAGGTTGGGGGAAAAGAAATCCATTATTTTTCACCTGGATGGCTGCACTGATATATATCTCGTAAGGTATTGACCGAAAAAATTGAGACTTGTGATCGTTGGAAAAGTGGTATTTCGCAGTAAAAAAAATTCTTTTACAGTTTTCTGGTCGATTTAATTTATTCTGGTCTTTGGTTGGTCGATTCAGTTGTGAGTTATAGGGTGTAAAAGATGGAAGTTAACAAAGAGATTTCGATTCGGTATGTTTTACGATTTAAGGATGAAATGCATTTAAGCATCAATCTTTCGATGTTATTTTAAAGCTCGAAGTTTCGTAAATGTGAAGTCCAATTGATGGAATTTAAGAAAAGAGGGTAGAACTTGTGAAAGTCTCTTCATAGATTTATACGATTTATTGTGGTACTCGAGTAACACAAACTGTGGTCCGATAGTGATATAAAATATAATTTATTCGGGTGTAATAACCCATATAGCGAAAGAGGTAGCGAAGAAGAGATGTTTTATAAAACAGTTTTGATAGTAATACAGCAAACACCAGAAGTCCTCGCGATCGCGTGGCGAGCTTCACTCGGGGGGTTCCCAATGTAAAGCGCCATCGTGCGGCCATATGCGCGCCACACAAACGCCAATTTGATACTCGACCAATAAATACCATTTTTGTCTTTCATAATAAATAAACTTTGAATGCAAATTCATTTACAGCTTGAATTTTACGATTTTCAGTTTTATCCTGTTCGTAAATACAAAATGCATTAAAGCATCAATCTTTTGATGTTATTTTAAAGCTCGAAGTTTCGTAAATGTGAAGTCCAATTGATGGAATTTAAGAAAAGAGGGTAGAACTTGTGAAAGTCTCTTCATAGATTTATACGATTTATTGTGGTACTCGAGTAACACAAACTGTGGTCCGATAGTGATATAAAATGTAATTTATTCGGGTGTAATAACCCATATAGCGAAATTACAGAGGTAGCGAAGAAGAGATGTTTTAGAAAACAGTTTTGATAGTAATACAGCAAACACCAGAAGTCCTCGCGATCGCGTGGCGAGCTTGGGGGGTTCCCCTACGGTCGACCAGCACTCCAACGTAAAGTGCCATCCAATAAATTACCAATAAATACCATTTTTGTCTTTCATAACAAATAAAATTTGAATATAAAATAATTTACATCTTGAATTTTACGATTTTCATTTTTATCCTGTTGGTAAATACAAAATGCATTCAAGCATCAATCTTTTGATGTTATTTTGAAGCTCGACGTTTCGTAAATGTACCCGCGGGGCGGAAAGTGTCCAGCGACTGAAAATATTTGGAAAACACTCCACTCAAAGAACAAAATACGGTTTCGTGGCGCCAAATAACAACCCAGGAAAAATCATGCCGAACAAAAGACCCGGTCTCTTAACTGAAATTACATCCCATTAACAACTCAGAGTTTAAAATACTTCGTGGACGCGTAACGTTTGGTTACTGTTACGCTTTCCGGATTGCGACATTTAAAACGTCGGCCGCGAACGACATTTCCGACAGTGCTCGCATGGAAGCTTCTGTACGGGCGTGTCTGTGTGGGAATAATGCACCAGACATTTTTCGCCAACTGCATTAAACGAGTTCATGGCCGAAACGAGGATCGACGACGAGAAAGCTTCGTACCATTCGGAGAATCTCTGATAACTTTTCTGGCTCGTCGATTTCACTTACGATCGAGATAGTTTAGAGTTCACTATGTGTTTTTGATGCTGTTTCGAATCGTCATTCATATTCGTGCATCGCTAATTATTAAGTTAGAAGGTACATATAATGATATTAAAAAATTATTCTTTACTATATTAAAATTAAGTTACACGAGAATTATGCAAAAAATCTAGATACGTATTTTGACTTCTGAACCATTTTGGAATCTTTAGAATAAACAAATGTTGAACATTCCTCTTTATTGCACTTACTCTCAGTGCTTTTCATTTGAGTCGTTAAACACACAAAATTTGTCTCTACGATTTTTTTCTAGTTTCAGTTACAATAGATCTATAGGCTGACCCAGTCAAAATCACCCTTTATGCTCACTGAAAGCCCATAGGGGCTCACCGCACGCAGTCAAAGGGTTAAAATTAAAAATATCATCATTTCTTTATCCACTTTGTTGATGATACATTTGTAAATTAAATATACGCGACACCTTTTATCAACTTTTTAAATTTTCTCCATGTATACCAGGTGTTCGACCAACCCTGGGAAAAATTTTAATGGGAGATTCTAGAGGCCAAAATAAGACGAAAATCAAGAATACTAATTTGTTGATGGTGGCTTGGTTACTAATTTATTAACGTTTAAACTTCCGCCAGTACTGAATTTTTTTCTAGAAAGTGGGTAGGATTTCGGGGGTAGGTCTATTCACCAAAAATGATTGTAATTGACCCCCGCAATCGAATATAATTTTTTCAGAACGATTTGACATTTTTTAATTTTGTCGACAAATTCCGCATCTACTCGAATTTTTTTCTCAAAAGTGGATAGGATTTTGGGGGTATGTCTAATGACCAAAAATGATTGTAATTGACCGCTGTAACTTAATATAATTTTTTCAGGATGATTTGAAATGTTTCAATTTTGTCCAAAAATTTATCCACTTATTGAATTTTTTTCTCAAAACTGGTTACGATTTCATGGGTATGTCTGTTCACCAAAAATTATTGTAATTGATCTCCGGAACCGAGAATAATTTTTTTAGAACGATTTGAAATTTTTTTTTTCGCCAAATTATTTAGGCACGGTTCCTGTCGATTTTCTTAAATATTTGTTTTCGATTTTTAGTAATTTTATTTGACGCCCTATAGAAAAGTAGTCTAATACTTTTTTGTAGGTATCCATAATCTCTACTTCAGAAAAAAGTTTCATTGAAATATATTCACTATTGTAAGAGTTATGGCTGTTTGAAAATTGGACCATTTTTATGGGGTTTTTGTCATTTTGCGTGGTCAAGGATCAACTTTTCGACTATTTTTGGAACCTCTACATATTCCTCACTAAAATACGTGTCGTTTGCATTTTGAAACATTAAAATCCTCCAATCCGTTCAGGAGTTATGATGTTTCAAAGATTCGCATGAAATTTCGGGGAACCATTTCAGGCCTCAGATTATATTTTCGCTAACGAATTTTTTTCTCGAAAATGGGTAGGATTTCGGGGGTATGTCTGTTGACCAAAAATTATTGTAATTGACCCCTGCAACTAAAAATAATTTTTTCAGAATGATTTGAAATTTTTTAATTCAATTTTTTAATAACTTTTTAACGAAGCCTCAATCAACAATTTAGTATTCTTGATTTTCGTCTTACTTTGGCCTCTAGATTCTTGCATTAAAATTTTTCCCAGCAGTGGCCAAACACTCTATATAGAAGTCTAAATTTCATAATTTTAGTAATTAATAAACAATTCCAAATATATACTGCAAATCAAAGGCCAATAAACGCAAAAATATATGCGTTGATACGTGCAAAATTTTGTAACCAGATGTTTCTTTGCAGTTTTGGACTCAGTATACCTCGAAATACCGAGAAATGCAAAAAATTGGGGTCGTCGTATGTTGACCCCAAAAAACCCACATTGTTATTCGTCCACGGTAAAAAGTTACCGTGTGTTTCGCTGAATTCGATTCGTTTTAACTCTCTCGAGACCGCAAACGATGGAAATCACTATGCCCAGGTGTAATTTAGGCAGCCAGATATACACGCGTAGTTATGACCGATGCGACTCGTTCTGCGGCTTCCACCGACGTTCGTTTGATATTTGCAATGCAAAAGACATACGCAATATACACTTTAGAAATAGGACGACAGACATTGACTGATTTCTACGACTTCATTAGATATCGATTTCTCTGAGAATATCGTTACTGGATACGAAGAAAGTTGTCGTTCGACAATTTTATGTGGCACACGTTCTATTCCCATCTTGCGAATCTCATATCCTCGAAACTAAAATTTCGTACGTTCGAAAGATGCAATACTTTGACAATTTTTTAACACAAGATTTACGGGCATTGATCGTACGTATATTTATTGATTACCTTACAATACGATTTTTCTTTTAATTAGAAAATGTATTCATGTCAGTGCATCAATCAAATTCAACATAAGTTGTTAAAAAATAATATTTACGCGTTCTGCAATTTTAAATATGGAATTAGACACCCGTCAAATTGACGGTTTCCGTAAATCTAATCTTAATAAACAATTGAATTTTTTCGTTGCTTTAATACTTTCGATCCTGCAAAAGTGTAATTTTTATCAATATCTAACAGGCATTTAAGTCCTCTCTACATTTTTTACCATAAAACGCTCCAATCTTTTAATCGTTTATAAATTATAACGTTTCGTCACTTACACTCAATTCTCCTTCGTGATTAATAGCAGATATTCATAACCATGGATCTACGAACCTGCAAACAGAAAGAAAATATTTCCGTTAGAATGAGATTAGACCGTGGCAATAAATCATTAAAACAAAAGAATAAAAATAGTTCTTTTATAAGTTTCAGCAAATATTAAAATTTATTCCGTTCCACCGTCGGTCGGGCAGTTCATAAATTTTCAATAGGAACAAAGTTCTAAACGTGACACGAAATAAGATAAAAGTGCAAAGTGAGAAAAAACAAAGCGGCGAGAAAGAAACGCCACCGAATTACCATAATTATTTTTTTCGAATATGCGTCGCGGAAACGTACGCGCGAACCTTCAATATTTCAGACGCGTTAAATCGGATTGCAAACGACGCAAGATTAAAGGATTACGAAACAAATAGCTTCGTCGCGGACGGGCACAAAAGACACGACGCATTATAACAACGGCCAGCTGGCGACGAACAGATAAAGGCAGGAAGTAAAACGCGAACAGCATTCGATCCATTTTTGCATTTTTTCATGGACAACGACGATCGTTTCTATAGTTGCTGAGCAATCGTTCGCTGCATAACAAAACGTTGTTCATTGTGTAGCACGGTTATTGAAATTAGAGGTGCTACTAACGATTACCGATAATTGGGTTAAGATACTAATACGGTTCAGCTAGAAACAACTGAAATAACATGTATAATACACGCTCGTGTCTTCGATCTTATCTCAGCTGGAACGTCGACAATTTAGGAATTAAAATTTTTATACGTTTCATTAGGTTGGTTAAAAAGTTCGATCTTTCGTGTAAAGAGAAATTCTTTTAAGATAGGAAGTATCTTTATTCAATAATGAATTTTCTATTTTAGGTGAGCCTATTTGTACAAGGTGTTCGGCCACCCCTGAGAAAAATTTTAATGGGAGATTTTAGAGGCCAAAATAAAACGAAAATCAAGAATATCAATTTATTGTCTGAGGCTTCATTAAAAAGTTATTGAAAAATTAAATTAAAAAGTTTCAAATCATACTAAAAAAATTATTTTCCGTTGCAGGGGTCAATTACAATCATGTTTGGTCAATAGACATACCCCTGAATTCCTACCCACTTTCGAGAAAAAAATTCGAATAGGTATAGAAATTTTCAGAGGAAATTAAAAAATTTCAAATCATACTAAAAAAATTATATTAAATTACAGAGGTCAATTACAAGAATTTTTGGTCATTACACATATTCCCGAATTCCTGCGCATTTTTGAGAAAAAAAATTCTTTACCGAAAATCTAATGTGAGGCCAGAGAATGCTTCTCTGAAATTTCATACGAATCTTTAAAATGTCATAACTCCTGAACGAATTTGACGATTTTAATGTTTCAAAATGCGAACGACGTGTATTTTAGTGAAAAATATGTAGAAGTTCCAAAAATATTTAAAAACTTGATCCTTAACCTCACAAAATGAGAAAAACCCCATAAAAATGGTCCAATTTTCAAACAACCATAACTCTTACAATAATGAATATATCTCAATAAAACTTTTTTCTGAATTAGAGATTATGGATACCTACAAAAAAGTATTAGACTACTTTTCTATAGGGCGTCAAATAAAATTACTAAAAATCGAAAACAAATATTTAAGAAAATCGACAGGAACCGTGCCTAAATAATTTGGCGAAAAAAAAAATTTCAAATCGTTCTAAAAAAATTATTCTCGGTTCCGGAGATCAATTACAATAATTTTTGGTGAACAGACATACCCATGAAATCGTAACCAGTTTTGAGAAAAAAATTCAATAAGTGGATAAATTTTTGGACAAAATTGAAACATTTCAAATCATCCTGAAAAAATTATATTAAGTTACAGCGGTCAATTACAATCATTTTTGGTCATTAGACATACCCCTAAAATCCTATCCACTTTTGAGAAAAAAATTCGAGTAAATGCGGAATTTGTCGACAAAATTAAAAAATGTCAAATCGTTCTGGAAAAATTATATTCGATTGCGGGGGTCAATTACAATAATTTTTGGTGAATATACCTACACCCGAAATCCTAACCAGTTTCTAGAAAAAAATTCATTACTAGTGGAAGTTTAAACGTTAATAACTTTTTAACGAAGCCTCCATCAACAAATTAGTATTCTCGATTTTCGCCTTATTTTGGCCTCTAGAATCTCCCTTTAAAATTTTTCCAAGGGTTGCCGAACACCCTTTATAGAAGACGATTTAAAATCAGATATTTCATTTAATCGTTTTCGATCTCTTGTTATGTCGTACATTATTATATCTCCTTAGCTAGATGTATCAACATCGAGAAAAGATGATTTAGAATAAGATATTTTGTTATTTCGCTAATTATTATGCTTCTTTAGCTAAATGTATTAATATGGAAAAAAGATATTTGTTTCAACATTGTTTTTTTTACAAACTATTTACATCTTTGGTTTAAAAAACTAATTAAGAGTCGTTTAATGGCCTCTTATCGAAGCTTTGTCCACTTATAAAATTGTAAAACAAATCCAATATTCAAATTATTTTCGTTACAATATACGATTAAATGTTAATAATCAAGATCCTTTCGATTGACCCAATATATTAAGAAGTGTACTACCAGTGCATTTCAATTTTCGTTACAATATACGATTAAATGTTAATCATCGTATAATCAAGAACCTTTCGATCTACCCAATATACTAATAAGTGTATCACCAATGCATTTCACGAAATCATTTTTCGATTGATCGAACAGGCAGTCGAATTAATCGTCGATGACGTGATATTTTGGCTTCGAAGGATAAATAGAACCGCTATAGCAATCAATGTTCAATCTCACTGGAGCCTTTGAAACGAACGGATGTCCCGATTTCAATTCTAACTCCCCCTCCAGCTACCAAAGAGCACCATTTCACTCTGACTCCTACGCTCTTTAAGTTTGTAATATACCAGCTCCTATCGATTTATGTTCTTTTTAATTGCTTAGTTCACCGCCAACTTCGTTTAACCGAGTTCCCAACTTTATATTTTTATTTTCCCTAACTCCTTGATCAGGTATTACACGGAACAAGAACGATGTATAATAAAACATCGTGTTTAATCGCGTGCTGCTTTCGTCTTTCCACCATTTTATGACTCTATCAACATCAAAAGATTTTTTTTCTTTTCTCATTAATCTTGTGTGATTCTTTAGGTAAGCCTGTTTAAACAGGGTCTGGGGAAAATTTTAATGGGAAATTCTAGAGGCCAAAATGAGACGAAAATCAAGAATACCAATTTGTTGATTGAAGCTTCGTTTAAAAGATATTAATGTTTAAAGTTCCGCCTGTAGAACGACAATCTGCGAACAGCGCTTGCGGAACTTTAAACGTTAATAACTTTTTAACGAAGCCTTCGTCAAAAAATTGGTATTCTTGATTTTCGTCTTATTTTGGCCTCTAGAATCTCCCATTAAAATTTTTCCCAGATATTTTGTTATTTTGTTAATTATTATGCTTCTTCAGCTAAATGTATTAATATCGAAAAAAGATATTTCAAATTGTCAAACTAATATTCCGAACAATACATGAATTTTATTTTAGGGGATTCTATCGCACTTTTATAATAAAGATCTACATTACAATTTGAGCAATTAGTCCTGTCGAGAATTTTCAGTATTTCTGATAAATAAATTTCTATCGAATCAAGTTTCGATAACTCGTTGAATCGCGTCTATTTGTTCAAGGGAGGGGCATTTTGTTATGCTCTGTGATTTTTATTGATACAGACGGTTCACGCGGAAATAATTCACTTTAAAAATAAGCGAAGCACATCGTGCAAGAAATCGCGTTTATGAGAGTCCCCGCGAAGCATCGATCCGCCGTACGATGACTTCGTATGAACCCGCGGTTATCAGCAGAACGTCCAACTCAACGGAATTGCAGTTTATTATTTTCATCGTGTGAATGGCGACAGGTGAAATCGATCGTAACTTGCGTTACGCCAGCGTCGCCTTCGTGAAATAAATACGTTCATTTCCAGACAGAAACTTTCGTTAACGACTATACCCAACGAACTTTCATTTGTTTACTCCATTTTGTACATATTGTCACCAACGATAGTTAAGCATATTGATTCGGTTTCGCAATTTTTAAGTCTTTTATATTTTTGTAAATCAAATTTTAAAGTATATAATATTCTTCTAAACGATAAATATTGACGACCAATATAGGTATATTTATTTAGTTATTTAATTTTTAAGTATTTTATATTTTTGTCAATTTCGACGAAATCTTTACATTATTCTAAAGTATCTAATATTTATTATTTCTTTTTGTTGACTGTGTTTTAAATAATGTGCAGAAAAATTAAATTTATGCATTTGAGCAGGAATGTTTGAAATTTTTTCGAAACGATAAATATTGACGATCAATATAGGTATATTTATTTAGTTATTTAATTTTTATTTTATATTTTTGTCAATTTCGACGAAATCGTTACATTATTCTAAAATATCTAATATTTACTATTTTTTTTTTGTTGACTGTGTTATAAATAATGTGCAGAAAAATAACCTTTATGCATTTAAGCATGATTGGAATTTTGTTGAAATAACAGATATTGACGAAATTTTTTTCACTCGAATATAACGAGCAATATACATACACCGCGCGTTAGCTCAGAGAAATTTCAGTTCGTTGTGACGAGAATGATAAATGAACCCCAGTTCTTCCTAAAGTGTGCTACACGAATTTCCGTGATAAAACGACATCCTTTTACTCCTGAAGTCGTTTCGTAGTAAATTTTTTCGTTCCACTCGAGCCGACTGGTCGAGAAGCAACGACCCTGAATTCTGAAATATGAAATTTACGCGACGCATTGAATCATTTTATAGAATCAATGCCAAGGGCAACTGTTTTAAGATACCTTTTGGTAAAAACCTCGTTTTAACGCGCCACAAAATTAAATTACCAATTTATAGACACGAGTATATCGATAATAATTGATACCGTAAATTATACGTCAAATAAAATATAATTTGTATAGCAAATTTTTTCTGTTTTAAAAAAATTGTTATTTTCTGTGTAATTATAGTTAATTGTCACATTTAACATTTTAATTTTTTAAACTAATTCTTTTATCAATCTTTCATATTTTAAAATTTCATATTTTAGAAGTAACTTTATTTTAACTTATAAATAAACATTACAGTTTTAATAGCAAGAATATCTCAGTGATGCAATCTATGAATAAATCAGTGCACGAAGGCGTTAACATACAAGTAAACAAACCATAAGTTATTGTTAATAGTAACAAACAGATACACAAGTAGAATGAACGATCAACAAATACACTTCGATATTCTGCATCATGGTTGAATCTAACAGCTGACGAAGAAAATTATTTTCTAAAAATAATTATTTATATTTGTTATATTCGAAACTTATTTTGAAATTAATGGCTTAATTATACAATAGATACGACAACTTTCATGCCAATATAATAATCTATACATGTGATTTTTCTTTTAATTATGCCATATAACTCAACGTAAATTGCCAGCAAATAATATTTACGAGTTCCGCGACTTCAAATATGAAATCATAAATTGTCGAGTTCCGCAAACTTAGAGGCGAAGTACTCGGATAAAGTGATTTATGCGGCAACGTTATTTTTGTGCCATCGATTCCAATAAATCGTTTCCTCCAGACTGATAATCATGCATATTTTAAAGCGTTCCGCCTTGGAAGGGTTAAGAGGAATGCATCGATTCCACCGAACGCAACGCGTCAAAAAGAGAAAAAAAAAGATAGCACACGGCTGTACCGTTACCGAGATCCCATATCCCCGGGTCAAAGATCAGACACAGTGTAGCAAGAAAGCAAGAAGCTGAAGAGGAAAAATTGCCTCGAGATAAAAGTGACTGTAACGAGAACCATGACACACGACGGGGGAACGCGTTCGACGCATAAATGCGTAAGTGAGCCACAGCAAACGTTTGTACATATACCTAAACGTGTGAGTATGCACGTGTTTATAGCGATGCATGGTCACATGGAGCCAGGAAGAAAGAATGCTCGTCTCTTCCGTCGTCTATGACTCACAGTTCGAGTATCTGGTGCGTTTAATGTCGACGAAAAGGAAAGCAAATGGCGGGGTAAACGCGCGAACCCAGCTTTTCCACCCTCCAAAAGGTACTCATTTCCACAAAGATTAACATCACCAAAAATTTCGCCACCACTTATCGACGAAAGTTAAGAAACAAAATAATAGTTCACGAATTTCTGTATATTCTTCGTTGCTCGAGATACAGCGACACGCTGAAAATAGATCAATACCATATTCTGCATTGTTTTCTTTTTAATTTGTTTGGTTTATTCTAAACAACTCATTATTATTTCGACACATTTATCTCTATTTTAACAATGAACGTGCATAGGTATTTCTACATGTGTTCCCTTCACAACCCCATTGCTTACTACTGAGCACTCTACTATGGGATCCCATCTTATATTTCGGTTCCAACGCTACCAACTACAATCAGTAAAAATAACTACACAGGAATGACCATGAAAAAGAATAGACTTGCATTACAAATGTTCTATTAAACCCTTGACTCACGATTTAATTCGAAATAATTTTTCAAACGTATACTAGTTAATTCTGTTTAAATTTGTTGGTACAAGGAATTGTTCGGATTGTGTTTGGTTTATTCTAAACAACTCATTATTATTTCAACACATTTATCTCTATTTTAACAATGAAGGTACATAGGTGTTTCTACACGTGTTCCCTCACGACGCCATTGCATACTACCGAGCACTCTATCATGGGATTCCCCCTCATATTCCCCGTTCCAACGCTACCAACTACAACCAGTCAAAATAACTACACAATATTTTATGTACTTTACTTAATGATGCTACGTAAAAAATAATTTATAGTTTCCTATAGAAATGAATGAAAATTTCTTGGTTTTTCAATACCGTCTTCCTCGTTAAGTGTCAGGTAAATCCCCCAATGCACGTTTTAAGCGTTTTTAGATCTGAGTTAGGTTTTCTTTTTAATTTGCAAACAATGCATATAAATATTGTATATACTTTACTTAACAATGCTATGTAAAAAATAATTTATTGATTTCCTATAAAAATGAATGAAAATTAATTTCTTGGTTTTTCAATACCATCGTCCTCGTTAAGTGCCAGGTAAATCCCCCAATGCACATTTCAAGCGTTTTTGGGAAAGATAGAAAAAGGTTCTTCCCCAAAGAAAAATAGAAAAATATTTGACCAGTTAAAACTAAACTGATTCAATTCAGTAATTCGATAAAAATATTTATTTTCAAAAAGAAAACAAAACTAGAAAAAATTTTCAATTCAATGCTTCGATAAACACAATTCTTTCTTATTTAACGTGGTTAGGTTTTCTTTTTAATTTGCAAACAATGCATATAAATATTCTATATACTTTACTTAACAATGCTATGTAAAAAATAATTTATAGTTTCCTATAAAAATGAATGAAAATTAATTTCTTGATTTTTCAATACCATGGTCCTCGTTAAGTGTCAGGTAAATTCCCCAATGCACGTTTCAAGCGTTTTTAGGAAAGATAGAAAAAGGTTCTTCCCCAAAGAAAAATAGAAAAATATTTGACCAGTTAAAACTAAACTGATTCAATTCAGTAATTCGATAAAAATATTTATTTTCAAGAAGAAAACAAAACTACAAAAAATTTTCAATTCAATGCTTCCATAAGCCTAATTCTTTCTTATTTAACGTGGTTAGGTCTGGGTTAGGTTTTAATAGAAAACGTTCTTCCCCAAAGAGAAATAGAAAAATATTTTACCAGTCAAAACTAAACTGATTCAATTCAGTCATTCGATAAAAATATTGATTTTCAAAAAGAAAACAAAACTACAAAACATTTTCAATTCAATACGTCAACAAGCATAATTCTTTCTTATTTAACGTAGTTTTAAAATTCGCAATCATTAGTATAATTCACGCAACACTAACAGGTTTCAATATACATATAGTAACCAAATTTTGACTGAGTCGATGTGAGCTCTTGCTTTAAAATTCTAGGATAAAAACTATCTAAAAACTATTAAAAACTAAGTTGTAAACAATATGCGCGAGAGGTAAGCGAGTAAAGTATGTAAGATGCATATTAACGATGTCTGGAGCAACGTGTGAAACGTGTAAATTAAATTGTCGAGGGAGAAGAAAGGAGGAATGCGAGGCACGTGAGTAATTCATGTGACACCGTTTCATATCTTTTCAACGAGCAGTAAAATTCATTCCTTGAGGTCGTTTCTCACGGCGCGGAAAAGCGAGAAAGTGAACAGGGAAATGTATTGTTATTATGCAAATCTGTTCGAAGGAATAATTCCCAACGGCTACTCAACTTCAAAATCTTGCACGAAAATACATTTATTATTTGCCTGTTTGCCTTAAATTCTTGTCAATTGATACAACAGAAATATCATTACAATAAGAAAAGTGTCATTGGAAAGAAAGAGCCAATTTTAAAATAAATAATGCTGTTATTTCTTCCCTTAACAACAAAGATATTAAAATGAGTCGAGCATCCTACATATTTCGAGGTATTTTAATTAAATTAAATATTACGAATTAAAATACAGAAAGCATAATTACATTGTTAACTGCACCAAAATATTAGTTTTCAATTATTAAAATGGAAATCATTCTAATGATTGATTTCACAATTTACTGACGTAAACGTTTCCGTTCAACTTTCGAAAACCCATCAAATGCATGATGAAATTAATCCAATAATATCGAACAACTCCCTTATTGTCAGTTTCTGATTGATGATTCAATCCTTACGCGTTCCTTTCACGTCGAAGCAAATGCATAGTAGCATAACAGAAATTTAATGTACTAAATTGATTGAGATTACATATGCAATATGATATTAGTGTGAAGATGTACTAGGGCAATAAAGAGACAACTTATTCGATCATCGTCCAATAATATCAATTGGTTACATTGAAGAGTAAAGCAAGCGTTCGATTGAACTTAATAAAACGAAAATATATAAACAAACATTGTTATACAATGATACCACTATCTGCATATTTAATTAATGTTACAACTACCGTTGATTCATGGAATAGTTGCAGTACTAGATAAATCTCTTATCTAATGGTCTTACAGAGTTTACTCGTCGTCCTTAAGCTATCATACACAGCGATAAGAAACTTGAGGAACACCTCGAATAAAGGTTCTAATACGAAATAAATAGGAGAAGATTCTAATATTACGAAATCAAAATATTTTACAAAGTAGTCGTGCATTTTAATAAAAAATGTACGATTTTAGTCGTGTAAATCGAGCAAGATTTTAGATGCAACGTAAGCCAGCTATGGACCACGAATAATAATCTTCTGCGCATCTACCTTGCGCATCTACTTTGCGCATCTACTTTGCGCAGCTACCTTGCGCTCGAACGATGATCGTTTCTCCGCGACAACTTCAACGATCGATTTCTCAGTAAAAGAATGTTTTCGAAATTGTTCTCGATTGAGCTTAGATGTTGGAAAGTAAGATCGTCGTTCTTGACTGTCGTTTCATTTTAGCGCAGAGAATCATCGTCTAAAAGGATTACCAATCAGTGATCGAGTTAATGAAAACAAGATTGTCGTTACGGAAACGCGGAACGAAATTTGCAAAGCTTATCGAAAGCAGAGCGTAAAGCACGAAGCCGGGTGCTCGATAATGCCGCTATTCTGAAACCACAAAAGGTCAACGCGCGAATAATGTTACGTCATATCAGAAGTAGAGTGCACGTAAGGTAAATATACCTGGTGCTGTGTCACCGTTACCTTCGTGCTACGTCGACGGTGTTCCATTCTTCGCGACGATTTTCATTGTTCCCCTATCAAACGGGTTCCAATCTCGCGTAACAAGACGACATAGGCACCGGGGGGGGGGAGTGGGCTGAACATAATTAAGATCATTCTCGAGATGAAAGCCCGTAAGGAGGGGGGGGCCAGAAAGGTCAAGTGCTGAACAGCCCATCGACTTTCGACATCAGTTCCTACGGTGACTGTAATTTGCATTGAATATTTCACCTTGTACTTGCCTCCAGCCTACTCGTACTACCCACCATGTTCGTTTCAGTGTACTTGCATTGTTATCGCGTTTCACGCGCTTACCATTGGTTACCAGTTATGGCCGGAAATGGAACATTACACGGAATTTAGAGGTCTCAGAATACGATAATTTTTTCTTTTTTTTTAAATTCTGCTGAAAGTTATTCTCTTCTAATGCACAATATAAAAAATTGTACAGGATTTGTGCATGATATTTCTTTTAAAAAGGGGATTTAACAGCTGTGAAGAGCCACTTATTAATTTAGAAATTAATTAAAAAATAACGAAGATAATTTTTGTTCAACGGTGAAATGAAACTCGTGCAATAGAGGGATAAATATTTTGTTCGACAGAATTTCTATTTTCGTGGTATTTTTGTAAGAGAAATGTGGAGATCGATGTTTCAATAAAGTTTATTACGTTAAACGTTCTATTAATAAAAACAATTGTTTTCGTTCCGTGTGCTTGATATTTATACGTATAAAGTTTGAAAATAGAACTACTTGGAGTTTAGCAAGCATCGAGTCTCTTGAAAGTAATGGTTGAACTTTATCGAATGAACATATATCATGGAACAGTTCGTACGAAAGCCACGATTGAACAGCTCGAATCGATTATAATAAATATTCTGTGCTTTGCAGATGCATTAAGTGTAACAGCAAATGCATCTACAAATTATGTATCTGATATATTTAGATTTCGATTTCGCTCAAAAGTATACACTGCTGTTATTTACCCAGATACTCGCATAAAATTCAAACATATTTATTCAAGTGTTCTAGTACAAATATTAGATAGATTAAAACTAACGACACATCCATTAATACTGACGTAAATTGGTATCCAAATATCACGTTATGATATAAAACGGATATCGAAGTTGTTAGTTCAGTAAACTTTGTTGACATTTCTCGTAGCATCGATATAGTATGAACAGCAGGTATCGTTAGAAATGTTCGTGTTTATTCTGATGAAATATGTATCGAACGTAGTAATTAAAACAGAATTGATAAGCGTCGATGCACTGATACGATTAGCTTATTTTCTATTTAAAATCGCAAAAACAATATTCTAAATAATTTTTTAGAACTAATTCCTCAAATTGTCTGGTGATTAGAACTAGCCACATAAAGAGTAACGAAAATAAAAATTTTCAAATATACTCACATGAACATTTGTTAACGTTGACATTCCTTTACATAATGGCAGTCGATAAGATAGTAAAAAAAAAACTGCGATCGCCTTGTAAATAATAATAAATAACAAAAAACAGCGAATTCTCGACAAGATTACTTAGGCATTCTGAATTTCTAACTAGTTTTTGTATTTTTTTGCAAATTTCTCGGTTTATTCGGAATAGAAGGATTTCCAAAATCGACTACAGAAAGAAGTTGCTGAATTATGCATTCGTCTCGACAACACGTATCTTGGTTCCTCGATTTGCATCGAAAACCCACGTACCAAGAGGATCAAGCAAATGTCCCCGGTCTTCGATATAGTGCACGATGTTTGTCAAGATGAATCGATTTTCATTGTTTGCTATCGTTTCGTCTTGCGAGTCGACCGAACGAATATCTTCCCGATTATCGATTTCCCCCTTATCGCTTATTGCGTTCCCACGTATTCGAAGACAGGGAATTCCCACGAATTCTCCATCGGCTGTATGCACACGATATCCCGCCTACTCGCTATTTCATATTAGACGGGAATTCCATGGCACTGCAGCGCTACGCAATTATTCCCTAGGACGCAGGTACGAAACATTCCCATCGGGCACGATTTAATTTTATTCGGATCCCTGTTTTCCTTCAGCGCTTATTAACTGCCTCAACGATGGAAAAATCCAACAAATAATCCAACATACAGTGTTCGGCCACACCTGGGAAAAATTGTAATAGGAGATTCTAGAAACCAAAATAAGACGAAAATCAAGAATACTAATTCGTTGATGGAGGCTTCGTTAAAAAGTTATTAACGTTTAAAATTTCGCTCGTATTGAATTTTTTTCTCGAAAGTGGATAGGATTTTGGGGGTAGGTCTATCCACCAAAAATTATTGTAACTGAGCCCCGCAGCTGAAAATAATTTTTCCAGAACGATTTGAAATTTTTTAATTCTGTCGAAAAATTTCATACATTCCCGAATTTTTTTCTCGAAAGTGGGTAGGATTTCGAGGGTATGCCTAATGACGAAAAATGATTGTAATTGACCATCACAGTCGAAAATAATTTTTCCAGAACGATTTGAAATTTTTTAATTTTGTCGATAAATTTTATACCTTTTCGAATTTTTTTCTCGAAAGTGAGTGGGATTTCGAGGGTATGTCTAATGGCCAAAAATGATTGCAATTGACCCCCACAAACGAAAATAATTTTTTTAAAACGATTTGAAATTTTTTAATTTTGTCGACAAATTTCATACCTTCTCGAATTTTTTTCTCGAAAGTGGGTAGGATTCCGAGGGTATGTCTAATGACGAAAAATGATTGTAATTGACCATCGCAGTCGAAAATAATTTTTCCAGAACGATTTGAAATTTTTTAATTTTGTCGATAAATTTCATACATTCTCGAATTTTTTTCTCAAAAGTGCGTAAGATTTCGAGGGTATGTTTAATGACCAAAAATGCTTGTAATGGACCCCCGCAATCGAAAATAATTTTTCCAGAACGTTTTGAAATTTTTGAATTTAATTGTTAATAACTTTTTAACGAAGTCTCAATCAACAAATTGATATTCTTGATTTTCGTCTTATTTTGACGACTAGAATCTCCCATTAAAATTTTTCTCAGGAATGGCCGAACACTCTGTATATTATATTATTTTTCAGCGAATAATCTGAAATTGTCTTTGTTATTCATGCCTGAGAATTGTTCCAAAGCGTCCATTAAGCATTGGACAGCTAAATTTTGATAGTCCTCGACTTATCATTCGATCGTAAAGACTATAGTTCGCGGACTCGCGGCCGAAGCAGCTGCAGGTTATTATGCAAACGAGTCTGATACGTCTACCGCTCACCTATCTCTATCGTAATATGCCTAATCTGGCACTGCCGGTGGATGTGTGCAAAAAGGCATTGAAAGGCTTCGCACGCAGAAGCTGTTGTATTCTTTTCGAACTAGTATATCAGTGTTTCTCAATCTATGATTCACAGTCGTATTGGTGGGGGTGGATCCTTGAACTTTTAGAAGAAAAAAATAAGTAATGTCAGATCTATCAAAACGTTTTGGCCTTTTACGTAACTATTTCATTACCAATTAAAAGTAATTATAAACAGTATATAAATTTATTATTCTATTTTACATACGTAAGAATTTTATTTAATTCTCTAACATTTATAATTTGTGATATTTATTCGTTGCGTAATATTGTATTCTACAATTGAAATTTTTATTTCTATTTAACAAGTAACGGATAAACGATTCTTTAACTTTTATCTTTCATTCGTTTTTCAACATTTCTATTATTTCTTCTCAGCCTCGCATTATGTATTGTGTGTCTGTGAAAAGTCGACTAGTGGGAGGGAACAGAGAACAGGGGAGTACTTCGTTTGCTCCACCCATCCCCACTTTCGTTGTTTCAGCCAATAGCGCTAAACCCTAAACTAGAGTGGGGAACCAATCAGACTAGCATTCCTTTCGCTAGTCAATTTCTCGCAGAAACACAGTATGCTACACCAGTGTGAAATAACAATTTGTATACTTTTCATTGTATCTCCACGAAGATGTTACCAAAAAACTAGATTTTTTCAATTAAAATCAGTTCAGACATACGTACGTGCAAACTTCAAAAAAGTATTTTAAAACAGGTCGAATGAATTTATGTACAAACTCATTTTCATCGTGAGAGATATAATAAAAAATATACAAATTTGTAGATTTATTTAATTTATCGTATGTTCAAATGATTAGACATTATCTAAATATAAATAGCAGCGGTTTTAACACGAATTTCGAAGAACTGTTATTCGTCGAAGGTTCTACGATTTCACACGCGTAATAGCCTATTAACCTCACCCTACAAAACCAGTCAGCCATCTCAAGCGTCTTAAATTTTTGAACGTTGCCTTGCTTAAAAAAAGCACGCTGGACTTGTGTACAAAGACCCTGCTAACGGGAAATTAAACAACCTGTGAACCGTGACCAATCGATGGTATTTCTAATAATAAGGGAAGGTCTTGGTTCTTTGAAGGACGCTTTTACTCTTTTGAGGTGTAACGTATACTAACGGCATTGAAACACGGAATTGTAGGCGCAGCATTTTCTTCTATGAGAGGATAAATGAGTACAGGAATTTCCAATAAAAATCATTTTTTTTAGAATCGATCGAGTAAATATAAAAATCTGCGTTTGAAGTACGAGTTTTCTCTAGTTTTTAATGGTTACAATATTTCATTTCTGGAACACATAATGAATCGTTATAATTTAATGAAATTGAGTGTGGAAGTGAATAATTTAGGAGAAAGCTCATTGTCAGTAGTAGTCAGGGTCCAAAATAATAAAATACAGGGTGTTCCCCTGGGAAAAATTTTAATGGGAGATTCTAGAAGTCAAAATAAGACGAAAATCAAGAATACTAATTTGTTGATGGAGGCTTTGTTAAAAAGTTATTAACGTTTAAAGTTCTGCCCATACTGAATTTTTTTCTCGAAAATGCGCAGGATTTCGAGGGTATGTCTAATGACCAAAAATGATTGTAATTGATCCCTGCTACCGAAAATAATTTTTCCAGAATGATTTGAAATTTTTTAATTCTGTCGAAAAATTTCATACCTTCTCGAATTTTTTTCTCGAAAGTACGTAGGATTTCGAGGGTATGTCTAATGACCAAAAATGATTGCAATTGACCCCCGCAATCGAAAATAATTTTTCCAGAACAATTTGAAATTTTTTAATTCAGTCGAAAAATTTCAAACCTTCTCGAATTTTTTTCTCAAAAGTGCGTAGGATTTCGAGAGTATGTCTAATGACCAAAAATGATTGCAATTGACACCCGCAATCGAAAATAATTTTTCCAGAACAATTTGAAATTTTTTAATTCTGTCGAAAAATTTCATACCTTCTTGAATTTTTTTTTAGAAAGTGCGTAGGATTTCGAGGGTATGTCTAATGACCAAAAATGATTGCAATTGACCCCCACAATCGAAAATAATTTTTCCAGAACGATTTGAAATTTTTTTATTCTGTCGAAAAATGTCATACCTTCTCGAATTTTTTTCTCGAAAGTGGATAGGATTTCGAAGGTATGTGTATTCATAAAAAATGATTGTAATTGACCCCCGCAACCGGAAATAATTTTTCCAGAACGATTTGAAATTTTTGAATTTAATTGTTAATAACTTTTTAACGAAACCTCCATTAACAAATTGATATTCTTGATTTATGTGTTATTTTGGCCTCTAGAATTCCCCATTAAAATTTTTCCCAGAGGTGGCCAAACACCCTGTATAATGAAATGTTTTCGATTGGACTAGCAAACGATATGGTGATCCCATTTAAAAATAATATATTTTTAATTAGAATTATGCAACTATCAATCGATTCGAAATTGTTGAAAGAATCAATTCCTAATTGCAGTATCCAGATTCAAATTAAAAGGTTTCTTCAAAGACACTTTATTCCATGTACGGTTACTGTTTGTATTAATTTAACAAATTTAAACATTTTTCTCTGTTTTTTTCTTTCAATAGTACCCCACAGAGTTTGTTTCATTGTACTAAATTAAAACTGAAGTTAATGAACCTCGATAATCCTCATTTTCTCTTTTAAAATTAGAAATTTATAATTCGATAAAAGTGGCACGAAAAATAACGTTAAATTAAAAATGTAACACGATCGATTAACACGTAGTGTTGATATCAATCGATTCTGGTCTGTTTCTCGCGATTCACACTGCGTTGCGTGGAAAAAAACAAAAAGAAAATAATAGAAATTTCTAGCTGTAAGGCCGTGCAAGCGTTTTTCGCTCAGTCAGTTTTTCCATTGCTATTTCAACGCGTGCAGCCGATAATTCAACGCGCTATAATGCAACGAGCTGCGAACAACGTTCGAAACAGTTTACTCTTCGCGGACCGCGAGAAGTCTTTTTCTCTTTTCGTCAGGAATTCACTTGCTCGAATAAAACGAGCAAACGAGACGAATGCCATCCAATTGAAGCACTATTGTATAATTAGTATCGCCGTTGTCGCGCGACGATCGTCACCTTCGCCGTCCAAACGAGCCACGCGATGTTAATTTGCGAGTCCGCGAAATCCCGGTTAACTGGACGATCGAACGAAACCGGAAGTCGTAACTCTCGGCAGCTTGGACCTGGGTGTTACGTCGTCGATGTTGTTGTTATTTCGTCGGTGATACGCCATTTTAATTTTGGCAATCGAAATTTATTCGCGTGTTGGCTCTACGGTGGTTTCTAATTTTATTATTCTCGAAACGCGGCTCTGGGTGCAACGAAGTTGTTTACGAAACGCGTGGGACGAATTGGAAATTGTTATATCAGATTTGAAGAACGCGAATCACAACGTTTAATTGTGTGAATTTTCGACTGTGTTGTTATATCTGTTAGTACCATCTTTCAAATTTTTTCTTGAACATAATATAGTAAAATGCACGAAAGTTTTTAGAAAGTTTATGAAATTCAATACAGTGGATATGTGGCCCAAAATGGGTCCAAAAGTAATCCTACTTGATATATTTGATATAAAATTTGTTATTTGAGTATTTTGAAATATATGCCCACTAATTTGGTACTTTTAACTCTTGATTGGCGATCAGTCCCACCAAAACTCCCTAGATATTGATTTTTGTTTAATATTTTGAGTAAACGAATGTATTGGCCAAAGAGTACTGTTTTTAAGGTATATTTATTAGTAATAACTTGTCTTATTTTGTTTTGTTGCATTAAAAAAAGCAACTATAAACTGTACAACGAATGTTTGAAATAAATAAATCTTCTTTCGATCGAATTTAATATTATCTTTCGAGCATTATCTAATTTGGGATGAAGATTATAATTGAGTTTGAATTTAGACCTTTCATTACTACGAATTTTCGTCGGAATAAAGTAAAAATAGTAAGTTATAGAGAAATGACAAACATAGATTTTAAGTTTCATATTAATAATAGTCGTTAAAGACGATCAATGTATTAATATAAATAGATGTTAAAATTATCCATAATTTTTTACATCACAAAATGAGGTCAATTACAAGTATTTTTGGTAAATATACATACCCCGAAATCCTATCCACTTTCGAGAAAAAAATTCGAGTAGCTACTGCAATTTTTATACGAAATTAAAAAATTTCAAATCCTTCTAAAAAAATTATTTTCCGTTGCAGGGGTCAATTACAATTATGTTTGGTCAATAGACATACCCCTGAATTCCTATCCACTTTCGCGAAAAAAATTCGAGTAGGTATTGAAATTTTTCGGCGAAATTAAAAAATTTAAAATCCTTCTAAAAAAATTATTTTCCGTTGCAGGGGTCAATTACAATCATGTTTGGTCAATAGACATACCCCTGAATTCCTATCCACTTTCGCAAAAAAAATTCGAGTAGGTATTGAAATTTTTCGGCGAAATTAAAAAATTTCAAATCATACTAAAAAAATTATATTAAATTACAGGGGTCAATTACAAGCATTTATGGTCAATAGACATATCCCTGAAATCCGACCCACTTTCGAGAAAAAGTTCGAGTAGCTACTGAAATTTTTTGACGAAATTTAAAATTTCAAATCCTTCTAAAAAAAATTATTTTCCATTGCAGGGATCAATTACAATCATATTTGGTCAATAGACATATCCCCGAAATCCTACTCAGTTTCGAGAAAAAAATTCCTTACCGAAAATATATTTTCAGGCCAAAAATGGCTGCCCAAAATTTCATGCGAATCTTTGAAACGTCATAACTCCTGAACGGATTGGACGATTTTAATGTTCCAAAATGCAAACAATGCGTATTTTAATAGAGAATATGTAGAAATTCCAGAAATATTCGAAAAGTTGCTCCTTAACCACGTAAAAATGGTCCAATTTTCGAAAACTATTGCGATTAGAAAATAATGAGAGAGAAAAAAGTTTTATAGTCTTTTATGATCAATAGAATATGCTATATTGATTTTGCAAATTTACATTATTTTGCGAAAAATAAAGATGACCTTCAATTTTTTAAATGGAACGCCATATATTTTTTCATGTCGTATGAAAGTATGCGTCATAAAGAATTCTATTACATATGACGACCTTCGAGATAATAGAAGATAAAATAACGTAAATTTGCAAAATCGATACACACTGCCCTATTGATCGTAACAAACTATAAAACTTTTTCCTCTTCCATTTTTTTTTAAACACAATAGTTTTCAAAAAAATCGCTGCTCAATGCTCAAAATGTACAAATTATTTATTATGCATTTGTCTATCAAAGAAACTCCAATTATTCAGATCGAAAATATTACATTATTAAAACTCAAAACTATCTAAAGAGTAGTTCAACCCTCTTTGCGAATTCCTTTCAAACGATTCTACAAATCGTCTATGAATATTCTAACAAAATTACTGAAAGTAATAATTTAATATGTTTCTTTTTTTTATACCTGTGGTAACAATTAAAATATTTAAAAAACGTGAAACGTCAATTTGTTTAAACGTATAGTACGTATTATTAAAAAATTTTTATTTAAAGAATGGTGGACGACTTTTAGCGTAAACCACTGTATGCACGCAGATGCGAAAATACAGATAACATTTTAGTTCACAATTCTGAATATTTTGCTACATGGCTACGGTGGGAATGAAAGAGTTAATCCTGACCTCGTTTACGATCGACTGGAATTCTCATTTTCGAGAGATATTTGGTTATCGATGAATCTTCCTCGAAAAAGAGATTTCCACGTTCGTAGGCACCTTCCGCATTGCACCAGATCGGTTACGTCACTGTTTCACCCCTGCCAACCACGGTTTTCCTCGCTGTCGAGCTTCCAGGCCTGCAGCACCGGCAACAGTTGCGTCGTACATTGAGGAAACACTAAATTATACGAAGTGGAACTTTTCAGTCCACTTAAATGCAGAACGTTTGCGCCAAAATTAATACGACCGAATGAAAACCTCTTTACAATGGAACGTAATCACGTCAAATAAATACACAACACAGCTGAGGGCAACGAAAATATTTCCTTCGTTGTTAAATAACAAATTATGAAGGCTTCACAATGATTAATATTCATGTAATTCTTGTTTCAAAATACTTTCAAACTTTATAAAAATTTATAAAAATATTTTTCCTATTAAAAATACTTTCAAACTTTATGAAAATTTATAAAAATATTTTTCTATTAAAAATACTTTCAAACTTTATAAAAATTTATAAAAATATTTTTGTTATCAAAACTACTTTCAAACTTTCTTGAAAGAAGAATTACATCAATAATAAAAATATTTTTCCTGTTAAAATAAAATGAAATAAATGAATATTTTTCCCATTAAAAATACTTTCAAACATTCTTGAAAGAAGAATTACATCACTGCTTTAATTAATTACATCAATAATAAAAATATTTTTCCTGTTGAAATAAAATAAAACAAACAAATATTTTTCCTATTAAAAATGCTTTCAAACATTCTCGAAAGAAGAATTACATTAATACTGATCAATGTGAAGCCTTCTCGTTTAAAATTCCAGTGTTTAGAAATTAATATGAAAAAAAAGAATGAGGCACACGTATACATTCATGATCCAAGAAAGAATACAATATTCATAATGCAATTATTTTGTGCATTTACAAAGTTAATAACTATTTCTTGTGACGATTCATTTCAATCCATGAATGTTTTTACAAATATTTTCTATACCCAAAGCTTTAAGAAAATGTTTAAAAAATCAATTGTTTCTAATTTCTAGATCAGATTCCTTATAGTTCGAATCATTTTTTTAAGGTACTTTTAATTGTTTCAAAGGACGTAGAACCTTATCAAATATTTATTTGATATATTACAAGTGAAAATAAAGGAAACAAATTACAAGCAATTTATTTCGTAAACAAAATTATTTCATTTTAACAATTTTAAACAACTGAACACGAATAGTTATAATCGCAAAAAATCACTAAACTTCAGAATTGCCAAACAGTTTAGTCTTCGAACAAAATTCCCCAAAAACGATCTTATTTTTCAATCTTGTTTCATCAGACTGACGCAACTTAAACAACGATTTGCAGGATACAAAGCAAAAGCAAGCATTGGCTTAGTTGTAAAGCAGATAATAATCGTAAAATGCACGACATTGCGTGCAACGAACAAAGATTTATTTCGTGCCGATTCGGTTTCGCTAACAGCATTCCTTTTGTTTGCAATTTCCAACGAGCCAACTGTTTTCACAACAAAATGCTACTCGACGCAATTAAACGACCAATTACTGTAATATCTCTATCTGTGTATCTTAGTATTTATGAACTTCGACTCGCCATTTTCGGTTCGAATACAATATTTGAAACTCGAAAATTCGTAAAATTACGAAACTTTGAGAATAATTTAATTTAATTTAATTTATCTTTAAACAATGGAAAAAAAAATTGAATCAATCTGCTGTTTCGATAGGGTAAATATTACAGGTAGCAAACAAATATTTTTCGATATTTCAAGGATTACACATTTTTATATCAAGACAAGTACAGTGATGTATTGCAACATGAATTTTTCAAATGACCTTCATTATATTTTCTGTACAAAAGGTCATCTGAAAGTCATATTATCATAGTTCGCCTAGATAACTCATTTAAAATGTTTAAAAATAAAAAAATACGTCTGATTCGATATGGGACATTATGTGTTGACGTTTTTCTCGTTTCAAACGGAAACCACCAAGCACGTTTTAAAATCATTAATTTTTTTTTATGGAACTACGTGTGCCTTTATTTACATTCTAATGAGACGAATATAATGACCTATAAATCATACAAGGTCGCTAAAGGACAGTTACGAAACTGCATTCCGTTTCAAGAGACAGTTCAGGGATTTGCATGTTTACGCTCCAAGTTATAATTTAAGTGTTCGAAATGGCGACCTCGAGCGGCGATAATGCTCGAAAACGGTTTGATATGGATTTTCTGTGCTTTCGTGTGATGCATCGCGAAAGTTTAAATGAATTTTCGAAGAACATGTCCTGGCGCATTCGCAGTTGAAAGGAACAAACATAGGGCTTTAATCGCGTTTTTTTCCAAAACCATGTATCATAGGAGTGTCAAGATAGAACCCTGGGAATTACTGTTTTGATCGATTTGAAATCTCGTATGCACATGAAATATATATCTATTTATAGCCTCTGCTAGACTTAAGTGTAAATCTTTGATCCTAGTTGTAAGTGTGGTTATATATCCGAGGACTTGGACCATGTTTTGTGGCAGTGTCGTCTTTATGACTCGCAAAGAATTAAATTAGTTAATAAGTTGCGTAAAATTAAGTTTTTTCTACCATTAAAAGCGGACATTTTCTTTGCTAAACCTAATGTTAAAGCCTGTGAATATATTTTTCAGTTTTTATGCGACTGCAATCTTCAAATCTAGAGACTACCAATTCTTTCATTGTACAATAACTGTAAGACTACTGTAACAACAAAATTGTTAAAGCCGAAATAAACCTATAATAGGTTTCAGTGG
This sequence comes from Colletes gigas, assembly GCF_013123115.1. Classification (NCBI taxonomy): domain Eukaryota; kingdom Metazoa; phylum Arthropoda; class Insecta; order Hymenoptera; family Colletidae; genus Colletes; species Colletes gigas. The sequence goes on from NW_025106648.1 coordinate 1,977,213, forward strand.
CTCAATAAAAAAAAAAAAAAAAAAAAGTGTAAATCTTCTACTTGTTTAGTTCTCCCAAAATTGAACAAAATTGAAACAATTTCAAAATTAAATGAAATTTTTTAAGCAAGTATTTTTAATTTTGACCTAACCCATATACAGGGTGTTCGGCCACCTCTAGCAAAAATTTTAATGAGCGATAGTAGAGGCCAAAATAAGACAAAAATCAAGAATACTAATTTGTTGGTGGAAGCTTCGTTAAAAAGTTATTAACGTTTAAAGTGCCGCTCTTACTGAATTTTTTTCTCGAAAATGCGCAAGATTTCGGGGGTATGTCTATTCACCAAAAATGACTGTAATTGAACCCTACAACCGAAAATAATTTTTCCACAACGATTTGCAATTTTTTAATTTTCTCGAATAATTTCACACCTTCTCTATTTTTTTTCTCAAAAGTGGGCAGGATTTCGTGGGTATGTCTAATGACAAAAACTGATTGTAATTGACCCCCGCAACCGAAAATAATTTTTCCACAACGGTTTGCAATTTTTTTCCTCCGTTGAAAAATTTAGGCACCTAATTGGATTTTCAGTAAGGAATTTTTTTCTCGAAAGTGCGTACGATTTCGGAGGTATGTGTAATGATAAAAAATGATTGTAATTGATCCCCGCAACCGAAAATAATTTTTTTAAAACGATTTGAAAAATTTTTTTTCGCCGAAAAATTACAGCACCTACTCGATTTTTTTTTTCTCGAAAGTAGATAGGATTTCGGAGGTATGTGTACTCACCAAAAATGATTGTAGTTGACCCCCGCAACCGAAAATAATTTTTCCAGAACGATTTGAAATTTTTGAATTTAATTGTTAATAACTTTTTAACGAAGCTTCTATCAACAAATTAGTATTCTTGATTTTCGTCTTATTTTGGCCTCTACTATCGCTCATTAAAATTTTTGCTAGAGGTGGCCGAACACCCTGTATAAACCTATAAACCTAACCCAATGATCGATTTGAAATCTCGTGTGCATATGAAATATATGTCTATTTTTTAAGCAACCTTTAGGTTTGTAATGAATGAATGCGGTTATATTATGTGAGAGTTTCGATTGAAGGCATTGCCGACTATGTGTGTGTGTTTCGCGTGAAGTATGTATTTAGAAGTTGTTTATTTTATTAGTTAATCGTTTGTTAATAATAATTTAGTTAGTTACGTTCGAGCCAGCTTTCTGTACAAACCATTGAATTTAGATATTAAAGGGAAAATATCTTACAATTTATACACTCTGCTAGACTTAACTCGATATCTGTAAATCTTCTACTCATTTAGTCCTCTCAAAGTTTAATAAAACTGGAACAATGTGAAAATTAAATAAAATTTTTTAAGCAAATATTTTTAATTTTGACCTAACTCATTTATTCCAATCTATTAAAAAAAAAAAATATTCAGACGATGCGTTTATTTTTCGATAAATATGTTTACCAAAAGCTCAGACTTTTGTTCTTGAAACTTTTCATTGAAAATATTCCAATCATTACGTAATTGATCGCTTTCTGAAAGGGGAATCCTTCCTTGATCTTCCAATAAAGTAGAGTGCAAGGTAAGCTGTTTCATAACTCTTACCGCCTGCGAGGGATGAAATAAAAAGGAAAAAACGGTACAATCTTCGAAGGTTGATTTTACACCAGCAAAGTGAATTTGGACACTGAGAAGAACGAATTTATTTAGGTAACTGTTACATGTACACTTCCAAAATTTCTATTTCGTACAATGTTTCGTGCATCCCTTGTGTATATTTGTCCATTTTGTGTGCAAATTAAAAATTCACACGCCATGAAATCACCCCACAGAGTCCACTGTTATCTAAACTGAATACTTAAATGTCACGTCAAAGTAAACAGATATATTTTTTGTATCAAAAATTTCAAAAGATTAGAGCATTACGTACTCAAAGGACTTTATTAATAATTAAAGTGTATAATACTTTAAAAGCCCCAGTGTATTTAAGTTTTAACGTATTTATTATGCTACGCATTTAATATTGGCTGTCCTTTTGAAAATTTTCGACGCCATTTTACAAACTTCAAAGGTCTAGAAACTAAACAGCTTGGGTTTCACAATTAACTCTCATAAATGAGTCATAATTACTCTCATAAATGAGTTTTTGAGACAGAAAATGTTAAAATATGAAAAAGTTGAACGAATCGAGTTTGAGCTGTAATTGGACAAAATAGTTTGAGCGTAAAAAAATCACGCGTCTTATTATACTGCTTAAAGTAACCAGAAAACATTAAGATAACCAATATTCACTTCTATGACGAATCTATCCTATTTAAATTTGTTTCCAATTAATAATAATTTTTAATGTTTGATTAATTCCCACTAAAAATTGATCAAGCGTATCAAACGCTCGAATTCTCGAAATTACATGTTCGTTCAAGACATCGAACGAAAAACTATTGTCTGATTCATAATTTACATCAAAAGTTCAGAGAATATGCGGAAAAAGTCGATAAAAATTCTGGTATTAACCTAACTCGCGTGATCTATTGATGCTATAAAATTCGTTATAAAAAGTTCGACGACTATCAACGTACATAGAATTCCTAAGATTTTCCAACTGGAATTTTTCTCAAAATCTCCGGCCACATTATGCAATATTAATTGATGAATTAATATTAAATTTAATTCTAGCTCCAAAGTTAATTCAATTATTGCAAAATTAAATTTAGAAATGTGTTTGAATCATAAATATTATCAACTTTCAATGATTTTAATACCATTAGAATTGTAATATTTTTACAGATAAATCGAACAAAACAATATTTCGAAATATATAAACAAAGTTAATTATTCCCTTGTTTCGATTCTCGACGAATGTTGAGCCGTTCATAATCTCACGGCCAAAGTGGCGCCACCTATAATAAGGTTGAAGATCGCGCGGGGATTCCCGTGACTTTGATTCGAGTCGAGTCGAGTCGTTTGTTCGAGCCACATGGTCGCAATTACTGCAATTTATTTTATGTTAAATTATGTAATATCTAAAGAATAATTAAAGTGGTTGTGTTTAATATTTAAATATTGTCTATATATATTTATGTAATCAGTTCCTATGCAAGGGGACCTGATATTTACCAACAATGAATACCATAATGCCCATTCTTGGATTCTCGCGCCTCCATCGTCTCATATTCGAAACACTTCCTGGTGAGATAGAAATTTAATTTCCACTTCGAAGTAATCGTTTCGAATCACTGTCAGGAAAGCATAAATCGAGCTGATAAGAAATGTTTCAACCGCTATAGAACGACCTTGCATGCCCAAACGATCCACGATTACCATGCTATTATTCCCTTCCGCTGACGGCATGTTTAACAGTTTATAGGTTTTCCTGCCAACCGTTAAAACTGTTTCTTTCCTCTTGCGTCACGTCTGCGTAGATGGAGATTTATCTAGAGTTTCCTATAGCAACGGCAATAACCGATCGTCAACGATCGGACACCATCTTCATTTACAGCTTTATAGAAACAAGTCATTCCTATTTTTAACGCGATAACATTCAAAAGCCAGCGCACCCACAATTAACAGCCTTGTTAAAATTCAAGAATCTTATCCAGATTTATCTAATCTTCAGAAATAATTTTTGTTAGCCCAGTGAAAAGTCACAAAATCTCGAATTTTCGCTCTTTTTATATCCGTGTTTCGTTTGAATTAGGGGTGAGAATATGTAAAACTATATTTTAGAACCTTCTTTTGTACGATTTGTGACGATACCTCCGGCGCTCGCCGCTAGAGGGCTACGCTCTCTCACAAGTTCTCAACTGACCACCTATTTCTCTACCTACACTCCTCGATTGTTCTTTCCTTTCCTTCTACCATCCATCACAGGCTTAAAATTCGTTTCTAATTTATTTATAACTAAAAAATCTAAAGGGAAGGAACCTCCTCAAAGTTTTAGACTCCAACGTACCAGTCTTAATTGCTTCGAATACAAGAATTAAATTGTATTTTAAATGTATTATACCAGACCTACTGAGAATTATCAAAAAATTGCAGAAAAAGAATTTTCTCAGGACCCAGCCAATAAAAATAATTCTCAATTTTCGACGAGGCATCGACGGTATCTAAACAAATCATGGCGGCCCCGACGATCGTGTAAGATCAACATCCTGTGTTTTTGCGTGCATATTTCAAGCACGTGAGCCACAATGTAAAAAAAAAAAGTTCCTGCAGGAGACGGGGTTCCATTGCTTTCGCGCGTGAAATAAAATCTGCATAAATGATCCGACTTTGGATGATAAACTGCGCTTTTACTTCTCACCTCGTGAAAGAAAGTGCAATAAGTACTGTGTCCGGTTTCAACTCCGTTAACCAAGCTTGACGGCATTCGTAAATACGTTATTCTCATCGCGAATAATTCCACTCGTTAGATGACAAAGAAACGATGGTGTCAGAGAATCTCTTTACTTCGTGTTCTACGTTTGAACATTTTTTTTCGAGGCCACGAAATACACCGTTTGAAACATCGTGGTGGATAAATTTAGTGGAATGAAGCACGCTATTACGCGCGATCCAAGATTAATGCGTTTTCTTATGAAAATATACTCAATATCGTCGCTGAACGAAAGAAGTTTAACGAATAACGAAGCTTCATCGAAAGTTGGAACACCAAATATTCAGAGAATATCCTCGCCCTCGTATTCGTGTATTTACTTTCTGGTCTCATTAACGACAGGATAAAGAGTGCTCGAAGAAAAGCTTGGAAACGTTGCCAGCGTACTATCCAGCTCCACGTCGTCGTTCAACCATCGGAGCTTCAAGCTTCTTTCGCGTCTTGGAACTCATTATTGTACAGGGTGTTTCAGAATCCAAGTTACGATATAAAGAATCTTGAATTTTTGTAGTATTTTTGTTTTCAAACGTTACGAATCATTCAATTTATGCGAACAATGAAAAACTAAAGGGAAATATAAATATTCTAAGAACATTTGTGAAAATTGCCAATTTTCATGAAACTTTTACGTAAGGTAGTTCTTATTAAAATATTTTAATAATAGTACTCAAAGTTACGATAAAAAAAACTTGTCAGGCGTGAAGAAGAAGTTTAAATATAACAATTGTATAATTTTAAACGCACAATTTAACGACGAAAACAATTTTCTTCATTGATAGAAAATTTTTTTCTTCACAATTACTTTTACATAAGGTAGTTCGTATTAAAATATTTTAACAATAGTGTTCAATGTTACAATAAAAGAAACTTGTTAGGTGTGATGAAGAAGTTTAAATATGATAATTGTATAATTTTAAACGCAAAATTTAACGACGAAAATAATTTTCTTCATTGATAGAAAATTTTTTTCTTCACAATTACTTTTACATAAGGTAGTTCGTATTAAAATATTTTAATAATAGTGTTCAATGTTACAATAAAAGAAACTTGTTAGGCGTGATGAAGAAGTTTAAATATGATAATTGTATAATTTTAAACGCAAAATTTAACGAAGAAAACAATTTTCTTCATTGATAGAAAATTTTTTTCTTCGATTAGTAGTTACGTTTGTAAATAGACAATTACTTTGAAAGAACCTGTATGAGAAATGTTTGGGCGACGATTGGGGAAGATGAGCATCGAACGGGTAATTTTGTTCCCCACAAAAGTTCAGGTAGCCACCATAAAAGAGTCATAAACTCTCAAGTATCGAGGACCCACTACAGAATAGCTTCCCGAAGATAATTATCGGAGAAAATGTAATTAAACGAGTAGAGAAATTTTGGCCGAGCAAATTGCTCGAACGTAGTGAAATTAATGAGGAAAAGTATCGTTAATTTCAGTCTAAAATTCGTGGAATCCTAATTGAGAAATTTGTACTTTTCCCCCATAAATAATATAGAAATATCTGCGACTAATTTGATAAAAGTAACGATAAAAAAAAAAGTACAAGTGAATTTTTAATAAAGATTCCGAAAATAGCGTCTGCTCTTTCATAGGAGAATTATATTTTTCATAAGAGAGGAAGTATAATTACTATTTAGTTCAATGTGTAAACGAAACCATCCTATCATCCTACCTCCTATCGATTTTTAATAATTTTGTTCGACGCACTATAGAAATTTTGTCTAATACTTTTTTGTAGGAACCCATAATCTCTACTTCAGAAAAAAGTTTCATTGAAATATATTCACTATTGTATGAGTTATGGCTGTTTGAAAATTCGACCATTTTTATGGGGGTTTTCTCATTTTGCGGGGTTAAAGAGCAACTTTTTCAATATTGTTAGAATTTCTACGTATGCCCCACTAAAATACGCGTTATTTGCCTTTTTAAACATTAAAATCGTCCAATCCGTTCAGGAATTATGATGTTTCAAAAATTCGCATGAAATTTCGGGCAGCCATTTTTGGCCTGAAAATATATTTTCGGTAAGGAATTTTTTTCTCGAAACTGAGTAGGATTTCGGGGATATGTCTATTGACCAAAAATGATTGTAATTGACTCTTGCAACGAAAAATAATTTTTTTAGAAGGATTTGAAATTTTTTAATTTCGCCGTAAAATTTCAGTAGCTACTCGAACTTTTTCTCGAAAGTGGGTCGGATTTCAGGGATATGTCTATTGACCATAAATGCTTGTAATTGACCCCTGTAATTTAATATAATTTTTTTAGTATGATTTGAAATTTTTTAATTTCGTCAAAAAATTTCAGTAGCTACTTAAAGAGAAACATAATTTCTATTTAACAATTATAATAATAACTCGGATAATTATTCGGTGGAAAAATTATTTTTTGTTCCATCACTTTCGATATAAATAATTCGATTTGCATAATCCAGTATTACACTACTTTTCGTATATTTAAGCAAAGCTTCCATTTTCGAAATAAATGCAATTTACGAAAACGACTTTTAATTGTTTTTTTACAGCATTCACAATAAATCTCGCCATAAAATAAACTCACAGTATCGCGAACAGTAAATTTTAACGTAAAATTAAACCAGAACGACGCACGGTAAACACGATTCCGCGGACTAAAAACGCACCGCTGACGATTAAAAAATACCCCTCTGTTTTTCTTTTGAGCGACTTTAAATCGCAACGCGGAACGGAATATTTATTCGCGTAACGTGAAATACAAGAGACCTGAAAATACAGTTCCAACGAGAAAAGGAAAAAATCCAGTTTCAACGACAAAATAAAACTACGTTACTCCGTGAGCTATTCTAACGAAGCCCGCGAAATACGCTCGTTAAAGCGATAAACTAATTTGCTTTTAACGCGCGGGCCGTGATTCAACAGAACGGCAAATCTCTGTTAGCCTCCTTTTCCGAAATGAATTTCCCCCGTCGAATGTTTATCGCGCGATTCGTTTGGCCCGGAAATTTGCTCGGGCGCGTTTTCGCGTAGATAACTTCCGATCGATTCGCAGCTATTCGCGATAGTGGTCGCATAACGAATTGCAACCGCTTCTGCGACTGCTCCGTCCCCCTTTATTTTGCTCGTCCTATACCGAAACGATTACATCTGTTCGTATATTTCTTCGTCGACTGATAACCAAATAGACCGTCCAGATAAGTCTCTAATGACCAGCTGGAGTTCGGATAAAATATGTTCTCCGACGTAACGAATGCTATATCCGTACTGTCTTGAAGAGCACAAACGATGAACTCGAATCCACGAAATCCGTGATATACCAAACTGTTTAACCCCTTGATGTACCGAATTAATGGAATTTTTTAAACGTATACTAGTTCATTTTGTTTAAATTTGTTCGTACAAGGAATTGCTGGGATTGTGTTTAGTTAATTCTAAACAACTCATTATTATTTCAACACATTTATCTCTATTTTAATAATGAACGTGCATAGGTATTGCATACTACCGAGCACTCTACCATGGGATTCCCCTTTATATCTCCGCTTCAACGCTACCAACTACAATCAGTAAAAATAACTACACAGGAATGACCATGACATTTCAAATGTTCTATTAAACCCTTGACCCACGATTTAATTCCAAATAAATTCTAAACAATTCTAAACAACTCATTATTATTTCAACACATTTATCTCTATTTTAACAATGAACGTGCATAGGTATTTCTACACGTGTTCCCTCATAACGCCATTGCATACTAACAATGTGAAAAATTGTTTTTTCGCCGAAAAATTTCAGCACCTACTCGAATTTTTTTCTCGAAATTGGTTAGAATTTCAGAGGTATGTGTATTCATCAAAAATGCTTGTAATTGACCCCAGCAACTAAATATAATTTTTTTAGTATGTTTTGAAATTTTTTAATTTCGTCTAAAAATGTCAGTACCTACTCGAATTTTTTTCTCGAAATTGGGTAGAATTTCGGAGGTATGTGTTTTCACCAAAAATGATTACAACTGAGCCCCGCAAAGAAAAATAATTTTTTTAGTATGATTTGAAATTTTTTGATTTCGTCTAAAAATTTTAGCACATACTCGAATTTTTTTCTCGAAAGTGGGTAGGATTTCGTGGATATGTATATGTACCAAAAGTACTTGTAATTGACCCCTGCAACTAAATATAATTTTTTTAGTATGATTTGAAATTTTTTAATTTCGTCTAAAAATGTTAGCACATACTCGAATTTTTTTCTCGAAAGTGGGTAGGAATTTGTGGATATGTATATGTACCAAAAGAACTTGTAATTGACCCCTGCAACTAAATACAATTTTTCCAGAACGATTTGAAATTTTTTAATTTAATTTTTTAATAACTTTTTAATGAAGCCTCAGTCAAGAAATTGATGTCCTTAATTTTCGCCTTATTTTGGCCTATATAATCTCCCATTAAAATTTTTACCATGGTTGGCTAGACACCATGTATAAAAATAAAAATAGATCATTTACTTTGTTTAATAAATACTACCATTTACAAATCTTACTAGAATAGAGTTAACAATTTATAAAACATATTAAAAATTATTAACTCTGTTCTACTAAGATTTTTAAATATCAGTATTTATTAAACGAAGTAAATGATCTATTTGTAACGATACAAAACAAACGTACTTCCTCCTACGATTGATGAAAAAGAAGATGGACGCTCAGTCCATCGTAAACAAAATGAGGGATAAATTATCGTCGCGTTTGTGCCCGTTGTTTCCACGACAAAAATAATGCCAGTGAAAGTAATTTTGCTTCCGTGACTCGTAGATAATAGAATTAAAAATACGCAGGATTCCGTGACCCCGCGAGATAACGTGTTAAAATGTTAAATCTCTGTCTCATTAACATCGTGAACGTCTATCGTTGACGAAAAATCGCGTGCACGTTCCTTCCGACTCACAGCCGCCACGTAAATGGCGCAATCTAGACGTAGTATGTATTACGATTTGTCGACGTTAACTATCGTCGAGATAAAGAAACCATTCATTCGCGAACGGAACGTCGACGCGAGTGAATTCACGGGATTAATCGATAAATCGACGAACCGGATCGATTCGAACATTTTTTCCGAGTGCACTCGCTGCACGCGATTATATCGCTTTTCCGTTGGAAATTCTGCGTTCATTGCTCGTCTTTTGCTTTTCATTTCTTGCGTATTTATAATGAGTGGTACAACCGTTTCTGGAATTCGTTCGAATTCCTTTCCTATGATATTTACGTATTCGAATAAAATAAATTTACTGTTGGCGCAATGAAAAAAAACAAACGATAATATATTTAATAAGAATACATAGTAGGAATATATGTATGTTAATAATTATTAATATAAATGAGAACAAAAAAGCAGAGACAACAAGGGCGCCGCCTAGCGGTGGGCCTCAATAACACGCGGTTTTCGGCTGCTTCACGCGCGCGTATTATAACTAGTCTACATTCACTATTACTATCAATAAGAATTTAAGAAAATAATTTTGTTTAATTATTCGAAATCAAAAGATTAAAAAATTATTCAAATCACCAAATTGGTGACACGTTGATGGCCACGGTGGTCACCGGTGACCGACACAACGTGTTGCAATATTATTTAGAATGGAAGAACCCTAATACCTGTAAATAAAACTACTTTAATTTGGAAAATTGTAAAACAATACACTCTCGATTGAATTATCGAATATTTCTGTTTCACGCTGTAATTTGAACAAATGTTGAGGACATCCTTGAAAAGAAATAAAAAAAAAATTCAGATTAGTCAAGAGCAAGGGACTGAAATATTAATAAAATCACCAAATCAAAAAATGAACAATTGGGTGCATTTTTTTTGGATAAAATATAATATGAAAAAATATATGTATAGAAAAATATGTGTGAATATGACCCAGTTTATATGCACAATTAATTTGGAAAATACTATCACGAAAATTTAAAAATCGTAATATAACAACTCGTATAATGCTATTAAATTTAAAGAATGAATGAACGAATTATATTGTTTGAAATAAATTCAAAAGTAACGTTGAGTTACAACATATAAAATAAGATAAATCTTCAATCTAACCATAAACGTAAAACTAGAACCAAAGTTTTCTTTTAAATTGAGTTTTTAAAAATACTTTGTAAAAAAATGTTCAAACGCAATATTAAAAAGGGAACTCGTGAAGTAAGCAATAAACGCAAATATTTTATTTGTTATTCGTAAATAAAGCAACGCAATCTATTCAAAAGTCCACAGAAACGAATAACGTGACCAGTATTTTAAAAGCTGAGCGTACAAAAGTATATTGCACAAACTAGATATTTGGTAGAAACCTGAGAATATTAAATATGCAGAGTTTCTCTTATTACCAATGAATGGTTCATTCTCTGAGCACAAGATGCTATTATTTGTCTGCTTAGGAACGATGAGATTTCTATCTAACATTCATTACCCCGTATCTAACAAGAAATTACCAGAGTTTCTACATACAGAAACCTAATATTAGAAATAATAGGAATTCAGTTTCCCTGTTGCGATCATTTGTTCTTCTTGCTTATTTTAATGCTTCCTTCTCACTGTAGGTAAGGCATACTATTTAATCCTATACATTCCTACATACTATACATTTATTTACATTCGCATTCACTTTAAAAATCTGTTTGGTATAATATTATCATCAATGAATAATTAATAATTTCTTATATTTTATAGTACAAATACATTCTGTGCAATTTTTATTATTCATCTATGATACACATTCATATAAATATATTTAATCTTTTATACATTCCTCTTTATACATTTATTGTATTCTACCACGTTATTCTTTTAAATTGTGTGTGTGTTATGGGACTAGAATAAAATGGTTGAAATTATAAAAACGCATTAAGTGACTCTACCCTGAAATATTTCCTTTGTCGGGGATAAGAAACGAATGTTTATAAACAGAGACTGACCTACTAGCTAGGAATTTGCAAGATTGCATTTTCCTGGTAAAACCGTCTGCAAGAATGATCTTATTCCGTATTACATAAATACAGTGACTCACGGATTCGTTAGCGTGCCTCGTAATAATAACTAACTGCAACAATTACCGCGTTATCTTTGGCTTATTTGAAACTGAAGAACACAAACTCATTATACTGTGTTTGCTTGTTTCCTGCTTTACTGCCAACTTACGTCGTATATACGTTGAGTTTCGCGTGGCGTGTCAAGGGGAATCCCCTCTTAGTAGTTTATTAATATATTTGTGAGGTTTTTTTGATTAAAATAAAACCAAACACGAATTTGGATCATATTTGCGTATTTAATCGTATTTAACATGATTTTATGCTTTATTAGAAGCTGGTTAAAAACAAAGTATATCGTGTTTGGTTTTATTTTAATCGGAGAACTCTCACAAATAGATTGGTAAAAGTTTCGTTAAGAAAGAAGCAAAAATAAAAATGTTTCATACTACGTATTGTCTCACCAAAGTTCGAATCTACGCGGTCCGCTAGATGGCGAGCTTCCTCGAACATTTTTTTGAATTTGTACGTGTGTTATAAATGCTTCACAGATGCAAGTAAACAAAAAGGGAATTGAGTAGTTTTTAGTCAGAGAAAACATTAATATTGGGAATAACTTTCCAAACGAAATTAACTAACTTTAATTAAAAAAATAACGTTGAATATTTATCTTACTCGTGATTAATCCTATTCATAATTTGCACAGATAAATTCATAAGAGAAATCGCTGAAATATTCTGATTGTTCGTGCTATGAAATGGGTAACACTAAACAGCTAATTTAGAATCTTCACGTTAGATAAACCAATGAGTGTACGCACAATTATATTAGAAGTGCAATAATTCTTTTATCATTGAAATCTTCTATTTAACGATTCTTTATTTCTTGAGATCTTAATGAAAAATTATTAAATATCGAAAATAAAAGAAAGACAAATAAGTATATTTTAATATACAATAAGTATGTAAAAGTGTGAACTAATAAAAAATTGAATCCTTTGCCTGTGAAATTACAATTTATAACGAATTGTTTGAAGAAAATAATATTGAGTAATAATCGACAACTTTATTCTTGACAACGATTTAAAATCGAATGAATGATATAAACGAACAAAACTATATGCAATAATTTGCAATATGCGAGTTTCACTGTGAAATTAACCGCGAAAGAAACGAACCGAAACTAGTTTTAAGTGGTGTGAGTGCTCAATTAAAGAGGTCCGGAGCTAAATTGCGGAAAAAAACGATTAAGATCCTCTCGAAAGGATCAATTTTCTTAAAATCAACTGCAGTTATTCGATTTCCGCGACTTCATTATTGCAAGCAATTACGGTTGGAAACGACCGAAGGGAATTGAGAGATAAACGGTGTTAATAAAATTCGTTCGTACTAAGAAAAAAAGTTCAATTTTAAAGTACGAAGCTGTCTCCGTGTTCAGTTGAAATGATTCACTAACACGGAAAGTATACCGAATGTATCATCGATATTTAAATGAATATCTGCACGGTGATAAGGCTTGTAATATATTAGAAGCACTCGAGATATGGTTTTAGATGCTACTGGCTAACAGTTCACCAGATATTTAATATTAAGTCATGATCAAAGCGTCTCAAAATGATATTTATCCTCGTGGTAGTTCGTAGTAAAAAGGTGTTGCTATTGAAATTAAATAAAACTATAATTTCATGAACTTATGTAACTTTTTTTCTCCTCTTATGCATACTTAATATTTTTATTCACTTCTGTGTGCACGTGTGCTAATAATGCCATGTTAGACGACTGGAATATTGGGAAGTCGGTCGAGCGCTTGTGAGAGCGCGGGCCCTCTGGTGGCGAGCATGGGAAGCAACGTCACAAGATCAACAAAACAGTGGAATAAAATTGCAAAACTCGCGTCGATGGATAATTTACGCATTTGCTATTGATATTAATCAAACTATAATTTCATGAACTTATGTAACTCTTTCCCTCCTTACGTACACTTAATATTTTTATTCACTTCTATGTGAACTTGTGCTAATAATCCCGAAGAAGTTTTCAGCTTAATACATAAATAAATAAAATTATAATTCCTAGATATAAAACACGAATAAGTTAAAAAAAATGGTAGTAAATATTTCTCCTAGTATATTGACTCATTAAATAATAAAAATTCATTCTAAATTTACATTCTTTATGAATGATTTTAGGGGTCTTGAAAAAGTTTGGAAACCATCTTGTTTGCCAAATTTTTACCCAATAACTAAATTTTCTCGTCAGTTTTGTTGCACGAATGGACTCTGGTTAGGACCACAGAAAAGAGACCAACAAAACAGTGGAATAAAATTGCAAAACTCGCGTCGATCGATAATTTATGCATTTGCTATTGATATTAATAGGTGTTGCCATTGATATTAATCAAATTATAATTTCATGTAACTTTTTCCCCCCTCTTATGCATACTTAATATTTTTATTCACTTCTATGTGAACATATGCTAATAATACCATGTTCGACGACTGGAATATTGGGAAGTCGGTTGAGGAGTGTATACATATATAGCATCTGAGGAGTCGTTCGAGCGCTTGTGAGAGCGCGACCCCTCTGGTGGCGAGCATAGGAAGCAACGTCACAAGACCAACAAACCAATGGAATAGAATTGCAAAGCTCGCGATAATTTATGCATTTATGGACAGCAGTATTAACACGTGTTCCGAATGTACGGCCAATTCGATGTGACAGAGTCACGATTACAGGTTTTACCAAAATGGATCCAGACACGACGCGCTTCCGTACACGCGAAAATGGCCGAGATTAACATTTTGGCCGCTGGATTTAGCAGCATTGCTCCGGCTTGGTTTATTATTAGTGTTTATTAGCCGTACGAATTTGGCTTGGATTTTAATGCAAATTCGAATCTGGTTATGACTCGGGATATTATCGTTTGTTTGACCGTTTGCCAGGCCCGGGCGACGAGAAGGAACTGGCATCGGGGCACGTACGCGTAGATACTATTAGTATCTGTCGATTGGTACAATAAATCCCGAAGGAACGATCGTAAATGTGTAACACGGCGATAGTCTTTCGTGAATTACGAGCTATAAATGCTACTATCAGTGAGCGTATACGCCGCTAGAAAGAATATTACTCGCGCGAATATTTATCATTACGCTCGATTCTCTTTTTGTGCAATAGATACGTTCCAATTACCATTCTGCATGAAAATAAACTGTGCAGAAAAAGATCGCATTTACGAAAAAATAAAAATGAACTATGGAAGGAAAGGTTCCAAGAAAGCATGCGAAAATGTTTTTATAGAATTGGTGAATCTTCCTTAGTTTTAATAGTTCGATCGAAAGTGTTAAATATATAGCAAGCGTGATTTGAATTTGGCGCTCATCCGTGACGGGAGTCGCGTTTGTCGTTTCTTTAAGATGGCCTCTGCATCCTAATGCAAGTAATAAATAGTTGCGTTACACGATTGGAATAAAAGTTGATTTAGATAAATAAATGCATGTTAAATAATTCCTGCTTTCATTTTTTTAACAAAAAGATGTTTCGAAAAAAATATCATTGCTCTCGGTTGAAAAATTTATTGGTGTAAAGAAACGTGAAAAATCACATTTTTGTTTTATTTAAACTCTAACATTTGTTAACGATTAAATGGAAAAATGGTCGTATCTGAACACATTAAAAAATAATCTCAATGTGAGCGCTGAAAATGGGGACTTTAAGTACTTTCAAATGTAACAGCTATTCAACAGTTCTTAAAACATTTAATCATCAGATATTAATGTAATAGAACAAGTTTTCCTGGATAAAAAAGAATTGATTACTTAATATGACAAAGCAGTTTCTCAACAACAGATTTAATCTTAACTCACATATGAAACACTAATATAACAACTATATTATCTTCCGTTTTCAAGGCTCTTTTTATTTTATCTGTGCCATTTTTAGTGATAACTAAGTTTTATGTACAGTTACAAAACAGAGTTGGAAAAATATTATTCGTCATTTATTAATTAGGAATAAAATTTTGATAAAAATAGGGAAATCAGACTCTTCGGAACAACGGTTCTAAAATACAAAGCAGGAGCAGTTGAAATTATTAAAATTATATAAAAGAAACAACAATTACCATTGCAATAATCTTTGTGATTCGAGGTATTCCTAACGAAAATTAAATACAATATAAATATTGCAGTATAAATTGTAATAAATGTTTGACTGTCAAAACGATGAAATTTTAATTAAATTTCATTTACATTATTATTACGCAATAAATAAGAATATTACTCTTTCATTTGTACTGATTTTCATATTGCATTATAAATTGTAATAAATGTTTGACTGTCAAAACGATGAGATTTTAATTAAATTTCATTTACATTATTGTTACGCAATAAATAAGAATATTACTCTTTCATTTGTACTGATTTTCATATTTTGTGGACACAAATCGGTGGAAACGTAAAACTGGTTCAATTTTAAATATTCTTTCCATAAATTTCGTTTTAATTTTCCACGTACACAAAAATCCAATTGTTTCAAAACCACACAGTTATACGCGTCCCAATGAATATTCAATGTACCCCTCTGGACAATTGTCATTCAAATGAAACGATGGATGTAACGCGTGAGCAAAAGCAGCAAGCTTTTATAACAAACACACGCGAATAAAATGAATCTCAATATCAGGCGAAAATCTACTAAATTCTGGGGGAAAAATGATTGTTCAAATAGCGAACATGTATACAAAAAAAATAAATAAAAAATGTATATTACAAAAAAAATCAATAGTATATCTGTGTGGTCTTGAATTTTTAAGTACGAGGAAAATTTAAATGTTTTAATTTTTAGAATTAAAAACATGAAAATGAGGCGCGACATCTAGCGAACTGCGTAGATACGAATATCAAAGAGGAAACTATTTTATTTTTGTTTTTTTTTTAATGAAACTATTACCAATGTATTTGTGAGTGTTTTCCGATTAAAATAAGACCAAACACGATATACTTTGTTTTTAACCAGCTTCTAATAAAGCATAAAATTGTGTTAAATACGATTAAATACGCAGACATGATAAATTTTTATGTACGAGGAAAATTCAAATTAAAATTGAACAGATTTACGTTTTCACCGATTTGTGTCCACAAAATATGAAAATCAGTACAAATAGTCAAACTGCATCAAGCTTTTATAATAAACACACGTGAATAAAATGGATATTAATATCAGGCGAAAATCTACCAAATGCTGGGAAAAGAATGATTGTCCAAATAACAAATATGTACAAAAAAAAACCAATATTATATCTATGTGATCTTGAATTTAAAATTGAACAGTTTTACGTTTCCACCGATTTGTGTCCAAAAAATATGAAAATCAGTACAAATAGTCGAAACGTGATCAGGAGGTGTTTGAAACCTGTATCACTGTGAAAAAAATAGTTTTGTTTTTTTTTCTCCGACTGCGATGCTTTAATTCCTCGCCGATTCGAGAGTAAAAAGTAAATAAATCGGAATCAGAGCGTGTTTTTACATTGATTAAACGCTCCGTTGGCTTTCGACTTTTCCCCGTCAGAATGGTGTCGAAAGGGTTAAACAAACCGCGATTGATATTTCGCAGAGGCAACGTGTGCGCGACAGATAACATCTTCCCCTCCGGTTGGATAGTGATTTGCGATTAGTACACTCGTCCGGTCTGGGTAACCGTATCCGAACCGAGGTCGCGACGAGACGTTGAATGCGCCACGCGTATTCCGGCTCGGGGGACGCGACTGGTCTGTCCGTCGCGGCGCGAAAAAGTTCCCAGGAGAGGAGAATACGGCCAATTTGTCATTTAAATGAATGAAACGTGTGACTGCGCGGTCCCACGATCGCAGACGCGTCGTTTAAAATTGCCCCTTAATACCCTATGGCCAACCGAATGGTTCCGATCGATCTGTGGAACTGGAGTTTCGAACCTCGATGCAATTATGGGAACTTGAACTTGTAATGGACAAAATAACAGTCCAACATTTTTGTTTGCTTCTCGATGTACAGTAAACCTTGGATAACTGCGGGAAACATGACACCGAAGTCTGGCAGTTACAGACAGCACGGTTAATTTTCAGTTCCCGAAAGAAGGCTAAACGAGAATAATACGATGTGAAAGTCATTTATTTTTTGTCAATGGGCCTCTACTAACATATTTGTGAGGTTTTTTTGATTAAAATAAGACCAAACACGATATAACTTGCATCATATTTGCGTATTTAATCGTATTTAACATGATTTTATAGTCTATTAGAAGTAGGTTAAGAACAAATTATATCGTGTTTGGTCTTATTTTAATCAGAAAACTCTCGCGAATACATTAGTAAAAGTTTTATGTAAATAAAAGCAAAAATAAAAAAGTTTCATCTTTGCATTATGTACTATTGTTACACCGATATTCAAGCCCAGATCAGGTTACACTACGCGGTCCATTCGAGATTGAGCTTCGTAGTTTACTAATATATTCATGAAATTTTTTTGATTAAAATAAGATGTTACATATAAAAATTATTATTATAAATATGAAAAATTCTACTGTTGTTTACAAAGTAGTCAATAACTGTTTAATCGCTTTAAAATTTAGTAAGAATAATTTTCTCATTTATTGCTACATTTTTAGGGGTTAATTAGGATAACACAATGCGAATCTTAGTCATTTTTTATTTTTTGTTAACGGGACCCTTACTAACATATTTGTGAGGTTTTTTTGATTAAAATAAGACCAAACACGATATAACTTGCATCATATCTGCATATTTAATGAATGCGTATTTAATCGTATTTAACACGATTTTATGCTTTATTAGAAGTTGGTTCCAAACAAATTACATCGTGCTTGGTCTTGTTTTAATCGAAAGACTCTGACAAATACATTGGTAAAAGTTTTATTTAAATAAAAGCAAAAATAAAAAAGTTTCTTCTTTGCATTATGTACTATTGTCTCGCTGATATTCAAGCCCAGATCAGGTTACACTACGCGGTCCATTCGAGGTTAAGCTTCGTAGTTTACTAATATATTCATGAGATTTTTTTGATTAAAATAAGAACATGATATAACTTGCGTAAAGTGCGTATTTAATCGTATTTAACACGATTTTGTGGTTTATTAGAAGTTGGTTAAAAACAAATTATATCGTGTTTGGTCTCATTTTAATCGGAAAACTCTCACAAATACATTGGTAAAAGTTTCATTAAGAAAGAAGCAAAAATAAAAAAGTTTCATTTTTGCATTATGCACTATGTATTATCTCACCGATATTCGAATCTACGCGCTAAATATTGAGCTTCCTGATGTATCAAGGAAAATGCCCTCTCGGTAGCGAGGATGACTACCGTCCACTTATCCAATCGAACATTTATTTAAATTGATACGTGTGTTACAAATGCTTCACAGATGCAAGTAAACAAAAAGAGACTGGAATCGTTTTTAGTCAGAGAAAACATTGATATTAGGAATAACTTTCCTCTCGATAAACGAGAATAACACATTGTGAAAGTTATTTATTTTTTGTTAATGGGACCTTTACTAATATATTTGTGAGATTTTTTTGATTAAAATAAGATGTTACACATAAATATTATTATTATAAATCTGAAAAATTCTACTGTTGTTTACAAAATAGTCAATAACTGTTTAATCGCTTTAAAATTTAGTAAGAATAATTTTCTCATTTATTGCTACATTTTTAGGGGTTAATTAGGATAACACAATGCGAATCTTAGTCATTTTTTATTTTTTGTTAACGGGACCCTTACTAACATATTTGTGAGGTTTTTTTGATTAAAATAAGACCAAACACGATATAACTTGCATCATATCTGCATATTTAATGAATGCGTATTTAATCGTATTTAACACGATTTTATGCTTTATTAGAAGTTGGTTCCAAACAAATTACATCGTGCTTGGTCTTGTTTTAATCGAAAGACTCTGACAAATACATTGGTAAAAGTTTTATTTAAATAAAAGCAAAAATAAAAAAGTTTCTTCTTTGCATTATGTACTATTGTCTCGCTGATATTCAAGCCCAGATCAGGTTACACTACGCGGTCCATTCGAGGTTAAGCTTCGTAGTTTACTAATATATTCATGAGATTTTTTTGATTAAAATAAGAACATGATATAACTTGCGTAAAGTGCGTATTTAATCGTATTTAACACGATTTTGTGGTTTATTAGAAGTTGGTTAAAAACAAATTATATCGTGTTTGGTCTCATTTTAATCGGAAAACTCTCACAAATACATTGGTAAAAGTTTCATTAAGAAAGAAGCAAAAATAAAAAAGTTTCATTTTTGCATTATGCACTATGTATTATCTCACCGATATTCGAATCTACGCGCTAAATATTGAGCTTCCTGATGTATCAAGGAAAATGCCCTCTCGGTAGCGAGGATGACTACCGTCCACTTATCCAATCGAACATTTATTTAAATTGATACGTGTGTTACAAATGCTTCACAGATGCAAGTAAACAAAAAGAGACTGGAATCGTTTTTAGTCAGAGAAAACATTGATATTAGGAATAACTTTCCTCTCGATAAACGAGAATAACACATTGTGAAAGTTATTTATTTTTTGTTAATGGGACCTTTACTAATATATTTGTGAGATTTTTTTGATTAAAATAAGATGTTACACATAAATATTATTATTATAAATCTGAAAAATTCTACTGTTGTTTACAAAATAGTCAATAACTGTTTAATCGCTTTAAAATTTAGTAAGAATAATTTTCTCATTTATTGCTACATTTTTAGGGGTTAATTAGGATAACACAATGCGAATCTTAGTCATTTTTTATTTTTTGTTAACGGGACCCTTACTAACATATTTGTGAGGTTTTTTTTGATTAAAATAAGACCAAACACGATATAACTTGAATTATATTAGCATATTTAATAAATGCGTATTTAATACGATTTTGTGGTTTATTAGAAGTTGGTTAAAAACAAATTATATCGTGTTTGGTCTTATTTTAATCGGAAAACTCTCACAAATACATTGGTAAAAGTTTCATTAAGAAAGAAGCAAAAATAAAAAAGTTTCATTTTTGCATTATGCACTATGTATTATCTCACCGATATTCGAATCTACGCGCTAAATATCGAGCTTCCTGGTGTATCAAGGAAAATTCCCTCTCAGTAGCGAGAATGACTACCGTCCACTTATCCAATCGAAAATTACTCGCAGTTATCCAAGCATTGCTGTATACGCAGAAACGTATGCACAGTAGTCTCGATTATCCGAGATAATGTGAACCTACCAGGGATAACTGAAAACTCGGATAATACGAGAGTCGATGGGTGTTCATGAATCGTGGAGTAAAATTATGAGAAATATTTATATAATGTAATATTCCACATATATTTAAGTTTAATAATTACTTAATTCAGTGAAAGTTAATTAACCCTTTGCACTGCAAGAATTCATTTAACATGTCATAAAAAGTGACAAATAAAATTATTCCATCTGCCCACAGAATTAAGAGCTTAATTTCATTAAAAAAAAAAAATATAGTTTCAATCCTATAGTGTTACCTAACCTCTACATTTTATTATTTGTAAAAATAAAAAAGGGACACTATGATCGATCAGCACACGGTGCATAACTAGAACTAAAAATTCCAACGCAATTTACTCGATTCGTCATTTTGTTTTGCGGGCCCATTTTTCCAGGAGACTATTCAATCGTGGTGTTCCCGCTTCTAGCTTTCCTTAAATAGAAAAACGGCCTTACATGCAACGTCGAACGCATGATTTTGCGAATCTTTTACGAAATACATCATTTGTTGCATGGGCAGAGTCTCTCTAGCGGAACCGCGGCGATTTACGGCGAGATTCCCGAGCAAATGCAAGTTTCATCGTTTCATTTAGCTCGTTTAGGTAGCGAACTCCACCATCTGTTGGCGACCAACAGGTGGACCACATCTATTACGAGTTCGCTTATCACGAACAGCATAATGTTTCATACGTGTTACGAAACGTTAAGCCAAGCTTTGTATCAATAATTTAATTAAGTCGCTGGAATTAACAATCGTTACATCATTGTATTTGTCTTGTCAAAAAGTAATAACACGTATTACGATATCGCGGCTAATTAATCGCCTTGGATGCATGATCGATCACTTTTGTTGACAATAAATTCGTATAATTAATATAAACCATTTGTCTGCTGAAATATTCAGATTTAAAATAAAAGGAGTCAATTCGTATTTTATCCCTTTCTAGATTTATTAACTTTATTTAAATTTGAATATTACGTCGCATATTCAGCATAGTATTTACACAGGGTGTTCAACCACCCCTAAGAAAAATTTTAATGAGGGATTCTAGAAGCCAAAATAAGACGAAAATCAAGAACACCAATTTGTTGATGGAGACTTCGTTAAAAAGTTATTAACAATTAAATTCAAAAATTTCAAATCGTACAAAAAAAATTATTTTTGGTTACGTGGCTCAATTACAATCATTTTTGGTCATTACAGATACCCCCGAAATCCTACGCACTTTCGAGAAAAAAATTCCTTGCCGAAAATCTAATTAGGCGAAAAAAAAAAAATTTCAAATCGTTCTGGAAAAATTATTTTCAGTTGCGTGGGTCAATTACAATCATTTTTGGTGAATAGACATACCCCCGAAATCCTGCGCATTTACGAGAAAAAAATTCGATACGGACGGAACTTTAAACGTTAATAACTTTTTAACGAAGCCTCCATCAACAAATTAGTATTCTTGATTTTCGTCTTATTTTGGCCTCTAGAATCTCTCATTAAAATTTTTCCCACGGGTGACCGAACACACAATATTTACAAACACTTGATAGACCATAGGAAACAGCTTCTTCGTTACTAGAACATTAAACTGAATTTGATGAGGCAATCTGCCAAGATTCTATCTCATGGAAGTATCTGCTCACGAGCAATTTTCCAAGAAATCCTAGAAAATACATATCTCTAAAGTAAAACTTTTAAAAGAAAATTTGTGATGCTTCAAATTAGACCATCGACAATAGGAACGAAAAACAAACATGTAGACTTATCAAATCAGTCGTTGACGACTTAATGGAGGTCAGTTCAGGTAAGTTGTTGACAATTTTTTGAAGGACAGTTCAGGTCGAGATAACTCTTCCAAACATAATAAGAAGGAATTCAGATTATAGAGTAGCTGACGAAAATAAAAATGATAAACAGAATCCACGACAACAGAGATCCCGACGATAAAGTTTAGTATACAATTTTACTATGCAAAGAAAAACACTAGAGAAATGAGTAATAATACTAATAGTAGTAATATCAGTAGTAATAATTATTTGAGAACAATTTGACTAAATGTGATTAAAACTGTTAAAATTGTATGCTTGATAGTAACCCATCGTAGTTATAGAAAATTTTTTTATTTTCAGTTGTGATATCTTTGAAAGGCCACGAATTGGTTTATCAGTAAATATGTGGTAATAAAAAATGCAAACATTGCCAGATAAAATTACGATTGCCCGAGTGTTTAAAAAAATATCGCACATTGATAACAATACCTTCCAACACAACGTTTTTCAAAGCGATGGGCATGACAACAATGCAAGAAAAATATATTCCTTCTATTAATAAGAAGAGATTTTTTATTTTTTTATTAGTTTGAGTTATCCATAATATACACTGTTAAAAATGTTCTATAGCATCACCTGCTTTGAAAAATACTACGATTAATTGACTTCCTATTGTTTGTTACAAAATTGTTTAAAAATTGTATTCATCTTGAAACTGTATCTTGGGGCCTTACTAACAAGACAGAAGATAGGTCATCCCTGGGAAAAATTTTAATGGGAGATTCTAGGGGCCAAAATAAGGCGAAAATCAAGAATACGAATTTGTTGATTGAGGCTTCGTTAAAGAGTTATTAACGTTTATAGTTTGGACTGTAGAACGACAATCTGCGAACTCATGCTGAGTGAGAACCACTATCGTGCGCACGCAGCTGTACGCAGATTGCCTATCTACAGGCGCAACTTTAAACGTTAATAATTTTTTAACGATGCCTCAATCAACAAATTGATATTCTTGATTTTCGTCTCATTTTGGCCTCTAGAATCTCCCATTCAAATTTTTCCCATGGGTGGCGGAACACCCTGTATTTGAAACTTATTGGATATCGTGACATCTGAAATACTGAACAAGAGACAAACATCGTCCTTGTTATCGTATAATTTTCACCCAAAAATAGAAAATCACTAAAAACGAAAATTTCGTATCTTCAATAATTTTACATGCAATAATAAACGCGGCTTCCTTCGAAATCTAACTAAACTGTATTTTTTAAATAAAATTCTCGCAGCAATATCCAAAATATGAAGGGAAAAGAAATTTAAACGAAATCAAAAAGTAATTTTAACTGAATAAATTTGAAAACTTCACATTTCCATTATTTTTTTGTTGAAGTTAAACGATCAAAAAAAGAAAGAGTAAATATTAATCCTTGTAAATACACGGTATTTTACATATTTGCCCAGAGAACAAAAAAATTCTGTTTTAAATAGGAATTAAATAATCTCCGAATGGAAACGAACAGATTCTTGGATATCGTAAAATATTAAACTAATAACTTTGTTTCAAACGCTATTAATCAAATTTAATGGTCCTCGTTCAAACGTAACAAAAATCTGGTTCTTAATCGAATATCTTCATCGAAACACATAGGCATCAAATATCTTTTAAAATGGACCAAGCAGCTGTGTTAATCTAAACGACGTTAAACTTCAAGGGTAATTCATTTAAATTACGCTTTCAGTTTGCCCGTGGAATGAATTAGAGTACTGTAAAGCGTTGCCGCGAATCAATGGTTTTAGAGCACCGAATCTGATCGAAGATAACGCTGGTCCCAAACAAAAGGGAATTGTTACAGATATTCGATTCGCGACTAACTTCCGAAATAGATTTGCGATTTGCCAATAACGTACTTCAGCTCAAAGGAACGAAGATTTAATAACCTGTCCGCCAAAAGATGACAGCTGACAGCGGCCTAGTCATCTAATTCTAATCAGTTGTTTATTATTTTCAAAATTACAACAGCCATGAAACTGTGCATCGAAGGTTTTTTCGTGAAAACGTTTACGAAATGTTTACGTTCAGCGTATTCGTAGCTTCCGTCGCAGAAGAAGAAACGCAATTAAACGGAACGCTATATAACATAAATTTAAGTAACGAAACTTGAAATTGGATAAAACGAATGTATCTAGAGAAACAGACAACACCGTGACATCGCGACGATACTCATTTTCAACAGAAACGTAAACTTTCACGTATTACGCGGGGCACCACTGAAATGATGTTTGTTTAACTTGTCGTTTGTTTGATTCGCGCCTAACCATCCGCCGCTGCAACGCCGCACGATTCTACCGAGGTTCGCATTGGTGGACCCGGCCGAAACTTAACTCTCTCTTTACTTCGCACTTGGCTCGGTCTTATTTACCCGTCTCATTAAATATCGCGAACGTAAACAGATCGGAATAAAAGAGAATTGCAGGGAATTAGCATCGATTGACTGATACCGAGGTGCGATTGAAGCAAAGAGAGAACGAAGATCGAGATTACGATCCGTGTTTGAAGATCTGTCACGTTCGATTGACAGCTAGCATCCAACGATAGACAGAGCGCGCCACGCAGTCCCGACCAGGCACGCAACCCGAATAACCTAGGACGCTTATCTTAGAAAAGAAACAAGTTGATCCGGCGCGAGATCGAAACGGTACGCGAAGACAGGCGCCCTTGAGTCAAGGGTGCGAATCGAAAAATGCAAGTGATCCTGGAAAAAAAGGGCGTGTGAATGCCCGCCGAGTCCCTGCCGTCCACTGTGACACGGGATAATGACACGATTGTCGCGTAAAAAACGAAAACCGTACGAAAATCGAGAGCGGATTATTGATTACCTGGGTATGCAGTTCGGCGCTGTACGATCCACTTCCCAAGTGGCAAACAGCTTCATGGGAACGGGCCGGTTGGCCGGGGCTGTCGTCTTCGTACGCTCCGCCATTTTTGGCCCGTCGGCCCACAGAAACACTCACCACACCTCCAGTTCACCGCGTCTCGCGGCTGACTGACTAAGCCCGCTCGTGGCGCCATACGAACGACACTTTTACGATCCAACGAAGAGTTACGGAAAAGTACGTAGACACCTTTCGGCCGGCGCGCGAATTAAACGTGGTTGGTTTATGTACCTGTTATGAAATTTCGTTCGAAGAACGACGGTTCGATCGGTAACGTTTACCATAAAGCAGTGGTTCTTAACCTGTGGTCCATGGACCTCATGGGGATCACAGCTCTATGTTGAGCCATTAGTCTAAATTGTAATCCTAGTTATAAGATAGCCGTTTGTACGTTTAGGTTTATTGTACCCCTTTGTATATATATTTATAATTGTTTTCTTGGCGCAATAAACGTTCGTTACAAAAAAAAGGGGTCATAGATAAGTAGATATCCGAGGGTTATGAACCAGCACACAAAAAATTTGTAATAGTTATTTTCGTTATATACATTATATCTAAAAATATCAACTTTAACTTGTTGATGCTTTATAACTGTTAGACTAAAATGAATTTTTCTATTCAATGTCCTGAATTTATCATATATCTTGTTCAGAGAAATTACGAACTTTTTTAGCTAAGCTCCTAATACATATATGTAGAAGAGAAACGTAGGGGTTCATACCTTTGAAAACATTCAAATGCTAATCGAAATTGAAATAAAAAATTCTCTAACAATATCTATTTATGAAACAAATTTTGCAAATACTTGGAAACACTACAGAACTTCTATAACAATTATTTTTATCTTGATGACGTTAAAATGAACGTGGATCCATAATCCTTTCCTGTCTAATACACGCTGCAACGAAGATGCAAACTTAGCCAAGGATAAACTGGTAAATCTTAGAACCAAAAATTTACTAGAATTGAAACTAAAAAAATCTCAGGGATTCGGATGTTGTTTGTAAGTTTCTCATTATCCTGTTTGGTGTATTATATTTGAGCAATCAGGATTTTCGATATTCTGAGGAACGTGGTATAAAAAAAAAGGTTAAGAACCACTGTCGTAAATTGTTTTATCGAGTTGATGAACGTGAACGGTCAGTTTATGCAATTAACCTTCAAAAATGTAAAAATTCCTGTATTTAATCGAAAACTTTTACCAAGAATCTATTAATTTCATTGCAATTTGAACAAAATCAAAACTTGAATTCTGCGTTTATCGATTTATTTCGAAACAATTTATGTTGTCGAAAATAATTCAAATACTCACAGAAACGAAGATCTTTTGGCAAAAATTAAGAGAAGAAAAACTCTAAATTTTTGTTATATCATGCAAGAACTTGTGTGACATCTGCTTATTGATCTACTTTCCTTAACTTTTGCCAAACAGTGACCTTGTTTTTGATTTAATTTTCAATAGTATATGATCCACATCTTATATTAACAAAACCTTTTTCAAATGTGAAACTTAGTTTAAGTTTCTAAAGGAAAATTCTTCCTTTACAAAACAATAAAGAACAATTAAAACTTAAAGATGTTTTAATTCATGTCATCATATCATAAAGTTGAAATTACAGAAAATATTTCATATGCACCAACTGAATAAATTAATTTTGTTTACATTAAATAAAAACAAACAAGCCTGACCCTTAGACAAATTTATTTAACCCTTAAGTATATACACACAGAGGCTTTTTAGAAAACACTTACTGGAGTATATTATATGCTATTTGCTAATGTTGGTTATTTTTTACTCCAATTTTAAAAAACTCACACTATTTACATAAAAAAAGTATGACAAAAGTACTATTTATTTATAATTTAAATAGAAAGAAACAAATTGGAAGCTTTACAAACTCCCGTGCATCTACTTAAGGGTTAAAAAATGTACTAGTTTCAAAAACCAATTACCAATGATTTTTCACGTTTCTTTTTCATAAATACAGAACTAATATACATTTTACTTTTCAGCGTATATTACAAATAGTAGGGTCGCTTAATTAGTAGAAATTCTTTTAATGAATGTTTTTATTAGAAAAATGCGTAAATGATAATAAGATACATGAATAATCACATGGATATACGTTTTCAAAACATACTTCCAGTTGTTTTACGTGGTTACCGATTAAATTAAGTGATATGATAACCACCACATGAAGACCGGCTGAATTCCTGCTACGAACAATATAAAATAGAGTCTCCTTTTGTTATCATAAGCTGTATAAGAACTATGATTCTGTGGTATAACCCTCAATTTTAACGACCGCGTAAGGAAAAAAGCTAAAGATCCGCTAAAGTATAGCAAAACTGTGTAATAACCAAGTTTTCGAAATACTAATGCACCTAGAAGAGCCGCGTTAATTCCAACGTATTTGTAGCTACAATAAGACAATAAATCGAATGTTGAAAGACTCGTTTCAAGATTCATTACATAGAGAGTTACAGTGTGCACTACCAGTTCCATAATGCCCCATGCGAGAGCAGAACTAGCTCCAATACCTAATTCCTCTATATTAAAGCGTTCAGAAATCCCTAAAACTAATCCAGTCAATACTATGTATGTTAAAAACGCCATTGTTGGTATATACATATCAGGCGCATTTTTCTCGTAACGTGGTTGCAATGGTACACCCTGTTCATATTTCAGAGACCAGTCCTATTAAAAATATCAATCATTTATATCTACTCAAAGACACATAGATTGTTAAGTATCGCATCTGCAGGGTACGGTAAAACAGATGGTACGATTGGCAAGACGATAATTCTATGTATAAAACTAATATGGAAATGAAGCTTCGCGCGTACAAATTTTATTTCACGTTATCGGTTTTAATTTTGCACAAAAAATCGTTCTCTTACCAGTTGTACCACATATTTGCTACATCTTATGTAATACTTACTTTGTGAGAAAACGGGAAGAACAACAAGGCTAGTTTTGTAAAAACATAGTCTGTGTCGACAGCAAAATAGTATCTTAAAGCTGTAATTGGCACAAATCTTTCAAATTGCTGTTTCCCAGTCCCTACCAAAGCATTTCCATATTGTACAGCCATATTTGTAATTACTGGTTGCGTTAATAATTGTGTTGTAAATTGTGGCGAATAATTTTCTCCATAATTTTCGCTAGGTGGGTAATTTGGTATTGGAGATGGACTGAATCCATACGCTGGCGGGGGTTGTTCTGGTACATTGAAACCATACTCAGGTACCATACCATTGTTCATAGGAACTTGCTTTAAAAGATTAAAAGTATAATTTTATATATTCTATAATAAAATACTTTTATATTACTTATCTTTCTTTAAATTTACCTGTTGATCGTACATATATGGATTCTGCGGCATAAATGACGTAGCTAAACCAGCATTCGGATCTAATATCCTTTTTGGTTTTCCTATTAGAAATGTTTATTATTTAAATTAATTATACAAAAAACATTATACGATTAATTGGCGCAATAATACTGAATTTAAAACTTAAATGTCAAATATGAGACTATTGTAACATATAAATGAATGTCACCATTTACTAAATAAAAAAGGCATACAAATCCTAACCTTCCTACGTTAATCTATACCATACTTTACACTGTTATGACCCCCATATTCTGTAGAAGATTATTATTTTCTGTAAATACTAACTAATGGAAACAACGCATCTACATCACAAAATATTATGAAGAAAAAAAACATTCTGATAACGTCATACATTCAAGATTCAACAAACTCACCTCGACGTGCACTTGAATGATTGTAATTCATGATTGTACAATTGAATTTGCCGTACTGCTTGTAAAAATACACCAGATATAACGAAATATTTATTGCTTGCGGGTTTAGATTTAATTATTTGGGCACCGGAAATCGAAAACAGTAAAACAGTTCATGTTACACGTCGCCATACCCCGTCAGTCACTGCGGAATTTCCCACTCCCAACACATCGTGATTCTGTCATCTTGAACAAATGCACTTCTTACATTACTGCAGTCCATGTAGTCATTTATTCATATTTCACGATTTTAATATTCAACTCAATACATACATATACTCTTAAAAAATGTTAATACCTTTAAAGCTTTTGTTAGAAAGCATTCCAAGCCGATTAGTTAAGTTGGCAATTAAATTGAATCGTATCGAATTAAAAATTTACCCTTTGATATCATAAATATTGATTAATTTAAGTAATAATAACATTAGAGCGTATGTAACACTTTTAAAAGTAAATAAAAGAATTA
This sequence comes from Colletes gigas, assembly GCF_013123115.1. NCBI lineage: Eukaryota > Metazoa > Arthropoda > Insecta > Hymenoptera > Colletidae > Colletes > Colletes gigas. The sequence continues at coordinate 2,006,862 of NW_025106648.1, forward strand.
ATTTTGTTGGATAATAATGAAATTATAGTAAATACTAGTAGTACGTACATAACATTTTAATAAGAAGTACATATACGATGCTATAATGTTTTTTATTATGCGATACAACATAAAAATACATTTATGCATTACTTTATTTATGTTAATATTAAAATACCTATTATTAGTGGGGGGAAAAAAAATAAATCAGGGGGCACCCGGGTTTGAACCGGGGACCTCTCGATCTGCAGTCGAATGCTCTACCACTGAGCTATACCCCCAATTGACAGACTGTTTTGATAATTTTAATTTAAATGCAATCAAGACTATTTATCTTTCTATTTATATATAAAATTATTTGTCATACAAATTTCGTAAATGCAAAAAAATATATAATGTATATATATTTTCCTTAAAAGTAACATAGTTTATTAAATTCTGAATGCTATACTTTAACTTATACAACAGTATGTCATATAACAATAACAATAAATAGAATTATAGCTATATATTACACGATATATTATACACGAACTCAATATGTATCTAATAGGGTTCACTACTATTTCGGAATACTTTTTCTATTGATATCTCAGACGAGGTATACTCGTATACCTTTCACCCAATGTATTTTTTCGCCCCATTTTTCTGGGGCTCTAGAGCCCCATTACCATTTTCGTGTCACTCGCAACGTTACCAACAGATTTAGAAATAAACACAAGAGGAAGTAAGACAGAAAATGAAATTACATAAATTTTAGTATTTTTTAACGGAATGAAAGCTGTATGGCCCAGAATTAAGCATCAATCGATTAATTTCATTGGAGTAACCAATCGATTAAGATTATTTAAAGATTTCAAGATTACTAAAATACGAAAGGATGTGCTTCATTGACAACTACACCGAAAATCCTCTATTTTTTATTTTAAATTGTAATACATCATTTATTTAAAAAATAATTCGATATGGCAGTCAGATTGAGTCATCAAGGTCCATAAAGTGAAAGGTGTATTCATATACCTCGTGTTCATATACTTCTTTTACAATCGCGATTCCTATTTAGGGTAACTTCTACAAGAATTTTTTTCTCGAAAATGCGTAGGAATTCAAGGATATGTTTGTTACCAAAAATGATTCTAATTTACCCCCACAATCGAAAATAATTTTTCCAGAACGATTTGAAACTTTTCAATTTCGCCCAAAAATTTCAGCACTTACTCGAATTTTTTTCTCAAAAGTGCGTAGGATTTCGAGGGTATGTCTATTCACCAAAAATGATTGTAATTGACTCCTGCAATTGGAAATAATTTTTTCAGAACGATTTGAAATTTTTTTTTTAGGCACCTACCCCCTGTCGATTTTTCTTAAAAATTCGTTTTTCATTTTTAATAAATTTGTTTGACGCTGTACGGAAATGTTATTTAATACTTTTTCAACGTCATTCATGGAGAGAAATAAAACTACGTATACCGAAAGTACTTATTTGAAAGTGATCCAAACCTAAATCGATCTGTATTCGACGAGTGTATCTGAATTTTTGTGGGAACTTGGCACACAATGAAATATCTTTGCAATTGTTACGACAAATGGAATAGTTTCTGAAAAACGTATGCGAAACTATTAGAAGAAGATCGCAGCCATTAGCTCATATTATTTGCTATGTAATTAATGATTATAGTATGCGGTAACAAGCGATAAAATTAATTACATACTAAATAATAATGACCCAGGTCTCACCACGTGGAGGTTGCTGCGAATGGAGACCCGCCCCAGCCTCGCCCCAACCACCCTCCTTTGGCGAGGAATCCTAACAAACACCTTTGGAGATTTTCTCCTACGAGAAAAGCGATCAAAATTCGACCGTTGATAGAAACTAACAACAAACTAATAGTTCTCAGAAGAAAGACCACCAATCTAACAAATTGTGGATACATGTGAGATGACATGTTATCCAGAAACGAAATAAAAATGTGCAACTGCACGTACGAACTCTGACGACCAACTGGTATTAGAATACCAATATGTGATATAATATCAATTGTTTCCACTCTAATCGACGTTGTATTTCGATAGTGTCTAATAAGACACTGAAGTACGAAGTAATGTGCAACTGCACGTACGAACTCTGACGACCAATTGGTATTAGAATACCAATATGTGATTTAATATCAATTGTTTCTACTCTAATCAACGTTGTATTTTGATAGTGTCTAATAAGACACTGAAGAACGAAGTAATGTGCAATTGCACGTATGAACCTTGTCTTGTGGAATATTTATATGTATCTTAATATTAATCATTTTTATTTAAATGTGGACTTTTGGGTTTCGGTAGTACTTAACATAGGCGCAGGAATTCGCTTATTTATCTTATAATCTATATACATTTATACTTAATTCTAACGCAATTTGTAGAAACATGAAGAAATGTGACGTTTTCTTCTTGGTGTCTTCGTTAATCCCACGATGTTTTCCTGAAACATACACTCATATACAATAAATATAATTCACATAAAACAAAAAAATACGAGAGGATGTTTTCTTCTTGGTGTTTTCATTAATCCCACGATGTTTTCCTGAAACATACACTCATATACAATAAATATAATTCACATAAAACAAAGAAACATGAGAAGATATTCTTCTTGGTGTCTTCGTTAATCCCATGATGTTTTCCTGAAACATACACTCATATACAATAAATATAATTCACATAAAACAAAGAAACATGAGAGGATATTCTTCTTGGTGTTTTCATTAATCCCACGATGTTTTCCTGAAACATAAATTCAGACAATAAATAAAACTGTATGAGATAGGTACTTCCCTAAGAAACAATGAAATTCGAATCTTGTATCTTGTAACTTTTAACATATGGAGTCTCCATTTACCCTTTTCAATTCCATTCTTCTATGTTTATATATTCTGTAAAAAGAACTTTTTCAAAGGATTAGTTGCTGGAATGAAAATGTATTAGTGGACACAAAAAAGAACAATTATGTACTGTCAAGACTCATGTTCATCGATCGTTGCAAAATTGATATTATAAAATTTAGAAACATAAATATCACGTGATCGAAGTTGAATGAAAAGTTAAATTCATTTCATTGTTAAGATGAATACTAAATTGATTGAAAATTTTATTTATTCGTTCCCGTAGATTTTATTTATCGTTTCGTTTCTCAAATAAAATTGACGGTTACAAAATTGAGCAATCAAAGAATTTTCTTTTTATTACATACGTGAATTAAATTTCATTCTTGATATAGTAATAAATATTTACAAGAATATATACTTTAAATATTACACGATGAAGATAACAATTTTGAAGAAACTTGAAAAAATTGCAAAGCTTGTAAATTGCAATAATTATATTTTACTGTATTGAATACTAAGTTAGGTTCGTACAGAAAAAGCAATAACGAACACGGATATCGATTCTACGCGGAAATGAACTCTCAATATGAAATATTAAATTGCAATTTTGCATACCCTTTTGATGCAAGTATTTTATTTTTCATCGATTTAAACAACGATCGCGGACAAACTTTGATTTTTGCAAAGAATTTCGAATATTTATAAAAAAATCCACTATTTATAAAGAAATATTGCAGTCGTAAAAGTCACTATATCCCGTAAAAATTAACAACTCTAACAATGAATAATTAGTGACATACATTGCACATTGAAATCGCAAATTCAATCTACGATCAATTTAATAAAAAATATAGCATTTTAAAATACATCACAAATCTGTGATAAAAATGTATGAATACATGAAAATTATGAGTTCATAAAAAATACAAAGTTTTACACGTTATGAAGGATGAAACATTTGTATACAACAGCACTTTCAAGTAATATTTCTATTGACAAATATATAAAAAAAGATATATTTCACATAGAATAAATTGTCCACTTGTAAATTCAAATAGCAAACCGTGAGTGGACCATTCTTTCGCAACGCTAATTTACAAAATACAAAAGTCGCGAGGAGTGCTTATTATTCGAAAAATTAACCATACAGGGTTACTTTATTAATTAAATCGCGTGCACCCATATTAAATAACACGCAACACTAATTTTAATAAGAAAGTTGAGCCATTCGAGGCTTTCTTTAAGTACAGCTGAGTCGTGATGATCCTGAAGCAGTGGCCAGCGTCATATTTTGGGCATTGAATCGCAAAACTAATTAATAAAAACTCGATAAATCAAGATCGCAACTCTAATTTATAGTATAAAAATTCCAAACGCGATTTATAACCACAAAAGCAACCGCGAATGGTGATTGCTCGCAACACTACCCTGAAAAGCAAACGCGAAAAATAGTGATTCGCAACGCTAAGAGAAAACCGATCAATTCATTCGCAACGCTATTCTTAAATAACAATAACAGCAATCGCGTATGGAATTCGCAACACTATCCTGAAAAGGAAACGCGAAAAATAGGAATTCGCAACTCTACATGCAAACACGATCATTGTATATTTTTCGCGACTCTATCTTTAATGGAAATATATTTATGTTTCGCAACGCTAATGCAAATCGCGTTTTGCCCAAAAATAATGGACCAGGTGCTGGCGTCTTCGGTTGTAGCTACAAACATACATGCACGAAATAAACTAACTACTTCAAGCTACTTCAAACTACAATAGAGTGGCACATGTTGGGATGAAGTTAGACATTTTATTCATCGCAATACTACGGGAGAAACAACGCGATAAATCAACAATCGCAACGCTAATTTATAATATAAAAATACCAAACGCGATTTATAGCAATAAAAGCAATCGCGAATGGTAATTATTCGCAACATTACCCTGAAAGCAAACGCGAAAAATAGTAATTCGCTACTCTAATAGCAATCGCGTTTACTAATTGTAATTCGAAACGCTATTTCTAAAGCAAACGTCCGGTTCCTAGGTTTGCACAAAGACAATCGCGTATCGTATTTATTCGCAACACTGACATATCAACGCGATAAATATTTGTTCGCAACTCTACGATCAAACGCGAACATTGTATTATTTGCAACTCTAACTTGAATCAGGGTGTGATGGTACATGTGAGTTCACATGTACTGGCCACAAACTAACTACTTCTATTACTACAGTTAGGGTAGAATTTGGGCATTGAAAGTATCGCAACGCTAAAGAAAAAATCGCACGATAAATCAAGATCGCAACACTAATTTATAATATGAAAATTGCAAACGCGGTTGATATTCATTATATGTATAAAAGAGTAAAAAAGCAACGCGAATCGTGATTATTCGCAACACTACCCTGAAAAGCAAACGCGAAAAATAGTTATTCGCAACTCTACGAGCAACGCGTTTATTAATCAGTCGCAACGCTATTTTTAAGCAAACATTCAGTACCTAGGTTTGCATGGAAAACAATCGCGTATCGTGTTAAGTCGCAACACTACCCTGAAAAGGCAACGCGAAAAATAAGAATTCGCAACTCTAAAAGCAAACGCGATTATTGTACATTCGCAACTCTATGTATATCATAACCGCGAGTTATGGGGAGGGATGGCTGGCATGTATGGTGCAATCATGTACCATCAGGTACATGCATACATGAGCCAGCCAAGAAAACAAACTAACTAAAACTACAGACGAGTTAAGTGACAAAGTAGTAACAGGAATGACTTTCCATCCTCGTCCAAAGATGAAGATGAAAAGCCATTTGTTGCAGCCCACTCTTGAGACAGTTTGTCAGGGCCTCTTCAGCTCATTGAGAGCCTTTTCTCTCTTCGGCGGTCCTGCCGATGCCTGGAACTTACGTAAAACTGGGCTCGAGATTTTGTGCAATACGTAGTCTTCCAACAATATACGAATTGTTGGTCGAGCATACGTGGTGAATCTCGAGCGGGACGAACGTTTCGAAAGGGACCTAATCACGACCGCGGGCGCGAGAGAGCGACTTTAAGAGTCGCGCGATTCGAGGAGTCGAAAATAAAGCTAAAACAAACAGCATACACCGTTTGAATCAGCAAGATTTCTACTCTCGAAATCGTAACTACAGGAACAGAACTGCCACGCGAAAACGCGCCTACCCGAGTAACTAATGTGGACAGTCCTGCCCTGACCCTACCTACTTAGATTAAGCACACACACCAGAAAGTTACCTGCCTACCTAACCCTATATTTAAAATATTGCAAAACTCAATCATGCAAACAACCACTCCACGGTTCTCATTCTCAATGTCCGGGCGCGACCTAAACTAGAGAGGACTCCCCGGGGTTCCTCCGACACCCGGACATAACACTTCATTCACACTCTAATTGTGGACTTACTAGTTTCTGAGACTGACAAAGGCTAGTGATCTTTGCGTTCTTATATTATATAGATAAACGTTTGTATAGAACGTTTCAATATATGGAATATAGTCTTTAATAAAATCTATTGTATAGATGTATCATTCAAGATTGAAAAATATTAAGATTCAAATCCATTAAGATCAACAGTATTCAAATAAATGATAAATTGAAATTTGATATTATTATTGATAAAAATCTAATGTTATAAAATTCTGTATGTAAATTGCAATCATAAAACATCTGAAACGACGCACTTCCACAACCTAACCACACACACACATGTGGACAGTACGTCGCGTACGATTCACTAGCCAATGTCAGTCCTCAATATGTCGTTGAATTGTTATAAATAAATTCATCGTGCCCCGTTGCCTTCGCTCATGCAAATAGCACCTGGGCATGCGCATGAACTTAGGCAACGAACACGGAAAAATTAGTCTGAAAATCCTGACTAGAAAAACTGGTTAATAGCTAAACGGTATTTCGTATCTAATTGTTAGTTAAAATGACTCGACTTGTTATATGTAATATATCAATAATAAAATACGATAATATTGAAAAATACTACTATTCAATAAAACTATTATAATTGAAATTGAATTATTTAAAATGAAAGACTCTACTTGAGATTTCATGATAAAAGAATTTACTTTAAAAATTGAAATGAATTCATTAAATTGTCAATCAAAATATTCAATTATCCTTGATCGATTTTGTCGTCAAAGTAAACTTTTTAAAAGATGAAACTAGTATAAAATGCATGTTACTTTGACTCAAAAATCGACCTGTCGCGAAATGCCTTCTTGCACGTTAAATCGCATGATAAATATAATGTTTTCACATTATATTAATTCATTTTCTATTCAATCATACAACTCATATAAAGTTAAGAAAAATATTTCATATATTCTATAAAGATTGTATATTTGTAAAAATTTTATAATAATCATAATGTGTACTATTCATTTGTAGCATTAAGAAACGCGAGTGCAAGAAGACCCTAAAACCTGCTCTAAAAAATATAACAGTTGATGTTAATATTCACTTAACTCGTCAAAAATAGCAAGTATACAACTGGTCACCCGTGTTGATTCGGATCTTTCATCCTACAACATGGTTGGGGACCAGAGGAACACAAACAACATGCGACTCACCAATAATGAACTTCATGAGATGTACCTTTGGGATGCTGCTACCTAGTGGAAGTCATCGAAAAAGTCATCAGTCATCAGTCAGCATGGTCCTGTTGGTTAGATTCAAGTCCAGGAACTGTAAGAAGAATGCAAGAAAACAATTTGAATTTATCGTTAAAATTATAGAGACTTTAATTAAAAATTTCAATGTACAAATTTATACTTACGTTGTTTGCTCGTGGTCCACCGCCCGATACCCCCCTGGTACAGCTGCTGCTTTTCAGGATCACGTTCAGAGACTGTAAGAAAACAATTAGAATCTATTGTTAAAACTATAGAGATTTTTAATTAAAAATTTCAAAGTATAAATTTGTATTTACATTGTTTGCTCGTGGAGCACCGCCCAATACTCCTCTTCAGTGATGCACTGACTCTAACCACGGTAACGGAGAATTTTGATCTCAAATTAAAAAGATAATCAAGTTTATTAGATATTAAATTAGATTACCGCGACCGAAAATTCATATCGGCGAACAAATGATTCTATTCTCGCGATTTATAAAGCAAGAGGAGCCACGATGCTCTGGAAGTAATTTAATATTGCGTAAGAAACACTGCTTCTAATCTCGCGTTTGCCTAACACCGTAAACGACAACGTACTTGGGGTCACTTTGCCCCGAGAAACAAACTTGTTGCTGCGCACAATCACTGAATCTACCAGCCGTATTGCGCGCGGCCAACAAACCTGAAAAGAAAATAGCTGAAAAGAAAGGGATAGGAGACAAGAAATACAACAAGCACACCTGTGCTTTGCCTACTGGTTTTCTTATTTTCTCCTTGCTCAAGTACGTCGACAGAAACACTGCTTTGCTTAGTACTGTTGTATACATAGTTTGTTGCATAAAAGATTAACACCACGAAGGCGAAATATTCTCGAGCAATGCGAGATTCCAACGATAAAATAGCCACGAAAATAATTACGTACAAGTAAATTGATTTAATTTATAAATATTACATCACTAATTTTCATAGTTAGAGTTGTAAGCATGATTATGTTCATTTTATCGAATGTTACAATATCCTGTAATTTTTATAAATATTCCGAAACTTCCAAAAATTAAAGTTCGTTGGTTATTTATGCTTAAATAGCATATTCCAACTACGCAGCTTTAAGGTTTTCTTAAACTTACATCGAAATATGAATGCAAATTCCAATTACGATAATTCACAAAGATAAAAATATAAACAACAAATTAAATAAATAACACTAGGAAATATTCAATCGCGATCAGAATACAGTTAAATATAAATTATTTCAATTTAGCGTTGATATCTATCGACGCCATTTTTGTATACTTCGATATATATCGAAGTGGATAAAAAGTTTAACGATTTCCATATTTTATCTTAACAATGGCCGATTAGAAAATTATAATCATGCTTGCAACGAATGATTTAATAAAGAAATACAAATATATAAATATTGATATGTCCTTTAATTTTTGTTGTAATTGTTTAAATGTTACCAATATTCCCTTTAAAAGTCGAGTTGTCTGCCATCTATCATGGCGTCGTTTACGCGCCAATAAAACCTTCCATGGCGTCGAATTTCGAATCAGAGACTGCAACAAAAATAAAATCATAATTAAACAATAATTGATAATAATGAGGAAATATCAAAAGGTTAGAAATACGTACTTCGTTGGTCGCAAAACGCCAACACGTCTTATTAAAAGGAATTTCTTGATTTCGAATTCCAATAAGAGACTGTAACAGAAACGAAATAAAGCTCCATTAAAGTACATAAACGATTATTATAATTAAGTAGTGATTAAATCGAAACCGTATTGCAAGAGATCGTAATTAAAACGCGAGTAGTAATAATGGAAGAATCAACAGGTTAGAATTACGCACCTCGGTCGCGAAACGGCGACACGTCGTGACACGTCTTGCTATGTTTATTTTCGAAGTACGAGTGATGGCCCTTCGCTGTGATCGGTAACGCTCGTGAATTAAGGCGGCGGGGTGGGGGAAGACCCGATGTCTCGCGAAGCTTGTATCGTGAACCCGAGAGATGCCTCAGGTAGAAACCGCGGATACAAAACAAATTAACAGAATAAATGCCTCGACTTTAGAATCATATCGATGAATGACAATATAATGTACAAATTAAATATAACTCACACTTTTGTCGATTTATAGTAGCAGATGACAAGATTCTTGAATTTGTTAACCCTTTGCACTCGGTGATTTTTCTTCGACCACCTACTACTAACTCAACGCTCACTTTCTTACGAAATATATAGTAAATATCCAAGTAAACACATTTCTTTTTATATAATCACTTTAAAACAATAATATCGTTGTGTTTCCTTGGAGTGTACATTCAAATTCTTTGCTGGATGACCCTTCAGAGGAGACAGCCGAGTGCAAAGGGTTAACATTATTCGCTTCGATGATTACACGGAAATTATTTACAAATTTAACTAGTCAAAGAATCGCGAATAATTCGTACTTCTCCACTCATATGCATTTACACACAAGTCTGTTTGCCTATCACACTAATTCAGTGAGTTTCTCGACTAACCGCCATCCATGAGAAGAGGACGCTAAAACCACCTCTCGATTTTTAGGTCGGTATGGCAGTCAGATTGGGCCACGGAAGTTCATAAGGTGTAAGGCCTGCTCGTATACCTTGTCTGTGTTGATACGTCACTGAGACGATGGTAACCAAGCAACCCCTTACATTAACTGGCCGCGGCATCAGAGGGTTGCCAGTGCGCGTCCCACCCTCGCGTGGTGCGCTTCACAATCGTCAAAACGAACAAACCTCGTGGACGAAACGTTATTCAGTGTCACAAACATATTCGAAGATCACACGCACCTCGAAATGGAAAAAAGGCAAACGCTGATGGTGCAATGTTTTAGAAAGTAAGAATCACATTGATTAAGCAACACTTTACTTGGCAATTACACGATCAAAATGAAACAATTTGTATTTAGAATTAGAAACGCACGTGTAATGCTTGCAGTAAAAGGCAGTGATCTCTTGCTTTCGCTTTCGAGCACACCAAGCCAATAACGAGATAAATATATCTTAAAGCACTTTTCGAATTTCTTTTTCATTCCCCTTCTTCTACCTTTTGTGCCAGAGTTCCCAACGAATTGTTTACAAACAACGCAGCATCTTTTTAGGTGCACCGTTCTGATATTAATAGAGAGGTTCTTCACATTGCATCTTTGATTTGAAAAATTCATTTATGAACTTGTATTACACTTCTATCAGAAGAAGTATATTGTCAAGCTCAATTGCATAAAGTTTATTTTATTATCGTGCATTCATTTCACCCACCTTACTCGCTAAGAATAAACGTTTTTCGCGTTATCGAAAGATAAAAAGCAGACACCGCTTTCACCGATCAATCGCGTAGACAGTTATCCGGGGAGATGCTCGATTTACTTCAGAACTGAAAATAGTGCACAATAATTTACATTTTCATTTTCCATTCATTTGGTCGAGTAAATTTATTGGTTTTCATCGCGACGAGGAAATTGCTAGCACTTCAGCGAAAGGAAAAACAAGTTTCGTATCCTTGTCCCACGCGCCTTTTGCTATCGGACTGTGCGTAACCAACGATTGTTTCCGTGCTTTGCTGGCGATCGGTAATCGTAGATCATCGATTCGGTGACCAATAGACACAATGAATCGAGCGTTGCTGCACGCCGGCACGTAATCTTACATGAAACCGGAGATGTTATCATTAAATATTAACGACGCGCCATCACGAAGAGCGAAGGCCTACGCGAATTATTAACGGAGCAATAACGATCGACGTGCGGCACGGTGAATCAACGAAATAACGATTTTCAGTCATCGCCGCGTTACGGGCAACACGTGCACGTGGGTTCGTTGTACGTGTGTATATATATCATTAAACGTGCGCCACTTTGTTAGGGTCGGCTACTCCCGATTCAGTCCTCGAGGCGTAACATTCTTCGAGTGTAGATTGCATTTCTTATCGGACCCTGGAATCTTTCAATCGATGTAAACGACACTGCGTTCCTACCCCATACGGGTTTCTACAAATCTCGCTGGCGACGAATATCCCTTGCAGATACTCGAGCTATCGTTATAATTATTAGGATCGTTAAATTACTCGTTGCGTAACTAGCTCGAAAGGAACATCAACGTTCTCATCTTTTCAGATTATTTCCATCTTCCCAATTAAAACTTTACGTGTTTAATAACGTTACGAACTATCGTTCTTAACACTTTGACGGCCGCTGTCACGTATACGTGACTTCGCGAGCTAGCAGACGTTGGCCACTGTCACGTATGCGCGATCTACCTATTATGTTATCTACCATTTCATCATACATTCAACTTATTACTATTCCTAGCATTTTCGTGTATCTCACTTTGGTCTACAATATCAGTGATAACGGACAACGGTCTTCAATCGGCCATTGAAGTGTTAACTTCAGAGAATTGGTTACATAAAAATCTGAAACGACGAAATACGGATGTGAAAATCGATTTATTTCGTATCCTTGGTACGTGTACCTACAGTTGCATAAAAAAGCGCAATGGTGACGATAATTATTTCGTCACGAGACCTCTATGGTCGATACGCCGTTAAGAATGCACGCCCTCCCTAACACGCGTGTGACAATTTCCCTACATTTTCAAGCGTAATTTTTAACCGCCGGCGAACAGTTTCGCGTGTTCCTTTCGCTCGAGGGATCGCGGCGTAAGAATCGCGACGTTGTAACGGAGAATTTTCCGAACAGATAGATCCGTAACTTTAAAACCATACTATCGATTCTCACGTACTGTTACACACATTACAGAGTTGAAGTCTGGTTCCACGATAGCGTGACACGTGACGGGAAACAGCCTAAGAACGTAGACACCGGTGTTTAAGAACGATAGTAACACCGTTCGAATTGCGGAGAAAATTGCTTCGATGACACACACACGCGCGAATGTTCTCCGTTTCGAGACAATAATTGAAATTAATTATCTGGGATGATAACCGAAATAGAAATGCTTCGGTAATGGTTTCCTCTTTATCGGAATTACGTGTTATCGTTTCGTTCTATCGTCGAGATCGTAATGGCGGATATATCGATAATTCCATCGCGTTTCTCACTTTCCATGATAGTACACTCGAATCGAAACACTATTTCGCAGGTAACCTCAAGGACATACGTCGACAGCCGCCTGGAAGCAATAACGTTTAGTCTGTGTCAGTAGCGTGCTCAGCTGTCCGTTGCTAATTTCTTATCAAACTTCTTTTCCCTTGAAAATCAATCGATTCATATCGCTCTATTTTCCGGTCACATACTCGCGCCTGAACGCCCAACTTTTTGATGCACTTGTTTCTGTGGCTTTCCTATCAGTCTTTAAATTCAAATAATTCTAAAATAGTAAAATTTATTGTATTTTAGATTTATCGTCGTATATTTAGACGTTTGTATTCATGTGATTTATGTTATGTACAATATGTCTGTTAAAATTTATTTACAAGATATTAATTTTATTTCATATAAAGATAATGGAATATTGTTTTGTTGTGTAGAGATCGATGTGTTTATTCAAAGCAATTTTGTTAGACTTTCTACTGGTCATAAATTAATTATGAAAATTCAAGCAATTAGGTCTGGATTAGGTCCTAGGATCTCGTTAGAAATTATACAATAAAATATGTTAAGACCATCAGTATTTTTATATGGTTTATGTTATGTACAATATGTCTGTTAAAATTTATTTACAAGATACTAATTTTATTTTATACAAAAATAATGGAATATTGTTTTGTTGTGTAGAGATCGATTTATTCAAAGCAATTTTGTTAGACTTTCTATTGGACATGAATTAATTATGAAAATTCAAGCAATTAGGTCTGGATTAGGTCTTAGTATCTCGTTAGAAATTGTACGATAAAATAAATTAAGACTATAGGTATTAGTTTTTGTACGTTAACTAACAAGAATTAATTACGTTTGTATAAGTTCGTGTAAATTGGATGAAAAATGATAAATTGATATTTAGTTTATTTTTCGAACGCTGTGCTCGTCGATAAGTATTGTAATATGTAATAGATGACGTACCGATCGATTGTTACTTGAAAGTCAAATGAAATTGTTTCGAATAAAATATTAATCTTTTCATTATATACATATTGTTCATTTAATATAGATCAATGGAGTGTTTTAAATAATACATTGATTATGTTTAAGGATAATGTTAAAGGTCATGGTCTCAATATCATTAAATGAAATATACATATGTATGATTTCAGATTTGATACTGATACCGTCATACTAATCTGATTATCATAATTTTAAAATAGAAAACATGATTAAATTATAGAAACTGAAATTTTTTAAAGAAATAATAAATTTATTGAGTAAATGCAATTCATGGTTACATAATACTCCTAATTGTTCTAGTTAAAATTGTAACATTAGTTAAAGCTAATGGGGTATTTACTGAATGAATACATGTTACAAATAAATAATACAAATCTAGTATATTGATGCCAATACTGTCATACTAATCTGATTATCATAATTCTAAAATAGAAAACATGATTAAATTATAGAAACTGAAATTTTTAAAATAAATAATAAATCTATTGAGCAAATGCATTTCATGGTTAAATAATTTTCTCTATAGTATTAGTCTATTAGTCTATTATTCTATAGATGTATTCCTAATTTGTTCTAATTAAAATTGTAACATTAATTAAAGTTAATAGGGTGTTTACTAAATGAATACATGTTACAAACAAATAATACAAATCTAGTTTGTCTGATTCTGTACTAGCGCTTGTTTACTGTGACATTCGTTGAATTATTCTGTAACTTATGCTAACTGAACTCTAAAAATTCCCTCATTATCCTTTTGATCCATAAAAAACAAATTTTAGTTCTGTAGCCTAATCAGTAAGAAACTCAGCATTATTTACTACGTGGAATATTAGGTTGAACCGCGAAAATGTTAATTTGTAATCGTCTCGATACCAGTAACTTTGCATGGAAACCAGTTTCCCTGTGGCAAGTGAAAGGCAATTAAAACGACTGAAACGAACGAGCCATGCTTCTTAGCTCGCTTACTTTTTCTCCAGCTGCTTATCAAATTCTACGCTTTATCACGCTTCTTTCTTTACTGCACAGCAGCACGTTTAAGGTCCCCAAAAAATACTGACTTTTCAGGAGTCACAATAAATTTCTCAATCTTAGCTAAATTTTAAAAAACAATATTTAACGCCATTTTTCTCTGCCTTTCAATTTTTAAAATTGATCAAACTTAGTAAAGTTTAGCTTCGTAAAGGTTCATTTAACAATAAAAATGACAGAATTTTATTTGAGAAAACGTTTATTATTTCTGCAAAAATCGACAAAATTGCCATGATTGTTGCCACTAACTAACCAGAAATCTGAATCTGTCGTTTCGACGGGGCTGGCTGTTCCAGCGTTAATGATTCATTGCAGGTGCAAACGACACGCTTCGCACGAGGCGCAGAGGCCGTTCGAGTTTCCTTTTACGCTTCTTAATGATCACTATGCATTTGGACAACGGTCGTTGTTGCGGCTTCGATCGTATTATAATCTCGTTTGTCTCTAGACGATGGTTAAAAGAAAATTTAAGGCGGCGACCTTGCCGTGAAATCTAGCATAATGGTTCCCTGCTGGTGATAGGTGTTGTGGCGTTAGGTTTCTATGGCAGCGAGTGACCTGGTCAGTTCACCACGTGGACAGTAACCGAGCTTTAAATTCGGGTCGAGTTTAGTGATAAGTGCCTGATAGGATCTGCGATCGTGTCAGGTTTTCTTCAGGGAACGAGGCCTCGGTGTCTGTCGGTCGATTATTAACGAAAACCATTCTTTATCCTCAACTTATAACGAGTTCGTTGGAAAACTGGACGCGAAATCGATACCGCCTCGGCTTGGGGGCAACGAAAAAATTTCTACGCATTTTGTTGGTCGCTGGCAGCATTGCTGCATCGTTGCGGATGTGTCTGACACCTGAACGTTCCAGGATCGGTGATTATTATTGGTATGGCTGCGGGGGGTGTTCAGTTACAGTCACGCAGGCGGCTGTGTTTACTCCTATCGCGCGGCAGTAGTTTAAACGCCTTCAGTCAGACAGTAGATACGGATAGTCGTGGAATTACACGATGCAAAAAGGATTCTGGGGGGATTACGAAACTTTCCACTACTTTCGTTACTCGTAATCGAACTATATTCGTAGCAAATTTTTATACAGAATGTTTCAAACGATGCGGACGTATCTTTATAGGCAAATTCGTTTCACGTAAATGATAAAAAAATGTTCGTGCAAATATTTAGTTAGACGACTAAGCGACTGGTGTAACATGAAAACAGTTGTAATTGGAAAATGAGGAAGGAAATATATTCACGTACGAAGTTACGTCAGTAATTTATGAAAGAAATGAGTACAATAAATATTTAGTTGTATTTACTTATTTATCACTAGACTGCGGATGTTTATGCATTTATGGGGAATTTTAATTCTCAAGAAACTACAGAATGCACTTAATATGCAAAAATATAAGAAATACTTAAAGTAAGATACGAATTATTATATTTAAGGGTTGAGACAATCATCTACAAAGCTCCCATTTTATTAATTCTATTAATAAAAATATGAAATATGAAAAAGGAATATTAGAGAACACAAATAATCGATTTATAAACTTACATACTATTTGTATTAATATGCTTCTATAAACTACAGCACATTCAATATTAAAATGGGGTTACTTTTCAGTAATTTTGAAACCATATACATACTTCATGCTAAATGCACTTTATTTCACTATAATTAAGAACAATATTATTTAATAATGAACACGATTTCATTTGGTTGTTTTATTCACGAATTTTAAAATTGATGTTACTTTTAAAGATGTCGATATTCCTCAAATTTCTCAGATTTTATAAGGTATATTAGTAGTATAATTGGCTTGTTATAAAATCTCATAAATTGCGCTGTCGACAGTATTTTCATTTTTTAATAAAATTCTAAAACAATAGGAAAAGTATTTTTAATCCAATATTGAGAGTAAATGTTTGCTAAATGCACTTTATTTTTCTGTAATTAAGAACTATATTATTTAATAATGAACACGATTTTATTTGGTTATTTTATTTATGAATCTTAAAATTGATGAAGCTGTCGATATTCTTCAAATTTCCTACATATTGTAAGGTATATTAGTGATGTTTTAAATTGGCTTGTTCTAAAATCTCATAAATTCCACTGTCGACCATAGTTTCTATTTAATAAAATTATAAAACGTTATGAATATATTTAACCGAATGTTGAGAGTAAAGGTTTGCGCTGGTGAATGAAGTGCATGCTCGATATCTTTTTTCCAAGCACTGACCCACTTCAGTGAGGGTAGAGGTACCGGACATTCTCTTCGGCGCGATGAATTCGATCCGCCGAGAGGGCGAAAGATGCTTCCACGCGAGGTCGGACTAGTTGCGAACCGGTGCCAGAGACGGGCATGGACACTAAGACTCCGCCGATCCCGTTGAAGGTCCAGGAGAAGCCTAAACCGAAGCAGCAAGAAACCGTCGCCGATGTGTCCCTGCCCCCGCTGACACCATACAGAAATCATCGCCAGAAACAGAGAACGCCTGGGATCCAATGGTCGCGTGATGCACCCAGCGCTATACGGTATCAGGATCATCAGAAAAAAAGGCCTTACAGGTACACTAGCCCCTCGATCGATATGCATTTCTTCGGGCGTTGTTTAGAGCAGGTGCTTTACTTATGCTCGCGAGTAGACGAATTTTAACAAACGTGCACGAAGCTTCTGACAAATTCGAACCAACGCGTTCGTTGCAACGGTTGAAACGGATATGGAACTTTTTCTATGGGTTCCGTTTAAACTGTTGCAACGAAATTTTTATTATTTACACATAGATTAGAACAAATGAATAGAAATTCTCGTGTAACGAGAATGGAATCACTTTTACATCCATGCACGTTGAAAGTGTCGAGTTTCTTGTTATTATATTGATGATGTTATATTTGAACTGTTATTTACGACGTTCTATAAGTGTGAAGTATCGTTTACGTTATGAATATTTTCCTAACAAAAGTTTTCAAATCTGTTTCATTAAAAAAGTTGTACAATTTATGAATACATATTGATAATTAAAAATGGTATTTGATCGTTCGTTTGAAGCTTCTATAATACGCACTTGTACAAACTGACCTCTATAACTCGAAATTTATGTTTTTAATTGTTCTTGACGAAATTTGAAAAATAGGAAAATATATGTTATTTAAATTAAGCAATTCTCAGCTAGCAAAAACGTACGGCAAAATAAATATTTATAAAGTACTCACTAACTACAGTAGCACTTCTTATGATTTCGAGAAATTATTAGATCATATTATTAGTCGTAAAAAATAAAATATTTCTAATATATTCAACATTCATTCTACCTCTGTTGATTTTCTAAAATTGAACTAAATATATATTTCATCCACTTTGAGGGTAGTTTTCATCCCTCGAACATAAATCTAAGTCGATAAAAAAATACATCATACTAAATAGGACTTAATATTTAGATCATATTATTAGTCATGAAAAATGAGATATTTCTCATATTCAACATTCTTTCTACCTCCGTTGATTTTCTAAAATTGAACTAAATATATATTTCATCCACTTTGAGGGTAGTTTTCATCCCTCGAACATAAATCTAAGTCGATAAAAAAATACATCCTACTAAATAGGATTTAATATTTAGATCATATTATTACTCATGAAAAATGAGATTATTCTTATATTCAACATTTTTCTCCATTGATTTTCATAAAATTGAACTAAATATACAGGGTGTTCAGCCACCCCTGAGAAAAATTTTAATAGGAGATTCCAGAGACCAAAATAAGACAAAAATCAAGAATACCAATTTGTTGATTGAGGCTTCATTAAAAAGTTATTAACGTTTAAAGTTCCGCATGTAGAACCACTATTACGTGTATGCAGCTGTTGGCAGATTGCTGTTCCACAGTCCAACTTTTAAACGACGCCTCAATCAACAAATCGCTATTCTTGATTTTCGTTTTATTTTAGCCTCTAGAATGTCCCATTAAATTTTTTTAATGTTTGGCCAAACACGAACACGAATATCAGTCGTTAAAAAAATGCATCGTACATCGAGTGACATTATCCTGTCGCTT
Organism: Colletes gigas; assembly: GCF_013123115.1. Taxonomy (NCBI): domain Eukaryota; kingdom Metazoa; phylum Arthropoda; class Insecta; order Hymenoptera; family Colletidae; genus Colletes; species Colletes gigas. Next base: position 2,025,536 of record NW_025106648.1, read on the forward strand.
AATCGACAACGTTCTCGCGGCGAACGAACGTCAAATAGAATCGAAGCGACGTTCGGAGAATCCTATTCTCGGATGCAAAAGGCTGCTTAACTCTTACAGAGTGCTGCAAATCGGCGCTACGCCCTTGATGCACGCTTGCCAACAGGGTGACAGAGCAAGAGTCCTGAGACTGTTAAAAGAGCAGGAGGAGACGATCGGCTACAGAGATCGCACTTTGAGGAACACTTTGCATTACTGCATGGACGCTGGAACCGGAGGTGCCGTCGCCGCGGCGGCACCGGAACTCGTGAACGCGCCCGACGCCGAGGGGCACACGCCTCTTCATTTGGCAGTCATCGCGGGGGACACACAATTGGTGGCTGTTTTGCTAGCGAACGGTGCCGACGTGAACGCCAAAGACTTGGAGGGACACAGCGTTCTTCACTGGGCTACCGGTACCATTTCTTAAATATCTTGCGTTCGGTGTCCATTTAACACCTTCACTGCCAGATCAAGACCATATAATATTCTACAAAAGTAAAATTTTGATTTTAGATCATTGTAACCTTGTTAAAATTCATAAACTCCATACAAAATTTCCCTCAACATCTTAACTCGAGAATTAATTTTTCTAGTATCACAATGGTATACTGTCATCCATATGTGGCTGACGTGGCAGTGAAAGTGTTAAGTCTATGTTAACTCTATGTGAAATGCGTTTTTTTTTACTTTCGTGAGAAATTTTTTGAAAATAAACTATAACAGCTGTTGCAGTAAAATTTACAAGGTCTATTTATACATGTGTTGGTGACATTTTTAAATTTTTTTAGATGAAAGAAGATTAAAATTGATGACATTGCATACTCTCAAACATAATTTTTAAAAAAGATTGTCTCAAAATAGTGTTTATAATTCCACCCATTTTGTGTATTTGAAATGAAGAAGCCTGAAATATTCTTATTTAGTGTGAGTTTGGTTATCCCTGATACTAAAACAAAAGAAAAAAGTTGATAATTAAAAAAATGGTAATACTTTCAAGTTTGATTATCAATTTGTTCATGTTCTTTTTTTAAAATTTTGGGCCTAAAGAAATGGAAAGGACTTTTGAGTCGATTTTAATACGAGCTATAGTTATACATATACTGAAAGTGCATCTAAAATTTTGAGCCAATTGGTCAAGTAGATTTTGAGATATCGTGGACATCGTTCTGGTAAACATAGTTTCGACTTTTTTAACGAACTTTTAAAGCTTTGTATCTTTAAACAGCCATAACTTTGTTAATTTGAGAAGTTACGTATAATTCTCAAATTAAATGTCTTCCTTCAGTGTCTATAGCCAGAATAAGTGCTTGTTTCCTTTCCTAGCTCACAACTTGTCTCATTTTTTTGGGCCTCTTACCCCTAAGAGTGTGAAATATTTACATTTAATAGCACCTTTCAAAAAAAAGAATTTTTTAGTAGATTAAGCATTATTATATGGGAATAATAACTATATTATTGATACAGGAACTGGGGGTACTATAGACATAGTCAAATTCATTCTTAAAAATAAATAAAAACTAATAGGAGTATTTTTGTTTACACATATTGCATATCTATTGCGAGAAGAAATATGGTAGCATGTAACTCATATGTGCCACACAGTGGAGTTAATCAGTATTTAAGAACACAATACACAAAATCAATTTTTTGGAAAATAAAGTGCTGCAAAGAAATTATTATTTCTCATCGCCAGAAAACTTACCAAAGTTATTTTGTACGCAATTATATTTGAAAATATCATCTATCACTATAATTTTCTATATCCTTCTGAATATTGTTGCTAAATTAATCCCAATACCATAGCAAGCATACAATTAATAATAATATATTTTTACCCATTTTGACCGTTTATATTGAGATTATTATTCTCTGTTATAAAAAGTACATCATCGTTAAATTTTGAGCAGAAAATAAAATTGGACAATTTAACTGATACGACGAAATACTTATACCATAACCATTTACACTATTCAGGTAGCCAAAAGTTAGAAAGAAATGTAAAATAATACATCACAACATAAATACATTATTTTTACAATAATATAGTCGCCGTAATTTCGAGTGTTAAGTGGGTGTACCTAGGTTTGTATTGTACAATTACCGCCATAGCATTCAATGTCTAATATTCAGTTTGCAACAAGGCGACCGGGTGGTAATTTTACGGTCAGAGGTGATGGCTGATCGCGATCGAGATTGTTAGAGCATTATTCAAGTTCGTGAAAAATAGCCGTAAATAGTCGGTTCAATGCAAATCGAGTTGGTTTTTTTTTTTATTGCGGAAAGGTCAAAACCTACGCGACCGCGCATTAACGATTCCTTAGAAGCTGCGGAAACTGTGAATTACCGAGCGTATCTTTTCTGCCAATCTCCGACAGAGCGAGGGTGGATTGGTCAAGTAAGGTTACTGGGTCAGTTTCGATGACGTTATTCCGGTCTGCCAAGGAACACGCGAGGTCCAGGCCGAGATAACCCACGAGATTGACCATAGTCGTCCTTGATGTATTCAAATGACCACGGATTTATTGCTCGACACCGCAATTGCCTACTCTTACATTCGTTCGTCCGTTTCACGGTGGAGAAAAGCTCCTATCGACAGATTCATCTGTATAATTCACAAACTCGATCGTTACTTTGACGCTTGTAAAATTAATTCTTCATCGTGTATCGAATCATGATAATTAAAGATAATCTTAGAAGTCAGTTCTCTGAGGTATCAAACATTTTGTGTAAGTTACACAGTGGTAATCCATGTGTCACTTTACAAATATACACAATAGGTGTCTTTATACTTCACTATGCACCTCCATACCAGTAATTCCAAATTATATAATCTCCCTCCCCTTTCAATGAATCACACCATGATACGATTAAATGATCAATTATTCCTACTGATGCGTTAACGACAAACATTGGTGGCTTGATTGCGCAATAGCGTGCAGATTTTCTTCGATCAAACGATTCGTTTACAAACGACGAAGAAAAAAAGAATATTTATTCATAAAAAGGCAACCGGTTATCTTAATCTAGCATCTGTGCAAAAAATGACACTGAGAATTATTTCGTTCAATAGCACTATGACGATCTGCTATTTCTGCATTCGCATACCTAGAAAATAGATTGACGCGATTCATGGAACATTCAGAAAGTGATTGCAAACTGTCAGTGAAGTCACAGATGTATGTTTTCTATTATTCTGTCAGAATAATTAAACGTGTGAGGGTTGAACGAAACCAAAGGCCGATTCGGATCACAAAATATTAATAATTAGCATAACAATGCAACGTCTAAGGCGTTACACCAGGTCGATGGTATTTATCCTGAGAGCTACCGTGCATAAAAATAGTTACAAGGAGAGGGCAAGGCCTTCGGGTTACCGATTTTATTCAAACTTTGCACACTTGTTGTTCGAGAACTGCTTACCCTACAACGACTGTTTGTTTACGCTGTTTTTACAAGTAACATTGTTGTACGGAATAATAATTATAAATTTTCTATTTTTTCTTCAATTGCGAGGTAAATGGTTCCCCTAATGCTTCCTTTAATGTTTTCAGCTACTGTGAGTGGAGAATTTCACCTGATCACCAATATTAAATTTTTATATACGTTATATATATTTTAATGAATACAAAGACACTTTATTTAAAAGTTAATTAACATTCTTACATTTCATTATTCTTTATCTATATTAACCCTTTGTACTTCGAATTATATTTCAATTTTGTTACCAGCAGCTCCAAACGTTTTCAAGTGTTTTATTTGAAATTTACGTTAACTAAAACATAGGGCAATTTAACAAACAAATTCAATTAAACATCTGTTTTTTTGTTGTATTTTGTAATTCTCAAGTGTATGATATCTCTTTGAATTTGAAAAAAATGTCTTGAACTTGGGCCTACTGAGTTGGGGTCTCTTACTTCACCATTACTCCATGGTGGTAATCGACAGTTGACGAATTAAAATTATATTTCTAGATAATAATGACACTTTAATCATTAATATTTCAAAAATTATTAGACATCTGTTATATATTCTTAAACCAGCTAAATCTACGCCTTGCCTTTGCCTTGTTAGTGTCGACACGTAGCAATTTGAGGGAAAGATTTTTTTAAACATTCGACATGGCGTAACCCTTTAAGTATGCTCGAGTGTACCTACGTTTTTGCGTGTGTTTAGTATGCGGAGAAGCGGAGTGTGTTCGGCTGGTGTTAGCAGCGGGTGCACGACCCTCGACGCCTGATCTCCGCGGGGGATCTCCTCTTCACTATGCCGCTCAATGTTGCGGCGCGGCCGCAACTGCCGAGCTAGCTGTGCCCAAGAAGGTTGGCTTAAAAGTTCTCCAAACCCTCTTGGAATTCGGCGCCGATGTAAACGCGAAAGACGAGGACGGAAGACAGCCAATTCTATGGGCAGCAAGTGCTGGCAGCGTTGAAGCTGTCTTGGCATTGGCCAGGTACACTTCCATCTTGTTTAACCCTTAAATGGACTATTGGGGCCCCTACGAGCCCTCCCACAAGTTTAAACTAATAACCTCCATTAACTCATTATTTTTTAAACACTTTAAAGGAAAGTTTATTTCCATTTACTAATTTGGTAAAAATCAACATTATTTAAAATAATTAAATTGTTGGACTCTCAGTAGTGTCTTCATCACAGAGTTCTAATGAATTGAATTGACTATGCTTGACATTAGTCGTAAATTAATCTCACCTACTTTAGTTTTCAAATTTTTAATACCTTCATGTATTTCTAAACTTATTGCATAAAAGAATTGGTATTTTAAAGAATCTATTGCATGGTAAGTGGAAGAGAAAGATGACTTTATGAATTCACATGAGCCCAACAACTAAACTAAGATTGAGAGTCCACTTAAGGGTTAAATTACAAGATAACGTATGGTAACATTCCCTTGGGCGTTAACGAACATCGAATAATTATCAAAACACCCTATATATTCTACAATATCAATAAAGAAAGAATACTGTTCAAAAAGTTTGCTCTGACGTAGCATTATTCATGAAGAATAACGTAAACATTGTATAATAAAATACTTGAATAAATAGGCTAATAATCGAAAATATTTTTTCATCGATACAAGCATTATAAAAGAATTAAATTTCATGTATTTTCATCGATCAGAAGCTTCCATGCGCCGTAATGTTTAGAAACATGATAGAGATCGAAAGAATTGCTCATTCTAAAGCAGTAATTAAAATACAGAGCAGGTGGTTCAGCTGCTGCAGGGGCTGCAGACAAAGATGGCCTCACGGCTCTCCATTGTGCTGCGTCCAGAGGACACGCCAGATGCGTGGAGGCTTTGGTGAATCTTTGCGGTGCTCATCCTGACCACGTGGACGACAATGGATGCTCGGCTCTGCATTATGCAGCCACCCTTGGCCACGCTGACGCCACAGCTTTGATTCTAAAACTAGGAGCTGATCCCAATCGGCAGGATCGAAAGGGTAGAACGTAAATATCGAAGTCATTGCTGTTTATATTGGCTAAAATACTTGTTTTCAAATTGAGAGAAAATATTTAAAACTTTCTATATTATATTGCATAGAATGAAGGTATGAAGGTATTTTACTTTCTAAAATTTATATAAAAAAATAATTTTTTTGTTATTTACATATATATTTCCATGGATCAATCGATACTCAAACTGAACAAGAAATAACTGAATTTGTGAGACTATTTATGTTGTTATAAGAAAACATCATGAATATGTCATATTTATTCTCGATGACATTTACAGATTTATTTTATTTCGTTGCTATTCGGTCACATTATGCAATAGAGGGTTAAGTATTAAAAAATGAGGTTGAAATTAAATATTATTCGTTAAGAATTAACAATTACTAATAAAACAACATGAATTTCCCGACCACTCGTTTAAGACTTCTTCAGACGTGGAAAATATTTTAAAACCCATCGAAAATAAAATCAATTCAATATCCTTCTTAACAAACGTGTAAAACTAAATGAATCAATGTCTCTTTTTCCCGAAAAAAGACAGGTTTAAAAAACATTTTTTGTTAATTTAAGATATACATAACACTTTACATACATAGACAATTAATTTAATTTTTCATATATAATTAAAAGATATTGTATTTATTTTATTTTATATATTTTTTAAAATAGTTTTCACATCTGAAGAAGACCTAAAAAATGGTGAAAATCGTTTATATTGTACTATTAATAATTGTTAATTGTCAATGAATAATACAAATTACTTCTACCGACTGTCAAAGTATTGTTTTAGCTTTAACGGACGTTCGTGACAAGAAATTAAATTTTTATTTCCCGTACGCTTGTATCTATTATCAAAGGTGCATGCTGCGTGTATGTGAAAATTGATTTTAACGTTTCGCTAGCGAACACGCTAGATACCAAAGTTCTTAGAGTTCAATGACACTGATAATACTCGATACGTGTGTACTAGAGGCTAAAGACAGACCATCAGTATCATTATGTTCTCGGTATAGCATAAGCGTTGTACTTTCATACTGAAACTGGGAAAATGGAATTCCTAATAGGGTACGATTATAGTGGAACTAAAGAGTTTATAGTTGAGCATCGCGAAAGACAGTGTATAACAACGGCGCAGCTAGAAATAAAAGTTCTTCAGCCAGCCTTATAGCTCTCTTCTCAACTCTCTATCCTCGTTGCTCCACTATAACCACGTACGTAGTGTATCTTACCTAATAATTAAAAACAATATAACATTTAAAGTTCCGTGTATTCTTAGAACCTATTTTACAGAGTACTTAGGAAACAACTCTAAGTTTACAGCCATAGACCATTATTGACCAACCAATTATTGAATAACCAATGACAAATTAAAGCCATCACGAAATTGAAGATTCAAGTCTATCCACATGGATCCCCTTAAAATTTGATGCACAGTTCTTTTCAATATTTTGTTCTACTTTGAAGGAGCGTATCTCATGCTATAAATAGACATTTATGGGAAATTGTAATTCTCAAAAAACTATGTAATGCACTTAACATGCAAAAATGTAAGGTTTAGGGGTTGAGATAACCATTTACAAAGCTCCCATTTCATCAATTCTATTAATAAAAACATGAATTTCTCTAAAGATCCACAGTCCAGTTCTAAGACACGCGTGATTTGGAAGTTAAACACATTTATCGAATTAGATATTCCAGCCTAAGGAGGGCCATACAGTTTAATCCCAAAATAGAAGAATTTTTAAGTACACTCAAGTTATAGGAGGTATGACACGTTTCAGACCAGCACTTTGCGCTGCAGCCAAAGGTCAATTGGAGACCCTGAAGATCTTAGCACAACATGGCGGTTCTCTTTACGCGAGGACTGTTCGCGGTACCGGCGTCGCTCACGAGGCGGTGGCTTCCGGCAGAATCGAGCTGATAAAATGGCTGGCGAAGAAACGTCCAGGCACGTTGGACGTCGCCACCCACGACGGAAAGACACCTTTGCACGTGGCGGCTTTGCATGGACACTTGGATGTCTGCAAGGCCCTTTTAGACAACGGTGCCAGGATCAATGCCGTGCTACGAACCAGCAAAGGCAACCTGATGACTGCCTTGGACGCAGCGCTTTACAGAGGGCACAGGGACTGTGCAAAGTTAATTCAAATGCACGGTGGCACCACGGCCCACCAACTCAAGATGCAGAGAACTGTACCGAATAAAGGTCAGGTTAGGTATATTTTCACAGATATTTTTAAGATATAAAGTTTCTGTGCCACGGTTGTTGCAGATGTAGTCGTAGCAAAGATTTGAATATGCCGCCTTTGAACTGTTCACCATTTATGCAATGTTTACACATTTCTAAACGATCCTTCATCAGACCAATATTTACAATTATTCACGATATAAAATTACTTAAAATTGTTTGAAAGTTTAGAGTCTATAGTTCAGATTCCTATAAGGTGATATCCTTTGCAAGGGTTTAAGATAAAATTTACTTGGTTATTTACGAATAATTGGATAATTCGTGAAACTTGCATGGAATTTTTTACGATCGAGCGTTGATACTTTCGTTGGATTTTTAATTTGAACATGAATGCCTCAGTGTTCGCGGCGAGAATGCAAATGAGACACGTCGACAGCAGCACCGACACGGAGAGCAGTCCTCGTAGACGAGGTCGTGGTTTCAAACTGCCAGAACTCTACTACGAGGAACAGTGGATCGAGAAAAGAACGCGACGTCGGGGAAATTTGAAAAAACTGGTTCGCCAGGATAGTCGAAGTTTCAGCGAAGAAGAAGTCAGATTGTCGAAGACATCTTTGAAGAAAGATCATCAGAGACGAGCACGCAGTGAATCAGCAAGGTAACATGTTTCCTAATTTGTACATCGTTGTCTCATTTAAAATTGATCGTATCTTAATTTTCGACGAAACAAGAATGCTTTGCCCGTAAAAGTTGCCTGGTTTCGTGTTCGATACAGAATGAGTCATGAAATATGCAGGATACCTCATATAAGACTGGAATTTAAAACACCCCATTATTTTTAATGATAAAGAAGAATTTCTGAAGAAAGACACGCGGAAGCAATTATGTATTTTATTTATTGCCAATCGACCAAATTGGACGATTCCGTTCAACGGTGTGTTTTTCAGAAATATTTTAGATTTTAAATCTAAAATTGAAAATTTGCAAACGAATATTTATCCTTTTTACTGTAATTATCACGTTATTTTAGGTACGATGAGGATGACACGGACCGGAAGTTAAGAAGAAAGAGAAGCAAGAAAAGGTCAACTAGATCTAAACAGAATTCCAGCGAATCCTCGATAGATTCGGACAGCTACGAACGAGTCGAAGATTCGTCGAGGCAAAAATCTGAAACGCATAGAGAGGAGAGTAAAGTAGACAAGGGCAATGAAACGGAGGAGAAGGAGGACTCGAGAAAGGACGACGAGGACGACGAAAGCGTGAGCGACGACAGCCTGGAAATGGTGGTGGTGAAAAGATCCGTGGAAAAGAAATGCGAGAAGGTGGTGTCTGGGAGGAGATCGAAGACGCCCAGAGAGAGCTCGAAAGAGACAAAATTTACAAAGACGCACAAAAGCACTAGAAGAAAATTGAAATCCAGCAGATCGAAATCTTCCAACAATGGCGACAGTATGCCGGATCGAACGCAATCCTCGGACAAAGGACAGGAGTTCAAGGAGTCTGAGTTCTGCGAACGAGAGACCCCGAGGACCTCGATCGACGAGGACAAGGATAGCCCAGGGAAAATAATCGAAACTCGATATCGTAAGGATATAACCGACAGCACAAGCCAGGAAACCGTCGAACGCGTCATCGTGACAGCCATGGTTCACAAGGACCAACCTCCGGACACGCCGAAATCGGTGTTGGAAAGCACGAAAGAAGTGACGTTCGACGACAGGTTAAGGACTGAAGTAATAGAGACGGAAGTGGTGACCAGGGATGATGGATCTAGCGCGAGCAAAGTGGACGATATCGTTGAACAGAGTGACGAATCGCGCAGCAATCTTGTAACGAAAGCAGCCAGTTTGAAGAAAGACGTGGAAGAAATGAGGCAACAAGTCACGCAGGAAAGGACTCAACGCGAGGAGGATAGAAGAAGGAGCCAAGGTGACGAGAACACCAGGCAAAGTGAAAAAGATACGGGTGATGATCAAGGTAAAGAAGATACGAGGACAGACGAGAGTGGGAAAGATAAGACATCTTCCACGGAAGAGACAGTAAGGAAGAGACAGCAAGGAATAGATGAAACAGGTAAGACTTTAAACGTAACAGAGCTAGAAAAAATCAACATGGCTGAAACATGTCGAAAAAGTAGAATCGGAGGCTCATCTTAATTCGAATAGGATATTAATACCATGATAAATGTTTTCGTTCATTTACAAAATAAAGAAAGTACAACATGTAACTTAATCTTGCTAAAATGATACAAATTAAACACCTGTGGAAGTCGTACATATACAGGGTGTTTGGCCACATCTGAGAAAAATTTTAATGTGAGATTTTAGAGGCCAAAATAAGACGAAAATCAAGAGTTTCAATTTGTTGATTGAGGCTTCCTTAAAAAGTTATTAACGTTTAAAGTTCCATTCCGATTGGAAAATTTTTCGGCGAAAAAAAAAATTTCAAATCATTCTGGAAAAATTATTTTCGGTTCCAGAGATCAATTACAACAATGTTAGGTTAATAGACATACCCCCGAAATCCTACGCATTTTCCAGACAAAAATTGGAGAAGTTGTGAAATTTTTCAACAAAATTAAAACATTTCAAATCGTTTAAAAAAAATTATTCTCCGTTGCAGGGGTCAATTACAATTATTTTTGGTCAATAGACATATCCTCGAAATCTTGTGCACTTTCGAGAAAAAAATTCGAGTAGCTACTGAAATTTTTCGGCGAAATTGAAAAATTTAAAATCGTTCTAAAAAAATTATTTTTGATTGCAGGGGTCAATTACAATCATTTTTGGTGAATACACATACCCCCGAAATCCTGCACATTTTCGAGAAAAAAATTCTTTACCGAAAATACAATGTCTGACCAGAAATGGTGATCCCCTGCATGCGTATATTTAAAAAACCATAACTTCTGAACGGATTGGAGGATTTTAATGTTTCAAAATGTAAACAATGCGTATTAATGGGGCTCTAGAACCCCCAAAAAATGGGTCGAAAAAATACATTATTAATAACTTTAATCAACAAATTGCTATTCTTGTTTTTGTCTTATTTTGGCCTCTATGATCTCGCATTAAATGTAAGGCTGTAACAAAACAACAATTACACCGGACTACGAGAAAATACAAAGATATAAGATCAACTACGACACATTTGGTTCTAATTTTGCTGGAAATGTCTAGTCGTTTCCTACATTATATACAAGTCTAACGATCCAAGAAATCTCATTGTCAATTTTCTGTAGAGTCCTCTTTCCAGGCAGGTTAGACGCACACGCTACAACCGAGTCGGAAGCTTCCACGCTGGATTCCCAGAAAGAATCTCAACGACTACAGAATCAGGCAGAAGACGACTCCAAGTCCGAAGGAACGACCTCGAAAGCTGACGAGAGCCTCGATAAATCTCACGACGATAAGACGAACGCGTCCGAACGCACGTCCAAAGAAGAATACGAGGACTCGGAGGAAAGGAGTAAATCCGACAGTTCGAAAAAAGAAATTACCACGTCCAGAACTGCGGAAGACACTCCGCCGTCGGAGGGGGAGGAAGACAAAAGACAAACACCAGAAGAGACCGAAAGTAAATCGAAAACTGAACCAGGTACGGTCAGGAGGAAACCGTCGTTCGACGAAAGAAAGCCAAAAACGAGGCAATCGAGCGGAAGTGCCAGCCCCTCGAAGAGCAACAGTGGTCGTAAGAGGAGGGAATTCAGTAAGAAACGGGAGTCTTCCACGAAGAAGGTGTTGACGAAACCGACGTCGGAGAAAACGGATAAAGATGGCGCGGAAGAGTCGTCGAAGTCGCCGGAAACCGATAAGGAAGCCGCGAAAAGTCCAGAGAAAGATGGTGGAAACAAATTGGAGAGTTCGAGCAAAGAGTCGCCGGACGACAAGGATCAAGCGGATTCCGCTCGCGGAAAGTCCGTGGAATTTTCGTCCGCGTCCAGGGACTCCGCGTTGATGGAAGACGACGACAGGTCGCTGAGCATCGATACACCGGTTGCCACGAAGAGGAAGCTATCTGGCGAAGAGGAGGTCGTTCGGGACTCGTCGCCGGCGAAGTCTAACTTGGACGATCAGACGATCGAGACCGAGGACGCGAAGAAGATCAGAAAACGCTCGATCGAGGACGCGTTGACGGCAGGTGAGTATCGAACACTTTAACCCTTTTTTAACCCTTTGCACACCAAGAGTATTAATATGGACAACTAGCAATATCAATTGCAATTTTGTGATGTGACTTCTAAAAATGAAAAATATTCTTCTTCTCATAAAACTGTATAAATACCTATAATTTAAATTTTATTCCTGTATTTCCTGAACTCAATTTGTGTTATCATAAATGAAAGTTGAATCGAACCATGGTGCGTATTAGGTATGTTTGTCGCCATAGCGGCGCCAGCGGAGTGCAAAGGGTTAAAAGAGCGTGCTTTCAGAAGAAGAGAGCTTTCGATACATCGACGAGAGTTCCTCGAGTTCCCCCAAGTCGGCCCAGACGAGACGATCGAGGCCTTCGACGGGGAAGGCTAGGAACAGCGGAAGATCGTCGTCGCGAAAGAAGACTTTGTTCGAGAGTTCGGAGGAACGTTCTCCGGATAGGAGCGCCATAGTCGCGGTCATCGAGAGTCCGGAGTGGGACGAGGAGGACGAAGAGATCGAGAAAGAAATCAGAGATGCGATCGGGGAGGACGAGGAGCACGAGACCGAGCCAGAAGAGGACAACGAAATCGGAGTAGTGAGAGTGTTGCCGAGCACCAGCGAGGAAGAAACGTCTCGTGTGGGTCACGATGTCCGTAGAAGTTCAGTGTCGGACTCGTTACCTCAAGTAAGGAATTTTTTTAATTAGATTTCATGTGAAATGTACAAACTGGAGTGGACAGATGGTTCGTGATGTAAAGAAGGTTCTTATAGAGACTTTTGGGTCACCAATTGGAATGAAAGTTTCTTTATAAAAATGTATCATTATAGGGTCAAAAATAGAATATTTTTCGGGTTATTAATGTTTAAGAACTTTGTCGACTGCAAAATCTTAAGGCGGTATTCTAGTGTGAACCTTTGAAAAACTCGATTTCTTGTTATTAGCATTGTCTTAAAGAATATAATTTACTAACTACGTTGAAGTTATTTAATTTTCATCTGATACAAGGTAAGCTCCTTGAAAATGAATTTTGTTTCGAGTCGATACCATAGTTAATTCCGGAGAAAACAATTATTTACGAAAAATGGCATAATCATTTATTCAAAAATCCTGTATACAAATTTAAATTCATTTTCAATTAAATAAACAATTTATAATCCAGTTTTATCGCACACCAGTCGCATAATCAATGTTGCTGAAACTTCTTTGGGTGCATAGAGTCAGAACAAATTTCAAAATAAACATAGAAGACAGCATAAATTATAGTAGCTAGTATAGTCACTGGATAGAGGATGAAATGCCCTTTAAAATGAGCGTTCGAACAAGTCGATAGCTTTATTAGTTCCGGAGATATGAGGATTTTAGTTTCAAGTCGATAGTTTCGGAGATACGAGGATCCGAAGCGTTTGTTTACGTTTCATTCGGATCAATGAACTCGCGCGCGCGACAGTAGTAAACAGTGCGTAGTAAATTCTTGGAATTACTACGACTTCCTGGTCACGTGACTGTCTCGACTCACGCGCGAGAGAGAGGTCCAACGCGACGCGTCAGACGGAGACAGAGATAGTCAAATTGAGAAAAATACCCTTTTACATAAATTACGATATCTCGAAAACATAAAGTCGGATCGACAAAAACCAAAAACCATTTTAAAGGGGAGGCTTTGCCGCCTCTAACGGTGGCTCAAAAATGGATAAGGCACTAGTAGTTTCGGAACTGCACGCGTCCAAAGTTTTAGTATTTTTAATGCGCGTTAATAGCCTTTTCTAGGGCAGAGAGCGGAATTTTAAAAATTGTCTTTTACATAAATTACGATATCTCCAAAACGGAAAGTCGGATCGACAAAAACCAAAAACCATTTTAAAGGAGAAGCTTTGCCACTTCTATCAGTGACCCAATTATCAATAAAACTATAGTAATTTCTAACCTACACGCGTGTAAAGTTTAACTATTTTTAATACGCATTGCTACTGTTCTAAGACAGTAGAAACTGAAGATTCTCTTCTTTTATCTTTGCTATATATTTCCTATTTACATCAGAAGCTAACCAGAATTTGATACCAAATTTTTTTCAGTATTTTTCAAAAAAATATAAATCGTTCAACCGGTTAGATAACCAGTCGTGGTAGGCAAGACAGACTACATATTTTTCTCAGAAAACAAAATAAGAATAGAAGTGAATATTGAAAAATTATAATAAGAAAAATCGTGAAGTTAAATGGGGCTAAAATAACATTGTATGTTAAAAATTCTAAACGAAATTTTAAAAACGGTTATTTAACCAGTAGGTTTAGTGTTAAAAGCGAATTTCAACTCTTTTTCGCCCAAAAAATTTTAAAATGTCTCTGAAACATGTAGAAATAAACCTTGTAAATTTTACTGTAAACGGTGCTATAGTTTATTCACAAAAAATTCCATAAGGTCTAAAAAAATGCACTTTACAGTAAAATACCCCCTATTTTACGCAGGTGCAGCCTACTCGTACTCGTTTGACGCGGATCCAAAGTCCTCAGGAGAGTAGAACGAACCGATTGCAAGGGAAACAGCGCCGTGACAGCGGCGGCAGAGACAGTGGTATCGAACCCAGTCCAAGAGTATCGAGGATACCAAGAAGAAGGATCATGAAATGTTGCCCCAACACTGAGAAACAACAGACTCTTAACATGGACACCATAACTAGAGACGTACAGATCAGCTTACGACGATATCATCTGGAGAGAAAGATTTTTTTTCAATTGATGGAACTGAAGAGATTGCAGATACGTCATGGCAGAGCGAACGAGCAAGTTCTGGTGAAGAGACAGGTAGTGACTATCGTCCATTTTCTCGTGTATTTAATTATTAACACTTAACGTTTAACGCTTCGTGGTAATATCAGAACAATATTTCCCAAGGAGACAATTTTAAATATTCTGGGGGCAAATAAAAATTATGTTGCACTCGTGATCTTTACTAACACGTACAAACGTACTTAATTGTTTTAATTCTTGATCCAAAGAAAATTGGGAAACATTGAATCAGAGTTAACACCGTAGTTATATTAATATTTAACATTATTTTATTAAAATGTATTTTTCGCAGGTGGACGCTTTCCATAAAGCTGGAATGGCTGGACCCACCCTGGGCGTAGCAAAATACGATCAACCCTTAACGTTCAGGTTATTATTTTTCAATTTTATACCCTGAATGTGATATTTTAGGGAAGATAGAATTTAAATTTTTTAGAGAAGAATTCTTTCAAAAGATAACCCAAATTATTCAGACAAAAATTGTACGATATGAATATTAACCCTTTGCACTCCGAATTATATTTGAATTTTGTTACCAGCAGCTTCCAACGCTTTTAAGTGTTTTATTTGAAATTTACGTTAGCTAAAAAGTAGGGCAAATTTAAACAAATTCAATTAAATATCTGTTTTATTTACATTATTGTTGTATTTTTTAATTTTCAAGTGTATGATATCTCCATGGTTTGGACTTGAAAAAATGTCGTGTAGGACTCGACAAAGGAGCTCCTGAGATAAAAATTGATGTCGAGTCACACTCGACATAGGTGTGCAAAGGGTTAATAAATATTAATAAGGAGATATAAATTGAAAGGTAAATTTTAATAAAGATAAACTTCCAATTGTACCTACTCTGATGTAAGAAACCGTAAAACAATTATTGCAAGCAGATTGTCTGTAGGCTATAGTATTTATAGAAAACTAAAGAGGATCAAAAAAATGTAGAAAAGCTTTCTTCAAGAATAGGAAATCTCGAAATGTTTCAAAATTACTTCCATTCTCGAGGGATGGAGATGGAAATTTGTTAGAAAATCTCGAGAATTCTTGAGTACGATCACTATACTGAATTTCGATTGCTCTGTTCTAATACACAATAATAATACAATTAATACTCTTTTATCAGGCATTTCGAAGCTTTTCTTTACGATCAACTGAGAAAGCTCCAGAGAAGGCCAGCCACTCCAGATTTTTGCACCGAGGCGAAACAGTGTACTCAGAAAACTCATCGCTGTCATCATGCAACAAGCGCTTACACTTCTTTCCCTGTGTATACATACCGTACGTTGCTATACTATATTTTTGGCAAAACGTGATTTTCAGAATTCCATTTCTAACATTTTTGCTGGAATTGAGCCTTTATTTACGAAGAAACTACCCCAAGTGATAATGTCCAACTTCGATGAAACTTTGAAGGATTGTAGAGTAATCATTTATTACTTGATTATTATCATAAAATAAAGACGTAAAAAACGTGCTTGGCTAAATTCACGAAAACTATCAAGCGTAGAGAAAACATGTAAATTGAGTAATTATATATTTTTCAACAATGAATCTACCTGTGTAAATAGTATTAAAAAATATTTTTATTAAATTTGCATATGAATTTTATACATCAAATACGAATATTTTGGAATTTCGAATTTTATTATTGTAAAACAAATGTTTATATTTTATTCGACGAGATCAGATTTCCATCATGAAACGAGCAAAAGGTTTTATTAATAAGTCCTGAGTCGATTAATGTAATAAAGATAGTTTGCTGATTACTGTACTGAAAAAAGTTTATGAAAATTAGACATTTTCACTTCGTGTAAGTAACGTTGATAGTACGAAAAATGAAATTCATCACTTGGAATTTTTATGATAGAGAAATGGAACTCTGAATGCGAAAATTCAAATCAGATGATATTCAAAACGAGTCAGTTTCCCTATTGTGATTGTAGATTATAATTGCAGTAGGTGGAGCCGGCCAAGAACAAGGGGATCTTCTTCCGAAGATAGAGAGTCGTGGAAAAGGACAAATGACGGTAACATTCGACAATTTGAAACGAAATAAATCGAATAACGTACAGGTTGCAAGTAAAATGCAGACAAAAATTTATAGGGGTTGATAAAAATCATTTAGAAAACAAAAAAATATCTGTTAAAAAAATACACTGAAAAATATTTTAATAAGCACATATTTGAAGAGTGATAGTTTTATAAATATTGAACCCTTTAATTTGCAAGTAAATAATGTCAATAACTAATGTTCCTTGTGACAAATATGATTGGTCATAGATCATTTCAAATGTGTTTTTTTCACTTCAATTTATCATTTAAACAAACTCCTACCATTTTAATCATTTGTTACGAAAATGTTCTGTGTCATGTACAATGCAAATTAAAAAGATAAATTCTAAAACCATTAGTTTGCATGTATATTTGTTAATACCTTTTTCTGTTAATGGATACTATCGACATTTGTATCTACATTTTACTTATACCATGTGTGCAGTAATTAATAATAATTGCATGAAAATTACATCGTGTTATCTTGATAAACGACTAAACACGAAAGAAGAATTTAAAAATTGTTTAATAATTGTTTGATTTCAAAATTGACACTTGCAAATGAGAACAACCCCTTAAGAGGATATTCTAGTGTGAATCTTTCAAAAAATCGAATTCTTTTTTTTCATTTTCTTAAAGAATATAAGTTGAGAAATATATCTGCAAACCCTTGTGCCTAAACTCCTAAAATTAACAAAGTTATGGCTGTTTAAAGACGTTATGATCAACGTCATTGTTATAGGGATGTTTGAGAGTATGCAGTGTCACCAATTTTAATTTTTTTTCATCTAAAAAATTTTAAAATATCACTGAAACATGCACAACTACATCTTGTAAATTATATTGCAAATGGTGTTATAGTTTATTTGAAAAAAATTCCTCGAGAAAGTTAAAAAAAATCGCATTTCACACTAAAATGCACCCTTAATATTTTTCTCTTGATTTTGAATCGTAAAATATTGTTTGTTGAAGGTGGAAGTAACGCATGGAGAGGAGAAGCAGATAATAGCTCTTCCGGCTGAAAGACTGGATCGTACAAAAAAATATTATGTGACGTTCACTGTCAGAGGGGAAGCACACGAAACGGAAAAGCCTAAATCGTCGATCGGTGTTCAAAGAAATGCCAAAAGCGTTTAAATAGTCTTCGCGGTAGCTACGCCCTCTTGTTTTGGCGATTTTTACTGCAATTCTTCGATTCGCTTGAAAGAAAAAAAAAAATGTCAAAGACGTTTCTATCTTTTTCTACATAATTTTCTATTCTTTCTTCGGGACGTAACGATTAATAAAAAATTACAATTAATTAACGTCAAATTTTCTACGGGATTTGTAAATTAGTTTCACGAAGATATATTATGTTTCACGTAGAATAATGTGTCTACGAAAAGTAAACAAAACATTCGAAAACTGCCAGAGAAAGGTTTATGTACAAATTCGCGGGAAGCATTGAATTGAAAATGTATTCTGTATAAAAGTAACCGACCTTATTGTAAAAATGTTGAATAATATATAAGAATTGCGTTGTAATTTATCATTGTGAATAATGAGTTAGGTCGAAGCGTTCTACGCATAAATTTTATTTAGTCGTAACGAGTGTGTCGTTAAAAGTTAAGCGATAACGTTGAAAAATGGAACTACAATTTTGTATAATAATTTCGTTCACTTCGATCAACGTTTGTTTCAAGCTCTCTGCGTATTTCTTATGAACTGTGCGCTGTCTTTTGCGAGAAATTAAAAATTATTACATTCACAAACACCGATCATAATTGTAACGTTATTGTTCTTGTACGACGAAAGACGGTTCGTTCTTGCAAAAGCAGGGGCCATACGGTAATTAACGCATACATTTATTGTATATTTGTGTAAAGGTAACAGCTACACGTGACTGCACGCGTGTACGCAATGCTGTGTAAAATAAACAATTATAAATCAGATCATGTTTTCCCAATCTTCAAACGAAACATCACTCATGTTTATTTGCTACTTCAAAATTAGCAAATTTAAGAGAAAATTTAATTATATCTTTAATTCTCAAACGGTGTGAATATTTATGTACATAAATGGCACCACAAAAAATACTATAAAATCTACTTTAATCTAAAGAAATAAAACGCGAATATTTAAAATTCTCTAACAAATATCAAAGTGCTTATCTTTCTAGAAACTATAATTTATCTATTTAAATTTGTACTACATTTTACTTTCCACTTCCATTGCTTCAAATTAGCAAAAAGAGAAACTATGAATTTAATTATACCTTTAATTCTCAAAAAGTGTGAATATTTATGTACATAAATGGCACCATAAAAAATACTATAAAATCTACTTTAATCTAAAGAAATAAAACACGAATATTTTAAATAATCACTCATGTATATTTGTTGCTTCAAATTGGCAAATTTAAGAGAAAATTTAATTCTCAAACGATGTGAATACTTATGTACATAAATGGCACTATAAAAAATATTATAAAATCTACTCTAATCTAAAGAAATAAAACATAAATATTTTAAATAATTACTTATGTATATTTGTTGCTTCAAATTGGCAAATTTAAGAGAAAATTTAATTATATCTTTAATTCTCAAACGGTGTGAATATTTATGTACATAAATGGCACCACAAAAAATACTATAAAATCTACTTTAATCTAAAGAAATAAAACGCGAATATTTAAAATTCTCTAACAAATATCAAAGTACTTATCTTTCTAGAAACTATAATTTATCTATTTAAATTTGTACTACATTTTACTTTCCACTTCCATTGTTTCAAATTAGCAAAAAGAGAAACTATGAATTTAATTATACCTTTAATTCTCAAAAAGTGTGAATATTTATGTACATAAATGGCACCATAAAAAATACTATAAAATCTACTTTAATCTAAAGAAATAAAACACGAATATTTTAAATAATCACTCATGTATATTTGTTGCTTCAAATTGGCAAATTTAAGAGAAAATTTAATTCTCAAACGATGTGAATACTTATGTACATAAATGGCACTATAAAAAATATTATAAAATCTACTCTAATCTAAAGAAATAAAACATAAATATTTTAAATAATTACTTATGTATATTTGTTGCTTCAAATTGGCAAATTTAAGAGAAAATTTAATTATATCTTTAATTCTCAAACGGTGTGAATATTTATGTACATAAATGGCACCACAAAAAATACTATAAAATCTACTTTAATCTAAAGAAATAAAACGCGAATATTTAAAATTCTCTAACAAACATCAAAGTGCTTATCTTTCTAGAAACTATAATTTATCTATTTAAATTTGAACTACATTTTACTTTCCACTTCCATTGCTTCAAATTAGCAAAAAGAGAAACTATGAATTTAATTATACCTTTAATTCTCAAAAAGTGTGAATATTTATGTACATAAATGGCACCATAAAAAATACTATAAAATCTACTTTAATCTAAAGAAATAAAACACGAATATTTTAAATAATCACTCATGTATATTTGTTGCTTCAAATTGGCAAATTTAAGAGAAAATTTAATTCTCAAACGATGTGAATACTTATGTACATAAATGGCACTATAAAAAATATTATAAAATCTACTCTAATTTAAAGAAATAAAACATAAATATTTTAAATAATTACTTATGTATATTTGTTGCTTCAAATTGGCAAATTTAAGAGAAAATTTAATTATATCTTTAATTCTCAAACGGTGTGAATATTTATGTACATAAATGGCACCACAAAAAATACTATAAAATCTACTTTAATCTAAAGAAATAAAACGCGAATATTTAAAATTCTCTAACAAATATCAAAGTGCTTATCTTTCTAGAAACTATAATTTATCTATTTAAATTTGTACTACATTTTACTTTCCACTTCCATTGCTTCAAATTAGCAAAAAGAGAAACTATGAATTTAATTATACCTTTAATTCTCAAAAAGTGTGAATATTTATGTACATAAATGGCACCATAAAAAATACTATAAAATCTACTTTAATCTAAAGAAATAAAACGCGAATATTTAAAATTCTCTAACAAACATCAAAGTGCTTATCTTTCTAGAAACTATAATTTATCTATTTAAATTTGTACTACATTTTACTTTCCACTTCCATTGCTTCAAATTAGCAAAAAGAGAAACTATGAATTTAATTATACCTTTAATTCTCAAAAAGTGTGAATATTTATGTACATAAATGGCACCATAAAAAATACTATAAAATCTACTTTAATCTAAAGAAATAAAACACGAATATTTTAAATAATCACTCATGTATATTTGTTGCTTCAAATTGGCAAATTTAAGAGAAAATTTAATTCTCAAACGATGTGAATACTTATGTACATAAATGGCACTATAAAAAATATTATAAAATCTACTCTAATCTAAAGAAATAAAACATAAATATTTTAAATAATTACTTATGTATATTTGTTGCTTCAAATTGGCAAATTTAAGAGAAAATTTAATTCTCAAACGATGTGAATACTTATGTACATAAATGGCACTATAAAAAATATTATAAAATCTACTCTAATCTAAAGAAATAAAACATAAATATTTTAAATAATTACTTATGTATATTTGTTGCTTCAAATTGGCAAATTTAAGAGAAAATTTAATTATATCTTTAATTCTCAAACGGTGTGAATATTTATGTACATAAATGGCACCACAAAAAATACTATAAAATCTACTTTAATCTAAAGAAATAAAACGCGAATATTTAAAATTCTCTAACAAACATCAAAGTGCTTATCTTTCTAGGAACTATAATTTATCTATTTAAATTTGTACTACATTTTACTTTCCACTTCCATTGCTTCAAATTAGCAAAAAGAGAAACTATGAATTTAATTATACCTTTAATTCTCAAAAAGTGTGAATATTTATGTACATAAATGGCACCATAAAAAATACTATAAAATCTACTTTAATCTAAAGAAATAAAACACGAATATTTTAAATAATCACTCATGTATATTTGTTGCTTCAAATTGGCAAATTTAAGAGAAAATTAATTTCTCAAACGGTGTCAATATTTATGTACATAAATGGCACCTTAACAACTGCTATAAAATCTACTTTAATCTAAAGAAATAAAACACGAATGTTTTAAATAATCACTTATGTATATTTGTTGCTTCAAATTAGCAAATTATTTAAGAGAAAATTTAATTATACCTTTAATTCTTAAACGGTGTGAATATTTAGGTACATCAATAGCACTATGAAAAATACTATAAAATCTACTTTAATCTAAAGAAATAAAACATGAATATTTTAAATAATTACTCATGTATATTTGTTGCTTCAAATTAACAAATTTAAGAGAAAATTTAATTATACCTTTAATTCTCAAACGGTTTGAATATTTATGTACATAAATGGCACCATAAAATTCTCTAACAAACATCGAAGTACTCATCTTTCTAGAAACCATAATTTGTGTATGTAAATTTTTACTACATTTTACTTTCCACTTCATTGTGCCTATTTAATCAACACTTACGTATCTAATCTAATCAGTTCAACATAATTGTTTCCTCCGTTTCGAATAAAAATATTCTAAACTTCGAATCGCAAACTAAAGTTAAGCATCTGGGTTGCGATTGTGAAAAATGATTCCTTATCGCACGCAATCGAATTTTATCGGAGAGGTTATGAAAATGGCCGATCGTCATCTGGATCCTTGTCCCTCGGTCGACCCTAAATCCATCCGCCACGGTGACAGCGAGTGTCGCGTAGGAATGTCACTAAACTATTGTGTTGCAACCGAATTGGCGAACCTAGGCATTCGCGACATGACGAGCAGCTTCTACTGGAATTATCGATCAGCCCTCTGACGTAGTTAAACAATTGGTCGTGAGCGCGTAATCGTTTCGATTCACTGGCAAAAGCGCGCCGCTGTCAGTAATAAGACAGCCACAGTGTGGTCTGTCAATAATGCTGTCACGTCAAACGCGATCGACGAGAGTCAGAGTGAAGTTCGCGACGATGCATCTTAAACACACCATCGAGGAAACGAGATTCCTGTGAGAAGCCTTCGCATGGACAAATGGCTCCAAGATAGAAAGCTCTGGCTTTTCGGTAGCACGCTACCCTTGCTACCACGCAGGTAAACATTGCCACTTACGAAGTATTACGCCCACCAATGAAAAACTCGTATATTTTTCCCCGTTAAACTAATCGCAAATCAAACATAGACAAATTTATCGACAGTAAACAAATCCGATTTCGTCATCGAGCGACCCAAAAATCGATATACGTCCGTTGAAAAATGTATTTTTTATGCTTCAACCGTTCGATCGCGAACTTGTTTTAATCTTGCAATTAGACTATAATCAATTCAAATTTAATTGATAGAATTTTTAGACTATATTCTCTCTATTTTTGTTTGTGTTTCCAATTTACTCTGTTATGGTTCTGTGTCTGATTCTTGAGTGTCGTTTAAAAGAAACTGTAACAATTTTCTAATAACAAAGTAATATTGTAACTGGAATCTGGGGCCCCGTTCTCTCCGGAATACGCGACTTTGACATTGGGTTAAATCGATCGATCCTTGTTACATAGTTTTAACACGCGAGGCATGATGTATGCATTAAACGTCACAGACTGCTATTAAACGCGATGGACGTGTCAACAGGAAGGTAGACTTTCAACGGAGTAGCTAAATAAAAATCGTTTTTTAATATAACGATTGTTCCTCTCTCCGAGATTATAATTTTTAAAATATGTATCGACTGATTATTTTCGTTTGTATTGCAGCAGACAAGTATTATTAACAAAAAAAGAATTCAAAATGTAAACTTGTAAAAAACTGACAAACAAGAGAGTAAGTGTTGAAAGGATTTGAACAATTAAGACAGCATTAAAGGTTCTCTGAATAGAACCAATGAATAAAAACATTTTGTCGTGGAATTACGTTTTCTCTTGAGCGTGACTGTTTGGTTTTTTTCACATCGATCGATTTCTTTCGGTTCTCTGCGTGTAAATGTTTCAGCGATCAAGAAATGAATAATTTATGAGGTATATTCATTTTTTACGTCAGAAGTCTAATTTGACGCAACCGTTCGAAAGTCCGAACTTATTAAAGCGTAGCAAACGCTATTAATCCATTTGTTTCGAACTGGTATTTCACATGGAAAAATTAGCCTCCATTTTGCTTTATATGTTAGGCATTAGAAAATTAATGAACTCTCATTCTTTTTGCTATGTGGTGTTTTTTAACTAAAAATTTGACTATTAAAATCGAGAAAATTTTGTTAAGTCCTGATAAAATTCTGCAACAACATTCTCAGCTTTCTCAAACAGTTTCCATCTATATCGATGAACACGATAGCGGTGTCTATCATCCCCCAGCTTTGTAACAGAGAATTTAAAGAAACGTTATAGCAGAAAATAACTTTGTCGCCTTCCGACACGTAGATTACAAGCCAAAAACATTTTAACCCCGTTCACGGTCGTCATTCAAACATAGGCGTAGGTGGCTTAATATCGATTGTCAATAATCAAGAGTACATTGCAAAGAAGCGTTTCAGCACACTTATTGTTAGTAATGCTCGGCATGTTCAACGAAAAGGGTGTTTCGACAACAGGACTCAATGAACGCCATCATAGGATTTCTGTACGTATACATACGTGATAACTCATATTTTCAATCAAATAAAAGAAACATGGTTGACTCCATATATCAGATTCAAAGTATCGTTCGAGTAGCAAAATTTAATTCCTAACATACGTTACTTGCAAGTGATTTTTATTTCGTTTACTTTTAACATTTACCAAAACCAAAAAATTAAAATATTGGCTCTATACACCAGCTGCATAGCTATTTACATGATACAGTGTCGCTGGAACACGTTATTTCCTATCGTGGCGAACATTCGCCATTAAAGACTTCACATGTAAATATAAAATAAAAAAACAAAATATAAAAATTAAAATTAAATGTTATTTCCTACATTGACATTGACAAACAGCAAAGAGTAGCAAAATTTAATTCGTAACATACGTTACTTGCGAGTGATTTTTATTTCGTTTACTTTTAACATTTACCAAAACCAAAAAATTAAAATATTGGCTCTGTGCACCAGCTGCATAGCTGTTTACATGATACAGTGTCGTAGGAACACGTTATTTCCTATCGTGGTGAACATTCGCCATTAAAGACTTCACATGTAAATATAAAATAAAAAAACAAAATATAAAAATTAAAATTAAATGTTATTTCCTACATTGACATTGACAAACAGCAAAGAGTAGCAAAATTTAATTCGTAACATACGTTACTTGCGAGTGATTTTTATTTCGTTTACTTTTAACATTTACCAAAACCAAAAAATTAAAATATTGGCTCTATACACCAGCTGCATAGCTATTTACATGATACAGTGTCGTAGGAACACGTTATTTCCTATCGTGGCGAACATTCGCCATTAAAGACTTCACATGTAAATATAAAATAAAAAAACAAAATATAAAAATAAAAATTAAATGTTATTTCCTACATTGACATTGACAAACAGCTGTGTCGATGCTAGCACGAAATTTCTGTTATTATTCTAATAGTCGCTATTCGTTTTAAAGTTCTAGTAGAAGTATTCTATGCTCGTAATAAGTTCGCGGTATCGAGGTAAAAGGTCAAAACAATCGTCGAACCTAATTTCAAGATACTGCGAGCGCTCTATATCATCTCTATTACTTTTCACTCGAGTATGACACGCGAATCCGTTGATGCCAATAACGGCACCAACGTCCAGCTTATTATTTTTTAAGTAGTCCACGTGATGTCGGTTAGAATGTCATCTTATCTATCACGAAAGAATCGCCAGTTCCTATACTATTATTTAATCGAAAGAAATTACTCGATTTCTCATATTCTTTCGCAACATTTAATATGTTTTATATTGCACTCATTTTACTAACAGAATCACCAATATAGCATGACGTTATTACAAAATTCACTTCAACGCACGGTTAAATAATTAAAAATAATATTGATGTATAATATTGACTGTCTTTCGTGAAAATAATTAGTTAAAAGTATATTAGAACTATGAATTCGAGAGTGTATATTGTTTGACAGGGTCCATTTTGACCCAAACCTGAATTTCATTATTTTGCATTCCAGTGCAAAAACTTCGATTTAATTTTTGCGTCATCGTACTTGTAAATCCTTTATTTATTAATGTCGTTCATTTACAAGCTCATTAAGTAATAATAGTATTATTATTTATTAAAAACTACACGACTCTGAAGGAAATAGTTTGTGTGAATTCATATTATATTATAATTCTGCAAAGAGTTAACAATTATAATACATATTTCCTATTTTTGGTCGCTCTACAAACCCTGCTCAATTTTGTCAAAATCAGTGGATCACTTCATGGATCATCCTTGTCAGTTGCACACAGTGATGATCGCAAGAAAGGAGGGCTACTCCGCCATTAATTAAAAAGATCTATCATTCGATTTTAAATTTTTAAGTTTATAAATTTACAGTTTTAAATTTACGTGAACTTGCTCGAGCAAAATTTAAATATTCACTATAATAATACAGACAGTGCAAAAACTTTCAATCAACTGAGTAAGACAAAGCTTCACTATATCTCTGTTATAATCATTATGTACCGTAATAAAGTCCAATTTTCTTTATATCTGATTAATTTCTGATAAAAGAGAAATTTGAATTTTGGCTAGCTTTTGGTCGTGTTTGTGTAAAAATGATTAAAATTCGTTCGTGAAATTAGCCAATAGTGCAGTGCAACTTCAGAGCCGCTGAGACGTATTTAACCTACCATCGACGACCTTTGAATGGTAGCGATGCATTTTCAGCCTATTAAAAATTAAATTCGGTTCCTGAACGACCTCCAAAATTAACGCTTCGAATTACACCCGTTTGACGATACCAAATACTTCGAGTATGGTGAACTGTTCATACTCGGTTCGACATGATCAACGATTTGAGGTTCGCAAACTATCGCCAGCGCGTGCCGCTTTGGTAAGCCGACAACACTGTACAACAGTTGCTCTTAACCTCTTGACCCACCATTTAATCGAAAGTAATTTTCCAAAACGCTTACAATTCTTTTTTAATATACTCGCAAAAGAGAACAGATTTGTTTCACGAATGTCTGATGACAAGTTCGACTAAATATTATTCTCTTACAACTGAGGGTATATGTTTGGAGAAAATAGAAATAAACTTATTCGTAATCTTTGCAAAAATAGATTTTTCCCTCCTCGTTGACGTATTCTTGGTTAAACCACGTATTACGTCGTTACTTATTATTCATAATTATCTTAAAAAGCACAGTCTATACCTTTAATTATACTTGACGTATGAGAACTCTATGTTTATAGTGTTACTATACACAACTGAGTGCTGATAACCCTGTAAGGGGTTCTTAACGTAAATAAATAAAAAAAAAACTGGGGGTATATATCTATTACATCAAAAAATATCAACTTCATATTTTCAATTGACATTATTATAGTTATTAGTAGACTGCGGATCTTTATGCAAATTCACATTTTTATTAATAGAATTAATGAAACGGAAGCTTCGCAGAGGGCTGTCTCAACCCCTAAATATAATAATTCTTATCTTACTTTAAGTATTTCTTATATTTTTGTATATTAAATGCATCCTGTTGTTTTTTGAGGATTAAAATTTCCCATAAATGCATAAACATCCGCAGTCTAGTTATTAGACTATAATAAATCTTTCAATATTTCGAACTCATTATATCTTGTACAAAGAAATTTCAAACTTTCTTGGTAAAGTAAACTTTCAAATACTCACAAAAGTACTTTGCTAATATTGTCTTTAAAAAACAAAATTTACAAACACTTTAACACTAGGACTACCAACAATTATAGTACACTTATTTGTACCAAAGAAATTAGAACGATAGATACGTGAAGAAATGTATAATGCAATGGAAATAAGTGTTTATTCATTCTCTTATAGAAAATTACAGTTTTTTTCAAAAATTCAGTCGAGTACAGTTTTTAATTTTATTAAAAATTACGAATCATTTTGAGTGCTTTGATAGTTCTAGTATTAAACACAGTTTTTGTTCTGACTAACATAAATTCTATCGAAGACCTAATCAAGGATGAAATCGTTGATCTTAGAACCAAAAATTCGCTTGAATTGGGGGATTCTAGAGTTTCTTGTAAGAAGCTTATCATCGTTTTGTGGAACAATGTATGCAAGTTTATCTGGTTAAAAAATATTGATTTAACTCAAATTTATGGACGTTGATCTCTCAAAGGGCAATGAGCTCTCTTGAACTGGTAAAAGAGGTCACAGGGACATTAAAAAAATGAAAATTGCTTGTGAAACTCGAGACATTTTTCCGACTGAACCAGGAAAGTTCAGCAACGACGTTCTCAGGTTGTTTTAACAACCTTTTAAGGGTGGGGGGTGTCCAATTTCTACGCAAGCTGGTCAGCGTTAGGCGATCTAAGGGCGCCTGCGCCAGGTTCTGATTCAAATAAAGCGAAAGCCAGAGGGGAGCTTGACCCTTGGTCATCGGCTAGGATACACAGTTTGCCTCGCAACCTTTACAGTGATAGTATGCTCTTTACGCAGCAGTTCACCTCTTTGCCATGCCTTGCCAAGTATAAAAAGTACGAACCCAAATTACGTTTAAAAGGAACATCCGCGAAGTGAACAAACTGTAATACATCGTAGGTTTGTAGAGCGGCAAAATACAAGTGTAAATATATTTTTGTCTTAGCTACGGTAACTCGAACTTAAAAGGTGAAAGTAATGTAATTGTTCATCCCCTAATACTGTCTTGAAAACTACTGGATCAGGAACTTTTACAAACAAATTCTTTATGGTTTTTGACAGAAAATAATATAATATACAGGTGTCAATCAAGAGATTAGTAAGAAAGTGAAAAGATCGCTTTGACAGCCTTTGGTTTTAACACGTTGACTGCCACACTAGTTTTCCTTGTTTTGGGATATCCTCGACAGTTTTTTAAATTAATATATTCAATAGTTCGATGAAGCACTTATTATTTTAATGTTCTTCTAATATATCTGCACCATTATCATTAAATTTAATTAGTGAAATTTTTATTTTAATAGTTTTTTTAATTTTAAAATTAATGTTATTCAATAATTTTTTTTTATACCATAAGATTTTGTAGCATTTCTAATGGTAATGAAATATTATTAAAAAATGTACAAATATTAAGGTTCCATGGCCGCCAGTAACCACCATGGCAATCGACGTGTTAACTGAATTAAAATAATTGTGGTAAATGCAAGCATGACTTAATTTTGTTATTCGATATAGATTTGGATCTTTTGGGATATTCTTCAGTACATAAATTTGATTCAGTTATCTGAATAATTAGGGAACAAATAAAACAGTATTTGACGTAAGAAGAGTTAATAGTTAATATTAATTTTAGTTTGTGAGACTATTAATAAAAGAAAAGTAATTAAATTCGTAGTAATACGGTGTAATACATGTATGTATAGTCATTCTTCATAAAAACTTCATAAATTTTATTAGTTTTTTTTGCGTTGAATATTTTTATGTTTATTCTTTAATTATTCAGGTAATTGGACCAAATGTATACTGAAGAAGACCCGGACAACAGGTCAAAATGAATAATAAATATAAATGAAACTATAATACATAATACTTTTGAAGATAAGAATGAGAGGGTGAAAAATGAAAGTTTGAAAGACAATTTCAACCCCTTAAACTTGAGTTACTGCAACTAAGAGGAAATACATATTTCCTATTTTTGGTCGCTCTAGAAACCTGTTCAATTTTGTCAAAATCAGTGGATCACTTCATGGATCATCCTTGTCAGTTGCACACAGTGATGATCGCAAGAAAGGAAGACTACAGAGTTTTGATCCCTTCGCCATTAATTCAAAAGATCTATTATTCGATTTTAAATTACTTCAAATGTTGAGGAATCGTCAAAACAGTTTTAACATCACGTGAACTTGATCGAGCAAGAGAAAATATTAGTGTTAAAAAGTTTCTAAAGTTTTCAAGTGTAACCAATGTGTAACCGGTGGCGGATCTAGTAGAGTTCAAAGAGGGTGAGGGAATTAACAAAATATTGCGAGAAAATTATAATTAGAAACAGATAGATTAAAGTTTTGATGATTATTTTTATTATAATTTCCTGGAGTGGGATTCTCGAATATTTAATTAACGTTCCTCCCCTTTGAACTCTACCAAGTTCGTTCCTAACTTCAAAAGCCTTTCAACGCTAAAATTTAAGTTCAGGTGAAAATAAAACTGCCTGTTTTTCTTATCAAAATCAGTGATAGCGAAATCAGTATTTAAATTTTACTTGAAGAGTCCATTTAAAACTCCTCGAATAAAAGTCCCATTATTATTAGGGTCCATTGTTTCATATAAAATAACGTTTTTCTGCTACTACGTGTATTTGTTCGTTTATTGTAACCCGGAGAGCTTTTGTTACGGGCTGCATTGCTGGTCAGATCGGTGACGTAAGGAATGCGATAAATGAATCGCGATTGTCATTGCACTTCAATGGGAACGCGCGTGCACTCGCGTGTCACAATGCGCTGTGATAACATCCGCGATGGGCTCATAACTGTGCCACATCATTTACATTAATGAGGCCCCTAATAACGATTCCATTGAACCACCAATAGCAACGTCGCCACTAATACTTAAATAAAAAATTAGAAATACAATTATTTAACATACATTCTGCGGAAATTTCATGAAACCTACTATCAGAATTTTAATAGTCTCACGCAATTTCTTTATTGCTTCACAAGTCTTAGATCATCGAAGCTTCAATAATTATATTTCTGTTTATAATTCATGGGGATGGGATTCTCGAGTCTTCTATTCTTTATAAGATACTTTGAGTACCTGAAAATAGCTGAGAATGAGTCTCAAATTTCGACTAGCCCTGAGAAAAATTTTAATGGGAGATTCTAGAGGGCAAAATAAGACGAAAATCAAGAATACCAATTTGTTGATCGAGGCTTCGTTAAAAAGTTGTTAACGTTTGAAGTTCCGCATGTAGAACTGCGATCTGCGAACAACTGCGCACGCGTAATGGTGGTATCTTTAAACGTTAATAACTTTTTAACGAAGCCTCGATCAACAAATTGGTATTCTTGATTTTCGTCTTATTTTGGCCTCTAGAATCTCCCATTAAAATTTTTCCCAGGGGTGGATCATCTTGCACTACAGCTAATAGTATAAACCCGTGAATAAAAACAGATTATGGAAAAGAGTAGAAGTCGAAAAGAAACATTGTACCTCGTAATAAAATTCATATCGAAGGCCCTGATTATACATAAAATCGTTTTATTATGTGTATTGTGGCTAGATAATCGCTTACGGTCAATTTGATGAGACGAAACGGTTCAAATGGATTGTTTTTGTGCACAGGTCACGTGCGCCGAGCAAGGCGATGGAACGATACGAACGGCTGGCGCGTCTTGGGGAGGGTAGCTACGGTGTCGTCTTCCAGTGCAGGGATCGTCAAACTGGAAAATTGGTAGCCGTGAAAAAGTTCCAACAGACAGAAGATGACCCCCTCATACGGAAGATCGCGCTACGCGAAATACGCCTCCTTAAGGTTAGTGATAAATAAAAAATATCTTGCAAGAAGTACGGTACTTTGACGAATCGTTTCAGAGTGAAATTTTAAATATCAATTGTTTATTTTTTTTTTACGATGCTCCGTATCATGGAATTGGAGCTAACATACGATTCTGGTAGATACGTTCCAGGCATAATAGTAACGAGGCTAATGGTTAATAAAATTGCACCAGTGATTATGAAAGTGAAGCATGTCATATACAGAGCATTGCACGATAATCAGACTTTTAATGTAAGAAATTTAAAAAACTTATTTCGATAGAGGAAAAGGTCATCTTGACTGTTCTTAAATGGCGCCCTATATCTTTTACTTCGTAGAGTTGTTGCTGATGGAGAAACGAGTTCAACGACCTACTACACTGTAACCTACAGATAACTTTCATTTCAGAAATTTAGATTCGATCAACGGAAACTTTAAAGTGAAAAATTATATTATTTCAAGCAATTTACTTTTCCATAAATTTCATTTTATCTTTCAAACAAGAAATTATTATTATTTATACGTTTTAGAGTTAAGCGATACTCGAACCGAGCAATAAATGTTTGAACCTATTTATTAAACCATCGTATACAAATCTTATATAACTTCCTCGGCAAACTTTACAGGAACTGTCTTTATTGGTTCAGCAATCGATCACATTATGCAACAGAGGGGTTAAGTACATTTGGGTCAAATTGACCCAATGCTAAATATGGACGTGGAATGTAATTTTACCTTTTGCCGATACTGCATGTATAGGGTACATATAATTTTCAGAGACAACGAATCTAAAGGCAGGAATAGACAGAATTCTTATTTAGATAATAATCTCGAATAAAGAATAAAATAATTGTAACGAATAAAAGTTTAACTGTTAGATCTATTAACCAGCACGAATAAATTTTCATACGTCTGTCTCGTTGGTTATTTTGTCTAAATGTCTTTTCTTATCTACAATTTTTGGCGGTAAACAAGTGTCCATTTTCTAAAAGTTTCAACCGAAATAATCTTACAACGGAGTACTTGTACGCCACAGTTACACGCCGCGAAGAAGTTATCGCGACAGCATATCTTCATCCGAGAGTCTAAAACAGCTCTTTCTTCTAAAAATAAATACATTGCAAAATTAAAAGCATTTAAACCACTTTTAAACGTAAGAAAAAATAACCTTTGTTTCCTTCGTGTTTCATTTTCATTAATATGTACAAGCACCGCAAAAACTGATTTATTTGTCACTTTTCTATTATTAACTATGTACTTCGGAACACAATATCTGGCGGAACAATTCATTATTACGCAAGAACATAGAGTTCTTCGCTTTTCTATAAAAATGACCCAATTTCCGGCGCAGGGGTTGCTCGACTATAGGTATCCATTTCCTCGTAGGAGGAAATGTCCAACCATGTATTCGTAATACCTTATCAGAAACTGCTATGAAGTCTTTAGTTCCTCGAGCTTTCAACGCGTATTCTACCCCTACGCCTACATACTTAGAGGTGAACAACCTCTCGTACCCTGAAAATACGAAACCTCGTGTTGTCCACGAATTAAGACTGGTCTGAGGTACTCAGGGGGTCGAAAGATCTGTCGTTGCGCCACGATGGGCGTCAACGTTCGATTTATTCTCAGAGATTCCGAACGCAAAATAAGGCGGACAACAGGCAAAAATTCATAATCTTACACAACGGAATAGCCGCATAAATCCAACGTTGACTACAAGAAGTGGCCAACGGTCAATACCGCGGCGGTCAATATCTTAGCGTGTTCTGCTCTCGCCGACCTAGCCTTATCGAAATAATCGGTGGGCTCCCTCCCAAACATATGCGCATTCAAACGAGCCTGCACTCTGCTCTGACATTTTGCCTCAAGGATATTTTCTTTCGTGCACAAAATAAATCGTAATGGTAATGATTTCCTCCTAGCCGCGACTCTTGACCGTAACACGTGTTCGCGATAACGAGAAACTTTATTCGAGTTTCTTTCGAGGAAACTATACGCGAACCGAATACTTTGCTTCGATCCGCCCCTTACTCCGAGCGATAAGCTCGAATTTATATGTTAACAATAACTTACGTTACTATTCTTTGTACTACGACACAATGATTCGGAATTAATGGATGTGGTTCAGTTGGCCACATCAAATTTACCCTCGTCGTTTGCTTGATATTTGCTCTTTGTGCTGTTTGAATGCTGCAAGAATAATCAACGAGGCCATTTTAATAAGCCAACAGTAACTTATTTCTAAATTACTGCCTTTTTTACCACGATACTTTAATTCAGAATTAATGGATGTGGTTCAGTTGGCTTCATTAAATTCACCCTCGTTGTTTGCTTGATATTTGCTGTCCGTGCTGTTTGAATGCTGCAAGAACAATCAACAAGACTATTTTAATGAGCCAATAATAACTTATTTCTAAATTACTATCTTTTTTACCACGATACAATGATTTAGAATTAATGGATGTGGTTCAGTTGGCTCCATCAAATTCACCCTCGTAGTTTGCTTGATATTTGCTGTGCGTGCTATATAGGGAGTTCGGCCACCCCTAGAAAAAATTGTAATGGGTAATTCTAGAGGCCAAAATAAAACGAAAATCAAGAATACTAATTAGTTGTTGGAGGCCTCGTTAAAAAGTTATTAACGTTTAAAGTTTCGCCAGAACTGAATTTTTTTCTCGAAAATTCGTAGGATTTCGGGGGTATGTCTATTCACCAAAAATAATTGTAATTCACCCCTGGAACCGAAAATAATTTTTCTAGAAGGATTTGTAATTTTTTAATTTCGTCGAAAAATTTCTGTACCTACCAATTTTTCTCTCGAAAGTGAGTAGGATTTCGAGGGTACGTCTTTTCACCAAAAATTATTATAATTGACCCCCGCAACCGAAAATAATTTTTCCAGAACGATTTGAAATGTTTATTTTTTGCCTTTGAGCAGCTACCTGTCGATTTTTCTTAAAAATTCGTTTTTCATTTTTAGTAATTTTATTTTACGCCCTACAGAAAATTTGTCTAATACTTTTTTGTAGATACCTATAAGCTCTATTTTAGAAAAAAGTTTCATTGAAATATATTCACTATTGTAGGAGTTATGGCTGTTTGAAACTTGGACCATTTTTATTGGGTTTTTGTCATTTTGCGGAGTTATAGATCAACTTTTCGAATATTTTTGCGATTTCTACACATTCTCCACTTAAATACGCATTGTTTGCCGTTTGAAACATTAAAATTGTCCAATCCATTCAGGAGTTATGATGTTTCAAAGATTCGCTTGAAATTTCGGGCAGCCATTTTGATGGCTCATATTAGATTTTCGGCAAGGAATTTTTTTCTCGAATATACGTAGGACTTCGGGGGTATATGTAATGACCAAAAATGATTGTAATCGATCCCTGCAACCGAAAATAATTTTTTTAGCACGATTTGAAATTTTTTTATTTTGTCGAAAAATTTGTCGTCCTTCCTGAATTTTTTCCTCGAAATTGCGGAGGATTTCGAGGGTATGTCTATTCACCAAAAATGATTATAACTGATGCCTACAACCAAAAATAATTTTTCCAGAACGATTTAAAATTTTTTAATTTAGTTTTTAATAACTTTTTAACCAAGCCTCAGTCTTGATTTTCGTCTTATTTTGACCTGTAGAATCTTCCATTACAATTTTTCCCAGGAGTGGCTGAACACCCTGTATGAATGCTGTAAGAACAATCAACGAGACCATTTTAATAAACCAACAATAACATATTTCTAAATTACTATTTTCTATACCACAATAAAATGTTACAGAATAAATTCGTATCAGTATTAATAGATACATATTGTTCAATTGGCTCTGTTGCTGCTTGTGCCTAAAAAATAAAACATTTGCAACGATTATACTATAAAATTTAAATTTACTATAAAAAGAAAAATTGAATTTGATTTAATCATAGGGACGTATATTTTGCAGAATCTCAAACACCCAAATCTTGTCAATCTTTTGGAAGTCTTCAGGCGGAAACGGAAGTTACACTTAGTCTTCGAATACTGCGAGTACACACTGTTGAACGAGATGGAAAGATATCCAAACGGCTGTCCGGAAATCACCACGAAGCAACTCACGTGGCAGATTCTACAGGGTGTCGCGTATTGTCATCGGCTAGGCTGCGTGCACAGGGACGTGAAGCCTGAAAATATTTTAATAACGGGCGACGGGGTGGTGAAACTCTGCGATTTTGGTTTCGCGCGAATGCTCAGCCCTGGCGAGAACTACACGGAGTACGTCGCAACGAGGTGGTACAGGGCGCCCGAATTACTGGTAATTTTCTTAATAAATTAAAACGTTACTTAATTGATCGATTGATCTTCAAAACTGTCTTTTCCATCGAACAAACATACTCAATTATTTGGGGGAGTTTTGGGGGTCTCAGATCGCGAATCCAGCGTTGGAAATACCAAATTCAAAATGGCGGATACAATACAGTAAATGTATCTGCTAAAATATGTTGTGAAAGTATTTCTTCTCAAGATATTTTATTGAAATTCGATATTTGTTTTTCTAAAGGGGCGCTGTATATAAAATTCAATAAAATTAATACAATATACTCAGTAGCTTCAAAAGACATTAAAACTTATTTTTCTCGTTTAGCTAAAATCCTGAAACCATATCTGGGAAAGATTTCTTTACAAAATTTTGAGATATTCTCTTGTCTTGCAAAATGTAGCTTTATTATTTTGTATTTGGTATTTTCAATTCCGGATTCGTAATCATCGGCTCCAAAAACTCTCGAGTAACAAGTGTTACCGCAATATATTCGAGGGAAAACTTCGTGGAACAAAGGGTTAATGGTCATGTGCATATCTGGCACGTTCGACGATTGATTTACTACCAGCATTTACCAACGTAGGCAGTAATGCTCTTTTTGGAACGATCGTTTATTTCAAAGAAACAATTATAAATATAGGGGTACAATGAACTTAAACGAACAAACAGCTATCTTATAACTAGGACTACAATTTAGACTAATGGCTCAGCATAGAGCTCGTATAATTAATACTACATACAAGGTAGTTTTAAGAATAGTTACTTATACTAGGGGCAAGATTTAATATTTTGTATAGAAAAATGGCACCAAAAAAAAACTATACAAAGCAAAATTAAATCAAGTTTCAGTAACGCTTGTAATGACCAAGAGCCTCTTAAGGGAGCGTTAAAGTAACAATAAAAGACAAGAATTTAGACATATTAGGTCAAATGCAATGATCGAAGCATTTAAATTTAATTTTATCAAATACACGAATCATTTATTTTTAAACACTATTACAGTAACGAAAAACAGTTGGGTAAAAACATTGATCGTTTGAACAATTTTGGTCGGGGAATAGATTTAAGGGGTTTTTTATTTTGAATATAAAATATAAAAATAAAATATAAGTCTAATGTTTTTTCAACAGGTCGGGGATACCCAATATGGTACACCAGTCGACGTATGGGCAATCGGTTGTGTTTTCGCGGAATTGATACGCGGGGAGGCACTGTGGCCAGGAAAATCGGACGTAGATCAATTATACTTAATCCGAAGGACTATCGGCGACTTATTGCCAAGGCACTTGGCAATATTCCAACAAAACGAATTTTTTGCTGGTATTACCTTGCCAGCGCCTCAAACTCTTACCCCTCTCGAAGACACTCTACCCAACAGAGGCAATACCGCTCTACAGGTACATCGTCATTTCATTGGACGTATGCAAAAGTTTTAATGGGCTTTGGTATAAATGAAAAAATCGTTTCACTTCGTAGAAAATAAATTAATCAATTATGTTTAATTGACATCAACAATCTCGTCTGTCGAAAGTTGTGGGGTTTCCTTCGGTAAATTGTTCAATATACAGAGATTCTAGAGGCCAAAATAAGACGAAAATCAAGAATATCAATTTGTTGATTGAGGCTTCGTTAAAAAGTTATTCAAAAATTAAATTAAAAGGTTTCATTCACGGAAAAATTATTTTTGGTTGTGGGGGTCAATTATAATCATTTTTTATCAATATACATACCCTCGAAATTCTACACACTTTCCAGAAAAAAATTGGAGAAGGTGTGAAATTTTTTGACAAAATTAAAACATTTCAAATCGTTCTAAAAAAATTATTTGTAGTTTCAGGGGTCAATTACAATCATTTTTTATGAATAGACATATCCTCGAGATCTTGTGCATTTTTGAGAAAAAAATTCGAGTAGATACTGAAATTTTACGGCAAAATTAAAAAATTTCAAATCCTTCTAAAAAAATTATTCTCCGTTGCAGGGGTCAATTACAATCATTTTTTGTCAATAGACATACCCCCGAAATCCTACTCAGTTTCGAGAAAAAAATTCCTTACCGAAAATATAATTTCAGGCCAAAAATGGCTGCCCGAAATTTCATACGAATCTTTGAAACATCATAACTCCTGAACGGATTGGACGATTTTGATGATTCAAAATGCAAAGAACGCGTATTTTAATAGAGTATTTTAATAATACATTGAAATATAATGTTATTTAATTTTATCCAACAGCTCGACTTTCTTAAAAAGTGTTTGGACAAAGATCCGGATCAAAGATGGTCGTGTGAACAACTCCTACAACACTCCTATTTCGAAAATTTTCACTTTAAAATGCCCGAGGCTGAAATGGAAGAGTTCGAGAAGCTTAAGAAATACCGGGATCGTTCAAGAGTAAGCACAAATATGTCGATTAAAGATCCATTTATACCCACATGACAAACTGTAGTCGAGTTGAATGGTTCCACATATTCACCTCATATTTAACATGTGATAAAACAAAAAGAAATTTTCTAATCTATAAATATTTATATGTTCAACTTAAAAATATCGGATCGAAAAACAGTGCTTCCACCAAATTGAAACTGTCGCGACAATTAAAGTCGCCATTAAATTGTTAATGAATCAGAAATAATAATAAAACATAAAAAGAACGATTATAGGAAATAAATTCGAATATTTAACAAAATATCAAATAACAACATATCATTCTAATACTGTTATTACATTTTAGAATAGTAACTACAATCAAATGGTATTACCTCAACTTCCTAAGGCCGGTGCTTCAGTACATAGTCAAAATGAAAACCGGCCTAAAAGCTCCTCCATGCATCATCAGCAGGACTTTGATCACCTGCCTACTATTAAAGGTTGTAATTAAGCTCCTCTGTGATTGTAATATACTTATTTATGTATATATATACACGTATATATGTATATTTATTTATTTATTTAAAAGTTTATAAATATTCATTATAAATTAATAATTATTAATACTTTTTATTTGTACTCGCACGTTTGTCTTTGAGCTCGTATAGAGATTTTGTTCTATTAGCATGATTTCTATGTATACATATTTACTGTATGTACATTGTATGTACGTCTTAAAATAAAGTTTTGTACAAAACGATCACTTTATACCATTATATCCACAAAAAAGTATAACAAAAATATCTTAATAATTTATTATTGAGAAATTAAGCAAATTTTCTTGAGAATCCATAATAGACTGAAAGCTATTTTTTCATAAACTGTTGAAGTTTCTAGATTTATTAATGTTCTCACCTCAATGATGATATGTTATACTTTTTCTCAAAAACTTAGTTACAATATACTGTTTTCAATGACAAATACATTGTAAATCCACGCAGCATGAAATGACACAAAATTTATCAGCCAGTTACTATATAACGGTAAATGAAACATCTTTATAGGCAATACTCAATACATTTTGTAAACATTGTAGAATTTAGGAAATTTCCAGAGAATTGATAGTGCTTGGCTGATAAATAAAGCTGAGGATAAGCATGAAATCAATATTATGAATCAGGTACACCTTTACTTGTAATACAAATTCTTGAACTTCAGAATTTTGCAACTTAGGACATTTTGTAACACATTTCATGAATTTAGAATTCAGTGAATTTATTTTGCTTAAAGAAAACTTTAAGCTCTGTTTAACCAGAACACAATCCATTTATTTATTACATATAAAGATAACCATTTTATTTTACAATTATTGGAGAAATACCAACGACATAATATGGCAATAAATAATTGTATATATATACATACAATATGTATATACGATTTTATTTTTCCGTCCACATACTTTTTAAGTTTTTGCACAAATAATCATATATATTTATGTTATTTTTATTTTTATAATTCTTCGTATTGTATAAAAATGTACATATTTATAACTATTTATATTTAAATATTAGCAAATAAACAGTTTCATCACTAATATTACACTAGAAGTAAAATCTATTTGATGACTATTGTATGCAAGATATTATTGCTCTGTCTTCTTAAAATGTTCATACAAACGTACGAGAGGATGTTCATGCCTCTGTCCTGGTGGCACGTACTTGTGCTGTACCATGTACCAACAAACGTGCAAGCCCAAGAAACCAAAGGTGAATGTGGCTAACATAAAAGTACCACTCGTCATCTTCGCATGTATTTCTCACTCATGGACGTATGAATATACGAATATCCAAACTCTGTATTATGTCAAACGAGTTGTATATTAATTGCAATAATGCAATATTTTTCACAGAAAATGATGTTTGTAGTTCCAGACAATGTATACTGATAAATTATTTAATATAATGTACTTCAATGTTACTCACAAAAGCTATTATCAGTGTATGGTTACTATAATCAGAGAATATCGAAAATTTGTTTTTTAAAAAAACATCTATAAATTACTCATCTTTCTTCAAACCGTGTTTGGTTATATGGCCATAGAAATAGTAATGGTCAGGGTAAGCAACTCTTAAGATTTTACGTTTTACTGGTACTTTTATAACGCCACGAACGGAGTACCTCAGAACTAAATCTACTGAAGGAGCGATGGGTGAAAGGGATATTCATAGAGGGAAATTTGAATTTTGAGGGAAATGTAATTATTACATTCAATTACACCTGTGAAATATATAAATTAACACATGACTGTAATGTTCATAGAATTCACAATTTGAAGTTCCTGAATGATGTGACATAAAATTATTAACTATTAAACTTTTAAAAAAATGTTTAAAGGATACACATTGTTCACAAAGTAAACAAACTTTAAAATCGATTTCATCGAAAACGAAGCCCCGAATAAAAAAATGTTATACCAAATTTTTTTTTTATTTTTTCACGTAGGTAGAATCAGCCCCTGCTCAATTGTACTACCAATTTCAGCCTACTCTGTATACAGATAAATGGTTTTAGGTTATATTTTGATGCACTGTCGTATACAACATTAACTTCTCTATTACAATTATTACAAAGTTTCGGAAATAATATTGCATCAGTATTAACTGACATGTATGTATGTACCAAATACAGTTTACGCATTTAAAGCAATTTGAATATGGTCGCTTCTAATATTAATAAATAAAAAAAAACATTTCATTATACTGATGAACTTGGAACTCATTAAAATAAAGATCATAAATTATTTATATTTAAAAATAACATTTCGATATTTTTGTAATATATTAGTAAAATTAGGATTTTGGAGAGGTGAAAAATTTTGGTACTTCTGAGCAAATCAATCATGGAAAATGATATTTCTGCACTATCTGTGAATGATGATCCATTCCATGAGTATGGACCTTGTAAATCGTGTATCAAAGAATTACCTAATGCAGAATTATTAACTTTGGTTATAAAATGTACCAATTTTGCAGCAATAAAACACAAAGATCAAAGAAGGAAGGACCCAGAGAAAACACCATATATAAATCACCCTATAGGTTTGCAATTTTTTAAAGATTCTGCAATTCAACAATCAGTATAGAAGCGAAGAAAAATTAATTTTAATGTTAAGAAGTCTATGCATAGAAGAAAATAAAAAATATACAATGTTTTTCTAGGTGTTGCAAATATATTGATTCAAATTGGTAACATTCATGACCCAGTTGTAATTTTGGCAGCTCTATTACATGATACGGTAGAAGATACAGATACTACGTTCGAAGAGATAGAAAATGAATTTGGTAGCGAGGTTTGTAATATTGTTAAAGAAGTAACCGATGACAAGAACTTATCGAAAGCAAAGCGAAAAAGGTTACAAATTGAAAATGCTCCTAAACGAAGTCACAAAGCTAAATTGGTTACCTTGGCAGATAAATTGTATAACTTAAAAGATCTTCAGAGAGCAACGCCAGCTGGTTGGTCACCAGGAAGAGTAAAAGAATATTTTAAGGTAATTTGTGCAAAAATAAAACAGGTGTTGATATAAATTTGTATATTAACATGTTCACTGTTAGAATCTTTAATGATATAGCCAGGAGCCATTCCTAGTGGGAATACAAAAGGTGCTTCTGCACTTCAACAGT
This sequence comes from Colletes gigas, assembly GCF_013123115.1. Classification (NCBI taxonomy): domain Eukaryota; kingdom Metazoa; phylum Arthropoda; class Insecta; order Hymenoptera; family Colletidae; genus Colletes; species Colletes gigas. Next base: position 2,067,159 of record NW_025106648.1, read on the forward strand.
TAACCTCAAGAATAACCTTAAATTATGGTCCAAAAAATACATGTGACAGTAAACATGTTAATATATTAAAGTTATTAAATAAATATGCGTAAAATATTAATTGCAGTGGGCAAAAGCTGTAATAGATGGATGTCGTAAGACTAATTTTCAACTGGAAAAGGAACTAGATATAATTTACGCAAATCGAGTAGCTCAGGATAGAGAAACTTGTGGATGTAAACGAACACCAATGCCGAAATGTTCTTAATTCATTATTCAATAAATTTCAGAATGATTTAAAATATTGGAAAAAATAACAAAATATAATAAAAAAATAAAAAATAAGTGATATGATATATAATACTTAATAAAACAAAAAAAATACTAATGTCGATTTTTTTAATTATTTTTTCTGGAGTAATATTTGTAATATGCTACATTATAATTCTACTGATGTTTGTTGCCATGTTCTTGGTAGAACCATTGCATATGTTCTGCAACAGAGACGCACAAATGCTACATACTCTTTCTTTCGCTTAGCATGGCTCGTATTTCGTATTAGACTCTAGTAACTATAAATATATTATAGAATCAGCTGTGACTGAATAGTATGGACATATTGCAAACTGATTGGATAGAAATATTTCGGAGATACTTGTCCAAAGCTTGGGTAAACAAATTTACAGTACATACTTGCAACAGAACCGAGACAATGGGGCGCAATGACCTCGAACAAAGAGATTTAATAGAAATTGTATAAGTTAATATTTATGTATAATAAATAATACAAGTTGCAGACTAATTACAATTCTATAGTGAAGAAGAACATGTAGAGAAATAACAAATGAAATAATACTCATTAAATATGTATCTCCTTACTTTGTGTCGGACTTATGATACACTCCTGTCCTGAGACACAGCGAACCAATGAGATGTTGTCACAGTCGCCCGCAGTTACCAAATGGCGGACACCGGCGCCTAGAGGAAACTGCCCCCTCCACTTACACACATTAATTTCTTTCCTTACATGATCACAAACTTGATGCAATTTCCTCTAGGTATCGGTTTATCATCTGGTAATACTGAAATCACGTGACTTTGTTTATTTCCCGGATAAGCTTAAGTTTACTCTTTACTACTCATCACTAAAAAAGATATATATGAATTCCACTTTTTTATATATTATAATTGTTTAATTATTAGTTATGTACCATTTGGCTCGCAAAAAAGAGAAAAAGGACAATTCTCCTTCGCAATAGAATTCTTTAATATTTTTAAGCTAAAATAGGAAATAAATACATTATAATAAAAAGGCGGGAAATCTTTGTAGTAATGTTCAATAGTTACAGTTGACAAGAAGTGATCGTGAATTATAGTACATGCATTGATTTTGTGAATTATTCGTTTTATAATGTCAGTGAACATTTTAAAGTTTTTAAAAGTATTTTCTTTTATTGTAGTATATAATGTACATATAGTGTAAATATTATGTTATGGTATTGTAACTATGGCTGATGAAAAATTAATAAAGATGGTACAAAGTACTTTTACTCTGTACGGTCTTGTACTTTCAAGGTATATAAAATATTTTTATATTTACGTAAATAACTTTTATTTTTGAATCTGTCATGACTTTTTTTTTATTTAGGAAACTCAGTGTTTCACTTGCTAAGGAACTTTTAAATATAGAAGAAGACGAACGAAAAACTTGGCTTACACAGATCGTGGAACAAGTTTTATTACAAAATTTAAGCGATCCACATATTACAGTGGAACATCTTAAGTTAGCAATAGAAGAATGTATAAGACCCGATACGTTGAAAAATACAGAAACAGTATTGAATGTAATAAATGCATTTGATATACCAAAAATTAAATATCAGTTATCTGAGAAAAAGTTTATCTTGACAACTGTAGCACCAGATTTATATTCTGAAGCAGCATACAAATCTAAAGTATTTGAAGATCGGTTTCAATTACTTTGGTATAGAACTTTGAAGCATGAATTGTTTATTGCTCCTAAGCTTGGGGAGAAGAAAGAACATTGGATTGAATTAGTACCTATTGAATATTTACTAAGCGAAAGTAGAAAAGGATATGTTTACATAATGGGTCTTTTAAATCAATTAACAGAGGGCCAATATTATTTGGAAGACCCAGGAGGAGCCATTAAAATTGATTTGCAACAAGCAATATCCTTTAAGAGACTTAAAAATATAAATTTTAAATATTATTTTTATACACGTAATACTAAGAAATATTTTTCTCCTTGACAGTTGTATACGATTTTCAGGATGGTTTAATCATGGAAGCTTCTATAGTAATAGCTAGTGGGAATTATAGGGATGGTATCTTATATGTGGAAGATATAGGTTTTCCCCCAGCAGAATCGTCTATTAATGCGCGTGTAGAGTTCGGTAATGCCAACACATTCGGTGGATCAAACGATCTCTCTTTAAAGCTATCAGAAAAACTAAAACATATTGAAACATCTAACAAAGATGGAATGATTGTCTTTGTATCTGAAATGTGGTTGGACGATGCAATTGTTTTACGCAAATTTAGGACTATGTTGGAAGGATATTCCGCGTGTCCACCTATTGCTTTTGTATTATGTGGTCATTTCTTGAGCTTCCCAGCAAATGTAACAAGCATACAGAAATTAAAAGACGGACTTAAAGATCTAGCTAATTTAATAATGCAATATCCGGACATAAAAGAATCGTCCAAATTCATTTTCGTACCTGCACTCGAAGATGTGGGATCACCGAAAATTCTGCCACGGTCACCACTTCCAAAGAATCTTACAGCAGATTTTAGAAGAGATATACCTGGTGCAGTATTTACTACTAATCCATGCAGAATTCAATATTGTACGAAGGAAATTGTAGTGCTAAGGGAGGACATTTTAACAAAAATGTGTAGAAATACACTTCACTTCCCTAGAGAAGGAAATATCTATGATCATGTAAGCCTCATTGTATTGATGTTTGTGTATACTCATTGTAAAAAATTTGTAATATTTGATTTTCGTGTAATTTTTTAGTATGCCAAATCAATTATTTGCCAGTCTCATTTGACTCCTTTAAATCTTTCCATAACCCCCGTATATTGGAAACACGACCACGCTTTACAAATATATCCAACGCCAGATATAATCGTAGCTGCGGACAAATTTGAAGCGTACGCAACTACTTATTCGGATTGTCACGTGATCAATCCCGGACTATTTCCGAAGAATGATCATTCGTTTAAAGTGTATGTTCCTGCCTTAGATTTAATCGAGCATTGTGCTATCCCCAAAGATATGGATGGTATTTGATTCTGAATAATACGTTTTAAGTTAAAAAGCCAAATAAAATAATTGTTTTTCATAAAAAAAATTTGTTCTTATAATTCACAACACCTTCCACTTTTGTATGAACAATTACATACCAATTTTGTACAATATTTATTTTCACATCACAATTTCCATCAGTTTTACAATACTTTGAAAATGCTTCTTCAGTTCATAACTTAATTCACAACAATCTTCACTACGAAATATAAGAGCACATTAAATCAAGTCCAACTATTGAAAATAACTTAATCTCTTGTTCAGGATACTGTGTGATTTGTTGGCCCTTTGTGTCCAATAATACAATAAAAGAGAATTGAAGTATAACTTACTAATATAATATTCTTATGATTGAATAAGTTTAATAGTATCAACATAATACACCTCAGAAAAATTCAACACTCTTCTTACTTCTCTCTCTCTCTCTCAGATTGACTAACAAATTTGTATATTAGACTTTCTATGCGAGACACAGGAAGTACGCATTTATTTTATTCCTTTTTTCCTTATCGATTTATATAAATAGATACATATAATAGTAAACACAGTGTTTCTACATCTTCGTAATGTACATAACAATATTACAGGTACAGACTGGGCCCCGGCATATCTCAATTTTCTACACTGGAAGCATAAGTCAATTACTGGCCATTCAATCAAACATCAGTGTTAGGATTATAATTTGTAGAACAATGTGTAACATACGAGATGCAATAATAAATCGTGAGAGTTTCGCGAGCATTGCATTTTATATTAATAACGAGTTCAATTGCTATTAACAATTCCAGCTATACACAAATTAAAGGAACAAATGTATTTAAAATATAATAATTATGACATAGTTTCAAAAATTGTTACAAATAGAAACATTATTTTATTATTCAAATCACTTTCTTTTACTTGCTCTCATATACATTCTCTCTCTCTTTCTCTTTCACGCACTCTCATCCTATGCATATTCACATCCTCTGTACACTATGCATTTTAAATTTACAGTAACTGTATGAATTACGAATCGACGTAAAAGTTCTTCATGTTCGAACTATTAGTAGCTAAAAAAAATATTGTGTCGATAACGAACAAACTTTCAATCGAGTGGCAAGCGAATGCTACAATTTTACTCCCCAAAAGTTCAGTTAGAGTATGAGCATAAAGTGTTAGAAAAAACGCAGATTAATAACTATATATATATAACTGTGAACTGTAAGAGCTATTGCGCACTTACCCATTTGAATATATTACAGTGCCGCATGTAAAAAAAAAAGACAAAAAAAAAAAAAGAAAGAAAAAACGCGCATACATGTATTGTACATCCTTAAACTTTTGTATAACTTCGATCTTAGTATCTCCTGTAATCGACTATATCTTAAGACATAATAATACATAATATTTTATGTACCAATGCATGTAATTATGTACAGGTGTATAAGTTTAGCTAATAGAGTTACGATTTCAGTCGACGGACGGTGTGACAATCCTTCACACTCCATATCTCACGAGCTGTCTTTCTTCGCGTGTAATTCCCCTGAAAATCAGGTTAATAAAAAAATTTATTTTTTAATTACAATCAAAGATGTGTGTGGGATCCTGAAAATGCCCGGGAGGATTCTCGTCACTATTCAAAAGAGTCTGCAGAATGGTCGAAAAAAAATATTACAAATTTTTTAAATTGTAAAAGACGGTGTGAAAATCTTTTATCTCAAATTTTCGTAAATCCTCTGGAATATCTTCGGGATTACGGATATTTTTGGAATCCCGTCTCATCTCGAGCATCTGGACCCCGCACATTCCTAATTACAACGACCAAAATAATTGGAAGACTGCCTACTTAACTCTTTGGGGCACACTGGGATTAAAAGTGTCCCACCTTTTTGATGCACTGTAATGCATAGGTTTACATTTCGTCTTATTTAGATAAAGCAGTTGGTAATATCTTCAACAAATGTTACAAATCTATTCACTTGTGTTGGTAACATTATTATCTGAAATCCTGTGCCGCAAAGAGTTAAATGGTTTCATTGTTTAGCAGTAAGTTAATGAATACTATTATAAGATCTGTGTGGTGTGCAATGTATCAATTTAATTGATACGCATAAAAGATTCAAAAGTTGTTTCCAATAAAAGCTGAAGGGTTTCGATAAGGATGTTATACATATAGTTAACGTGATTTCTTTAGAACTAGAATATAAAAAAAATACTGCATCTTTTTCACGTACAGCATTGTAACTTCAGATAAGAACAAAGAAGAAAAGAGACCTTATATTACTTAACGACATACATGTCATCTTTACATTTAATGAAATACATACCGAATAGTAATTTTTAATTAATTTTTAACGTCGATACTTGAATGGATGTCCAGTTGACTTCAGCCAGTTGACAGATGACTTCAGCCTGGTTACAAAGGTATTGTACTTGTTTAAAAATATTAAATTAATTGGCAAAACAATTTAGCATAAGTCATAATTGATAAAGCAATTGTTCTTGTTTTTCTTGAAGCTACAATGACACGTGAAAAGAAGTACATGGCAACTTTAAAAAGAAATAAAGTTATCTTTGAGTCACTATGGTCGAAACAAAATAAACTAGCCGCTCAAAACTACTGTGGGTTTATCCCCACCATACCGTTTGGCTACGCCTTCAACCTTATCTTTCGTCTTTTTACGAAAATTTACAGACACACATTATTTGTCTGTCAAACAGAGAGGCAAGGCAAAAAGGTGACTCGCTATACACATATGTCCAAAAAATAACCTTGATCAGTAAATTGATTTTGTTCGCTACGTAATGTCTCGTTCGAAACGGTTCAACTTTTATTTAAAATATTTTTCGATTTTCGATAATGTGTATGTGAGAAAATTGTAACGAGACATCTAGTATTTCTTTTAGCTCAAACGTTTGATTAATTCCCTAGAATAATTAAGAAACATGATTCTCTAGTTACTTTGAGAAATACGAATAAATGTCTATTGAAGTGGAAGGACGACCAGTATTGTGTTACAGCTTTGTTGTAAGTTAAAATTAAAACAAAATTTTGATACTTCTTTTTTGACAATGTCAAGTTTAATTTGTTTCGTATCTTGATTATAACTAGTATACTCACTTTCCCTTTGATATCTTCGGCAAGCTTGGTTCCTTTCTTCGGCATCGAAGTACCACAGAGTGATCGCATATCTGGTTTCGTATGCTGGCTGTACCTCGTGCGGATTTCTCCTGTCGGACCAAAAGAACAATATTCTATCGAAAAGGGGCTCGATATCTGCTACTTGATCTCGCCAGCCTTCTGGAAATATCCTCAAGAGGCCACCGTTTTTCTATAATCACAAAAATTGTGCATAAATGTAACAAATGTTCAGGAATCATCGCATGAAATAATAGTATAGAGGTTCTTTTCCACTGGAAATGTAATATATTTAATACAAACAGTACTACCTTTCTTTTTTCATTCTTCAAAGCTTGGCACTTGAAGAGTTAACTTCGTAATTTTATTATAATAATAATGAAACTTTGATCTATTGGTTGGTAAACGTAAATACATAATTGTGAACCGCACTGTCGTGTACCATAGTTAAGATTACATTTATAAATGACAGAGTATGTTTTTTGTGTAAACGGAAACATTATCCAGTAGGACGAATGTATACATGCGAGGTAAAAGCGTACATGGAACGGCTCACGTAGGCCATGACCGCTCCTCGTGCCCTCGTAAGTTGCCCTTCGTTCAAATAAACCGAGTTTTGAAATTCACACGTTTACGAGAAGCAGTATGTATATACAGAGTGGCTCGTTTAAATCGACCCACTCGAATGTCTTCTAAACTGTCGACGATGGTAAAAATGTTTCTAGATAAAACTTAAATGGGTTCAAAGGGCACAAAATCTGATGTAAGTTTTTCTAAGTGGATACGTAGAAGGTATATGAAAGTCAATTATGTTTTCTTAAATATAATTCTTAATTCCCTAGATAGAAGTACTACGACACTTATAATGAAAAATCATTAGTTTAGAAGATACATTAAAAACATTCAAACGAGTGTATATATTAGTTACTTTTTAATTATTTTAGCGGCATTTATTTACTATATCATGGCTTATGATAAATAATTACGCAAATTAAATGCATAAGTATAAAATACAAGGTACATAGTTTGGTGCAGTATAGTTTCTAAGCATCCTAATTAAAACACAGAAAACTAAAAAGAAATTATTTTTTCTGAATTTAAAAATTAAACAGGTTAAAATGAAAAAATAAAGATTCAAATGACGGTTGTGGTGTAGGACAAATAAATATGAACAAAGCAAATACGATGAAACGACGCAAGATATAGTACATTAGTAGCAAAGTGGAGGAATAAGTTATACAGGGTGTTCGGCCACATCTGGGAAAATTTTTAATGGGAGATTCTAGAGACCAAAATAAGACGAAAATCAAGAATACCAATTTGTTAATGAAGGCTTCGTTAAAAAGTTATTAACATTTAAAGTTCTGCCTGTAGAATGGGAATCTGAGAACAGCTGCGTGCGCACGATAGTGGTTCTCAATCATAGAATTGTAAGGCTGTCGATACGTCAGTAAGTAGAGTTTCTCATGCTGAGTGAGAACCACTGTCACGTGTACGCAGCTGTTCTCAGATTGCCGTTCTACAGGCGGAACTTTAAATGTTAATAACTTTTTAACGAAGCCTCGATCAACAAATTGACATTCTTGATTTTCGTCTTATTTTGGCCTCTAGAATCTCTCATTAAAATTTTTCGTGACAAATTAACTCTTCTCTCTCGATGCAACATGATTTTCAAATTACCAGTAACTATTTTTTTAACTACCTTGTGAAAAAAATAATAAAAAAAAATAGAAGCTTGAATTTTTCATATCGTATCTAAAAAGACATAATAGCGAAACGGGACGATTAAATATATTTGTACCTTGATATCCCAATCTCGATTAAGATAGTATATAGCAGTGATGCATCGTCCATCTCGATTAGGATTGTCCACATGTTTCACGTAATGCGAACCGTGACCAGGATAACAAGCCACCATCGCCTGAAAAATAATGTACCGTGTTATATTAATCGGTGAAATTTAATGTCTTATTGTAAATGCGATTTTAAGTCGGTTATCGGGTAATTACCCAAAAATTAGCAAATTAGATTTTCAGGACAATTCGTTAATTGTCTAAAATGAAGAAGATATAGCAACATATGCACACACGGGAGCATTGAGAGTTTATATAAAAATAGGTTTACAGTCGGTTAGTTTCCAGGGCACAGTGGCGTACAGTTGTTTGCAATTATCGCTAAAATCTCCAGAAATTCTTACAATTGTTTATTTATATTAATAGCAAAAAACAACATCCCTATATCTTTCATACGAAGCGATTATAAACTTCTCAGTTTGTATTATATTCTTTTTTATATTTAAGGTGAAACAACTTGTTTACGACATACGAACGCTAGTCTATTAAATGGTTTATCAATGGAGGACACTTTCGTGTTTAATTAAGATCAAGATTGGTAAAGATAAGGTTTCGAAGGTGCAATGAAATAATATCGCAAATTATAATCCTATATTATCAGAAGTTAAATAGACCGATAGTGTAAGTATTTATAATATCAGTACATCGTATATCTCTATCTAATATATCTGAGAATGACGTATGATTGAACAATTCGATAGAAGCAATATCCTAAATTTATATGTATTGTACAATTGTGTAATACATAATGTATACAAGGTGTTTGGCCACCCCTGGGAAAAATTTTAATGGGAGATTCTAGAAGCCAAGATAAGACGAAAATCAAGAATACCAATTTGTTGATGGAGGCTTTGATAAAAAGTTATTAACGTTTAAAGTTCCGCTTGTACTGAATTTTTTTCTCGAAAATGCGCAGGAATTCGGGGGTATGACTGTTCACCAAAAATGATTGTAATTGACCCCCGAAACCGAAAATAATTTTTCCAGAACGATTTCAAATTTTTGACTTAAATTGTTAATAACTTTTTAACGAAGCCTTCATTAACAAATTGATATTCTTGATTTTCGTCTTATTTTGGCCTCTAGAATTCCCCATTAAAATTTTTTACAGGGGTGGCCGAACACCCTGTATACAGTAATTTTGTTTATTAATAATATTTTATATTTTACGTAATTAGATAAGAAACTGTAACATCTAATTCCAATCTATACTAGTAAACGAACTGCTGGTAAAACGATATTATTGAAATTATTTCGGATAACATACGCATTGTTTGGTGTTCGTTATTATATGATTTATATTTTTATAATTATTTCGCTTTCCTTAGCGGATGTTAACGAGTATAACATATTCCGTATCTGTAAGTCCAGACACGATAATTAGCAGAGAATATATTGCGAATATATCAGTTGTGGAGGTATCGAACTGAATTCCTATTATTAGATATGATTGCATGCAAAACCCGGAGATAATATCATGTACGAGCTGTGACTCATACGGTTTACCCGTTACAGCGAATAAGAGTCTTGTTTTGATTTAATGCTAGGTCGGCCGTTGTCTTGCGTTATGTCGCGGTGAGTAACTCTTCAGATCATCGACATTTCCATAGCTCTTATTTACCATTGTCGCACAAATTGTAACATTTTTATACCTTTAACGCGACAATTACCGTTCCATGCGTGAAATCAAGCTATTTAGTCAGAAATTCCGTTTTTCATTCATTAAAGGACAAGACCACTGTACAAACCTGAAATAAAGCGTTTTTTTTTTTTTTGGATGGATGGAAAAGTAAGAGGATAATAATATTCAAGAATGTTATTAACCGTGTCATTAAGTGTTAACAATATTTATTCAAAAATAGTGCAAAATGACGACGCTGGAGCCACTCTCGCGAGGCGTGTTTTGAATTTGGGGCGCTCTGCGGCACGCAGTGTAACTAACACAAATTTGTAATCTGGAGAAAAACAAAAACTTTCTCTTAATCTACATGAGTATAGCTAGAGAAATACGTAGATCTTCGATAAATTAATTTTAACGTTATTTATTGACAAGCGATTGCCCCATTTTTTGTATAAAATTGAACTTTTTACTTCAAATGCTCGCCAATCACACAAAAATTAATATTTCAAAAATCCCCTATGTATTTCTCTAACTATACTCATGTAGATTAAGAGAAAGTTTTTTGTTTTTTTTTTTCAGATACAAATCCAAAACACGCCTCGCGAAAATGGCTCCAGCGTCGTCATTTTACACTATTTTTGAATAAATATTTTTTTTTTAACACTTAACGACATGGTTAATAACATTCTTAAATATTCTTATTCTCTTACTTTTCCATCTATCTAAAAAAAAATCGTAAAAGAACGCTTTATTTTAGGTTTTTACAGTGGTCTCACCCCTTAAATAAAATCAGGGAAAAGTAGAAGACTATTTATACGAACTACACCATTTTTAAAAAATAAAAAATAAGTTACCAAGTAAATAGCTTTTGGTAATCGATAATAACAGGTATAATTGAAAGATTAAACGTCGATCGATCATGTCAATATTTATAATTCATTCTCCCGAAGCAATGTTTACATTAAAAATTTTTAGAAACAAGTCGTGTCTTTTGTATTATTGTAAATATAAAATAAGATACGGGAAAGAGTCGAATTTTTAGGGCGTTTTAAAAATATCTATTTAAAAATGGCGTTTTAAAAATGATTTATGACGTGTACGTAACCAAAGCATTAGTAACTAATTTAATTAAGGAATTTAGTTACAGATTCGTATGTCTTTCCAAATAATAAGGTACAATCAAGTCATAAATTTAAAGTGATAATTGTGGCACCCTAAATGGTCGATTTTACGACTAGGATAATCACGTTGAAGCTCGTTAATGGTTTCCTTTATGACACCTGAGGTTTTGTGTTTAGTGTGAAAATCCCTAGGTTGCCAGATCTACAGCTAGTACTCGGACACCTGGCATTAGAGTTGTTGAAGCAACTTGAAAATGCAATTTGATCTGAGCTTACGAGAAGTCGCACCTGTGGGGGTGTCGATTTTATTCAAACTGTTTTTGATGATTCTAAAGAAAAATAGGCAGAAACATATGTGAGTTTTTCTGCCAATTCTCATTATTTACAAAGATATTTAACATTTAATTGGTTGATTCGAAGGCTTTTGAATGCGTGTTCAGGTTGTTAGACGATCACAGTGTATGACTGAGTGTTCGAGAACATCCTCACCACCATGTTCGCAGTAGAGATGGCGTGCAAAATCACTAACAGTGATTTATCACAGTGATCACAAAATTACGATCACGTTCGTGATTAAACTCCATTCACGGTGATCCGAAAGATGGCGTTTCAGTAGCGGTTCACGTTAACTGTGATCGTTAGTGTTCCGCTAACTCCCCTTAGCGGAAATTCAAAGAATTACAAATGCGCCAAATTTAAATTGCATAGTAACGTAGTCTAAGCAATGAAAAACGCTGGGTTATTATTTAAAAATAACAACATAGATAATTTTAATGGTTTTAAATTAGTCCAGCGTTTGAAAATATCCTTTCGCCAATTCATCTAATATTTCCTACTTTGCATATTAAAATATATGGTAGGTTTTTACTCATAATCGCTGCTTTAGCTATAATTGGCTCTTCTAATAATATAAATCTATCATGTGATATACTCATACGCAAACACAATGATTTTAACTAAATTTTTTTTATATTCTGTTATTCTTACGTTATTATAAATATATTTATTATGTGCTTAATCAAACCTTGCTGAACTGCTTTTATAATAATATTAATCATAAAGTTATAACATAAGTGGCATGTATTTAAATTTAATTTTTAACATTATTCATAGTAAGAAATAAGTTAGAATTTAAAATTACAAACAGGTTAGTTTTGCGTATACATTACTTTGTTGAAAAATTTTACGAACATTTATGAAACGAATGTTGAAACAATGAGAAATAAAACTTATATTTACATTTATTTATCACTTTTAATTTTTCCTTTTCGTTCTCCTAATAAGAAAATTATGTTGCCATTGTTTTTAGACCATATTATAATAGAATACATATACAATCTAAGGACATATGTAATTCGTGAAAGGTGAAAAGAACGCTCCCCACCAATCAAAAGCGATCACGAAGAATCACGAATCACTGTGAAAAATCACCATGATTGGGAATGAACGTGATCGAACCACGAGTGATTCAACAGCAGCAATTCACGCCATCTCTAGTTCGCAGAGACTCGGTTTACGGGTAATTTAAAAGACTAAACCGAACACGAGGGATGAAAGAAGGAATGTGACGCGTTGTTACAACTCCACGTGACGTTTGGTCAATGAAAACAAAGAAACTAGAATAGAAAGTCTGCTGTTCCTTTCCATTACGTGATGCACCTCACGGAGGATAGCAACGTGCCTGAAGTTCCATTCAGCATTACTGAACACGTACACAGTAACACTGAATGTGGTTAGCTCGAGTGCACACAGGGTGTGTCTGAAACAAGTATCTAAAAGAAACGTATCCTCTTCATCGTAAGAGTAAAAAAGAGTCGTACGAACATGGGATCTACAATAATTCCATAAATATAATTCTTCTCTATAATTTTTTTCTTTTTTCAATAAATAAAGATGCAGCCCTTGCATTAGTAATTATGTATATTAGAAACCACCAATGTCAACTCTAAAGTTCGTCGAAGAGGAAAGGTTGCTTTTCGACACGTTTGCATGTTTTTCAAGGGTTGATTTCACCCTCTTGAACCTCAAATTGCGCTCGTTGCACACAATTTTTCGCAATTTCGTGAATCTTCAGGATCACGTTGCATGTTACATATACGTATCGAAGTATTTGATCGTGTTTTTTTTAAATATATATTCACTGTTCAAAGATACAGAAGGCACTTTGTTATAAACGTAGGATGGTTAGACTTTGTCGTTCAATTTAATATTACAATTGACTTGTATGATCCACTTGTGTCTTGAATAACGAGAAATACTCGCAATGGACATAGTGCAACGAAATGGTGAACGTGTTCACCAAGATTTAGCTAGAGATGTTCAAAATTATTCTAATAAACAAATAGTTTTTTACGAATATGAGCTCGATTAACGAAAAAACGAAACACTTTTGTCTTTACTTGTATCACCCTGTATAAGTAATAAGTTTTACAAACTGACTGCTAAGAAATTCAGATTCCTTTTACAATATTTAACTATTGTTCATTCAATTAAAAAAATTAAACTATGTTCTTGAATTGTCAATATCTAGAGATCTTATTCGGTTATAGAACAATAAAGGTAGATAAAAAATGGTCAAGTAAACCAGTGACCTTTCTTTTGGACATCACATATAATATATTGCATTTAATTGTCGTAACACTTTTGTCATACTATTATACGGATTTTTCTACCTCCATTTAGTGAATAATATTTGGTTGGTATAATTACACGTTTAAATTGGCCAACTAGGGGTATACTTAATATTTATCGATAGATCAGCTATAATTTTTAACGGGATAAAAGAGTTAAAATGGCGATGTATTTACGAACACACGAAACGCTCGTATTTCTTTTCTGAAACTGGGTCCTCGATTACGTACACGAAAATATTTGCATTCTAATCTAAGTAAGACGCTCGTGCTACGTGCTCTTTAGCAACGCTACAGAATGGCGAATGCCTTTCACCGTGTCGACGAAAAAGGTAAAAGATGTAGACGAGAACACGTTCGACAGCAGAAACTTCAACTATGTAGTTAGACTAGAAACAGTATTTTAAAAAAATCCATTTAACATGTCCGATATTGGCAGTCTTCAATGACCATTGTGCATTCACCTTGTAGGGGACAATTGATAATATGCGCTGAACTATGACAATTGATAATAAGTACTATGAGCACATCGTATTGTTTTAACGTCGAAGCAACACAGAAACGTTTGTGCAATCAGTTAAGCTATTATCTTTCTGAATTTCCGCGGCGTCGATCGGCGTCAGTGTTATTCGAGCGAATTCAACGCGAAAACACGTCATTCTGTACCAGGATACATGTGTCGGTGATTATGAAAGTGGCCTAAGTCAACAATTTTTATCGTTTGTTCCATGTTAATATAAAGTGAATCGACGTGGCACAGAATTTGCAATAAATACAATCCTTTCAGATTTTATACTCGGACCACTCTTGTCATATCAGGTGCGTCTCACAATTGGGATTGTATAGGGCGTCCAAAAAGCTTGGGACCAAACTTATACTACGTGTTACTCAGGTCAAATACATAAAAAGAGTTCATATAAAATTATGGCCGAAAATGCTTTATTACAAAGATATAAATTTTTGAACATATTTATGATTTATTGTGATAGTTGTAAGATATGTTCGAAAATTCCTTCCTTTCCAACTTTTTCAAATATTACATACATATATGTATAAAGAAATAATAGTAAATGCATTTTGAATAAATTCCCAAAGTTGATCTTCTTTTTCTGTTGTACATTTATACATCAATTCTTCTGTGTGACATAAATAAAAACAAATTTTGACCATAAATCTTTGCACGCACATATCTTTTCAATAAAGCATTTATGTAAATTTTTTTTCATGTATTTGATTTCAGTAATACGTAGTATAAGTTTGGTCCCAACCTTTTTGGACACCTTGTATATACAGGTGTTGGACCAACCCTGAGAAAAATTTTAATGGGGGATTCTAGAGGCCAAAATAAGACGAAAATCAAGAATATCAAATTCTTGACTGAGGCTTCGTTAAAAAGTTGTTAACGTTTGAAGTTCCGCCTGTAGAACGGCAATCTGAGAACAGCTGCGCACGCGTAATGGTGGTAACTTTAAACGTTAATAACTTTTTAACAAAGTCTCCATCAACAAATTGGTATTCTTGGTTTTTGTCTTATTTTGGCCTCTACAATCACCCATTAAAATTATTTCAACCCATTGAAATATTAAAAAGAAAGTATATCTACAATTAGGGGAAAAATAGGAATTATCATAATATTTGATTTTTCTATCTACAGTGTTTTCTATTTTTTAATAAATTCGAGACACGTATACGTAAGTTTTTGTGTGATTTACTGTACACGGACAGTACCTTAAATGGTATTTGTTTAAAACACTTCCTTTGGTTCGCAACCTCGTTATCTTTAAAGATAATTGAATTTATTAACTGGCACTGGCCGACACACGATACGAATGGAATGCAACTTCGGTACAAAAACTCGATACTGTACACTTTACGTGCAGGTTGTCACGTTTCTCAGATAAAGAATATAACCCGCCAAAAGTGCGCGGCGCGATAACGGATAAATCTCTGCTTAGATTACAACTACAGTATTGTATCTCTATAGCCGCGCGTGTCGGGACCGGGCGCACGCAACTTGAGAGACGAGTAGTCTATTCGGCTTTCTTTGATTTCACGCTCGAGCGTTCAAGGGGGATGGGGCTCGTCGACTTTTCTTCGGCTTTCTGTTTGATATCCGATACCCGATGTCGCAGCGCGGTGATTACAAACGAAGTAGTGGGGATAACTTCGCGTCTATAGAGAATCCGAAAACGCGCGGCTATAGAGAGACAATACTGTAGTCTGGTTAAAAAATTCGTAGACGGTTGAAGTGTCATACAAAGAAAAGTCAGAGAGGCGCCTGATATAGATAGAACGTTGTTCTTTGTGAAATTAATTTGCCGTGTTGTTAGAAAATCGAACGCCTGTGCGTGGTCGTTGTTGCTTTGCTTCATGAAAGTCTAAGGAACGAAATTAAAATTGTGTTATTAATTTACGTTACCGAAACTCTGACTTATGATGTTAATTGTGTTCGTCAAAAAGCATTTTCTCTCCGCTATTTTAAATTGTTTGCAACGCTAAAAACCGTGCACTCGATTCGTTCGTTTATTACTGATTTTCTTCTTTCATACTTTTTCCGTTTCATCTTCTTTCCAATAACCATTAATGGCCAGTTACACGAGAAACGTACGGATTTAATCTGGTAATACATTGTAAGATTTGACATTGACTGTGAATGTTTAAAGATCAGACTAAGTACACAATTTAAATAAATTTACAGAGTGCTGATAACGTCAGTAATTAAAAACGTCTGTGATAATGACGTATGATATCATATTTCATCGCACTGCCTGTATTTTATATTTAAGTTTTGGTTACTAATGGGACGTATTAACGTAAAGAAGTTGAGATTAATTACGACACTGGTAAATTACAGGTAGAAACTGAATTTACAATTACGTTCAAAAATGAACTCCTGTTTTTATTTATTTAAGGTATTCAGAATGTTGTCTGATGAATTCGTGCAGAAATTTTTAGGTGAAAAAAAAATTTTTCAAATCTTTCTAAAAAAATTATTTTCGATTGCGAGGTTCAATTACAATCATTTTTGGTCATTACACATACCCCCGAAATCCTACGCACTTTTGAGAAAAAAATTCCTTACCGAAAATCTAATTAGGTGCTTAAATTTTTCGACGAAAAAAAAAATTTCATATCGTTCTGGAAAAATTATTTGGGGTTGTGGGGATCAATTACAATCATTTTTGGCGAATAGACATACCCCCGAAATCCTACCCATTTTCCAGAAAAAATTCGAGAAGATGTGCAAATTTTCGGCGGGAAAAAAAAGTTTTTAAATTGTTCTGGAAAAATTATTTTCTGTCGCGGGGTTCAATTACAATAGTTTTTGGTGAATAGACATATCCCCGAAATCTTGCGCATTTTCGAGAAAAAAATTCAGTACAAGCGGAACTTTAAACGTTAATAACTTTTTAACGAAGCCTCCATCAACAAATTGGTATTCTTGATTTTTGTCTTATTTTGGCCTCTAGAATTCCCCATTAAAATTTTTCCCAGGAGTGGCTGAACACCCTGTATAACAGAGATTCGATACAGAACGCCATGTATAAGAATTGTTTTTCTAATAAAATGTAACTGAAGGTAAACTTCATATTTTTTAATTAATTTTTTTGCAAGGAGGTACAGTAAACAATAATTTGCAAAAAAGAATAAAGAATTTACAATTTCCTTAACCCTTTCAATACTCTGATGGAATCTTTGAAAAATACTATTGTAAACTATATTGTTTAAAGTGTACATAGTACTTTTAAGTAGTTTTATTTTCCTTTTTTCAGACAGACACAACGTAAAATTTTCGAAGTTTTTATTTTTATACCTCTACACCACGAAAACAAATTTTTATCGTATATACATATCTAACTACATTGGCCAAATCAATAGTTTCCACCATTTTATGTTCCTCTATGAGGCGAATATTCGCCGTACGGACGATTTCCCCGATACTTATTATTATTTCAAATTGAAGACGAACAATTTAACTGCCTCGGTTAAAGAAAAACCCACTTAGATTACAAAACCATACATATATGCATTACGAGAAATAGAAACGTGACATGCGGTTAACAAAACAACAGGCATTACGTGATATCCTCGTGCAAAACTTCCCCATTAAAGTAATTGCATATGTTTCTTGGAACCGAAAGTAAAACGCATCAGCGTTTATCAAAGAACAAATAAGGAAAATGTTTCTGTTCTATTAATCATCAATTGAAACACAGCATTGTTGTGACGAATAAATATTCACTACACACACACAAGTAGATGCATTCAACTTGGGATCTGATAGATTATACGAATTAGTCCCAAGAAGGATAATTATATGTAGATCATACGTTTAACAGTTTTCACAACGCTGTTAAGTTATTAACGTTTAAAGTTTTGCCAGTACTGAATTTTTTTCTCGAAAATGCGCAAGATTTCGGGGGTATGTCTATTCACCAAAAATTATTGTCATTGACCCCCGCAACAGAAAATAATTTTTTTAGAATGATTTGAAATTTTTTAATTTCGTTGAAAAATTTCACACCTTCTTGAATTTTTTTCTCGAAAGTGGGTAGGATTTCGAGGGTATGTCTAAAGACCAAAAATGATTGTAATTGACCCCCGGAACCGAAAATAATTTTTCCAGAACGATTTGAAATTTTTTAATTTAATTGTTAATAACTTTTTAAAGAAGCCTTCATGAACAAATTGGTATTCTTGATTTTCGTCTTATTTTGGCCTCTAGAAACTCCCTTTAAAATTTTACCCAGGGATGGCCGAACACCCTCTATTATATTTCACCATAGCATATTTTATATTTTCATATTCTCCTTAAATTATTTTGTGTTATTTCGATTTTAGTTTTTTCTATAATTAGCTAATGTTTTTGTTGAGATTATATTACACCTGAAGAGAACCATATAACCTGATGATCGAAACGTCATGCTAAACAAGAATTAAATTAATTCTGCTATATTTATTAAAACCAAATTATATTCAATTTTTTTATCAGAGTTAGAACAAACTGACCTACCAGATACGTAAGTACGTGTGCATTATGAAAATAACATCTTTAAATTCAATGCTTTCTATCCTCGTCACTTTCCATCTACACTTTTTACAAACGCGACGCCGATAACAAGGAGCCATTACAATTACAAATTACACGGAAGGTATTCCCCCAAGTCGATCGGAAAGTCAACGACCAACGGTAAATACCCTCGAGAAAACATCGCAGAGACGAATGAACGATTCGAATGGAATAAGATTTATAAACCAATTAATATACAGGGTGTTCGGCCACCCCTGGGAAAAATTGTAATCGGAGATTCAAGAGGCCAAAATAAGTCGAAAATCAAGAATATCAAATTCATGACTGAGGCTTCGTTAAAAAGTTATTAAAAAATTAAATTAAAAAATTTCAAATCATTCTGAAAAAATTATTTTTGGCTGCGGGTGTCAATTACAATCATTTTTTATGAATACACATACCCCTGAAATCCTACCCGATATCGAGTAAAAAATTCGAGTAGATACTGACATTTTTCAGACGAAATTGAAAAATTTCAAATCATACTAAAAAAATTATATTTAGTTACAGGGGTCATTCACCATCATTTTTGGTCATTAGACATACCCTCGAAATCTTACCCACTTTCGAGAAAAAAATTCGAGGTATGAAATTTTTCAGACGAAATTGAAAAATTTCAAATCATACTAAAAAAATTATATTTAGTTACAGGGGTCATTCACCATCATTTTTGGTCATTAGACGTACCCTCGAAATCTTACCCACTTTCGAGAAAAAAATTCGAGGTATGAAATTTTTCGACAAAATTAAAAAATTTCAAATCGTTCTGGAAAAATTATTTTTGGTTGCGTGACTCAATTACAATAATTTTTGGTGAATAGACCTACCCCCGAAATCCTACCCATTTTCTAGAAAAAAATTCAGTACAACAAATTAGTATTCTTGATTTTCGTTTTATTTTGGTCTCTAGAATCTCCCATTAAAATTTTTCCCATGGTTGGTCGAACATCCTGTATAACTAATTTGACAATAAATTGAAATAAAATCCTGATCAACTAGCGCATTGGCTTAACGTATAATAATTATTAAATGTATTACTTGTAATCTACTCATAAAGTTTTAATTAAACTGTATCGCGTTTCAAAACGATTGCACGTTTCCCTAATGCTTTCATAGACATGCAAATTATGATAAATATTCAATGTGTACGTTTCATAAGATATTAAATATATATTACAGAATTATCTGCAACCGAACAAATATTAGTGACCTTGATTACTCTACAGAAAGATAACTTTGGGAAAAATATTCTCGCAACTCGTTCACACTATGAAACCATTCAACTGTTCCATTCAAATGTTCATTTTTTACATGTTTGGTCATATCTTTAACAGCAAACAAAATAATTAGTACTTTTTAACGGATTATCTTTGATATAAGAGTGAATAACCTCGTAAGTATTCAGATTATTTAAATCGTTATTCATGTAAGTTTGTACTTAGAACCAAATAAAAGTATATTACCAACTTATATTACATCCCCAAGAAAATCTTATTAATTTTTTTAAATATTTATTTAAAATACAATTCTATTTCAATTTCCGCTATCATCCAATCAAAACATTAACTTTCAAAGCAATTTAAAAGTTTAATACAAATAAAATAATATATTATTTGAATTTTAATCGATCAACCCTGTAAATACCGTAATTTACATTCTTTTATCCTTCGTAATTTAAATTTCCTATATACAGTTCTTTCAGAAATAGTAAATTTCAACAGAAGTCATCAGAACAGCTAATTTTGTTTAGCGGTATGGAAAAATATTTCAAAACAACATTTAAGTGGTTTCAAAGTGAATACGCTGAAACTAAAAATTGTCTCTCAGTAACATTTTACCCTTATTATATTTTTCAACTCGAAGGCACATAATTTGTTCTCTTATATCTTTGAGGGGGCTGGTGGTTCAAATAACGATCCAACTATCTACCCCACAATTATTAAATGTTTATTCGCAGGTATGGGTGTGTAGCCACACGTAGGTTAATGTTACACGTCTTTAACAGACTGACTATGTAACACGACGATGTCTTTACCAGACTGGCCATAACAACGTCTTTCACAGACTGAGCTTATGCAACGCCTTTCACAGACTGGCTTATAACCACGTCTACGTCTTTACCAGACTGCGCATCTTTCTTGAAACTCCCTTCAATATATACATGACCTTACCCTAATAGCAAAGGGAGAGAAAAAGAGACAGGACAGAAAGACGGGAAAACGAAACTGGGAAATACTTAGTGTAGGGAATGTTTAGTTACAGCGGAAGAGAGTCATACAAAGTCAAGAGGCTCGCTGGGCCCGGATTGGGAAGGAAAACAGGCAACTCGCACGGCTCTGGTCGCCAAGTGTTTAACAGGACGACCAGGCTTGCACGAGACTCTGGGAAAATGGACAAATAGAAAGCTTAAAAGTTACCCTTGCATTCCATTCCATTCATACCATGGCAACGACGTAGTGGCTTGTCAAAAATTTCTTGACAAACCAACTTTACACACCGACGGTTCTAGGGTAAGTGCCAAGAGGTCAAGCTTAGTCCTCTTACATACCAGAGGGCGGCACCCTCGGCTTCCCCACTCCGTGGCCAGATCCTCAAGGAACAGAGTTCCTATTCTTTAAAGCAAAACAACGTTGGGTCGTTTGCCTTTTCCTAACATACCAATGTTTCCATTCAAACAATCAATTGTATTCTTACAAACATCCCTCTTGAGCCACACGCAGGCTAAGTCCCTATCATAAATCGTTCGAAAACGAAATATCGTCGAGCTAATTGCCCTCGACGTCCCTTATAAATAAGCTGTCGCTAACAGGCTATACAATGACCGCTACATCTCCAAGCAGACATTAATGTATATTTAGACATACAAATTGTGTGACCTCGAGTTAACCTTGGGCATAGAAAGTTTTCATCAAAAATCAAACTTGTTCTTTTTTTTTTAAGTCTGAAGGTTTTAAATGACAGAATGTGATTCGTGAATGTACATAATCAGGTTTATCAACATATCATGGATATGTACAAGGTGTGCTTCCTTTCATATTACCAAGGTCAACGATCAATGTATCGATAAATATCTCACGACGTGTTGCTTAAAACAAAAGAGAGAACTAGAGGAAAATGTACGCCATCGAGAATCTTGTCAAAAGAAATAATAAAAATAGTTAGCAGCAGTTTGCATTCTTATTACGCCACAAACAATTAAAAATTATGATCAATGATCATCGTTACCGTAGAAATGCATTTTGAGTATTTAAATTGACTAAAAGTAAATTAAAATTAATAGTCAGCTCGTTTGGAGCTATTTTGGAGTTGGTTTACATTTTTTTTTACGTTAAAGGTCAGCTTAAGGTTACAGTCTATGGCTGAATACACATCACTGTCTGCAATAAGATATAACAGATAAAAATGTATGCTTTCGCGTGATAAAATATCGGTAGCCTTATAAAATGACTAAAACAAAATTCGTGAAACCTGTCAAACTACGCCTAAAACATTTGTCTGCGGCGATAATAATAAAAAAAAAAAAAAACATTAGACACTGTTTCTGGTAGGACACTCAGTATATTGGCACCTACAAATGTCTACTCAGTTTTATTTAATTTTGGCTTTACAGCTAAGAAATGGCCTCGATTTACAGACTGTCCTTTATTCCTATTCTCTATTTTTCATTCATTGTTCCACTCTGTATCTGATTAAGATTAATGGTCCAATTTTCAAACAACCATAACTCCTACAATAGTGAATATATTTCATTGAAATTTTGGGAGGAAGTAGAGTTCATGGTTACCTACAAAAAAGTATTAATACAACATTTGCATTATGTTACTATAGTTTAAGATTAAACTATAAAAATTTAAATTTAAAATAACACAAATGTTGTAAAAATACATTCATCTAGACAACTGTTTTAAATTTGAATATAGGTCTATCTATTGCTATCCAAAATATTATGTCCACTAGTTTGAAAAATATTCTTCCGTCAGAAACGACTTTGTGATCAACGCCATTTTGTTTGTTCGCGTCTAATATATATACGTATAAAATTTCGTTTTAAAGCTTATTACATGTTTTAATTATAATAAAAAATCCATTTCAATCGAACGTATAGTATTTTTATACAAAATTCATAAAGACACTCTCTATTTTGTCGCTGTGAATGTGATCTCCTAACCTCTTAATTCGATTCGTAAAACTGCAAATATTTTGTGGTGTTAATTTTAATCAAGCCCACGCCAATAGATAACTTAATCAGTAACATTATCTGTTCCTATCAATATCGACTCCATTACGTTTTCTTTTATAATAGGTGATAATAATAGTTAGTCGATAATAATTCTGTTCTAGAACATAAATTCTAGATAACAGACTTTTGTGATACACTCGATGAAAGGCACAACGTGTTTTTGATGTGTTGTATGCTTTTACCATCGGTGATTCAAAACATTTATTACACACGAATTGCTCTTTTAGAATAAGGGATGAAATGAAAAGAAAAAGCAAGGAAAATTCTGAAGAAATAATATTGTATAAATAGTACATCCAATTAAATGACAAATTCGGCGCGAAACAATAAAGAATTCAAAGTCTGTAGAATATATTCTTGCAAACTATTTATAGAACACATCGAAGATACAAAAAAACTTGTTTAGTCTGAAAGAAGAAACTTGATAGTACTGTTGAACTTTTGTTTGGGTGATTAGCTACGCAGTCTTCAGTGCTAGCTTCGTCTTCTTTGAGTATGTGCTTTTGCCGTATCGACCTTATTACTACCAACGAGATAAATAACGTCCACTTTTAAACAATTTTTTACAGAATATTAACGAACTTTAACGAATTAGCCATGCTTTTAGATTTAATTTCACAGTATACCGCATGACACCAATATAATTGCAGAAATTCAGCTGAAATCTACTATTCTATGAAAGTGGATAGGATTTCAGGGGTATGTGTATTCACCAACAATTATTGTAATTGATCCCCGCAACCAAAAATAATTTTTTCAGAATGATTTGAAATTTTTTAATTTAATGTTTTAATCATTTTTTAATTGAAATTGATATTCTTGATTTTTGTCTTATTTTGGCCTCTAGAATCTCCCATTAAAATTTTTCCCAGGGGTGGCCGAACACCCTGTATACAGTTTCATAAAAAAAATTTTAGAAACCAAACAACTGTCGCATAAAAAAGTTCCGTGTTCACAACTTCGATAGTTATAAAAATAACTAAGTACACATGTGTTGCGAGATACGACGCAACGCTGATATTTTTCTTGTCTACAGTTGGTAACAAAAATATTCAAACACTAGACTATACATAGGTTTATTTCTTTATATCTTAATTTTGTAGGCATAAAATCAATTTATTCTTTTCCATGTGATAAGTTATTTATTAGAATTGTAAAATATATGAATTTCTTTTAACTATTTCATACACATTATATTTTAATTGACAATAACTAAAAAGATATGTCATTATTAAATTACAAAAATATTCGGACAGGTTTAAAAAAAACAGTGACTCGAACGATCTAGATAATAATATAAATCAACGTAATATTTTTAGAAACTATTTTTTCAAAAAATCAGGACTTGTACGTTCCAATTCTTCTCATAATTTTTTTTAGACTTATTTCTGGAATTTATAGGTACTATTCTAATTCTGCGATCTAATTTATCCTAAAAATTCTCTACCGGATTAATATTCGAAAACTGTAGAGGTGGTGGTATCACTGTTTTGCAATTATGTAACAAAAATTCTTAAAAGTTATTATCCTCATAAAATTTTAAACTGTTTTGAACGCCTATTTGGATAGCACTTGATATTAAATTATCCTTTAATATGTTTAAATATTTGTTTTTATCCATAATGACGTCAATGAAAACTAAC
This sequence comes from Colletes gigas, assembly GCF_013123115.1. Lineage (NCBI taxonomy): Eukaryota > Metazoa > Arthropoda > Insecta > Hymenoptera > Colletidae > Colletes > Colletes gigas. The sequence continues at coordinate 2,091,775 of NW_025106648.1, forward strand.
CTGCCCACGCCATTACTCGAAATATAACCCCAAACGAGAAGGCTACCTTCATCATGTTTGAAAGTCGCTCGAAAATTTTTTACTTTCAACTCAGTGTTCGCTTTTTTCTAAACTAATTCAGACCATTACTCGTCCATCTGATTTAGATACATTATATTTACTTTCGTCTGCAAAAATGACGTCATTCCACCATTCTTGCTTCTTACAGACAAATTCCTTAGCGAATCGAATTCGTTCCTTCCTATTTATTTTGTCGATGAAGGACATCTTGCGGGCAACGCGTCGATTATAACCGTTTTCTTTTAACAATCGTCCGGATTGCTTGAGGATTTTTTTGCATTTCCTGAGACACCTCAGCAGCTAATTTTAGAACACTCAGGAAAGGTTCAACTTTTCACATAATTCTTCTTCTCTCTCTATCGTCGAGAACTTTTGTCCTCAATACGACCTTCTTACTGAATCTCTGTATAATGGTGGCGACTGTGCTCTTATTTAAATTCAATATTTTTCCGATCACACGGTACGACTTGCCTTTCTTGCCATAAAATATCACAAGTTTTCACAAGAATTCCAATGCTATTATGTACGCGCCATATTTGTAAACATAACGCGTTTTTCAGATTCATGAATACGAAGAACGAATAATCAGAAATGTACAAGTGTCCCAATATATTTTTGTGACATAAATAAATGACTTATCGCATGGAAAAAGAATAAATTGATTTTATGCGTAAACAATTAAGATATAAAGAAATAAGTTTATATCTAGTGTTCAAATATTTTCATTACTCACTGTGGTTTCCTAATGCAGCTTCGTTTCACCTGCACCATGCGTTCCAGGTACTGTTTACAAAAGATGAGACGTGTAATTGAGAAGAACACATTAGACGCCGGTTGCTTTCTGGCATAAGAGACGAAAGGGAGAGTCTACACAAGAAAGAGAAAGAGATAACGTGGAGCGAGTCAGCCATATGGCGTACGTGACCGACTGCACTACGTGTATTCTCACTCTCGTCTCGACTCGTTCATTTGGCACTCGAGCTCCCCGAAAGATCGTAATTTCGGGATCCTGACCTTCTCTGCCTACTACTGTCTCTCCTCCCTCCCACACCCATCTCACCGACGCCTACGAGATTAAACGCCGATGTTCTTTTACGCAGATACTGAACATTCAATGGTATCGTTCGTAAGAGTTTCGTGACAAATCAGAAAAATGTGGCAGGCCTGTATTCGAGTGACTAACTCGATTACGACAGACATTGCGGAAAACAATAGTTTGTTCCCCCGATAAACCATACAAATATTATTTACTTGTATTGTTCCGCGTCTCTTCGAGGAATTATATTGCATCTTGCATAATTCATTCTCCGTAGCACTATGCAGTTAATATTCTTGGAATATAATAATTATTTGAAAACAAATTTTTGAGAAATCGAAATCGAGTTAAAGCTTGCAACGAATGTATCTGTCCACACAATTGATATTTCTTCTTTTCAATCAGTATAACTCGAAGTGTACTCAATTACTGACTAATGTAATTTACAATTTGTTTGTTCGAAACCGACGATCTAATTTTATACCTGATATTCGATATCATGAGCTGTGTTTGTAAAAGCAGAACTGACTTGCCAAAGCATTATGAAAATTAATTAACGACTTTGCTCGGTTATGCGTCCGACAAATTAATATTTTACGCATAGCCGACGTAACACAATGCAAATCTACCGATTAAATTACAAATAAAAATTAGGTACAACGATAACTACAAATATAACTGAATTAATATTATATTGCATACTTGCAAAAGTAAAAAAATTTTGTTTAAAATCTACCATTCTATAGCAATTTTTGGTATACACAAATTTAGCAAAATATATAATAGTAAAATACCTAATTACTGTACACATAAGTATCATGTGTAGCAACAAACAGTGCAGACATAAACTTTGTCAAAGCCAGACTATTTAACATAGAACATAAATAAAGCACTACATAATACTAAAAATTTTTTTTTAGTATTTTTAAATGAAAATATTTTTCAGCTTACCTTTGTTCTTCCATTGATCATGTAATTCCCCATTTTCCCATTGTTACGCATTTTATTTGCCCTCATAATGATAGCATCGACTTGAGATATGAGCATTCCAATGTTTTGGCATTGTTTTTCTTTACCATCCAGCCACGTTATTTGATCACCACGAATTGTTTTTAAGTCACTTGCACCTGCTTTATTAGAAACCAACTGTCCATCTTTAAATAATCCAGCACTGTACATATTTAAAACTTCGTTTAACACTGCGAGACCTTTCTCTGTGCCTAGGAAATTGTCCACTACGCACACACCATATTCATCCATGTCCCTAATCACGTTTCTACAAATCTCATCTATCAACTCTTCAAGATTGTTTCTATTTTTATGAAGGAAAGGTGGTAAAAGTTCCTCCTCGCGTGCCAAACGAACTTCAGAGAAGTTCTTCATACCGTTATGATGGTGTGTTGGCATGTCTAATTCATTATCTTGAAGATTATCAAGAATTCGTGAACTCTCCAGAGCAGGATTCAATAATTCTGCCCTGGCTCCTAAGATTGTATCTTCGGAACTTCCTTCATACGTTATTGGAGAAGTCCAACCATCCACTCTGCTATGACGAGTACCTTTTGCTTTAGTGCTATTAGGTTTTCTCTTAAGGTTTTGGCTTTCTTTAACCTTTGATTGTCTTTTTATTTTTTCTGCTTGTTTGTTGGTTCCTATAAACAATGTAATCAAACATATAAATATTTAATCCAATAAAACAAGATATTATAGATGATTAAATACTTATTTTACAAAATAATAATAAACATAACTGAGCTATAAAAAAAAAATAAACATTTTGTCATTCTTTTTCAGATTGAGTATTTAAAACAATTTAACATAGTAAATGTTAAATTCTACTATTAAATTTAAAAGACTATTTTATCTCAAATTTAATACAGTATTTAAAATAATACCCAAATCCAAAGGTGTTTATCTCAAATAAATTAATCCAAATAAAACCGTATTTCTATTTTCACAACAACGCGAATAAAATAGTATTTTATTTCAAATACAATGAACTAGACAGATACTAAATAATTTGCTATTTAATATTTAAATATATTTTACATCGTTTCTGATCCTCCTTTTAGAGGAACGCAGTTATTCCGTGTTAAATAATCAATAATAAAGAAATTCAAAAGATTAATCTAGTTCGGACAAAACGTGAGGAAAATAAGATTGTATTTTTGGTACCTTTAAGATGCTTCACGTTATGATTCACTTTCGAAACGGTGTCCGATCCTTGCGTTGTTTCTGACACTGGCTTTTCGTTTAGGTTAGAAACTGCCGATGTATTTGAGAACTGATAATTTTCAAGGGAGGAATCCTTCTTGGTAGACTCCAGAATGGAATTTTTATTAACAGCCGAAACTGTATCTGATACAGTCGATCGTACAGAATGAATAGCACAAAATTGTTTATGACGTTTCCAATCCCACCTTTGGTGTTCTTTGGTGCAATAGAAAACGGCCTTGCACCGTGAACACCTTAACAGCTTGTCAGTCCTGTGACAAACTACGCAAACCACTGTTGCACCTATTTGAACATCACCGTCGGGTGTCTGTGCACGACTGACGATCGGTCCGGACATGTTTCGTCGCTTATTTCGCGGCCACGAGTGCCGACGACATTTCTCCAACGAGGGAAATCACACACGCACTCGATCTGCGTCGGTACTCGGTACTACCGCGCTATCGAGATGCCGCACAGCTGCACTGCTTATACGTACGCGAGCTTGGTTTACATACTACGTATACACGCATATATACATATCCATTTATATATATGTATTTATCAAATTTGCAAAACATCTATTGGCTCAACGGTGATCAAAACACCGATCTTCAATGTCCATTAGTTCCTACTACGTCTGCACGTAGTCTCCTATGCATACGGTCGTGCATTAACATTGGAAGCACTGAATCAAATTCTATCTTTGAAAATTAAGTGTTTACTATCGTACACGTTTACCTTCCTTAAAATAGCGCCACTTCATGGCAACTTTTCTTACCATCCAGATTTGATACATTCTACAGTTTACGAAAGCAACGTTTGATTATCTTTGCGCTAGGTCATGAAACGTTTCTTTATCACGTTATGCAATGTACCTGCACAGTTCGTAAAAATCTTTTGTTTAACGAATGCACATTATATATTAAATGCGAATAGAAAGGAAATATACTTGTAACATTAGTTTTATGCGAAACACAAACTGCAAATAAGAGACTACGAACAAAAGAAAAATCGATAACTGTTATTTTGTATAAATAAATGTAATATTTGATCGTGTAACGAGTATAACAAATAAATTGATTAAGTTTTTATCAATAATTATTTACTATTTGTACTTTTGCATTAAAATTTTATTTTCTATGCTACCTACCCGTGTTTTCTTTCTTTACAGAATAATGTGCATGTGTAAGCAATTGTTTCCATAGTTACAGCATGGATGTTTCATCAAAACATTTTGTGTTGTATATATTAGATAGTTAAGTAGTTAAAATTTTGTCTGAATACTTATTTATTGTGAATAAAGAGGTGTTATTACCAGAAACATGAGTACTTTCATACAAAACGTGCATATAAAAGATGGAGAATATACAAAGACAATTTATACAATGGTAGAATACATATTTATTGCTTGACCATTAAAATTTTTAAAAACGAAAATAGAAATATTTACTTGAATATTCTTATTTATAAGCGCCAATGTTCCAACAATGTATCCCATTTAAAATTAAATATGATAAATTTCAAACACAATTTTTTTTGTGTTACTTGATAAAACGAAAAGTATTTATTTTTCAGATTAAAGAACAAAGATATGCAGAAACAATAAAAGTTTTAATTACGCTTCTAGATTCCTACACTTCTGTATGTAACATTTTAGTAAAATAACATGTTTTTTATTTAATTTGATAAAAATAGTTTTAGTATGTTATATACATTCCATAAATTATTTTACAGTCCAGGCCTTGTTTATCTCTTCTTGCTCATTGTTATTTTTATACACAAGATTTTATAGCCTCTGCACAATGTTATGAGAAATTAGTTCAATTGTGTCCAGATGAAAATATATACAAATTATATCATGCTCAATCTTTACATCAAGCATGTATGTACCAAGAGGCTTGGACAATATGTTCCAATATTGTAAATCAAAGTAATTTGGAATTTAAAGTAAAAAAACTACAGGCAGCAATAAAGTATGGGCAAGAGGATATGGTGGCTGCAAAAAATCTTGTTGATCAATGTCAAACAGATGATGTTGACACAGAAATTAATTTAGGATGTCTTTTATATAAGGTATTAAAGTAGGACAAAAATTTGCTTAGAAAAGATTTATATATTCCTTTTATCTCTTTTCCTTTTAGGAAGAGCAGCATGAACAGGCTTTGAAAAGATTTTCAAATGCATTACAAATTGCTGGTTTTAAACCCCATTTATCATATAATGTAGCACTTTGTTATTTCAAATTGAAAGAGTTTGCTGCATCATTAAAACACATTGGTAACATTTACACTATTATTATGTCTAAAGTACTGAAAATTACATTTATTTAATATGGATTATATTATATATTATGTTAGCTGACATTATTGAACAAGGGATAAAAGAACACCCAGAATTAGGAGTAGGAATGACTACAGAAGGTATAGAAGTACGCAGTGTTGGAAATACATTAACACTTCACGAGACAGCTTTAACAGAGGCATTCAACTTGAAAGCAGCAATTGAATATCAATTACAAAATTGTAATTATGTGTAGAAAATTCTAATTATTTATTGCGTCTAATATTTTTTATGATTCTTATTTGGTGTTTTTAGACGAAGCAGCTAAAGAAGCATTAACAGATATGCCTCCTAGATCCGAAGAAGAACTCGATGCAGTTACTTTGCACAATCAAGCCTTAATAAATATGGACACAAAACCAAGCGAAGGATTTGAAAAACTTCAATTTTTATTGCAACAAAATCCATTTCCGCCTGAAACATTTGCTAATTTATTGCTATTATATTGTAAATATCAATATTATGACTTAGCTGCTGATGTTCTAGCTGAAAATGTGCACTTAACTTATAAGTATTTAACACCGGTAAGTATGGTTTTTATTATTACAATATTACATGTACTGTAAATGCACCTGTCACGCATCATCTACTAGAAATAGTACTTGTGATTTAAGGAATTATAAAAGTAATATAAGAAATAGCTTTGAATTCTGTCAAAATTGTACTATTTTTCATCGATCAGGATATTTACTTTTTGAATGTTTACATTTTTTTGTACGTTTCTCTAAACTTTCTGAACGCCTTCGTTTATGAGTTTTTACATCATGACTAGAAGTACTTTCATTAGAACTTTCTTCGTTAGAAGAACTATCATATTTCTTCTTTTTCTTTTTTTGATCTTTGGAATGTTTTTTCTTCTTTTTCTTAACTACTTCCTTTTCATCAGAATCAATATCATCTGTATCTTGCTTGTGTTTTTTAGCTTTCTGTTTTTTCTTTGCCTTCTTCTGCTTACGTTTCTTTTCCTTCTCGCTTGTTTCAACTTGTGGAGTTTGCGGGACTTGTGGGACTTGTGGCTGAACAACCTCCTCTTCAACCTCTGGGATCAATTCATATTTTTTCCCATCGGGGGACATAAAGCAATCATTGGATAAATGACCAGCCGTTCCACATTTTGTGCATGTAGTATTAAGAACTGCTTCTAGATGTATAACTTTACGTTCGTATTTTCCTATAGTTTTTTTCTTTTGCATATCTCTTTGTAAATCTACACCATTAGGATCCAAGTCTGTACCGTTCCCTTGATTTACATATTTCATAGATAATCCTATTTTACCATCATCTCCTACAGAAATAACTTTGCACCACACTCGTTCCCCTCTTTGCAAAATCTCTGCAACATTGTCAACATGAGCGGAGCTTACCTAAAAAGATTTTATAAATATAAATTTTTTAAATTCCACAATATAAATAAGTGGTTTAACCTATTTTTTTTTACAAATATGTTGTCTCGCTACCTGTGATTTATGAATTAATCCCTGTGCCGAACAGCCGGGAATTCTAACGAAAGCTCCATAATTTTGTATAGACGCAATTTCACCAAGAAATATTTGATTTATCTTACAGTTTACCATTTTTATAAATGGTAAATATTTTAAACAAAAATACTTTTGTTCACAAGTTATACGATTGTCGTATTCGTATTAAAACAGTAATAATAAAACCGTGACAAGAAAGCTTAACGCGAAGGTTAAGTTGACCAACAACATTTAAGTACAGGACTGTAACAATCGCAAGCTAATGGGGGGGGTTCAAAAGAAAGAACTTTCATAAAGAATTTTATAAAATGCATCGAAATTAAAAATTAAGTATTAATATTAACGTTACTTAATTTTTAGTATTTATATGATTTTTTGGATGCATTAATTACGCAACAAACTTCGCCCGAAGAAGCATATCGCAAATTTGACGATCTTGGTAATAAACACATGGAGGTATTGAGAAAAGCGACAAAACGGGTTCAAGAAGCAAGATTAAATCACGACGATAATGCTGTTAAAAAAGCAGTAAATGATTATGAAGAAGCTTTGGAGAAATATGTGCCCGTTTTAATGGCGCAAGCTAAAATCTATTGGGAACTTGGAAATTATACGCAGGTCGAAAAAATTTTTAGAAAAAGTGTAGAATTTTGCAACGAACATGATGTATGGAAATTAAACGTCGCTCATACCCTATTTATGCAAGAAAACAAATTTAAAGAGGCAACGGGGTTCTACGAACCAATTGTCAGAAAAAAATATGACAATGTCAGTTGCTACTTTATTTTTTGTATTTTCATTGTAATTTGTAAATTATTGATTACACAGTTTTAACGAAATTTCAGATTTTGGATGTAAGCGCTATAGTTCTTGCTAATTTATGTGTAAGTTATATTATGACGACGCAAAATGCAGAAGCTGAAGGATTAATAAAGAAAATAGAGAAGGAAGAACAAGCGGTGTCGCGAGAGGATCAAGATAAAAAATTGTTTCATTTGTGCATTGTAAATTTAGTAATTGGTACATTGTACTGTTCTAAGGGGAATTACGAGTTTGGAATATCTAGAGTAATGAAAAGTCTTGAACCTTATAATAAAAAGTTAGGAACAGATACTTGGTTTTATGCGAAGAGATGTTTTCTGTCTCTTTTGGAACAACTGGCCAAACAATTGGTAGTTTTAAAAGATACTACGTTGCAAGAATGTATACAATTTTTAGAACACTGTGAAGGTATGGATGTTTTTGTCATATCACGTTATGTTTCTGTTATAGGCAGTGTTTTTTATTATTTTCATTTTTAGTTTACGGAAGGGACGTGAGAACGGTAGTAGAACAACCCATCGACATGCAAGATATGCTTTCCATTACTCCACAGGGTAAACAAACGGTCGTCTATGAAGCGCGTTACTTGAAAGCTTTATTTTTAAAACTACAAATGTCTTAAATTATAATACATATGTACGGTGTATATAAAATTATTTCATGAAATATATATTACAAACGTGTAATTTAAAATACTAAAAAAAGAAATGGTATTTATTTCGAATCATGGTTGCATCATCGATTTCGATGATATCGCAATATGTTACCGCCGCTCGACTTTATTTTCTGAGATATTCATAAAAGCTATACATACAGTTCCCATTATGCTTCGTCCTATTATTAAATGTTTTAAAGATTAGTCACCCTATATGACTACGGACCTGATAACTTGTGCGAACATTGATACTTAAATGAAAAATGGTGGTTGACATGGAGTTACAGGAAGCTAAGGATTACGTCCTTCAGCTTATGAAAGAGAAAGAGAAAATTGAATCGGAGTTGAAAACATTAAAGGAAATCTTAGATTCCGTATGTATATCGAAATACTTTATAAATTCGTAATGAACATTTGTCTAACCTTGTTATTGAAAATGAATACAAATATAGCATGATCTGTCTAATTTTTGAATATATTATGATGTGTTGATATCAATTACAGAATCATGTTGGAATGGATGATAGTTTGGTCGACTCTGAAGGATATCCACGACAGGATATCGACGTTTATCAAGTCAGACACGCAAGGCACAAAATAATATGTACGTTTTTTTATTGTATTAATTTTTTTTTAAGAATTTTAATAACTTGATCTCGTTAAACGATTAGGTCTTAAAAATGATCACACTGCACTAATGAACAAAATAGAGGAGGGTTTGCACAAAGTGCATGCATTGGCTGGAAATCAAGCAGAAAGTTCGACTGTAGCTGCAACAAGCGATATTCAAGATACTATACAATTGGAGCCTTTTCTGAGGGTAAATTTGGTAACACCAGGTTCACCAGCTGAATTAGCAGTAAGATATCAAATTTTATAATGCTGAGAAAATTGCAAATGATTATACATTGAGGACACCAAATTTTACAGGGGATTCAGGTTAATGACCTTATATTGAAATTTGGCTGCATCGATTATCGGAATTATAAATCGTTAAACGATATTGGTACTTTGGTACAAAACAGCAAGAATAAGCCTGTGAATATACTAGTTAAACGTGGCTCTAATACAGTACCTTTGACTTTGGTTCCACGTCGTTGGCATGGCAATGGCCTTCTGGGATGTAATGTAATGTCTATAGAGACAGTTGAGAGATAAATCTTTTAAAAGAACTACAGTAATGCCCACTTAAGTGACCGCGCTCGGGACCGGTCGCGGTCATTTATGTGGGTATAGTTGCTTCTCAGAATTCAACGGAGATAAGAAAAGAGGATAAGTTCGAGTGAGATACAATAGCTGGTACCCGAAACTATATATACATATATATACTATGTATCGATAATGACTGGCGTTAAGTTACGTTCGACACGCTCGATGTTCGAAGCCGCTTGGCTTCTAAGAAATGGTGGAGAATAACCGTGGACATTTAAGTGGGCACTACTGTACTTGTTTATAAATACAGATTATTTTTGTGTATGTAAGGAATAAAGAAATATTTATAAATTATTGTATTCAATATGGTTCTTTTAATTATATTTGTACTTTCCGTATTAAATTTTTTCCAATAAGTTTTAAGTAGCTTTAATGGGCATAATCCTGAGATGTGACACTCAAGCCTTGAAATAGAATCTGCTTAATCTAATGTAAGTTTATATCCGTGTATTTAAAATGGTTGAGATAGTATAAAATCGCACAACTTCCACGAAGAGGCAATCACTTTTAGTATACCAGCAGCAAGATGCACTTTTCATTGATTGTAAGTTAAAGCTTGCATATATATTATTTTGTTATAGAAATTTGTGGTAATTATGTAGTTTAGTAGTTTTTATTACTAAAACGAAAAATCAAACGGAAGAGCCCGCAAAAATATATTTTTCGATATTTTTTTAAAAGTGAGTTTTCTTTGTAAGATTATATTTCTTAAGACTTAAAAAAAGAATTAGACCAAAATCAAAATACTTAACTCTGCTTATAAATTACTGACTTGAATTTTTCAAGTTATTCTGCTTATTTTATTTAAATGCTGTTTTGGCTAAAGAGTACATTACTTTTTTTAGATCTCCCACTTGATTTCTCGTTTTAGTGATAAAATAAAAAATTACAAAAAACGTAGACTGAAGTACACAAAACTGAAAAAGGCAACTAAACTATATAATTACCAAATTTGTTTGATATAGGTAATATTGTGTGCCAGTATTTTTGCATGTCAAGTACTGAGCGAAAATAATACTTATGAATATTCTGACCAACATCCATGGCCAGTTGTTTATGGGGTGTATCCATATTATAATACCGAAACATTGCTTAAAGTATGGAACACTGACAAAGCTTTAGATGTTTCTACAAATATAGTAACTCTGGTTTCTGATGAACAAGTGCAAAAAATATATTCCGATGACATTCAGCACAATGATACACATTTACTGATACAAAACAATGTTCCTTATTTTATAAGTGAAGTTAAAAACATAAACGAAGAGCAGTTATCACCCAATAAACAATATCAAGCTAACTATGTGAGTACTAATAAAGCTTATTGTTTATTACAGTGATTGTAAAATACAAACTTTAATGTTCCAGGCAAACAGTCCTAAAGAAGCAAAATCCTCGAAGTGTGTAACAGAATCTTGTTTGAATTGAACAATACAAAGGAATAATTCATTTCGAAAAGTGAAACCAGAATTCAAAGTTCTAAGATGTGTTTGCGCAAAATATTAATAAAAGAATTTATTTGCAAATAATATACTTCGTTTTATTTCTAATTCAGTATTTTATAGTTACCTTTAACTATTGGCGGTCTGTGGGCCACAGTTGGGTCTTACCCACGCCCCCCTCATTCGATTTCCGGAAGTCGCGAGCCACGGTGTAACGAATCCCTTCCTCATTTTCGTCACACTTATATTTCGTACGCGCATCTTGTATCGTTTGCATTCTTAATAATGAAATAATCGACTAGCTAAAGGGAAAGTCGTGTGGCCTATGGCGAAGAAATTCGTTGAGCCTGTGCTAGAGTAGGGATGTAAGTATTCGTTAGCATTTTTCTTGGGGATGAATAATGAATGCCGCATACCCCTATTAAATATGGCGAGAGTTACGATTCGAAAGATGAAAACGCAAATAATTTATAGAAGTATAGAAAGAAATTGAATACAATTGAATTTCCCTCCGCATTCCTTATTCACCCAATCTTATTTGATATCTGGGTCGGTTCGCTTATGGTGCTGCAGAGAGAGCTATTAAAACTTAAAAATAAGAGATGTATTAATAGGTATAGCTATTACTAGGTACTTCTAGAACATTACATGTGTGCATGTAACCACAGTTGCACCGATGTAGGTAACACTAATTGGTATAGTATAGGGGTTCTATATTTCGTTTTTAATGTAACGTGCAACATATTTTCCATTTTAACCATTAAATGAAACTTTGCATTGTTTCATTGAATATCACATAATCAGACTGTGACACTGAAAATTATATAATTAAGTTTTTTTATACAAGTATACATGAAATGTTAAATAATTAGTAACTTTGAATATGGTAACATTTTAGACCAAGTATTATCATGGCCGGTACTTATAGAAATTACATGAGATTATTAGAATCTTGGCCATTGGATAAATTAAAACCTGGCAGGTAATTTCATTTAATATTGTAAGGTTACTAGTTTTTTTATGCGTTTTTAATATCGCTGATATAAACAATATTATTATTTTCATGTAGTTATTAATTCTTTTGCAGAAACTGTATGATTAGGTTAGAATAAATATTTGTTAAAGTTTGAATTTACGTAATAGACACATTTTGTATATGCATGCATTTTATAATAGTTTTTAAACTAGAGATTCGTAAACTTTTTTTAAAAGTGTTAAGTCATATAAATTTTAAGTTTTGTGAGGTGGATCTGAACCATAGCCATAGTTTGTTAGTTTGTTTTCCTTGTTATATTATGAATTATAATGACATTTTATATTTATTTTAGAGACTTGAGTCAACATATTCGCGATCAAGTAAAGCTTGCATTTACAAAAGGTGAGACAAGTCAGTTAGATAAAGAGGTATGTGATCGTTATTATATGTCATTAAAAAGAATTACTTCCAATTATTATGGGCAAATGTACACTCGTACTCATACAAGCAGTGCTAGCGGGTTATCAAAAGAACAATGTAATTTGGCACTTTCGCCAGAAATGTTAGAATATTTTAATGATTTGGATAAAGGAATTCTTGTACGTACATATGCAAGATTAATGAGATATTACAAGGAGGACAAGAAAGATGCAAGCAATGTTAGCGCATAAAATTTATTTTATTTATTGTAGTAGAAGTGTATGCTATTTACTACAAAGACAAAGTAATATTAAGTACAGAAAACATGTAGTAAAGTATAGTCAGGTAGCAACTAGAAACATTCAAAATATACCACACGTACCAGTTATGGCCAAAGAAGTAGTTCAATATTTAGAGCCGTCACCAGGAAAAGTTTTTGTGGACATGACATTTGGTGCCGGTGGACATTCTACCAAAATTTTGGAATCTTCTTCTAATGTGAAAATATTTGCATTGGATAGAGACCCTGTCGCGTATGAGTTTTCACAAGAATTGTCAAAAAAGTATCCTGGACAAGTAATTCCATTGTTAGGTAGATTTTCTGAATTACCACAATTGTTGTGCGAACATAAAGTAGAAAGGAATAGTGTCGATGGATTTTTATTTGATTTTGGATGTTCATCAATGCAATATGAAATTGCCCAAAGAGGATTTTCTGTATCAAAGAATGGACCGTTGGATATGCGAATGGATGGATTTAGATGTCCAGAAGAACCGACCGTGGCTGATGTTTTAGAAAAAATATCTGAAATAGATTTAATTCATATCTTGAGAATTTATGGTGAAGAGAAGCAATGTAAAAAGATTGCACGTGCTATTATCGATGCTCGATTCTCTTTTAGAAGTTTAAAAACTACCGAAGAATTAGCTAAACTTGTTGAGTCTGTGGTTCATGGCAGAAGAACTGATAAACTTGGTAGAGTAACTCATTCCGCTACAAAAACATTTCAAGCACTCAGAATTTTTGTAAATAATGAATTAAATGAAATTAATTATGGTATTATTCTTGCTGGATCATATTTGAAAATGAATGGACGTTTAGTAACAATATCCTTCCATTCGTTAGAAGATACAATAGTCAAACGGCATATTTCTGGAAATTTAACAGAGAATGTAGCTAATAAATTGCCATTAAAGTATGCTAGTTATGGTAAATTTTATAATGAAATTGAAATGCAAAACTCTATAAAAATAATATGGAAAATGTTGCATAAACATGTAATAACGCCCATGCCTGAAGAGGTAGAAAAAAATCCAAAATCACGTTCTGCAAAGTTGCGGGCTATTGGCAAAATACCTTCAGATTGCGTTTCTTCGTAAAATGGGAAATGTAAAAATATTTTTTATTACTATATCGTTTAATACAGATCGGAGTTTATCATATTTAGAAACGTATATCTTAATGTAAGCATTCTGTAATATGTGTATAAAATAAAACCTTTCAAACAGAATCATTGTAACAATTATTGATAGATACATAAAGATATATCATTACGAATCATAGGAATGTTTGTAATGTTGAAAGTATAACACTTAAAATAGGCCTTCTATTTCATCTGTTTCACTGTTCCAATCCATATCATAAATGCTTGGCCTTGTAGAAAGACCTGGCATCATCATTATCTAAAAAAAATAGATTATTACAGTAGTTGGGTATTATATCTATGTAATTAATAATTGTTGTACATTTAAATACATACATCTCCGACCATAGGTACTATAAAGCCTGCTCCAACAGATGCAAATATATTTGTAATATCAAGCGAGAAACCTGTAGGCGCACCTTTAACCGATGGATCACCTGTTAAAGAATTTGATGTTTTTGCCATGCAAAGGGGGAATTTATCGTATCCCAATTTATTATACAGTTTAATTTTATCTTGCACCTATATTAATAAATGTTACATTTATTAACAAAGAAATATTTATAGAAGTGAAAGATTTTTACAAAATTATTTTATATTTTTACCTTGTCTGCAAGAGCAACTTGCCCAGCTCCATACATTTCTTTAGCAATAGTATTTATTTTTTCTTCAATACTGTCGTGAACATCATACAATACTTTGAAATTACTGGGTTTATCGGTGGCAGCTATAATTGCATCTGCAAGGTCTGTGGCGCCAGCACCACCTTCTGCCCAATGTTGGCATACAACTGCATCTGTTGCACCACTTGCAATTGCTCCTTGCTTTACTAATGCCAATTCTGCTTGCGTGTCAGTACTGAAATATAATTCCATACAATTATAATAGGTTGCTCAGTAAACAGTTATTTACAAAGAAATTTAATTTTCGCAAAACTTACGCGTGTACATTAATAGCGACAATAACTGGTACACCAAATTTAACTCCGTTACTTATGTGCTTCTGGAGATTCGGAAGACCTTTTCTAACCAATTCAAGATTCTCTTCGAGATATTCTTTTTTTAAGACCGCGCCAGGGGTTACTGGAGGTCCACCGCCGTGCATTTTTAGCGCTCTAACAGTTGCAACGAGCACGACAGCGTTTGGTACATGACCGGATGTTCGACATTTAATATTAAAGAACTTCTCCATACCGATGTCAGATCCGAATCCAGCCTCGGTTACTACAATACCTTCTGGCCCGACTAATTTTAGCGCAATAGCATCTGCTATAATCGAGGAACAACCGTGCGCAATGTTTGCAAACGGTCCGGTATGAACCATTACTGGCGTTCCCTCCAAAGATTGCATAAGCGTTGGCTCAATGGCGTCTTTCAATAAAATTGCCAATGCCCCGGTCATACCCTAAATTCAATTTTATGTAAAATAATTGTGTGAAACTTTTACCATTCATTGATTTATATTCTAATTATACTAACAAAATCTTCAGCAGTTAAAGGTTCTCCATTTTTGTTAAAAGCTACCACCATGTTACCCAATCTTTCCTTCATGTCCTCGACGTCAGTGGCGAGTGCGAGTATTGCCATTATTTCAGAACTCACAGTATTGCAAAAAGATGTCTCTCGCGTTTTACCCTTTTCGGTCGGGCTTTGCCCGATAGTGATTTTACGCAAAAATCGATCGTTCGTGTCAACCACTGAAAGAAGCATATTTGTGAAATATATTTTCCTTTAATAGATTGTTACATAAACACGCCTTACAATACCTCGGGTCCAAGTAATGTTTTCTGGATCAATGTCCAGTCTTGCAAATTTTCCAATTTCTTCTTCCGTCAAAGTCTTTGGATCGGTTTTTGTAATACCAAGTTTCTCTAAACGTTTTAATTGTATTTTCGAAAATTTCCTGACACCTTTGACTGCCGGTACAAGACGATCGTAAAGAGCCTTATCGTTTTGAGTACATTCGTGGAAATATCGGGTATCAATTTGTGCTGCTAATAAATTATTGGCCGCGGTCACAGCGTGGATGTCGCCAGTTAAGTGCAAATTGAATTCTTCCATAGGAATAACCTGCAGGTAGTAGATTTATTTTAAGCGTATTGAGTGTAATGAAGGATTACTCGTTTCAATAAATGGTACCTGCGAATATCCTCCACCTGCAGCTCCCCCTTTAACGCCAAAGGTGGGTCCCTGACTGGGCTGCCTTAAAGTAACAAACGTGTTCTTTCCCTTATGCGCGGTTAGAGCTTGCACCAAACCAAGCGACGTGGTACTTTTGCCTTCTCCTAAAGGCGTTGGGGTCATACCAGCAACTACTACGAGCTTTCCATTTCGTTGATGCTTCAATCTCTTCAGGACGTTTAAACTGACCTTTGCTTTCTTGCTACCGTAAGGGCTGATTTCGTTCGGGTACAATCCTATTTCTTCTGCTAGGGTAGTGATCGGTTTCGGTTCTTGGCTCCTTGAAATTGATATGTCGCTGGGCACGGGCTTTTGCGGATTAATTTTCAGAGTCCTTAATTTCCACTTGTTATTTATCATTTTTTCTAACGTCCTTTGAGCAGAGATTACTGTGTTCTTCATTAGCATAGCTACAGTCATTGGGCCAACGCCGCCAGGTACTGGTGTGATGTATGCAGCTACTTTCGCAACTTCGTCGTAATCCACGTCGCCTACTAAACGTGTTCCGGATTTCTTTGCAGGATCTAAAATATTTCTTCGCAATGTATCATCATTATTGACTTACTCTCCCATACAGCATGGAACATTCCAGAAATATTTTTTTACATGACACGAAATATTTCATGGAACATTTCAGACAATATTGTTGAGACATTATAGAAACGTTGCACGAAGATTTCCAATATATACTAGAAATATACTTCTGTTTATTTGTTAACAATTTATGTCTTATACTGCAGATGTTATATATGTTATTAATATATACTTTGAAGTTATAGTTGTCTTATAATATTGTAATGATGTCTTTAAAATATTTGCAACACAATATTGCAAATGTAACTGCAACATTGTGACATTCCAGCAATATTTCTGTAATCTTCAGAACTGTATGGGTGACGTTAGATCAATGGACAAATTTTATCGTTTTTTTTTCACGCAATGTGGAATTTGTTCGTAATAAATAGAGCACTCGTAGAGCAACAAAGCGGTATTACTAGTATTAATAATATATTCTGAGTGTATTAATTTACAGAATTGAAAACAAAAAGCATGTCTACCTTGTATGGAATTGATTCCACAATCGATTACGATTGCACCAGGTTTAATCCAATTTCCCTTGACCATCCGGGGCTGACCAATGGCAACTACCAAGATGTCGGCTTGCGAAACCTACAATCAAATTAATCCGTAGTATAGAAGGCAGTTACACAATCTTTTAATTGGAATTTCGTTTTTCTAGAAAGTAGAATAAGTTTGGTACTTACAACTTGCGGGAGATTTTTCGTTTTTGAGTGACACACCGTCACAGTTGCGTTATGCCATTTCAATAATTCGGCTACTGGCGTGCCGACAATTTTGCTTCTACCCAATACTACTGCTTGACTGCCAGCGATTGGTACTCCACTCCTAAGCATTATTGTACAAATTACTATCTATTTTTTATAAGTTATTTATTGACCGTTTGAAACGTTCGCTTTAAAAAATAAAAAGGATGTTCGGCCATACGTGGGAAAAATTTTAATGGGAGATTCTAGAGGCCAAAATAAGACGAAAATCAAGAATAGCAATTTGTCGATTGAGGCTTCGTTTGCGCGTGATAGTGGTTCTTATTCAGCGCGTAGCTGTTCGCAGATTGCCGTTCTACAAGCGGAACTTTAAACGTTATTAACTTTCTAACGAAGCCTCAATCAACAAATTGCTATTCTTGATTTTCGTCTTATTTTGGCCTCTAGAATCTCCCATCATAATTTTTCCCAGGGGTTGCTGAACACCCTGTATAACCAATCACACGTACTAACTTTACAGATTTTTCAAATGATGAATTTTTCTCTTTTGTTTTGAATGATAAAAAATAATTTATCTAATCTATTGAAAGAACATTAACAAATTAAAAATATTATTTTCATGAAGTATTTGTCAAAAATTCATTTTAGTTTTCAACCCCCTCGTTAAAGTGATTATACAAATTCATAAAAAAGACAAAATTTAATAGCTTCGCTAACAAGAAAATTAATAAAGATGAGCAAGTTACATTCATCCTGTATATTTATATCGTATGTATTCATGATTAGTTTCAACGTATGTTGAACTTAACGCATTTTTAACGCACTTTTTGATGAGTTCGATGCATCCGTTCGGAGTGCATGGCACGAATCCCGTCATATCGCCAATGGCCACTCTTCCTTCATTGATCGTGTTTAATCTGAAAAGACGAAATTTTTCATATTACGTTTCCACGAATACACAGCGTATTCTGTTATTGATCATTTGCAATAAAAAATTTGCGTTATTATTTCGAAATATTTTAATAATGTTATGCTCACGAAAGTGCAATGACGTTTCCTAATTACGTACAAATAATATGTTGTTATTGAAATTGCATTTACGCAAACGGAAGATGCTTAAGTCGACCATCTCTTATCATTTAATCTGGAAGATTTCGCGTGACGGGTCATGGTATTGCGTTATATTTTGAAATTTCTTAGTATTACATGCGTCGCGAAATATTTTTTGTTCGCGTAAAGTCATATAACAAATTTTCGAACAATACGTCGATTATATTTATTATGAAAGAAAAAAAAATATATATATATTATTATATATTATACTATAAATTATATATTTAATACAAATAAAATTTATTGTATATAAATTGTGCATTAATAATTAAAGAATTGCTTACACAAATGACTTTATCCATCAGTAATATATCCAGTACATAAAAAATATAAGAAATATAGTAAACATACTAATATTATTTTATTATTAATTATTAGTATTACATATCAATCGAAAAGATAGAGTAAAAATGTATCGTGCGGGATTTTGTTTTGCACACTTCCAAATTTTAAATAATTTTAAAATTTGATCATTCATGTTTTGAACATTACAATCGAATTATAAATAACAATCAACGAATAATAATTATTTGTATTGTTTGAGTGGTAATTTTTTTAATGCGAGGAGAGGAGTTTTAATCTTTTTTTTTTCAAATATTTTTAATTAGATTTTTGTAGATATAAAAAATTTTGCTGATAATTTAGCAAAATTTATCCCGACGTAAGCATAACATTACAGTTGTAATAAAAATTAATCACAGAATTGAAAACCTTACCCATCCACGTCTTTGTCGGGCGACACTAAATCAGTAATCAAGTGACTATTGATTTGATTAACAGTGTCCAGAGGCATTTGTACAATAATTCCGTGAACGTTTGGATCGTTGTTCAGTTTATTGACTTTGTTTATTAATTCGATTTCGGTTGTGGTGTTTGGAAGTTTGACATGTTCCACGGCGATTCCAATGTCGCTCGCCGCCTTTATTTTCATTCTTATGTAAACATTTGAATCTTCTCTGCCGCCTACTTGGACGATTGCAAGACCTGGTAGAAAATTCGGCAATTTCTTTTTCAAAGCTTCCACATCTTTCGTTAAGTTTTCTCGGATTTCCCTGAGAGAATCGAATAATACACTTTAGATTGTACACGAATAATTTCAGTGTTCAAATTGTTTAAAAATAATATTATTCTCAAATTTACAAAGTATATTACTATAAAATTACTTTCAAAGAAACGAATTTTAATTTCTTACTAAGCTTTTTTTAACTTCTATTTTTATATAACGTATATTTACATGACCATCTAACGTTGCAGTGATAAATGCCCCTTATTTGTATATAATTGCATCACTTTAAACAAATTTATAAATACGTGCAAATGTATAAAAATGACACGCATGTTTCTAATGTTACGTCTGTATTTTTCAGACGTTTGAAATTGGCGGGCTTTACACGTACCGACATCTTTTTTTTTTACACTTCGGTGATATACGTATACATTAATCGTTTCAATAAACATTAATTTGCCATGATATTATGTACATATATTATATACATTTATTATGTATTCTCGCTTCAACAAATGCTGTTTTATTATTATATAATTTAGAGACTGGTGATAAACATAACCTCATATGGAACGAGGTGCATGCTTTTACAGGACAAGGTAAAAGTGTCAAGAATTCAGACTAATATTTTGTAATTATGTTAGAGGTTATGATAACAAGGTGTGCAGATATTGTAACCTTGGTGATGTATATATATATTATATATGTCATAGACCTTGGTGTCCTATTCTATAATCGAACAACAAATTTGAATTTGGACGACGTTTTAAAAAGTTCTTCGAGTGGAAAATCACTATAGAAAATCGATAAGATCAAACGAAGTGACTTTAAAATAGTGTACCTGTTTTTAGATGTTTAATAAACCTAAGTTGAGGTGCTCGTTTCGCGAGAATTGTTATTTTTACAATTGAAAATCTGTAATATTACTCACTTTGCTAGCTCGGTACCGGATAATACGATTCCCCGTACGTCCGTCGACATAGTTCTTCGAAAAAGTCTACAATCACAAGAGAAATCACTATTATTTTCAAATTGATTTCTGTTATAGTAAACTATAAACACTCGTGTACTGGAAGACTGATGCTAGTCGAATGAACCGCCTTAGTATAGGCAACTGGTTGCAAGCGATTCAGTTCGAACATATATGCATGATTTTTATCAAGCAGCGTTGTTATACGTGTTATTTTCACGTTGAATCTGTGCGATCATTTAAATGCTTGGACACGTCTCTCAAAATGTATTGTAACTTTAAATTTCATTTTCCTTTTGTTTGATTCTACATATTAGTAGCATTTATTTCTTACAAACCTCGTTTCTATGTTTAATAAGTATTCGAGATATCTTATTTACACGATTTTTTTACTACAAAATTAATAGACACTTAAGATATACTCTCTCATACATTATGGGACGTTTATATTACAATTCTTGACGGTTTTTATATTGTTCTGTTTTTATTTTTTATGTGAGTTTAGATACACGACGATAAATAATAAATATTTCAATATTTCAATTTTTATTGCACGTTAGAACTTTGTCTTACTTAAAAACTTGCGTTATTCGAGTCATATGGTAGTTCGAGACGATGATTTCTCAGATACTAATGATAATTGTGATTTACAAGGGACCACGAAAATAAGCTTTGAAAACAACAAGGAGGATGTTCATCGGCTTTTCATATGATGAAACTACAATCGATAAACTTTGACATGTGAATTGCTCGCCATAAATTCCCAAAGCGAACGTACCGTAAGTATACGTTGCATTCAATGCATTCTATTAATAAGAAAATAAATTTTTCCTACGTAAATATGTTTTTCGATTTGTTTAATTAATATGGAGAATACTTCGTTACCAATTTTAAAAATACGAACATTTAAATAAAAATTAGAAAAACAAATAGATAAATACAAATAGAATAATATAATAATTATCATTAAAAGATTATTTTATTTTGATAAATGATCAAGGGAAACAAGTAGTTTTGTACATCTGCTTTTAACGGTGTACAATTGTTATATTTGAGTTAAAATTATTTTATAAATTAACGTTAATATTTTGTCTTTGTATTAGTTGTATAAATTAGACAATTTTATTTAATTATGGTAAATTATTTAATACGTATTTAATTGCAATTGCAATTCCAAATTAAGATTATGTTTTAATAACGTAATAGTTACAAACAATTGTAAACAATTATAATTAACAAAAAGAAGCTTATATTTAAATTATGACTATACAGCAAGGTGTTATTAGTTCAATGATATTTATACACATATTCAATTTTATTTATTCCTGAAATTGTTTTTACGACATTACATGTGTTGTTTATTTACATTATTGTACGTTTTACATGCGATCATCAATTTTGTTAAATTGTCGTGTAGCGAATTACTGTAATACGAACATTTTCCTAGCATAGAAATAGATAATTTTTATTTTATTCCATTTACATTTATAAATTTACTTATTTAATTTTTATTCAAGTATTTATTTTTGTTTAAATTGATAATGAATGACACTCCATATGTATTGTATAAATTGGAAATAGTGAAAAGAGAAATATATTTATATACGAGAAATTTATTTTACAATGGTTATAATAAAAATAAAAAATTGAGTAATCAAACTGATTACATTTTCTACGGTTCAATCGCACAGAAATTTTGTATGTAAATTGTTAATGCACATTTTTGTAATGGATTTGGTGATCATACAGAAAACATAGACTAAATACATAAATGATATTATTTTGTTGCACGTATCTGAAGTAAAGAGTAAATTGTTGACTGCTAGTTGAGAATGTTATTCATCACTTTATTTTGATAAGTTGAGCTATCGAGTCTTATCGTATATGTCGAAATATCGTAATGTATATTTACATAATGTGTTCAAAATAATTAGAACATCCTCGATTCGAATTGTGTAATCAATATTTTGAAAACTATGGAAACTAATGGAAATGAAAAATAATGTTATCTTCATACAAAACAATGATCTTAAGCAGTTACTTATAACGCAAAGATGTGGATTTTGTACAATATACACCATTTTATGTTAAAATTCCTTTATTATCATCAGACGTTAATCCTTGCATTTGTGGGATTATTTGAGAAAAATGAGTACGAAAACATGATATTTCTTCGAAAGAAATTTAAAAATGTGCAGTACAAAACGACATTAAATGTAATGAATCAATTATTACGGACGGAATAAGAATAAATAAAGGAAACGAACATAGTTAAATTGTTCGTAGATTTTTCCAAATATTTTATCTTGTAAAACCTTATCAGTGTTACGTTCTGCATACGCTACTGAGGTAACTGATATACGATCCTGTTCAATTAAGGAAATTTGCGGAGGCTCGAAGTTGTTTATAGCGGGCTTTATGAACAGTTCAAGCTGTAGTATTCTCCAGAACTTCCTGGCGAACATTGCAAAAACAGCTGGCTTCCCTCATTCTGTTCCACGCTTCTCTACTCGCGACTCGATAAACCCATCTAATTTACTGTGGGCCATCCCCAAAACTAAGCAAAAACTAAATATAAGCTCCTTGATGTCGCGGTAATTAATCCTGGTATCAAAGCATTCAAGCGAATAACGAATAAACTGTCTCTGAAGTTAAGAAACTTGTACCAGAGATTGCATAAACTAATGAATTTTATTACGTTCCACTGTTACGTGTGCTTTTATTTCTTTCAAGTTCTCTCTATACTGTTAACGTAAATATAACACTTTATATTATATTCACATGCTTCCTTGACTTGTCTATAAATTATGTAACGACTTTTTCCGTCCGTTTTGGATCGTTATCTGATAAACGTGTTGGTAATGTATGTTTAGCAAGTGATAATCAAATAATTTTAATAATGTTCGAACAAACAAATTTTGCATAAAATCGTACTTTTGATATTTGCAGTTACACAGTAAGGAGCAAAACTGAACACTTTTACGACTACGATGTTTGAACAAAAATAATTTTTTATTCAATATTTGCATGAAGATCACAAAAGAAATAAAATATGTATTATTATGTACCATCTTTTGGCTTTTCAAAACAAATTTAACATTTGTGATGGTTCATTTAGAATTTCATTTACAAAATTTTATTATTACCTGTTATATATACCTTAATGAACTAAATAGTATTAAAACTTTAAAAAACTTAATATAAATATAGCCTAATTAATAAGTTAAAGCCTATTAATTTGTTATACATTTGTTACTCTACGTCAATTTTTTCAAACTTTTCAAAATACCATAAATGCCCACCTACACAGACCTATTTGACTCACTTTTATTTAAAAAACAGTCATACGTACTTTTAAAATATCGAAGCATAATTGTGTCCTACATTAACTTGAAATTACTATAATTTTGAAACTTTAACTTAAATACAGCACGGGTTCCCCTTATCCAATCACTATGAAATTTTCCATACATATATCTTACCTAGTACCACAATTTAGAAGGGTAGCACGAAAAAAAATCAGAAGATAAAAAATGAGGATCAAGGCTCTTTGCCTATCAATACTAATTCAGTGAATAGTTTCTCAACTGACCGCCATTCATGAGAAGAGGATGCTAAAATCACCTCCGAATTTTTCGCTCACGTATGGCAATTGTTCGAACTGACATACAAAAAGACAAAAATTAATGAGATACACTCTTCCAAAGTGGAACAAAATGTTAAAAAGATCATGCATCAAATTGTAAGGGGATCCTCGTAAGAAGGCTTTAATCTTCGTAATGGTTTTAATGGGTCGATGATCAACAATGACTAGCTTATGGTCACTGGTGGTCAACAGTGAGGTTGACATCAAGGTCAGCGGGCCAGTGACGATCCAGAAATGGACAAGAGATGGGACCAATCGAAATAGTTTCTTCGTAGGCAAGACAGTCTTACCTGTTAACTTTAACTTTGGCTCTGACTGGTCTCCCCACCCTTTCATCACCTTAGACATATAAGCAGGGTCACTGCGAAGAATTCTTCAGTCTCGTCGCGAATTCGGGAGTGTACAAATGGCTAGAAGAGTACCGGGGCCCGCTGCTGACCTCTGCCGGCCGCTGCTGACCATAGCTGACCATAGCTGACCATAGCTGACCACTACTGGCCACTACTGGCCACTACTGGCCACTACTGACCACTACTGACCACTACTGACCAGTGCCGGACGGTGATGGCCTGCGGTAAGAACTGTTTAAAAATTCTTTCCCCTCTTCTATTCTATCGTTTGATGCCAATTTTGCTTCAATGAACTGATTTTGCCTTGCTTGTCTAACTGACGTTGCTATAATATGAATATTTTCTTACTTTACAGCTGGCCCAGTGGTAACTACCCTATGTACTGACAACAAGTAGTAAGTCTACTCCACTTATTTATATTTTATTATTTTTATTTGTTTGTTTGATGCGAATTCAACTTTATTTATCTATCTGATTTTATTTGGTTATTATGAATGTTCCTCTTCTCTGTTTCTACTTTTACATTGTTTTTCAAATTTACGTGACTGCTTTGATATGTATAATATTGCAGGATATAATAATGTAATATTATATTCTTGCTCGAATTCTCGTAATATTCTACGGAGGTACTTTGTTTGATTCTTCCATTTCGTTTGATTGTTTGGTGTTGATTCAACTTGGTGTCTCGATCCAAGTTTCTTTCATTACAATTACGAATGTTCGTTTTGATATGTATAACATGCTGTCGATGCATATACCATATTTGTTTCGATGACACTGATTAATATAAGAATATTCCTTTTGATATGTATAACATGGTGTCGATGCATACATCATATTTGTTTCGATGACACTGATGAATATAAGATTTTTATTTTTACGTTTCAGCTTAAATTCTTGTAACATTTTGCTAATATACTCTGTTCAATTCCCTTTAGCTAGGTGATAGATCATTTTTAAGCGTTTATTAAATTCCTTACCATATCTCACTAATATAAATATTAGTTTTGATTTACCTTCACCCCTTTTTAACCCCTTAGCTTACTATGATGTCTCAGAAACGTGATAAGTCTACCGGGCCAAACATGAATAAGACGTCTCAGAGATGTGACAAGTCTACCGCGCCAAACCTTGGTGTCGCTTTTGGCACGCACAGTTCGAAATTAAATCGTAAGGAAAGGGGGTAAAACGACTGGTTGTATACGTGCTTTCTTTGGCAAGTGTAGTCAGTACCTTTTGCTTAAAATTATAATCTTCTTGCACATCGTGATTTTTAAGATGACAAATGTCATAGTAGATTCAATTTATTTTTAATTTGACACTCATTTTAAAATGAATATATAATGAGTACATACAACATATGTGAGTAGTATCACTTTCTCTCGTTCGCTTGTTCTCTGGTTCTCGCTTTCCGAGATTATGTCTCGACTGAAAGGACCCGGAGAGTTTTGCTCGATCACCTCTGTTTGATAGAATGAAACATGTGACACCTGTGTAGTAGGTGTGATAGCTCTAACCGCTTCAACCCCGGTGCAGCTTGGTTCAGCTTAAGTGGGGCCTCACCGAGCGCATATATTCTCCTCTTTATACGGAAAAGAGAATGACCTCCGGTGAGAGTTCTTGACTCATATCCGTTCTCGAGTACTAAGCGGGTCCTGTTGTGATCGTGTGTCCTCCAGGACCCGGCGGTTGTACGTAGAGAAGCCCGATAGACATGGGTCAGGGGCGTGACTTGCTTTTCTGATAATCAAGGCCGGGGGGGATCAATTTGATACCCACACTCACTGCACGCTATGAGCACGTGTCGCGTCGCGTTTTGTTTAAGCGTGCGATGTTTTTACACGCCGCAATTTTTAATATGACAAATATCGTAATATCGATCGAAAGTAGAGTCATGATTTTAATATCTTTTATAATACTTATAATTATATTAATTTTAGAACGAGTGTCAAATTAGTAGCTTCCGATTGTTCTTTACATTCTTCGATAATTAAATTCACTTTCATAATTGAGTTGACGACTTTGGGTATCTTCGATATCGAAGATACCCAAAGTCTTTCTTTACTTATTAAAATATATCATTAGATCGACGTGCAAGAAGATATTTCGCGACGAATACATTTTAGAGTCAAAGTAACCTCGTATATTATGTACTATTTTTACTTTCTCACTGCACTTGCCTGTAGTTGTAGTATTTGTAGTTTTACAGATTCAGTGCTGGGCATATGCTTCTTGCAGGTGTCAAATTTTTGTTTGTTCTCTTACTAATCCATTAAACAAGTTTCTGTTACAGAGCATATTCCTGTGGAAGTTTTAGGTTTATAGAAGTAACAATTAAGAATTGTTACAATTTTGTTTGATATTGCTTTGTTTGTGTTTCAGGAAATCATCGTGGTATAAATAGAAGATAGAAAAAAGAAGAATGTATTTCATGTATTTTGTTTCAAATTGCTTAGTTTATGTTTTAATAATTTAGATTTATAGTTAGGTAGAATGTAACAGTATGTTTCAGGAAATCCTCGACGAAGGATCAACAAGGAAGAATATATTTTCTATGTATTTTGTTAGATGATTAGATAGGTAGGATGTAAATGAATTTAGATTTATAGTTAGGCAGGAGTTTGGTTCTCTATATTAATCATTATATCAGGCAGGCAATATTTTGGTCTATTTCTCTGTTTTGTTGATGAGAGTTTAGAGACAAATTCTTTCTCAAAAAACTCTTTCGTTGGTTGCACTTTCGTTTGTTTCTTCTGCGATCAACGATTGTTGGTTATAGATCTTTATTAATGGAGGGTGGTTGGGAATCGGTTAGGGCGGGTCTCCATTTGCAGCAACCTCCACGTGGTGGGACCTGGGTAATATTATTTAGCGTTTAATTAATAATCGTATCACTTTTAGCTGGGTAATGCAATTATTAATTAAAAACTGAATAATATTAGCAAATTGGCTGCGATCCGCTTTGCATAAGTCATCATAAATATAGAGCTTCTTCACTAGGTTAGTTTTGATTCTCATTGATTCATCAAAAATTCTAGAGTATTGTCACAGATGTGGTAGAGAAGTAGATCCTTCATGTATTTTTGCGGCCTATTTTTATGGGGTCTCGAAACCCCAATACCATTTTCGTGACATTCGCAACGTTACCGGCAAATTCAGAAATGAATTTTAATCTCTTCCATAGTCAACTCACATGTATTTTCGCAACACTATAACTGTTTGTATACGTGTATACTACGTCTGTGGTTTTATTGAAATATACGTTACCGACGGGAAACGAGAATTCTCGTTATATATAACACAATAACACAAAAAAAAAAATTCCAATGTTACCTATATACAGGGTGTCTCACCCGATTTTGACATCTTGATTTTCTCGCTATTGTTACTCGTAACAAAAAATGTTTTAGCGGAGGCTTGAATGGTATCGAGTGGAGCATATTCTGATGTTATTAGTTTTTTCGTGAGTGGACGCGTAAAGGTCATATAAAGGTCAACTTTGTTTTTTTAAATAGAATGAGGTATTTTTTAATACATCGATCGATTCAGCTGGACAACCGTTATAAAAAAGTACTAACTATGTAACGTCGAAAAATTAGTAGTTCAGGGGATATTTCAATTACCTTAACACCCTGTATAACTCCTGAAAATACCAATGAAATATATTAATTACAAAAATACTTATCACATTTTTAGTATACACATGTTGAAGGAATTCTGTATCATTAACACAAGAACGACCGACACTTAAGGTGTATTTATTCGTATCAGAGGAATTAAAACGATAGATATTTGAAGAAATGTATAATATAATGGAAATAAATGGGTATTCATTTTCTAATAGAGAATCACTGTAAGTTTGCAAAAATTCAGTCGAGGAAATTTGTTACAAATTTGATTAGAAATTACAAATTTTGACCATTCCAATAGTTCCAGTGTTAAAATCACCCGTCGTATAGGAAAGTTTTAATAAAAATGCCCCGTCGTTAATGTGTTGATTGAAGAAGAGAAGGAGAAGTCTCTCGTTTGTTTAATATTTCATTCTGAGACAAATGCTCGTACAAAAATTCATTTGTTCGTAAAATCGCGATTCTTGGGCCGGTTTCCTCGATTTCAGTCCACATTGTGTAAGCAGGCGAGCGTTGTAATGAAAAATTTGTCAACGCAAGTCTGGAGGAACGCGCCAGCGAATTCTCCGCGGGCACCGGTCAGATAAGACGCAATTAAACTCAATAGAGAAGGGACAAATAGGGAGGAAGAGGGCAAATTCAAGGCATAAAGTTGTCCAGCGAGATAGACCGGGACCGGTTTGTCCCGAATGCCGGGGGAATCTGGAGCAACAGAGGAGCAGAGGACGTAGCCACGGAATCGTGCTCCTTTGTGGGACTTACGCCCTTCTAAGAGCACGGAAAGCCACGGGGAAGGAGGATCTTGGTTAATCTTACTAATCTTCGCCGCTTGCTCCGACCTTCGATGGCAAAACGGCGCAACGGCCGGTCGAAAACCGCGGTCTAATAACATTAGAGATTCCCCAATCAGCGCGAAGACCGTATAAAGGACGCACAACATGCTACGCTTAATTTCGTTAAACCGTTTGAAGCGGACGTTAAATCTTTTCAGGTCGTCGGGGATTCCCGGAAGTCTCGATCTCTTGTTAAGATGTGTGACAAAAATATAAGCTATCTTCAAATATTGTGATTTCTTTTACATAGAGGATGGTTTAGAAATGCATGGGTATTAGGGTGGTCCTTATTTATCAATTTTTAATTCGACCGGGATTCCCGGAAGTCTCGATCTCTTGTTAAAACGTGCGACAAAAATATAAGCTATCTTAAAATATTGTGATTTCTTTTACATAGAGGATGGTTTAGAAATGCATGGGTATTAGGGTGGTCCTTATTTTTCAATTTTTAATCTTTTGTCGTTGACAAATTTTTCATTACAGTGCTTGCTTACACAATGTGGATTGAAATCCAGAAAACGGGGCTAAAAATTGTAATTTGACGAATGAATCAATTTTTATACGAGTATTAGAGTTGTCTTGGAATGGAATGTTATACAAAAGAGAGGTTTTTCCTTCTTTTTGTTGTTTCAATTTTCTTCTTCGTTGGAGCAATTAATTAATAAAGATACATTATAGATAGATTATTAATATAAGATGTAGAAAATAAACAGTATAGATATAATAGAAATATTAGAAGAATACCTTCTATGTTACCCTGATTCAAGTAGATATACCTTAAAAAATTGACGTAGAATAACAAATGTGTAATAGGTTATATTTGTATTAAATTTTTTTAAAGTTTTAATACTATTTTGTTTATTATTATATAAATATTTACAATTTCAATTGATAGTTTCTTATATAATTATAAGATAACAGCAAATGATACAATTTTGTAAATAAAAAGCGTATCGTATGTCGTGACTCCCCTGAAAAAAACCGAAAAATTTTGATGAATTTTTAAAAATTATGAGTTAATGTAATTATTATACAGGGTGTTCGACCATACCTGAGAAAAAATTTAATGGGAGATTCTAGAGGCCAAAATAAAACGAAAATCAAAGATAATAATTTGTTGATTGAGGCTTCGATAAAAAGTTATAGAAACATTTCCGGCCATACAGTATATTTTTGGTAAGGAATTTTTTTTCCCGAAAATGCGTCGGATTTCGGAGGTATGTGTATGCACAAAAAATAATTGTAATTGACCCCCGCAACCGAAAATAATTTTTCCAGAACGATTTGAAATTTTTTAATTTTGTCGACAAATTTCACATCTTCTCGAATTTTTTCCTTGAAAGTGTGTATGATTTCGAGAATATGTCTAATGACCAAAAATGATTGTAATTAACCCCTCTAGCTAAAAATAATTTTTTCAGAACGATTAAAATTTTTTTTTTCGCCGAACAATTTCAGTAGCTACCTCCTGGGTTGATTTGTCTTAAAACTTCGTTTTCGATTTTTAATAATTTTGTTCGACGCTTTACAGAAAAGTTGTCTAGTACTTTTTTTGTAGGTACCCATGAGCTCTACGTCAGAAAAAAATTTCATTGAAATATATTCCCTATTGTATGAATTACGGCTGTTTGAAAATTGGACCATTTTTATGGAGGTTTTCTGATTTTACGGGGTCAAGGATCAACTTTTCGACTATTTTTGGAATTTCTACATATTTTTCACTAAAATATGCGTCGTTTGCATTTTGAAACATGAAAATCGTCCAATCCGTTCAGGAGTTATGACATTTTAAAGATTCACATGAAATTTCAGGGAAGCATTTCTGGCCTCACATTAGATTTCCGGTAAAGAATTTTTTTCTCGAAAATGGTTAGGATTTCGAGGGTATGTCTATTCACCAAAAATGATTGTAATTGAACCACGCAATCGAAAATAATTTTTCCATGAATGATTTGAAATTTTTTAATTTACTTTTTTAATAAATTTTGAACGGAGCCTCAATCAACAAATTGATATTCTTGACTTTCGTTTTATTTAAGCCTCTAGAATCTCCCATTAAAATTTTACCCAGGGGTGGCCGAACACCCTGTGTAACAAAGAAATTATACTTTTATCAAAAAATATCTACTATTACTTCTGAAACAATAGCACACAATTATATTAAAACTATAAAACTTTAATTCAAATGGAGCATGGGTTCTCGTTATGCAATCACTTTGAAATTGTGCACACATCATTTACTCACTAAATGTAATAGTTTGTTGCGGGGAGTAGTACAAATAAATCATGAAAAACAAATTTTGTCCTCTATAGCCAAAGACTATTCTTGTGTACAATGTACATTGTACATTTCAATCACTATGAAATTTTGCATATATCATTTTCTTACCTAGTAGGGTCAACACGTTAACACGTATGTATATTATTTCGTCGAGTTTAATAAAGTTTATTAGTTACTGTTCAATTGTGTTTGCATATATAAAACATATCTAGTAGCAAAAGAGTAACGCTGTAATATTGCGGTGTTCCAAATTAGAAACGTATTCCATATTAGGGCAACTAACCGTATCACAATTTAGAAGAGTAGCACGACAGAAAATCAGAAGTTGAAAAGTAAGGACCACCCTAATGTATAATTACATAATTATAGTGTATAGCCCAGCCAAATGTTAAAATCAGGTTGTTTTCTTTGTTAATGCTTTTCTCGCAAAAATCTGTTAGCTTACTAAAATTTCCTGCTCCATATTCGTTTCCACGATGGTATTTAGAGTTCCCCTTTTGTGTAGCATTTGCTCCATGGCCCTTGGAACGTGCGTAAACGTTTAAATCGCTAACTGTTTAAGTACGTTTCCAAGGCGTCTCCCGAAGGACCCCTGTTCGCGCAAGTCTCGAATCTCGCGGGCTCTCGTAGCTTAAGGTTAATTAATATCAGACCGTCAGTAACGGGGAACGAAGATCACGGGGAAATTGGCGGTCTCCGTGAAATTGCTGGATCGATGTAGCAATCGGCATCCATAATTTCTCGATGACGTGGATTTCCGACAACTTCGTGCTCCAAGTGCCCCACCTTCGTGGAAGTTTTGATCGTCTTTGGGGGGTGGGTTCGATCGTCGAGCTTCCCCTCTCCTTCTTTTTCGCTCTCCTCGACCGGATTCATTTCGTCGCTAATACGTCTCTGCGCTTCAATCTCGATTTCCAAGATTTGCCGCCGGCAATCTTACGTAGAATCAATATAACCCTCCCCCCCGATCTTCAGTTCGCCCTTTGCGTATCCTTTCGCGCTACGGAAATTGTTCGACCATTTTGGTATTCTCGGAGGAGCAACCCTTCGATGTCGCTGCGACTACGAAAGTTTTAGGTTTTCGTTAAGTGAATCAGGCGGCGATTAAAAATGCATTTTGAATTTTTTTTTAAATAGATTTGAGGATATAAATACGACTGTTGCTCACTGTCGTGTTAGAGCATCTTTTTATGTCCAGATTTACGTGAGAATTTGTCATGGTTTAGTGTATTTATAGTTTATTTATATGGAAGAATTTTGAACAGAGAATATGTCCCTCGACATTTATTAGAACACTTTTACCAATATCTGCACTTTGAGCAATAACATACTCAATTAGACCCTCGACAAAGTCTTCTTCTTCACCCTAAATTATTTTGTTCGCTTATACTACTCGCAGAAAAATTCTACGTGTCTTATTCGAGTGGTAAAATTAGACTTTGACCACTTCAGCAGGAAATGCATTTTAAGATCCGATCTAACAGGTTTCGAGAGTCCAGTTATGTTGATCGATACGACATTATTGAAACAGGAATAAATTCAAACTCGATCGAGCAAGATGAACGTTACAACTTTCATTTTGCATAAGATTAGCTAGTCTTGCAAGTGGCGTAACTAGAAGAGCTCAAGAGAGAGTTTAATTGACAAGATAATTAGTGTTAATCTTAATTCACATTCCTCGAATAATTGAAGAAAAACATTGTCGTTAATTTAAATTATAAAATACAATTGTTACACAGGGGTTATATAACTATATATAACACAGGGGTTATATAATTCTTTCTATTATAGAAAGTAAACAATTTTCCAAAAATTAAATAGTTTTTAGATCAAAGAAAATATAAATACAAATTAAATTTACAGTTTTAAGTTCAGTCTCTCGTAACATGACGATTTCAAATAACTCATTAATTATTTGTTGTACAAGAAAGTGTTTCAGATAAAAATTGCACAGTTTTTAAAGGGACATATAGTATTGCAATTGGTTTTACGTTATTTTACTTTTTTATCAAGATACGAAGGACTATTTCTAATATCTCAGTAATTATTTATTTTAGACCCTATTTGATTTATATCAATCGTGCAATTTTTATCTGAAGCACTCTCTTGTACAACAAAGAATTTATAAGTTTGATATAAATCAAATAGGGTCTGAAATAAATAATTACCGAGATATTAGAAATAGTCTTTCGTATCTTGATAAAAAAGCAAAATAACGTAAAACCAATTAGAACACTATATGTTCCTTTAAAAACCGCGCAATTTTTATCTAGAACACTTTCTTGTATCTTACTTTATTCAAATATGGGTAGAAATATTGACAATTTTATTTAAAAAACTGAAAGTGACCTTCCTATCTCGATAAAAAAACAAAATAACATGAAAGGGATTACAGTACTACATTTCACCCTAAAAAGCATACAACTTTTAACTGAAAAATTTCGTTATACAACAATAATTGATGAGTTACTCGAAGTCATCATGGACGCCAATTTGAAGAATGTTGTTTTAAGGAAAAAAACGTTTAAAATTTGTAACAAAGATACTATTGTTCCACACTTTGACATGTCTTATAAGTAGACTGCGGATGTTTATGCATTTATGGGAAATTTTAATCCTAAAAAAAACTACAGAATGCATTTAATATGCAAAAATATAAGAAATACTTAAAGTAAGATACGAATTATTATATTTAGGGGTTGAGACAGCCCTCTGCGAAGCTTCCGTTTCATTAATTCTATTAATAAAAATGTGAATTTGCATAAAGATCCGCAGTCTACTTATAAGATACCCAAATCAGATGGACTCATTTTTGCGAGCTTTAAAAACGTTGGCTTGTTTTTCAAACGCTGTAAATTGATTTCTTGTACCTGTTACAGAACAATCCTGCCTTGACTGCTTCCTGTTTCGCCTTTTATTCTTTCGTCGGTTATCCGAAACCTCTGCTCCCCTCTCCCAATACTAATATAGCCAGAACCGGTACTGCTGCGTCCGTCCAAGTCCGAACGAAGGGTGCTGCCCCGTGAAGGGGTGAGTTCGTAGAGCTACGTCGTGGAATAGGTACGTACAGATTCCAACTTCTGCGGATAGTTAAGCTTAAGGGTTCTACGGAGAAACTAGCCTTGGGGTGACTGGGGGGCCACGGATGATCAGGGCTGAAGTAAACTGGCGGGGGAGGGAGGGAGGGGCCGAAGGAAAGGGACTGGATTGGGTGCTATAGGGTGGAAGATTTCTCCATCTCGGATAGCAAAGCAACTTGGACCGCAAATTCCTTTACGCGGTTCGGCGTGGAGTGCATCCACGGCTACGGTCAAGGAATCGACTCGATTTCGTTAATAGGTCGCGTTCAACTTGCTGCGGATTTTATTCGCCCGACGTTTCTATGAACGTTCTGGCCCGTTTCTCGAACAGACTTGTGTCCAGCACAGGCACTACTAATTGAACGAGGCGAAGTGAATTTGTTAGCCTCTTTCGACTGTTTACGTCTCTACTTTTACTTGCGTTTCGTCGTTCTTCGCGAGTCTCAAGAATAGAGCATGTAGGCGTACTCTTTTAATTATTTTAGATTAGTCACAACAAAATTAAAAAACTTATAGGTAGGAGGTATAGAGTCAATATTAGTTTTCAGTTTTTATTTATTTCAAACAAAATTATTCGTCCTCGAAGACCTTACAATTAGTTTTAGACCAGTTTAGTCTACGATTTTTCAAATTGCAGGATACATTAATGATTCTTATATATTTTAACTTTTCTGATGTACTAAATTTTGACGATTTGAAAGTTTGAATAATTTTGTGATTTGTTCATGCTGATAAATGTAAACCTGTACGAAAACGTTCTAAGTGTTCGTAGTGATATGGCGTTGAAAATAAGCTCCTATACTTTGAAGACGCTGGAAGCAATAATTTTATTGGAAGTGGCAATTAAGATGACACATAAATTTTAGTTAAAATGCAAACGGTCGGAGACACAAGTTGTCCGATGAATCGAGTGACTTCGTGAGCCACTTGTAAACTACCGAGCTCGTAATCCCACCATTACTGCACTCTACATTTAGTGCTTCTCCCTCCCTCACCATAAACATTCACATTTACATTTATATTGCACTTTTCGAGCGAGCGTGACTGGATTTCATGTAACAAACATGTAATCGTAGTTTTCGATCGACGTCCAGCAATTTGCCATTTACGAGAAATTATAGAGTTTTTCCAATTTTGCCAACACGGAATCGAACAGTTAGAAACTTGTTTCTGTGAAACTTTAAAGACCCTCAAAGACTTCTTCAATCATTACAAGTCGAATTTTTTTTTGTAATATAATTTACAATGATAAAAATGAATCGACAACGTATTTATTTATTTAATTCAGAGTGGGGATATTGTATAATGGGGGCTGAATAACTTGCATAACTAAAATGAAATATTGCAAATTATTCTATGCCTCTAAATTCTTCGACTTCTTTTCCTAGGTTCCCATTTATAATTTTCTGTTTAAAATTCTAATAAGGGAGTTAAAGAAGTACAGTAAAATTCCGATTATCCGGCATACTCGGGACTAGGGCAATGCCAGAAAATCAAATATGTCGGATAATTGGAAGTAAGACAGAAAATGAAATTATAAAAACATTTCTGGCCACATATTATATTTTCGGGAAAAAATTTTTTTCACGAAAGAACGTAGGATTTCGGGGGTATGTGTATTCACAAGAAATAATTGTAATTCACCCCAGGAACTAAAAATAATTTTTTCAGAATGATTTGAAATTTCTTGATTTCGCTGAAAAAATTGTCCACCTACACGAATTTTTTTCTCGAAAATGCGTATTATTTCGGGGGTTTGTCTATTCATCAAAAATGATTGCAATCGACCCCCACAACCGAAAATAATTTTTCCAGAATGATTTGAAAATTTTCAATCTCACCGAAAAATTTAAGCACCTACCTCCTGTCGATTTTTCTTAAGAACTTGCTTTTATTTTTAATAAATTTATTTGACGCTTTACGGAAATATTGTTTAACACTTTTCTGTAGGTATCCATGAGCTCTACTTCAGAGAAAAGTTTCATTGAAATATATTCACTATTGTAGGAATTATGGCCGTCTCCCGTCGATTTTTCTTAAGAACTTGTTTTTTATTTTTAATACATTTATTTGACGCTTTATGGAAATATTGTTCAATACTTTTCTGTAGGTATCCATGAGCACTACTTCAGAGAAAAGTTTCATTGAAATATATTCACTATTGTAGGAATAATGGCCGTTTGAAAATTGGACCATTTTTATGTTGTTTTTCTTACTTTACGGGATCAATGAACAACTTTTTCAATATTGTTAGAATTTTTACATATTCTTCACTAAAATACGCGTTATTTGCATTTTGAAACATTAAAATCCTTCTATCCGTTCAGAAGTTATGACGTTTTAAAGATACGCATGAAATTTTGGAGTGACATTTACGGTCTGAAATTATATTTTCGGGTAAGGAATTTTTTTCTCGAAAATGGTTAGGAATTCGGGGGTATGTCTATTCACCAAAAGTGATTGTAATTTATCCCAGCAATTAAAAATAATTTTTCTAGACGATTAGAAATTTTTTTTTCGTCGAAAAATTGTTCCCCTTCTTGAATTTTATTCTCGAAAATGGGTAGGATTTCGGGGGTATATATATTCACAAAAAATGATTGCAATCGGCCCCCATAACTAAAAATAATTTTTTCAGAACGATTTAAAATTTTTCTTTTTCGTCGAAAGGCACTTAAGTACCCCTTGTCGATTTTTCTTAAAAATTCGTTTTTGATTTTTAATAAATACAACCGTAGTTAACATAGTAATACAATTTATTAATAAAAAATAAAATATATAAAATTTCACCTTTGTTTGTGTGAAATATAATAACATTTATAACCGTAACAAAAATAGTCGAGGTAAATATGCCTGTTATTTGGATATTCAGGTGCCGGATAATCAGAATTCTACTGTAAATAGAATATGAACAGTGTATGAATACTTAAAGGTAATACGAGGACATTTTTCGTTTTTTTCGTGGACGTTTTTTTCTCTTTTTGTACATATGGGGGTTGAATCAAAAGATACAGGTTTCGATACAGGTGTAATTTGCAAACCTGTCTCCAATCAAGGATCCTTAGACGAGACTAATCAAAATTAATAGCCAGTTGCCACTCCTCCGCATCTAGGCGATATCTCGTGGAGACGGCGCGAGATTGGATATGTCGGCAATAAATAGACGATTGAACGTAGTCTTCGTGTTGGACGGCGGAAGGGATATGAAATTAATACAACTCTATCCTGCAGGCCTGTCATGGAAGGCGCTTCTGCCTTTACATAGGTATTTCTGGAATCCTTAGGCTTCCCGACCGTAAGGACCCTTCGATGCGAATATCAAGGAAATTAGAGACGCAAGTAGATAGGCCTGAATTATCGACGGTCCGTCGAATCACCGTATTTAGACCTGAAAATGATTACATATGCTATTTATAGCAACACGGTTTCTTAGTCCTGTGAATCGGAAAGCGACTAATTTCAATTAAGCTACCAGACTTTCTCCTAGACGTAAGATCGAAGACAAAATGAACACCATACCATTTGTGAAATAGAATTTTCTCTGAATTTTCATAAGAAGAGACGTATTTAAATGCAGTAACTGTTACGTAAAACTTGTTTTTAGACAGTGAAATTAAAAATTACATCAAATATTTCTAGATGACCCGTAAAAAATCTTGAAAGTAACAGAAACGAACAGTGAAATAGATAAAAAGATTTAAGTCTAGAGTCTTCCTGTTGGTGAAAATCGAATGTATATTTTTATTATCGATTTAAGGCTTACAATGGTAGCAATTATAGATGGATGCTTTATTTCTGAAACTAACGATAAAAGTTTTTAAGTTGACGTTTAACAAAATTGATAAAATGCAATGGATACATCGAAGTGAGACGCACCGAAGGTTTATACGAGAGAACGTTGCATTGGGGATGCAATGGGTCCAGTATTATCGTTTCGAGTTTAGGTACTCGTGTTGATTAGCTGCGGAAATTCGACAGCTGCGTAATCAAAAGCATTACGTCAAAACTGTTCGAAAGTAGTTGGAAACTGTTAGCCTTGCAGCATCGTACAATTTTAAAGATGGTTTATGTATGGATTTAAAAAATAAACGTTCAATCGTAAGAATAAACAGCCAGAGTATATGAAAATAATTTAAGTAAAATTAATTTTGCATATTTCTAGCGTACATCATTTTAGTATCGTTATAATTTGTAATATTATTATTTTAATCTAACTGTACAAGAATTTTACACTTTATTTTGTCGTGTTGATATTTACTTCATACAAATAAATACTGTTGGCTTGTCTAGTGAGAATATTATCAGTATTATAAATATTAAATATTATTTTTTTAATTATTAATATACTAGTATATGTTTGCCATTTTAAAAGCTACATATTGAGAACAAAATTTCAAGCCATCGGTAGTTGCGTAGAATTTGTAATTTCCTACAAAAATGAACTTCACTTAAGAACAATATTGGTTAAAAATCGTACACGTAGTTTAGTAAAATCATTTGAATGCTATATATGACTCATTTTGATTTTCTATGTTTCTTAAAAGAAGAAGAATGAATAATAAAGATGAAAACAAAAAAGAAGTCCTTTTATGCAAATGGAATAAAGAGAATTTTTAGAAATTCTCTAAAAACATAAACTTATGTACGGACTTAATATTCTGTAAAAAAAATAATATTTAGCAAATGCACACTTATTTGCAAGTTCAAATATTTTCTAATGCGTTACTTTTCGTTGACATTTCCCTAGAAACAAATATTTTATGGCTTAAGTTTTTACAATTAAATCTACCAGAATTTCATGTATTTATATTAAAGAGGTTTAAGGGGGCTATGAAATTCATATCGCGTCTTTCTTACTAACGCAAGTGCTGATTGATCGTAGCAATGGTCCGGAGTGCTTCGGTCAATAGTTGAGAATTTCGAGGGTTCTCTAACTCTGTTCAGGGCAGGGACAAGAAAGATAACTTTGTAGAGAGGGTAAGACGTGGCTTGCTGGGGGTTGATTGGGTGACCCCTCACCATCTCTGCTCGTTCGTTCAGCATCACCCTCCACCCAGGATCTCGCTTTCTCCGCGATCAAAACGATTTCACCCTCCTACTTAGTATACCGAGTAAAAATATGGCCGACCAGATACGGTTCCGAGGGGGTCGAATCCATCGTTTCGAAGCCCTCGCGATTGATGGAAGGGACCGTCTTAGTTGTTACGGAAGTATTACAGAAGAGATTCCAGTGTTTGGACGTGCGTTATTAATTTTATAATACAGCATATTCATTGGGATTTAAGTTGTTTCATTGCAATATGTCGTAAGTCGAGGAAGTTGGAACATTATTCATATTTTTGTCTTTTATCATTAAATTTATTTCCAATAACGTTTATATTGAGTGGAATGCTTGATGAAATTTATTAAAGAATAACTCGTATAATTTTGGCATAATGTACTCGAGCTTTTGAGAATGAGAGTAACAAAAGTCAAGAAATTTTGGTAATCAAGTTACCTCCATATTTCTGTGCCTTATAATTTTTTTAGAACGATACTAACGTTCGTTAGTATTAATTTATTAAATTTTCAAGGAGGAGTATCACATAGAATGCTTAATAGAATAAATGTGATAATTTGTGCTTCAGAGTCATAAGAATAGCTATAAAAACATTTTATTTCAAATTAAATATTTTCACAGTTAATGTTTGTCTAATTCTTCATTTATTATTTGTATGATTTGTATTATAATTTTTAATAAAGTAACGTTCAAAGTGCCCTTTTTATCTGGTTCAACTATTTAAAAAATTATTATTAATAAAGTGGTGTCTTCAAATCGAAAATTCTTTTGTTACCTTTTCATTTTAGAAAGGTCTTCAAAGTTCCTTCAGGATAAGTTTAAGGTTCAAATTACTTTGAAACAAAAAAGTCAAATTGTGGAAATGTGTTTAATTAAATAATGAAATAATATTCACTGAGAATGATGCAAGACTTTTCTTTACTCTTAAGCACGGTTTTATTATTGAAAATGATTGCATCTAATAGTACAGTTACTTCAAATTATCTTGATTTTCCAAAGTATAATAATCCCTCCAAATGGAGGAAAATTGTCGAAATCTCGGAGAATTGACAGTGATAAGTGAAACATGATTAGTATTTATTAAGACGTAAATTCTCTGTTTTTCTATACGTCGTTGCGAAAGACGATCGTGAATAACATTTATTAGCGAACGAGATTTTTAAATTTAATACGAATACGGAGAAAATGTGTGTAATTTGGACAACTCTTCTTGGATGTACAATACGAAGAAATTACTGTGAAAGCTGCAGATTGAGAGACTATTGATTACCCTGGATGGAAAAAGAGAGAAAAGATTGGCTACTTATTAGGGAATAAGAATCACAAACGAGACTTGACGAGGTTTAACAACGCATAAGTGGAGGATACGATGATTGATACACGGATCTCGGAAATTCTTCTGCGAGCAATTTCATCCTTGTTTTCCACTTCTGTCCCATATTGTGAGCTCGTCAGATATTGAAGTACGAAATTCGAAATACAGAATAGTCTAAACGAGTACGAACCGAAGAAAATCGCTACGATAATTATTTAAATTTGTTGTCAAAAGTTGATACCTATCGATGCAATTTCTTGGATAGGGTCACATTTTTTATGCATAATTGAAGTTCCTTGCGGATTTCAATCACTTTTTACCACTTTTTCGACGCTATAATTACGATTTAAAGATGTAAAGTTACTCGAGATACTCAGTGTTATAAAATCTCTATAAATATAGAAACATGCAATTTCTTGGATAACGTCACATTTTTTATGCATAATTGAAGTTCCTTGCGGGTTTCAATCACTTTTTACCACTTTTTCGACGCTATAATTACGATTTAAAGATGTAAAGTTACTCGAGATACTCAGTGTTATAAAATCTCTATAAATATAGAAACATGCAATTTCTTGGATAACGTCACATTTTTTATGCATAATTGAAGTTCCTTGCGGGTTTCAATCACTTTTTACCACTTTTTCGACGCTATAATTACGATTTAAAGATGTAAAGTTACTCGAGATACTCAGTGTTATAAAATCTCTATAAATATAGAAACATGCAATTTCTTGGATAGGGTCACATTTTTTATGCATAATTGAAGTTCCTTGCGGATTTCAATCACTTTTTACCACTTTTTCAACGCAACAATTACGATTCAAAGATGTAAAGTTACTCGAGATACTCAGTGTTATAAAATCTCTATAAATATAGAAACATGCAATTTCTTGGATAGGGTCACATTTTTTATGCATAATTGAAGTTCCTTGCGGGTTTCAATCACTTTTTACCACTTTTTCGACGCAACAATTACGATTCAAAGATGTAAAGTTACTCGAGATACTCAGTGTTATAAAATCTCTATAAATATAGAAATATTCGAATATTTGATCTAA
The DNA here is from genome assembly GCF_013123115.1 of Colletes gigas. Lineage (NCBI taxonomy): Eukaryota > Metazoa > Arthropoda > Insecta > Hymenoptera > Colletidae > Colletes > Colletes gigas. Next base: position 2,133,663 of record NW_025106648.1, read on the forward strand.
GTCAAAAATTGAACGCGTTCGGTTTAAAGGGTTTAATGGCCCGGTACGCAGATACGTCTCCATTGTTACAAGGACTTCGCGGTAAGACAAAGTTTGTCCAAAGTTTAAGGAGTATCGGTGCAGTCGGGCTGAAGCATCGAGATCTCTCGGTACAGAACAATGGTACACCCCGGATTCTCTTCTTAGATAGCATCTGTATCGCGGATGCAGGGTACAGAAGTGAACGAGTAGGAAGGTCCGGGGAATCCATTCCCAACCCCATGGAACTCCGCAACCCAGACCGTCTCGAAGCGCCTACCATCTTAACAGCCATATTGAATTATGGTTATTACGATGTCCTGTCCTTACGATATTTCGTACCCTTTGAAGTCGCGGGAAATTGGACCCACGAGAATTACGCGTATTTTTTGCTCGCGGTCACCAGGGACCGTTTAACTCAGAAACTGCAAGGCTCCTCTATGAAAAGACACGTTACGTTGCTTTATGATACAAAAATATCAATTGTACAAATTTTACTAGCATCAGGTAGCTCTATTGTATTCTAGATCAGTTTTTAAAAAATTACAATCAATCGTTAAAGGAATAAGAGCGAATTTTGTGTGTCATTATTTTGTCTTAGTTATTAATCTTAGAGAGCATAAAGAATAGGGGGGATTCATCGATCTTGCTCACGTTTTCTGTAATTTTGTTTGGAAAACTATCTTTAGACAGTATTTTAAGAGTAAATTGTTTTTAAATTGAGACGGTAATATGAGGCGGAACATCTTGCATAAATGAATCTAAGAGGATAGAGTTCCAACAGTTCCAACACAAATTTGTGAAAAACTCCTCGTTTATCCATTCTGGAATTGTTGACCAGATAAACGTTGTGCTAATTCTAAGTAATTCTAACAGAATATCTACGGAGAAACACGATGCCCTTTTAACTCAAGAATCTCTATCAATTGATGAACTTCTTCAAAACTGAAGCTTGAAAGTAGAAGATGGAGGCGAGCAACAAAATTTCTTGGTATTTTCTTCATCACTCTTGGCACACGAGTGTTAAAAGTCTTCAGTGAAAAGTATCTATTGTTTCCGGGATGGTTTCGAAATCAATCTGCCACAGTTTGAAACTTCGTTTCATCTCTCGCGGCGCGTAACAAGTAGTCGTAGGCAGCCCCACGAAAAGGGATGCTGCGCGCCTCCTCCGACTGCGATTCCAATTATGAAAATCTCGAAGCAGCCAGGGGATCTAGCCCGTCGATCAGAAACTGGCAAGGAATCTCGTGGGTACGATCACTCAACTGAGGATATCTTGATGCAGACGCTCACGATATCGACGGTGCATCCCTTAGGCCCGCCCCGGAACTCTCCTTATCCTCCTTCCTGCGTACCTCCGAATAACCTTAGTTACTTTGCTCGACTGTTAGGTTGCTGAAGCCAGCGCACGGCCGAAGTACGAAACTCTCGGCTCCTGGGAGAGTCCTAGGTAATCACCGAACTTCGTCGCTCCCTCAGGAACGGGCCGTGGCGTATCACCTACCCCTCCCCCTCCCCTTTCACTCCCCCTTGGTAGTAGGAGCCGATATAACTTTGTTCCTGAGGGTGCAGTACCGTTCCACGAGCCAAGGCTGCCTCATAGCTATCGTACGCCGTTCGCTTTTCTCAGCGCGAACGGTTTGCGATGTTGCGATGAGCATCGCTGTGGTTTCCGCAGCTTCTGATTAAACGTTTCCCTCGTTTCTTTCATCGAGACAACCGTCACATTGCTAATAAATTCGACGATCTTACGATCGAAACAGTTTTCTCGGTTTTCACTAGTTTACTTCGGTCCTTTCTTTTTTAATGGTCCATTTTATAACCATTGGAGCTGTGGTTTCCGCAGTTTCTGATTAAACGTTTCCCTCGTTTCTTTTATCGAGACACCCGTCATATTGTTACAAAATTCGACGATCTTACGATCGAAACGGTTTTCTCAGTTTTTACTAGTTTACTTCGGTTCTTTTTTTTTTAATAATCTATTTTATAACCATTAGGGTGGCCAAAAAATTCGTACGGTTCTAAACGCGCAAATAGACAATTCTTTTACGGTAGGAAATATCTTCATTCAATAATAAATTTTTGGGTTTCAATTTATAGTCTATTTCCACCTTTATAATTCCTATAAAAACCTAAACAAGCGCGATTTTATGACTTCTTGGGAATCGAAGTTTTGTCCATTGAGGTGATTATATAGAGAGCATATTTGAAATAAAATAACAATATTCGAAAAATTACTTTTGATTCGTTTTTTGGTCACACTCTATCCGTAGATTTTACATTTTTTTAAGTGCCTTTTTTAAAATATAACAATATAATACGTCGAAAATGCTCCATTTGGATGTTCATTTCTAAAATTATGCCAAAATTATTAAAAAAATCCAATCTTCAAACTTTTTAATGTTAACTAACAAATAATTATATGCTTCTAAGATTTGAATCGAGGTTAGTTGCGTTTTACAGCGTCTGAACATAATTATCGCCAAAATCCATACGAAATATTTGGCCAACCCAGTAAAAGAAAAAATTAATGTTGTTAAAAAGAAGGAGTTTGAAACTTTAGAATCCATTAGTAATTAATATAGATCATCAGCCTTTTCGATGCAAAGTCGACATTTATATTTACAACTCTTTTTGGAATTTAATGTGCAGTAGAACGCCACACCAGTTAAAAAAACTAGTCCTTGTTTCGAGAAGATAATTTAAAACAAAAGAACAGTCAAATTAGACCGTAGCCATTACAGATTGCTTTCTAACGTTATTGAATCAACAGATACTCTTGTCTGATGCTTAGGTTCGTTTTAACAACAAAGTATACTCTTTTGTATATTAATCTGTTTTGAATGTTAAATAAAATAAGTTTCGTTGTTATTTTCGATAAGTAATTTCTATTTTTAGTAAAATACTCATTGTTAGAGGATATAAATTTCGAGACGCGACTAACTTATCCAGAACTCTGTTTTGTTACTGAAATTCCTCTTGGTATTGTTAAGCATTTATGAGATTTAGCGATTTAGCGAGATCTCTTCGACGCGTTGCTTACGCACGTTTAGTGCTTAATGCGTAGTCCGGAAATCCACGTGGTCCAGAAAATTACTAGCAAGCTGTCCTTTATTTAGCTTAATTGGGTTCCTAGAAAATCTTCTAATCGTTCGATAGTGTTCGTTCGAGTCTATTATTCTACTTCATCGGCGAACCTGAAACTAGATTGTGCATAAAGGATTTTGTAACAATTTACTAAGTAAACTTTTCTCTGATAGACAACTAAATTGACAGACAGATCTATATTTATATTTATCAGTGTATTTTCAATTGCAATACGATATCAAATTTCAAACAAATCTTCCTTTGTATTTTTTTATCATTTTTTCGAGATCATCTTTCCAGAAAATTTATATTTGTAATAGTAGAATCTATTAAATTGTTATTCTCATTTTTATATGACTGTTCATTACATTTCCTGTTTATTTGGTTAATTGTATATTTAGTTATATAATGTTTTGATGATGAGGAACCAGAAACATGCAAACTCGTCAATAAACATAAACATGATATTGTAGATCAGTTCAGTTGGTTCTACATTGTATATTAAAAATAATGGTTAAACGATGTTTCATAAATAATACTACAACATTAATTTAATAATAATCGTTTTGCCATTTTATTTATGTCTCGATTTACTTTTGTAGGTCCACATCAGAAAAATAGGGAATTTTCCAAGACTAAACGCGATGGATATCGTTTTCTATTAATCTTTCCTCAATCATTAAATGTTTCATTCATTGATATAGTTATTTTGAATAATTCATCGCGCAAGTTTTGTACAAAAAGATTGTATGCAATTATTTTAAATGCAAATCTTTATAAATTACAAGTTTGTTTACGAAATATACTTGATGTTAATACATTGATATGTTTTTTAAATGCATAGTAACTTTTGAAACAGTTTTTGAAATGTAAAAATGGATTCTCGTTACATGTTTCATAAAAATATATTGTTGTTCGCCATTCTCCACTGATTTTTCAATTTCAACAGACTAAACTGTTATGTCTGCCACAATTCAGAGTTATTATATGTAATTTATCATTCAGTCTTCATAGTGAATGGACAGTCCTCTTTGCATTTATTCAAAAACTATTCTCAAGCCATTCCATAAGCTTACAAATAATTTTTTTCACAAATTTTATTCTTTGCATAAAATTGATAAGTATACCATATGCATATATATGTAAATTGACAAGGATATTGTAGGAGATTTGTGTTGAATATTTGTGCCACGCTGTAGTTTGGTTCAATGTTAACTTATGTGCAAAAGGGTTGAAAGTGTTTTGTTAAAAAAAGAAGGGGTTACTAGGGACAGCGAGACAACGGAGAGAGAGAAACGAGTGATTGGAAAAGACGGACGGGATTAATTTGTGTAAAAAGATTGTGTGCTTGGTGTATTTCAAATTCGTTCATATAATTACATCTTTTGTACATTTGTTCCAAATACAATTCTCTTTTTTAAATCCTACAATATCATATGTAATTTTTTTATAAGACTGTTTGCTTTTGCTAATTTTGCTCAACGTCACGACAGGGATGACTCGAGAGTTTCATAAAAAAGTTGTCACACCAGAGATGATTTTAGAGTACAATTTTATAGTAATACTGTGGTATTTTGCTTGCTTTACCAAGTAACAAGTATCATGTCACGACAGGGGTGACTCGAGAGTTTTAGAGAAAAGTTTACTCGTAGTACCGAGAGGTGATCCAAGTACAAAGGTACATTTTACCATTTTCGAAGAAGGTTTTTCGCAAACAGGAGTATTGAAGTTTCCGTCAGTAGCGACTGGGCTGCATGACGAGTAACCGACAGAAAATCAGCAGTCAGATCGACGGGAGTCGCTATCGTTGGTTCACGACTCCACGAGAATTCGACTCTTATCGCGAATATTCGAAGCAAAGCGGGTCGATGGACAATAAGGACGTTGGTCGGATCCACCTATTTCAACAATGGTGGCTTATTATCTCGAACAAAAGCAGAGTTCTACCAGCCTTAAGGGGGTGGTGCTGGCTACCCTAGGAAAGATGCCGACGCCATAAGCCTACTAATGGATTCCTTCAGCAGCAGCTGTCGCCTTAAGATTGACCGACTTCAACTAAATTAATCTTGACGTCTATGCCACACCAGTTTCCACAAATCAGGGGATCGTAGAAAACTTAGGGGGGTCAACAAGCTGACTTATCTTGCAATTGCTCGTAAGGGATTCGGAAGCCTCGGGATCCTCGAACGCCAGCCAATTTGCTCAAACGTGTTTGGCGATTATTAGAATAACGTTTTGAAAACGAACCACTCTTGATATTAATATCTAACAAGGAACTATCGTACAACAATACGAGTCGAGGATTTTTTTTCTTGGCTAAGATTATTTTAATTCTTATAAATAAAGATGAAAAATATGGTGGACGAAAGGTTTTAATTTCAAAATTGTGTGGTGTATTTTAGTTAATTTGCCTTGTAAAACATTCGTTCATTTTCACGTTAATGTGCATGCACGAACTATAGGTTCAAACACAAGATACAGATATTTTTGTTGTTGTATTATACGTATAGATAATAATTGCTTTCGTAGTTTATTCGTATTTACTGCAAAAAAGTGTCCTGTGATTTGTTAATTTCATAAAATTATATATTTTTACAACGTGATGTTAATTTTGTCTGTTCGTGGTAAAATGGCGGAAAAATCATAAATGTATACTGTTTTGTGGAATTAATATATCACAGGAGACAATTTTGCAACTTACATGAGTTAACTGAAGCAATTATTTTCTATAAAATGTACATTTTCGCGACAGTTGATTACTATTTTAGACGAAAATAATTCAGTTTTGAAAAAATTGTTTACTTAGTAGAAATTGCTGTTTTAAAGACACAGTTTTAACTTTTTATTTGAAAGGAATAGGTTTCGAGATATTGGATCGAATATATCCTTCACCCTCGACTTTAGGGCTGTTTTTACATCTTTGATATGAACACTGAGCCATGAAAAATATGTGTGGAATATTTTTGACTATTCCATGCATCTGTTAAGTTTTATAAAAATGGACGACACTATGGTACAGCCCCTCGTAAGCTCACAAAAATTCTAAGATGGTTTCTGGAGAGTTTGAAAATTGAGATCATTCCAAAGCTTTACGATCTTGAATTTCATCAGGTATGAATTACCTATAATGAAAGAACTATAATTCGTGATGTAATTTAAAAAATTCATCGTGGTAATGTCAATTGAGAACATAGAATAAAATTTGAATTTCATCCAATAAATTTTGCAAAATTGAAGAAAGTATTCCAGAAAGACACTGTTAAAGTAGTCAAATTCAGAATGTACTTTTCTCAAATATTACAATGTGTTTATTGTATCGAGTATCTGCAAATACTTAACATTTGTGTTTCTGTATAGATTTTAACACAGAAAGGAATAAGTTTGACATAAAAGAAAGATAAATTGCTAAAGATAAATCATTAAATAAAGAAATCATTAAAAGAAGTATAAAGTGCTCGTTTCGTGTGTTTTTAATATGGATATAACGAGGGAGTGTTCCTTGCTTACTGAAATTACATTTTCAATTAATGTATGAGAATAAAAATCGTTTTACTGTTATTTAAAGATGGTAGAAAGTGCATTTGTTGATTACGCGACAGCAATGGAGGACCCTGTCCAGCAGTTGTCTGAGAGATGGCGTACGCTGCCATTTTGCGACCAAAGGGTGCACGTGGTGGAGTAAAATATTGATCAAACAACCCCCTGATTTACTAGGGCCACCTACGCGAAGACCCAGCAAGTTCCTACGATTGTTATTCCCGAGTGGTAGAGTTAATTATGTACTAGTCGGTAATCGACTCCTTGTCCCTTAAACAAAACCTAATTACAGCTAATTATTCTTCAGAATAATATGTTAACGTAAATATGAGTAGCGACGAAGATATAAACACTGGAAGACGTTGACAATTTATCGTAAAAATCGTCCAAGAAATTGGAACACGTTCTAGTTCAATTACACTCTTTTGACACCCAATTTCATCCATAATTTCAGAACAATGGACAAATATTCATCCATAATTAAGAAAAATTTTCGATTCGTTCGTTCACAAATTAATAATTCATAAATTAGTCTTTCGATTAGATTTTTACTTGCATTTGAAAATTGTGCAAAAAACTACGAAAATGGCTACCAAAATGGACTCGAGACTATTCGAGGAACAACCTGATATTTTCTAGCGTGTGCAAAATTCGATGTTTAGGCACGCGGTGGTCATCTTTTTTAGTAAAAAGTTACAGTAGGACACTTTTTATTTATTTTAATGCATAATTTCAGCCCCTCGAGGTCTAAGTTGGCTTCAAATTTGTACGACTATAATTTAAACAATCATTACTGACAATGATTACTGACCCATCTCGATTGTAATAAACACGACGTTTGGGTTTCACGGAACGGAGACGATTCGCTTACCTTCGTCCATAATTTTTGATCACCGATCCTTTTCACTGGCACAATGTGAACTGTTCGCGTCTGGCGCGAAGACGCGTAAACTTGAAGGAGATAGGGCTTTTGGAAACCAGTCCTCTTCCTCTGTCGAGGGTTGACCGGAAACCGGTACCGGACGAACTGGTCGCGACAGACGCGGAATTCCTCCAGCATCCTGGTGGACCAGTCGTGGACGATGACCGGTCGACGGGGAACAAAAAACGGAAAATTCCGTTGTGACTGAACTGGACATCGCGCGAGATGACCAACCGGTCCGGCAGATGTTGGTCCAGCTGCAGATCGAATCCAAACGGAAGGAACAGCAGCATGGGGATGCAAATCGTTCCACACTCTTTGTATCAGCCGGTTTGGTCGACCATCCTAATCGTTCTGTTGTGAATTTAGAGTGGAGGGAAATTGCTTCATAAAATCAGAAGACTTCTAATCTTCACAGAGATGGAACATTGTTGCTAGATACAAATTTAGGACAACGAACAAAAAATTCTAAATGATTGTTACCACTTTTTTCAAAATGGAAGACATTATAATATTTTATTCAATGCTCGATAAACTGGAAACATGCAAACTCGTCGATAAACATAAACATAATTTTGTAGATCAGTTGTTTCGATACCATATATTGAAAATAGTGGTTTAATAAATAATATTACAATTCTCTCCGCACAAGAGAAAACATTAATTTAATAATAATCGTATATTTTGCCAGGTTCCATATCAGAAAAATAGGGAATTTTTCAAGACATCGTTTTTTACGAGCCTTTTTTCAATCATTAAATATTTTATTCATTTATATGGTAGTTTTGAAAACAAAAATTTTAAATGATTGAAATATTTTTTCAATCAAAATGGAGACATTGCTAAGAAGCAAAACTGAATGTATACGTGGAATATTAATATAAATAATATTTTATTAAAATTAATATATATTATTTATTACTATTGGATTAGATTTTCTTAAATTTCTTTAGGTCTTCTGATAGTTCAAAATAGTTAATAAATTGTTCGATACTATATATACTTAATCATAACAGGAACTATATAATTTTCTTTGCAAATAAATTGAATAATCATGCCAAATTTTAAATTCATTTTTAACATAAGAAACTAAAATATTAAATATCTTAGAAACGGTTTCCATCTGAAAGTTCAATCAACGAAGTGGTACTTACCGTATAGTAAACACTTGTAAAATTTTACAAAAACATAGAGTTTTGGAACTTTTGTTTAATTCTTCGTATAAATGTCGAAACAGGTGTTTCAATTCGCTCAGAACGTACAATGAAACGTCTGAAATACGTTTAAAGTGCGGATAATTTCCTGCATCATGCATATAAAGGGGATCGTGGTTTTAATTTAAACGAAACGATCGGTACATAAATAATTTATTGAATACGTGATCGGAAGTGAACATTAATTTTTGATCAAACAGTTTCTGTACAATGATACCGATTAAACGTACGCGCGGCACAAAATTCTACATTTATTCGCAGCTATGAAATATATTACCATCCATTGAGGAAAACGACACGCTCGTTAATGCTATTGAGTTTGTTTGAATGAGCGAAACTCGTACTTCATGAAATTATTAAAACCATCCCCGTCAATTAAACCGTTAATTTCCCTTTCGTTGATACAACCAATTTTAATTATTTCCACTCTCGTTCGATTTATTCGATACGCGCCAAATTGTTGAAAATAACAGCTAATGCGAATAATTTAAGATACGTTCTTGTTCGGTTCGGTTTACCAATAGCTTCGCAACAACGTTAATGATATTTTGTTGTATTAATTTCTGCATAATTCTGATATAGAATGGGGAATTTAATATTCGACGCCTCTTTCGTGGACGCTCGTTCTTTATAAACACGTTGACCGTGAAAATATTTGCCATCAAGATGTTCGCGAATTACAAAATTTGAATATGCAACTGTCAACGTGTTTTGAAGTTTTGCAAATTCTCAGCAGAATTATAAATAATTTGTCGCCTGTAAACGAAGTATTATCGAGTATCATTCATTGGTATTTGCGCCTAATTGATACAATCAAACATGCCAGACAATTATTCCAGATGATTTCATAACTGTGCCTTTTAGAAATCGTACATTTTGTAACGAATTTAAGATTCAAGCATTGGATAGAATTATGATTTAGAGAAGTTATCAGGGACCTACGGTTTATATTTCAGAATTGAAAATTGGCTAAGACTCCGATTTATGTTCTTTCGTTATATAATAAGAAAGGTAACTCTTCGAATTTCCAGACTATAAGAGATATCAAAACATGTAATGACAGTAATGATGATGATGATGACGGTAACAATGATAGTAGTAATAATAATGTAGTAATATTGTTGAAAAGAAGTTTAATATTATTTGTGTTCGTGTTTTCAGAAAATGATTTAGGGACATAAATTTAAAAAATCCAGAGCATTAACCGAGCGTCTTATTGTATTATTTTTCAATTTAACCCTTTATTGCATTAATTTTTTAACAATTTTAAAATGAGATTATTTTTTGGCTGTTTATGCATCCATGAACATTGACTTATTTTAATGTCTTGTAGATAAATAAGAATTCAAACTGATATCGACCAATGGCATCTTTCAACTCTGTGACAATGATTTCGTGTTGTATTGTTTAGAAATTTAATTATGAATATTTGTTCATAATTTCAGTGGTGGCTTTCATGTTATAATATTTCAAATAAGTTAAATTGATGTCAGCATTCTTGAGAAGATTAATATTCAAACTGAACAACAAATGGCCGATCATGCAAAGCTGGCAGATGTCTCCATAAGAAAATATGTGTGAATTTTTTAAAATTTTGTTAGTAACTCTATACATAGTTTTTTGTTTTCAACTTTAAGAACGAATTATTTAATATCTTTCAAATTTGTGATGATATTTCTGTGTTATATGAAATTAAATTACATATATTTATAATTTTAGCAGACTTCTATGTTACAAAATTTTAAATATTCAAATTGAACAATGAACAGTTGAATCTATAGAGCCACTAAATGTCCCCATAAGAAAATATGCATAAAAAAAATTGTTTTTTTCAGTCAACTTTACATGTAAAGTTTTTGTTATATTTTCGATTCGTCGCATTGTACAATAGAACGCTGCACGTTTCAGGGGTGAACCAACGTGTTTGAACTGAAAAAGAATTTTAATTGATATTGATCCATCGCATTTATTAATCTTGAAAATTTAATTACGACTGCATGTGTTCACAACTTCAGCGGCGATGTTCACATTAAATAATTTATATGCTTTCATTAAAAGAATTTATCTTCATATGTACTTTAAATTGTGCTAATAAACAAGAAAATATGTTTCTCTTTTATAATTTCTGCAGCCAACTTTACAGGTAACTTTTTTATTAGAGTCTCGATCAGTTATGCGATAAAGGGTTAACTCTATAAAAACAAATTATTTTGTTTGGCCCAACAAAAAGATCCTAACCCATATCAAACTATTTCATTTTTCTATTTTCAATGTTTTCGAGTTTACATTTCGAAATTTCATTACGAATATTCGATCACAATTTTAGTGATGACTTTCAAATAAGTTAGAAACTAAATCTTTATTCACGTATCCAGGAACGGGGTAGTTTTTGGCATCAGAGAGCTCGGAGTTTGTTCACGAATTCTCCAAAAGTCACACAAGTCGATTTCGTCGAAGGTACAAACAAGTATTCATAAAAATAAAAGCGAATGTTTTTTAAAGAATTCAATTAACCTCTTTGAACACGGATATTAGAGGCTGTTTTTGGCCAGACTTTTCTAAATAATTCCCGGTTTATAAACAATTTTAAAATGAATCGAGCAAGTACATTGCATACTTTCGTAATTATACGTGTATATATAAATCACAATCTATGAATACAAATTGTACATCACAAAAATTATCACCACCAGGTCTGAAAGGGTTAACGAACGATTTTTTTCAATTTACATTGTCTTTTTGCACGTCGATCGAACAAGAAAAAGGACATCTCGCGAATCTATAGAACATCGACTGTGGTTCTGCTTAGGAGTACCTCGACTTGTGCCTATACCTCCTCGAGTTGACCACAGAACAATGGATAGATCTACAAGAGCGATTATCCGTTCAATGTCATGCTTCAAAAACAGCAATTCAAAAATTTTACATCAAAATAGACACCAAATCGAAATTTATAATCGATAAACGGAGCCAGGGGTAATTATACAGTTTATCGACCTTTTTCAATTTCACTCTGAGCACCGAATTTAGAGGCTGTCTTTGGTCAGATTTCTTTAAATAATTACTGGTTTATAAGCAATTTTAAAATGAATCCAGCAAGTACATTGCATACTTTCGTAATTATACGTGTATATATAAATCACAATCTATGAATACAAATTGTACATCACAAAAATTATCACCACCAGGTCTGAAAGGGTTAACGAACGATTTTTTTCAATTTACATTGTCTTTTTGCACGTCGATCGAACAAGAAAAAGGACATCTCGTGAATCTATAGAACATCGACTGTGGTTCTGCGTAGGAGTACCTCGACTTGTGCCTATACCTCCTCGAGTTGACCACAGAACAATGGATAGATCTACAAGAGCGATTATCCGTTCAATGTCATGCTTCAAAAACAGCAATTCAAAAATTTTACATCAAAATAGACACCAAATCGAAATTTATAATCGATAAACGGAGCCAGGGGTAATTGTACAGTTTATCGACCTTTTTCAATTTCATTCTGGCTGCTTCATTTTATTGCTAAAACAAAAAATCAATCGGGGTAGTTTGAAGAAATGCAATGTTTTGGGGACTTTGAATTAATTCTGATTACTATTCATTTGGAATACGTTACACTTTACAGACCTGCGTTAGGTTTCATTTAACACGTTGACTGATAAAACCCTTCGAATTGTCCACGAAAACGATACTTTATTTTTAGGTAATTGGAAATTAGCGTATCGATAATTTGCCATAGAAGTTGTTTGTACAGCCTCGTTAAAATTCAAGAATCCTATCCAGGTTTATTTTCTTTAACATCTGACCTTGAGAATTGAATTTTTGTAGCTCCTCAAAGAAAAATCGTGTCACCTATATGTGGATTAAACACGTACTATCAAAAAGAAAAGCAACTATTTTTAATAAATAACAATAAGCACACTAGTTTCATGAGCTCTCCCGATTTCGTACTTCACTTATAAAGCAAAGAGTCAAAATTTGGACAAAATTTACGAAAAGGGTGCTCGGGAACGTCTCCAAAGACCGCAGTTTCCCCGTTCCTGGGTTAATCCGGAAAAGAGTTATTCGAACCGCTTTCGAGGGAGTTATTCTTTCCAATTAATTTTGAATTATCAGTCGCGACTCGACGAAAGAACACCGTTGGCCGAACAAAGCGATTCGCTGGTCTTTTGTGCGAAGCACGACGGAATAGTTCGCGCATGAATAAGAAATGGCCGCGTTCGCGGTGTCGTTTAAACTCCTCGGGAGTTGTTTAAACCGTAGGTTCGCTGATTAGCGCGAAAGGTCGGGCGGCAAAGGGCCGCTTAGTAAACAATTAGTCGGCCAGGTAGCGGTGCAGGGGCGGCAGAACGCTAATAGGGCCGCGATAAAGAATGAAACTTGCCGCGGGTATAATCCGGCCGGAATGAGCTCGGTAAATAAATAATTAAATAATTAGCGGGTCGCACGGTCGCGGGATTGTCGGCGGGGTGCGTGCGTTTTCTCGGTGGCTGTCGCTTAAGAGCCGCTGGCGCGAAAGAAAAGGGGTGAAAAACGAACTGGCAAGAGGGGCTGCTAGCGAAACTGTTGACCGCGCGCCATTCCTCCTGCGGGACGTGAACGCAGACTCTGCTTTCCCGACGTCTTCTCGTCGCGTGAATTTCTCGCGGAGGGTTAAAAACAGCGTGGTCCTCGTCCACCGTGGCTCTCAACCCTTGGCTCTCGTCGTACCTCTCTCGAGTTACCATCAAACTTCAAATTTCCAACAATTTGCTATTTTATTTCGTTCCAAAGGCTGGGTGTGCACATCCGTTGGAATTTGGTGTTTTCGTTCTAAGAATGTATTTTCGGTGTATTGAGGGTGGATTCGTAGCGAATTTTGAACGCTTTCGAGTATATTGGGGTGTTTTTTTCTTTTTTCTATTGGTAGTGAGAAACTATTGTCGAGAGCTTTTGTTAGGTTCAAGAATCTTGCTGAGAATGTCTTTGTTTATTCTATGTTTCCAAATCAAATGTCTTTCAATATTTAGTGTTTTATTTTAGCCTTTTCGTGCCCTGTTTTTCGTGTCAATTGAATATTAAATCGAAACTTGAGCGGGTCGAAATTGAATTTTGCGGGAAAAATGTAGAGAATGCGTCTACCGAATTTATCTGTTAGGATTACGTGGATCTGTTTTTCTTTTATTCTACATTTTTAAATGTCTTTCAATATTTATTGTTTCATACTTTTTGTACCCCTTCTTTCGCACCAGTTCGAAGAATTTAATATCAAATCGAACTTTGATTGAAATTTGTCAAAAAAATATGAAGAATCTATTACATTTATCAGTTAGGATTAAATTTGTTTTTCTCTTATTCAAAACAAACGACTTTCAATATTTATTCCGTATTTTCGTGCCCCATTTTTCATGTCAGAAGAATTCGATGCTAGATCAAAGTTTAATTGAAATTTGTGAAGAAAATGTGGAGAATTCAACGACTATTACATTTATCTGTTAGAATTAAATCTGTTTTTCTCTTATTTAAAACAAATGTCTTTCAATATTTATCTTTTTGTATTCCATCTTTTCGTGCCCCGTCTTTCGCGCCAGAAGAATTCAATACTAAATCGAAATTTAATTGAAATTTGCGAAAAAAATGTGGAGAATGCGTCTAGTACATTTATAAGTTAGGATAAAATTTGTTTTTTTTCTTATTCAAAACAAACATCTTTCAATATTTATCATTTTGTATTCCATCTTTTCGTGCCCCGTCTTTCGCGCCAGAAGAATTCGATACTAGATCGAAGTTTAGTTGAAATTTTCGAAAAAATATGGAGAATGCGTCTAGTACATTTATCTGTTAGTATTAAATCTGTTTTTCTCTTATTTAAAACAAACGTTTTTCAATATTTATTGTTTCGAAATCCGTATTTTCGTGCCCCATCTTCCGCGCCAGAAGAATTCGATACTAGGTTGAAGTTTAATTGAAATTTGCAAAAAAATATAGAGAATACGTCTAGTACATTTATAGGTTAAATTTAATCTGTTTTTCTCTTATTTAAAACAAACGTCTTTCAATATTTATTCCGTATTTTCGTGCCCCATTTTTCATGCCAGAAGAATTCGATACTAAATCGAAATTTAATTGAAATTTGCGAAAGAAATATGGAGAATGCGTCTAGTACATTTTAAGGTTAGGACCAAATCTGTTTTTCTCTTATTCAAAACAAACGTCTTTCAATTTTTATCATTTTGTATTCCATCTTTTCGTGCCCCGTCTTTCGCGCCAGAAGAATTCGATACTAGATCGAAGTTTAGTTGAAATTTTCAAAAAAATATAGAGAATGCGTCTAGTACAATTATCTGTTAATATTAAATCTGTTTTTCTCTTATTTAAAACAAACGTTTTTCAATATTTATTGTTTCGAAATCCGTATTTTCGTGCCCCATCTTCCGCGCCAGAAGAATTCGATACTAGGTTGAAGTTTAATTGAAATTTGCAAAAAAATATAGAGAATACGTCTAGTACATTTATAGGTTAAATTTAATCTGTTTTTCTCTTATTTAAAACAAACGTCTTTCAATATTTATTCCGTATTTTCGTGCCCCATTTTTCATGCCAGAAGAATTCGATACTAAATCGAAATTTAATTGAAATTTGCGAAAGAAATATGGAGAATGCGTCTAGTACATTTTAAGGTTAGGACCAAATCTGTTTTTCTCTTATTCAAAACAAACGTCTTTCAATTTTTATCATTTTGTATTCCATCTTTTCGTGCCCCGTCTTTCGCGCCAGAAGATTTCAATTCTAAATCGAAATTTAATTGAAATTTGCGAAAGAAATATGGAGAATGCGTCTAGTACATTTTAAGGTTAGGACCAAATCTGATTTTCTCTTATTCAAAATAAACGTCTTTCAATATTTACCATTTTGTATTCCATCTTTTCGTGCCCCGTCTTTCGCGCCAGAAGAATTCGATACTAAATCGAAATTTAATTGAAATTTGCGAAAGAAATATGGAGAATGCGTCTTGTACATTTTAAGGTTAGGACCAAATCTGTTTTTCTCTTATTCAAAACAAACGTCTTTCAATTTTTATCATTTTGTATTCCATCTTTTCGTGCCCCGTCTTTCGCGCCAGAAGATTTCAATTCTAAATCGAAATTTAATTGAAATTTGCGAAAAAAATATGGAGAATGCGTCTAGTACATTTATAGGTTAGGATTAAATCTGTTCTCCTCTTATTCAAAACAAACGACTTTCAATATTTATTCAATTTTTTCCTTCCCCGTCTTTCGCCCCAGAAGAATTCAATTCTAATTCGAAATTTAATTGAAATTTGCGAAAAAAATGTGGAGAATGCGTCTAGTACCTTTATAAGTTAGGATTAAATCTGTTTTTTTTCTTATTCAAAATAAACATCTTTCAATATTTATCATTTTGTATTCCATCTTTTCGTGCCCCGTCTTTCGCGCCAGAAGAATTCGATACTAGATCGAAGTTTAGTTGAAATTTTCGAAAAAATATAGAGAATGCGTCTAGTACAATTATCTGTTAATATTAAATCTGTTTTTCTCTTATTTAAAACAAACGTTTTTCAATATTTATTGTTTCGAAATCCGTATTTTCGTGCCCCATCTTCCGCGCCAGAAGAATTCGATAGTAGGTTGAAGTTTAATTGAAATTTGCAAAAAAATATAGAGAATACGTCTAGTACATTTATAGGTTAAATTTAATCTGTTTTTCTCTTATTTAAAACAAACGTCTTTCAATATTTATTCCGTATTTTCGTGCCCCATTTTTCATGCCAGAAGAATTCGATACTAAATCGAAGTTTAATTGAAATTTGCGAAAGAAATATGGAGAATGCGTCTAGTACATTTTAAGGTTAGGACCAAATCTGTTTTTCTCTTATTCAAAACAAACGTCTTTCAATTTTTATCATTTTGTATTCCATCTTTTCGTGCCCCGTCTTTCGCGCCAGAAGATTTCAATTCTAAATCGAAATTTAATTGAAATTTGCGAAAAAAATATGGAGAATGCGTCTAGTACATTTATAGGTTGGGATTAAATCTGTTCTCCTCTTATTCAAAACAAACTATTATATAGTATTGTTTCGTATTTTCGTGCCAGCTCGAAGAATTCAATACCAGATCAAAAGTTTAAAATTTGCGTAAACTGAACGTTGGAAAAGAATTTTGAGAACCTTCTTTGGTTAGTCGACGAAGTGGCGGAGCGTCGGGGCGGCACGGGAAGAGCATTATAAACTCTTCTTGGCCGTGTTTCTGCCGTTTCTACTTTACCGCTTTCCGCCCCGCCGCGCGAGAAACTAAAATGAAAAAGAAGCGGGGGCTGTGCGGGTGATATACACGTGCCAGCGGCGTTTTATCGCGCGGTTTATGTTGCACACTTGCCACCCCCAAAAGCCGGAATTCGCCTGCAGTGGCAGGAGTAAGAATGCTAATTGGAAAGCCGGGGCCATTTCTTTCTTTCGCCTTGGAAAGGGAGAAGATATTTCAGCCGCCTCTTTTTACCAAAGAAATTTACACCCGGGCGCCTTTCGACGCCCCCGTTTGAATTTCGACTTTCCAAACTCAGGTACTCGGACTACACGTAATTTTCGTCGGCGTTCGTCGAATCCAAACTATGCTTTGCGGATCGAACTGTTCATTTTTTTTAAATTTCTGTCACCGAGTTTGACTCGTATATTAAAATCTTCTTTGCAATCACCGTACGGGCGAACAAATTTAAACAAAATTAAGCGGCACACGCGTGAAAATTTAATTGCTTTTCATCGGCGACACGAACTTCGAAGTAATTTTTCGACGAATTTCCAGCACGAGCGTGTCTTTTCCACTTTAATTATTTTTTTTTCGTAATGGTCGTCGCGAGCAGTTTTAATAATACGACGTTTTTCGATACGGAGGATTCTTTTTGTGTGACGAACGGTATAAATGATTTTAAAGCGTTGTACGCAGACGAGAAAGGGGAAAGTTGAGAGCAAAATATGATTAATAAATGTAAATCTAAAGTGAACTTTAAACGTCGCATTGTTAAAACTGCACGCGATAGATATTACACGGTATACAGTAAGCTAACATTTCAACCTTAATTCTCGTTTAAACCTTGCGCAGTAAGTCCTCGAGTTACGCGGTTGTGTCCTCTTTTAAATCCTTTTACATATTTTATACGTCTATGTATTTACATATCGCGTAAAATGTTCTTTTCTTTGATTTTCTGTGCAAAGGAGCGTTTCGATCGCTTTCAGAAATTAATATTGCGTACCAAATCGACACGGAAAATTTTAAAATTAATTAACCGAGTAAACGGAGGACTTTGTGTTTCTATAAAACTATAGTTTTGCTTTTCTTTGTTCCACGCTGCGAATAGATTTCGACGTACTCGTCGAGCGTTCGACAAAAGCAACCAAAAGACATATCCGACATAAATCTTCGATGTTTCGCAGAGGAGGGCCCGATATTCGAATTCTCAAACAGTGTTTAAGTTTGCCAGTCTCACGGGTCTGCCAAGAATGAAATTTTGCCGTGGATTGTACCAGGACCAGTTTTTCGAACGGGAAAAGTTCTGACCGTCGGAAGAGTTTGAACTTTGGACGACCCTGGGCACAGGGGACGAGAGAGGGGTGGAGTATGCGATGCACATGGGAGCTTCAAGGGTTTATTATAGGTGGTGCCGGAAGTTAAGGTTGCAGCGTAAGGGCGTGGCAATGTTTTAAGTAACGCATCCACGATTTACGCGATGGCGTTCCGTCCGAATGAAATTATTCTCTTCGAATATCGCCACGAATTCACCGAGTGTTTACTTGTTGAGTCTCTTTTCCAAATCAGAATCATCGCAATTCCTCCGATCCCGACGTCCTTGATTCGTGGATTCTAATACCGTTTAATTTCTGGCAGTAACGAGGTGCGTCGAGCATTGCAAAATATTTGGTGACTTTTCTAATCGTTATGTTGGAAAGTTCTCGTAATTTCTAAAAGCTCTTTGTAGTTTTTGGCGATTTTTAGTATCAGCCACATTTTCAAAGCTGACACATTTTTTTTCTTTCGTTTACTCTTCGACGACACTCGAGTTTTGCAGAGATCAATTTTCGAACGGTGAGTTTTCAGGGGGGTGTTGGAGATGTTCGTGATAATTTTCGGGAAGGTCGTGCCGCAGAAAACGCTTGAAGTGGCTTCCACTTTTGCGCGGGGTTTATGCTTTCCGGTTCCTCCGTTGCTATTATCCGGCCTCCTCTGTTCTCCAGCCGCGTTGTGCCTGAAACAATAAAACACGTTCATGAATGAAACCCTTCTCTGCGCCCCTCCCCCGTCCCTCCTGACACCCGCCTACAATTCCACACCCTTTACGGCCTTCAGGAGTGGACTACCACCCTCTTTTAACGCGCTTTATCATGCTCCTTCCATTCATTCGTAGCTTCAGGTAATAAACTTGGCGGCAGCGAGGGGAAGAATGGCGGAAGATCTTCCTGGGTGACTTTGCTACGCGTACGCGCACGCACCCTGTGCTCGTTTATTTTTAAAAACAAGGGACGGGACGGTTATAATTACCCCGAGTCGCCGGTTTCGAAGGTCACTCGCGATTTTCAGGGACACGCGGCCTGGACGACGCTCCGCGAAGAAAGGGGCGATTTATACCTGCGTTTTGTAAAGCAGGGGACGCGATACTGCAAACGATTTTGAAAATAAACCGGAAATAAAATCGGTATTTATTTTCAAACAGTCATTTTATATTGGTAAATATTTTATGGAAAAGAAGGAATCGTAAATTAAATTTTCGAAGATAGTTGCAACGTCTATTTTTAAATATACTAATTTCCCGCGTAATTTATAGCACAGTTTTTCGCGAATATCGTGGCCATCGATGAAACTAATCGTCGAATAGAATGTAAATTAACCCCAACGGATCTGATTCGTCATAAATTCTTCATGCCAAATTTCACAATGACGAAACCACGTCATGGTGTCTAATATATTTAAATCAACACATTTTTTACATCGTTAGATATTCGTAAAACAAATATGTACTTTTTTCGTAAGCATTGAGTGTATGAACAAACTTGAACAAAATGAAATAGTATAAGTTTGAAAAATTTCTTAATTAATGGTTTGATTCAACCTAATGATTCCAGTAATATTGTGGAAGGGGTTCCCATCATTTAAAGAGAATTTCTTTAATTTTAATTTTAATTTTTGTTAATTTCTTCTCCTTTGTCTTTTTTCCGCCAAATTTGAAACTTTCTTTATGGGGACTTTTTATCTGATCGAACTTTTGAAAATTTGTTTGGACGAGTATTATTTAAATGTGTTTCAAAATTTGTATCGTGTTTAATTTTTACAATATGCTTAATTTATACTGAAAATGATCATAGTTTAATTAGTATTTATTTTTACTTTTTTTTCTGTCTAGGGAAGGTTAACCTGATCTCGTTTAGCGTTCTAAATTCTTAGAATCTCGGGCGTTGATCGAGGTCCCGCTGCACTTTTCTCGTCTTAATCCGACACGTTTTACCCTATTTTTCTTGCACGCGTTCTACCGCATCTTCGTGTTTGACTTGCCGCTTCAACTAATAAACTCCTAGGCGCAAAAGAGAGCGTGAAAGATTCTCTTGCCTTACTTTTTGTGCGCATGATCGGAGAGCTTACGTAATTCACGTTTATTTATAACGCGGCTTGGCTAAACACGATAAATAGAGTTCTCGATCCGAAGATCACCTTTGTCTTTCGCCCGTCTCGTGCAACGTGGCCAAATTTAGTGATGGATTCAGTTCAAAGGGAGGGCTATAAAAATATGGCGACGAAAATTCGAGATTTTTCTGATTAAAAAATCCCATACCTAGGAACTAAATAATATCTCGCACAAACGTGGTCAAACTTAATCATCGTTAGATCTAATTCAGAGGAGGTTAAAGAAAAATGGTGGTAGGATAATTCCTAGGGGTGGAATTTTTGAATCCTCGAAATCTCAAATTTTTGTCACTATTTTTTATTTAATAATAATATCTCGTACAAACGTGGTCAAACTACTAAGTTTCGTTGGTCATCGTTAGTGGCAGATCTAATTCAGTGGAGATTAAAGATAAATGGTGATAAAAATTTGAGATTTCGAGGATTCAAAAATTCCACCCCTAAGAATTAAATAATATCTCGTACAAACGTGGTCAAATTTAGTTCAATGTTAATGGCAGATGAAATTCAAAGAAGAAGGATAAAGAAAAATGACAACAAAATTCGAGATTTCGAGGTTTGGAAAATCTCACCCCTGAGAATTAAATAACACCTCGTACAACATGATCCAATTTATTCACCGCTAGTGACAGATCTAATCCAAAAAGGGGGTTAAAAAAAATGGTGTAAAAAATTCGAGGTTTCGGTGGATCGAAAATCCCCTTCCTAGGAATTAAACAATATCAATTGCATCAGATCTAATTGAAAGAAGGTTAAAGAAAAATGGCGACAAAAATTCGAGATTTCAAAGAAAAATGATAAATTACAAAGAAAAACAGAAATATTAAAGTTTCGATAATAATGAAACGTTTGTCAACGGCCAAAGAAATCGTTCGAAGCGATTAAAATTCAGATTTCTTTGGTCAAGGTCGACGGGCTCCAAGCCCGTGCAGCCCCTTTGTATTCGCCACCGGTAATGGTGCCTCTTTGTTCGCTCCCCCGATCGTCGAAAAGTCGAAATGAAAATAAAAATCGACGCCTCCGCTCGTTTTAAATACTTCCGTCAGCGATGTTTTCGCAATCTCCCCGAGAAAACGAGTTCCCGTGCCTCCTGGTCGACGAGTCGCTTTCGAGATGGAAAACCAGCAATTACCGGACCCCTGTGCAAACACACGCGACCAAAAAAAGAAAAAAAAAAAAAAAAAGAGGGGAAAAAAGAGAAGAAAACGAGGGAAGAAGAAGTAGGAAGGAAAATAGGCGACTCTTCAACGCGACGCGTACCCGGCGTCCAAATTAAAACCGTATAAAGAGAGGGCGCTGTCTCTTCCCTCAGGAAATGTGTAGATGCATTTAATTGTTAAGTCACTCTCGAGACGAGGAACCGGGGGCAAGGGAAATAGATCGGAGAGAGACGGAGACGTGCATACAGAGAGATAGAAGAGACAGACTGAGAAGGCTCCTCATTCGTAGCACGGAGCTGGAGATCGCAGTGGGCATCCATTGGCCAGAACTATGGGGTGGGTTGGCAGCGCTATGGGCTACTATCGGCTCCTTGGGGATGTTTCCACCCCTATTTCTACCAACTACCCCCCTTACCGTGTACACCGAATACACTGGTATAGTTATACAGACTCGTACGTGCCGGGCTGTTGGGTATTGATCGTCGTTGGCTCGAGAATACCACGTTCTACCCATTTCTCCTTCACCTGCAGTAGCACGTCCTTACACATCCTTGCTCGTCCTTCTCTGGCCGGGGGTGCATCTCACCCCCCCCCCTTCCTCTCTCCCCCTCCTCCTCCTCCTCCTCCTCCACCTTCTCCCCCGGGGTCCACGTCCGATTTCTATCTCACAGTTAGTCGCGGAGTTCAACCAGAACTCGATATCGAGATTTGTTAAGGGACGACGCTGGTAAATACTGATTATTGGATGGGACTCTTTGTTCGTACATGAATACAGATTATTGGTCGGAGCGTAAGTTTGTTTTAATGCACAGGGCCGGGCGCGAGACTCGAGCCACCGCCGGGAAGAATACGATTCTGGGTCAGGAAACAAGTCGATGAATCGAAATAAATTTTTTCACTTGAGGTTCTTTTAAAAAAATCGAATTTTTATGCTTGGTCACTGTCGATCGCGTCTTTATCGCGGAGCTTAGAATTTAAGACGCTTCTATTGATTACTCGTTGTTGGGAACGTTTGTAAAAATTTGGGCACGCATCGAGAAGGAGATTATTATTTTTTTTGGAATTCCAAAGAGCGACACATTGGTGTTATTAAACTATTAACAGTGTTTTATACAATTCGTTTAAATTGTTCAAGATTGAGGGATTCATGAATTTATTTATCGAGTACATTAGATTTTTTAATATTTAAGAATATTTAATTTTTTATATTGTCTGCTCCTCAAATTTTTATCAATATATTTAGTAGAACTTACAGATTTGATCACTTATTGTCTACTTTGAGTATTAATTAATTTAGGGACGTGTAAAAGACTAAGAAATAATTTTTTTTTTTATGAATATTAAAGAACATTCTATCCACACTATTATAAATATCAATGAAGCTGAGATGGAAACTAACACACTGGGCAAATTTTCAAATATACACTAATTTCCGTGGTATTATTAAATTAATTTTCAGGAAGAAATCAAATAAGAAAATAGCCATTCCGTAAATGATTCTGCAGGTGTACATATTAAAAAAAAATAAAATTTACTTATGGAACGGCTTGATATTTATGTGTTACTCCTTTTGAGGTGTAAGGGTAGCTTGGCTGTACATAATTCGAGGCAACCCTTGGGCACGCAATCACGCAAGAATGCAGGGGCGACGCCACAGTCATCTAATGCTTTCTTTATCTATTTAAATACGTTTTAAAGCTACTTAAAAAGTTGTCACAGATTTTCGACAATCACGTTTTGTCCAAAAGTTTGCTCAAACATAGTTTAAACAGCAACAATCTATTACGCTCAACTCGTTCAGACTGCCAGAATTGTCATAAATATGGAATAGTCTATTTTTCCCTCCCTCTCACTGTCATAGTTTAGTATCCAAAGTGAAAGTTTCAAATTATTCGTTGGAAAATATGTTTCTTTTCCGTTTTGCAATTTCGAACAATAAATATCTTCACTGAAAATGGATGATCGTTTGATGGACGACTCTGAACGCGATATCACTGAAGCAACAAGTAGACAAGAAATAAGATTTTACTGCTAGGACTGTTATATGGGATTATGCATATCGCGTTTCAAGATTTACTATGCGCAACGTATTTAGCGACTGAATATATTTTCTTAATTTTCTTCCCGCGAATATATGAAAATATATATGAATATACATTTTTTAAATCGTTTCTTATAATTTTATGAGATAAAAGGTTGAACAAGGATCACTTTAAATCTCATTAGATCTCATGTTCTTTCGTATTTATTTTAAATTTTTCATTTCGAATGCTCAATGTGTCTCTGATTAGCTGGAGTAACTATCAATGGTGTAGAATAATTAGGCTAATTCATGGTCAATTTCTAAACCTTCTATGTTGCAACTTTTTAGTAGATCGTTTTATTTTATTTTTTTTATCTAAGTACACTATAATAGAATTCTTCTTCGAATAATCTTACATAAGGTTATGGTAGATATTTAAGAATAATATGGTAGATATTTAAGAATAAACAAATTTAGAAATGAAGTATTAAATAAATGTATGTTAAAAGTAAATTTATTATTTGATTAAAGAACCAAAGAAAAACGATTCAAATAAATGAGATATCTCTTAATTTTCCTTAAAATAATACGTATTTCTTTAACAATGATTTGAAGAACAAATTGCATCTGTGCCGAAAGTTAATTATTCTTGGAACACGAAAATTAAAAATTCGTGTAATTCGTAAAATAGTCGATTGTTTTACCCCAATACCGTATTAAAGTATTTTATGCGTGCCAAACGGACCATTTAATTAGCGGAGATCTATTTGCTGCGAATATTTGTGGAATAGTAAAAAAGGAAAAAGTAAAAGAACAAAAAGAGAAGTGTAGATTCTAAGAGAGCAGGGAAGAGAGAGAAGGCGCGAAAACCTCCGGTAATCGAAGACTCTTATCTTTATTGCGGAAATTCCGCGTATCTTTGGGAGCGAAAGGACCGATGGAAATGAGGACATTCCGTTCCCCGGTCGGATTGAGTTTCGACGATTAAGGATCCTTCTAATCCTTCCAGCCTGACGTTGTATTTTGCGGCCGCCATTTCTCTTTCTCTTTCCATCCCCGCTCGTGATCTTTCTCCCGTTTCCTGCGTTCACGGGAGACTTGCCTACATTCACAAATAAATGCAAATATGTGGCCGGCACTGACGAGCTACGAAACTATTTCGAGCGGTCCTTCGAGTATCCGAGCGTAACTAAAGTTAATGTTTTTGTTAAATGTAGACATCATCGTGTTATTCGGAGTATATACTCGATCGTGTTATCTGGACAATAGATTAGTTCCGGTCCACGCTTCCAAATATATTTTTTCCTGCTCCATATACACGACAGAATTGTGTAAAATAAATTTTCTCGATTCCATTTTTCGTAAGATTCTCGTACTTCCGGTACCGCTTATTAATTAGTTTATACTATCAAACGTTGCGGTAATTTATGTTAATTTCGTATTATGCATACGAAACTAACAATATCGTAAACTCGTCTTTCGAAATCAACAGTTATGCAAAGTGCGTTTTGCAGCTCAAAGTCATTCGTACCTTGAAGCTTATATATTTATATTTATATTTTCCTTGAAAGGTCTTTATTTTTTAGTGGTTATTAGAAAACTGATATTTCGTATTAAGTCAATGTTTTCACTTAGGGATTTTTAAAATAAAGGATTATTGTAGAATTATACATGTTGGGTTAATGAAAAGGAACTTTATGTTTTAAACTAGAATTGAACTTGTTTATTATATTTAAAAGAAATAAATAAAAATATGATTGCACAATAAGAGCAGCACAGGTCATTAAGATATGTAATTTCTATGAAAATATCTTTACGATTATTGCATTTGTTTGAAATAGAAAAATCAAAGATAATCTTAATCTATATGTAGTTACTGTTTGAACTAGAATAAAGTAAAAAAAAAAATGCATTTTGCCAAAATGGTATATCATTATATTAAGATGATTCTGTTTTTGTTTTCGATTTTTAGTAATTTTGTTTCGCGCCCTATAGAAAAATTGTCTAGTACTTTTTTGTAGGTACCCATGAGCTCTACAACAGAAAAAAGTTTCATTGACATATATTCCCTATTGTAGGAGTTATGGTCGTTTGAAAATTGAACCATTTTTATGAAGTTTTTCTTACTTTACGGGGTCAACGAACGACTTTTCGAAAATTTTTGGAATTTCTACATATTCTTTATTAAAATACGCGTCGTTTGCATTTTTAAACATTAAAATCGTCCAATCCGTTCAAGAGTTATGATATTTTAAACATACGCATGAAATTTCAGTGAAACATATCAATGGTGTGGTCAGACATTATATTTTCGGTAAAGAATTTTTTTTCTCGAAAGTGCGTAGGATTTCGAGGGTATGTCTATTCACCAAAAATGATTATAATTAACGCCTGCAACTAAAAATAATTTTTCCAGAACGATTTGAAATTTTTTTTCAGGGTAACCAGACAGTTATGGTCAGACATTACATTTTCAGTAAAGAATTTTTTTCTTGAAAGTGTATAGGATTTCGGGGATATGCCTAATCACCAAAAATGATTGTAATTGACCCCCGCAACCAAAGATAATTTTTTCAGAATGATTTGAAATTTTTGAATAACTTTTTAAAGAAGCCTCAATCAAGAAATTGATATTCTTGATTTTCTCTTATTAAAATTCTTCCCAGGGGTGGTCGAGCACCCTGCATATTATAATAATTTTTTATTCCAGAAATCGCAGAAATAATCGAAAGTTAAAATGCAATTCGTACAATAGTTAAGCTGTTGACGGGAACCGTTGTATGTAAAAAGTTTTTATTACAAAGAGTCTAAATAGAAGCACAATAACGTGAACGGTGTAAACCGCGGGGAAGCAGAAGCAAAAGAAGGATAAACGGAAAATGAACGCGTCGCTTTCAATGGAGCGTTTGAGAAAATTTCCGATATAATACAGTATGCATTTAATGGAACGCGTCGCGACACGGCCGCCGGATCAGCGACAATCCTCTTCCACTTGGTCGATTTTTCAACGTAAGCTTTTGATCAGCAATGCTTATTTTATCGCCTTTAGCGAATCGTACGGTCATCGTATTTCACCGGTGAGCGGATCGGAAAGAAGAATCCACTTTACGATAACTGGTTATCGCGTGATTCAAGATAAGAGGTTTAATTGTTTGCCCCGAGCAAATTCGTATCGGGATCTTCGTTGTTTGGGCGTCGATACAGCGCGAAGGAAAATTAAATCAGCCCGGCCGTTTCGCAAATTTGTCCCGCGCAAAGGGAATAATATTTACAGCGTAACGGCGATCGCTGTTATTTTCCGGCGTATTTAACGAATCGTGTTTGCCGGAGTTTTATTTCATTAGGAGCGGTCGTTCCTGGCCAGCCCCTGTCAGTCCGTACGTTTTGTTTGCTCTCAAACAGTTAAACTTTTAATTCAAATGTCGGTGCAATTTCTACCTGTAGCCGCATAACATTAAACGAACTTTTTATTCGGAGCATCTACGGGACGATCGAAACTTCATTTTACGTTTCTTTCTTCCTGTTGCTCGTTTCGATAAAAATCCTCTACGAATCAATATGTATCAACGTGGTGTAGAGAATTATAAATTGATTAATTTTGTTATAAATAGTGCGTAGAGAATTGGGAACGATGGTTTCGTTCTTACTGGGGTTTAAAAGACTCGAGAAAAACCGATATCCTGTCTACGTTTGGATCGTTCGATGGAATTTTTTATGTTTCTTTTTATATCGTTTTGAACGAACAGTACAATAAGTATAATAGCTATTGCTTGTTTATGGATTACTTCGTAATATAGGATTACATCATTTGTACCTTTAAAATTTCAAATATTATACATCATGATAGAAACAACCTCGTCGGTTAATTATAATTTCATATATTAACTGATGTTAAAATTTGATAAATCCAATATCATTTATAACGTTGAGTATTCGAATAACTAGATTTGAGAAATTTCTGTTTTTGTAAATCCTATCGTCATTTGACATTTCAATATTTTCTGATGTGGCGAAAAAATTACATTTATTACATAGTGTGCTCGAATGTATAACATTTTTTGTTTAATTCTTTTGACGTGTCAACCAATAAGTTATGCAATTCATTATGATTTTATTTTTTTCCCCCGTTTGGCAAACAATTGTTTTTAAAATAAAAAGATTATAATAAAAAAGCAAAGTGGATTTTAAAAATTCTTTTTCCATGATACTGAGGCATATAAATTGACAGCTTCAATTTGCTTTATTAGGTTTGGAGAAATCATGCATTTGAACGTTACTTTGCCTGATTTTAACGATCAAATAAACATAGAATATTAATTTTAATGCCTTTTAAATTTAACATGGCTTTTCATCTTTACTTGAGCCTTGATCACATACTAATTTAATATAGTACACCTCCAGCTATATAGCTATACAGAAAATTAGTTGGAATTCTGTTGCAATAAATTAAATGCCTAAGTTGCATTAAACTGAATTAAAAGTGATTAGTCTTATCGTTAAAATGTCGAAATATCATCTTAAACGTAAGAAATAAATTGCTTTCTGTACTTAAAAATAACAATTTCCCAAACTTAATTATTAAAATATTTAAATATTTCCTTAAGAAAGTTCACAAATAGATTCATAAAAATCAATACATAATTTTGATGTACGTTCAGAGTATACTCTCGAAACCAATAAGAAAGTTACTATTCAGTTCAACTTCTGATTTCGTTTAGAAGAACGTAGAGCAGTATAATAAGCAAAATCGAACGTATGTGTAAATAAACAGGGTTAATTAGTGAAATAGTTTAAGATTCTGAATGTGTTGAATGTCTACTTTCGAGTAGGACGATTGCCCGTATTTCCCTGGAATATTTCTTAAATCTTTGGATGGAAAAGGAATTTCCGGAGTAGCGACAGCGACTTCCCTTTGTCTGGAGGGGGTAAGTTAGAATGGTGGATGCAGAGGGTGGGGCGAATGGTATGGGGAACCACGTTTCCTAGAGAGGGTAAGACAAGACTGGCGGTGGTAGTGGCAGTCTAACATTTGCAGGGGAATATGAAAGGGGTTTTGCAAGGAAAGGCGGGGTAACAAGATGGCCGCGGCCACCGACGTAGGGGAAGTAAGACATTTATTCGTAAACAAGGCTGCGCCGGCTTTAGCTTCGAGAACTCCGAACAAGTAGCCAGCAGACATTATTTAAGGATTTCTGTTGTCCCCTCGAGAGTGTCTTTGCAGCGTCGTGTCCTCGACATCGCGTTAATTATTAAAAATTATGTAATTATTTCACGGCTATCGTCGAAACTAAATTATTCGAAAGAGTTTTATTCGCAACACCTTCTCGTCTGCATGCATTTCGTGATAGCTCCGTACGAAATAATTTCTGTTTCTATAAAAACATTTCAATTATTTCGTGAAAACATTTCCTTTTAACTCATAAATGATTCAACTTATAAATCTGTTAACGCGAACCGAATAATTAGTTTTAACTGCTTTCACTTGCATGGCTGTGCTATTATTTTTAGAGTGTTATTAAACGCAAACGACATCGTTATAGTAATTATTCGTAAGTTAATTTTGAAAGGTCCTATAGACGTACTGCCGCGCATCGTAGATATAAGTAACCCCGTGGTCAACCCGACACACGCTTCTAAATTAACTCTGGGGTCTATTCTATTAATTAATCTCATTACTTTAATGCCCCGGCGGATTTACGTTTTGATATTTAAATCTTTTGTCTTAGAAACGCGTCAGCCGAATCATTCGTAAACATATTGAATGATTTTAATTCATGATCATTGTTGACAACGGACAAAAATATCGGTTACTTATTATCCTATAAATTCTCTTTGTTTTGGTTATAGTACTTAGGGTCTCCAATTTAAATATATTCTTCTTGATCCAACAGTGCTTTAAAATAGTGTATATCTGTATTGTTTCGAAAAATATTAAACTTCGTGCCCCATTAATGATCGACTGTTAAAATGTCTAATAGACAATCTACCAAATATTTGGTTGAGGTTCCTGTCATTATTAATCGTATTAACCGCGCAAGCTTATATTAAATTGTGGTTAATACCTGGTCATTTGGTAATCCTTTATTATGGAGCAACGAACAGCATTAGCATAAAAACATAATTATGCAGACGTGTCAGAGTGTGCTTTGCATAATATTCTGTAACAAGGGAACTTGTACGATTGGAGGAAAGCCTCTCGATACTTCGTTGCGACCATAAAGCATACCCAAACGATCTTAATGCCTCCACTCTCACCTTTTCTCGCGTGTATCGTTTCTATTTCGTGATTGCAAAAACTAGATAGCATTGTCTGTGCATCGATAGTCGGATTAAAAATAAGAATTATTGAAAACTATGACGAGTCAATGTTACCTTATTTTGAAACATTAAAGTTCAAAATTTTAAACGGATTATGTATTCAGTTAGGTTTGGAATTCTTCGACTTCTAGATGCTTTATATTTCGAGAATTCACAGAGTCGAGCAAATTTTATTGACGAGTAACGAATATAAATTTTATAGTCACTCGTAAACTTGTTTCTGACTGTGATTTTTCTCGCCTCGATGTCAGTTTAAGAAATAATCGTTAATGGTAGTTAGTTTATGAATTAACAGTTTGTATTAGTTATTCGTATTTTTATAATTTAAGTGCATTTGCTTTTAAAGTTATTCACGCTTCAAACAGTTCATCAGAAAGGAATATTGTGGTGTTATATTTCGAAAAAACTTTTTTTTCATTTGGATATACAGGGTATTCGTCCATCCCTGGGAAAAATTTTAATGGGAGATTCTAGAGGCTAAAATAAGACGAAAATCAAGGATATTTATTTGTTGATTAAGGCTTCGTTAAAAAGTTATAGAAACATTTCCGGTCACTCAGTATATTTTCGGTAAAGAATTTTTTTCTCGAAAGTACATAGGATTTCGTGGATATGTGTATTGACCAAAAATGATTGTATTTTACCCCTGAAACCAAACATAATTTTTTTTAAAACGATTTGAAATTTTTTAATATTGTCGACTTTGTCCACTTTCCTGAATTTTTTTCTCGAAAGTCCGTATGATTTCAGGGGTGTATCTATTCACCAAAAATGATTGTAATTGACCTCTTCAACCGAAACTAATTTTCCAGAACGATTTGAAATTTTTCTTTTTCGCTGAAAAATTTCAGACCTACCTGTCGATTTTTCTTAAAAATTCGTTTTTCATTTTTAATAATTTTGTTTGACGCCCTACAGAAAAGTTGTCTAATACTTTTTTGTAGGTACCCATAAGCTCTATTTCAGGAAAAAGTTTCATTAAAATATATTCACTATTGTAAGAGTTATGGCGGTTTGAAAGTTGGACCATTTTTCTGGGGGTTTTCTCATTTTGTGGGGGTCAAGGATCAACTTTTCGAATATTTTTGGAATTTCTACATATTCTTCACTAAAATACGCGTCGTTTGCATTTTTAAACATTGAAATCGTCCAATTCGTTCCGAAGTTATGATGTTTTAAAGATACGTATGTTTCAGGGCAACATTTTTGGTCAGACATTGTATTTTTAGTAAGGAATTTTTTTCTCAAAAGTGGTTAGGATTTCGCGGGTATGTTTATTCACCAAAAATGATTGCAAACGGCTCCCACAACTAAAAATAATTTTTTCAGAACGATTTAAAATTTTTCTGTTTCGTCGAAAAATTTGGCATCTACTCGAATTTTTTTCTCGAAAGTGCGTAGGAATTCAAGAGTATGTGTATTCATAAAAAATGATTGTAATTCCTCCCCGCAACGAAAAATAATTTTTTCAGAATCATTTGAAAGTTTTTAATCTCGTCGAAAAATTTTCCAGTTATGGAACTTTAAACGTTAATAACTTTTTAACAAAGCCTCAATCAACAAATTGGCATTTTTGATTATGTTCTTCAGGAAATCGTCTTGAAGATTTCATTATGTATGCAATGGTGTACGATTTAGACTTCAGTGTAAGTAGAACCATCAGCAAAAAATTTTATCCTCGATTTTCGATTTGTCTTTTCAAGATTATTCCAAACAACATGTAGCCAAATAAAATAACACATTATTTTCCAATTAATTTATTTGGATAATGTCCAAGTCTGGTACGATCCACGTCTGAGACTCGGAATCCTCTCTGGCGTAGAGTAATCGGTACGTCATCGCGTAACAGCCGGGATTCTTACACATCGACTTTGCAAGGGTCGCGCGGCGTCCGTGGCACCCCTATTCGCGTCGACGCGAGTCTGGCACGGCTTATTAAGCAATTAACGGGGCAACGAAAAGTCTGCTCGGAAGGTAACGAAAAGGAATCGTCGCGTCTTCTTTTTCTACTTCGAACGAACGGATCGCGAAAGAGCCTGGCGGCGGTCGGGCGATCGATCCGGTAGTAAAGTGCCACCCGGTACTCGGGCGGAAAATAGCGTTCGGTGGATGTTGACTACAACCGCTCTACCCCTTCGACAACTCGAACGAGAATGCCCGGTTGGGTGTATATAGCTTTACAGGAAGTCACTCTGTACCTTCGTTGAATGACCAGTACACACGTACCGAGCTTTACGTACTGGTACCGTTCGCTCTATAAGTATACGCTCCGCGTCGCTGTGCCTTTCGCGTGCGCGTCTCTCTCTCTCTCTCTCTCGCTCTCTGTGTGCTGGCCTAGGATCGCGGTCGTGTGCGTCGCTGTATGTATGCGTATGATACGGACGTACGTAGATACGGATGGACGGGCAGGCTGGACAGAGATGGTGGTAGCTACCCGGACAGAGAAATGAGAATAGTGTCGGTCTACGAGCTGAGTGGAGTTGGTGAGCAAATTGCTCAAAGTAATTAATCGCTTTTGCCGGGTTGGCTTGCCACGCTGCCGGCTGAAGCTCATCCAAGGGGTGGCACCAGGTACCCTAGGAAAAGCTATCGAGGGACTCGGGTAAAATGGCTGACTTAATGAGGCTGCTGCTGTCTAGGCACACCTACAGGAATTTTCGAATGACGATTATCGGTAGCCTAACTTCTGAGGTGTTTGTTGACCAACGTCCAAACCGGGTTACTTCCGGTACGCGGAACTCCCGGCCGTGGTCCCCGTAAAATCGAGCGCAGATTTTTCCCACCGCCGCGGCGCAACGATGTTTCCACGTCGAGCTGGCTATGAATTATTAAATAAGCTCGCAGTACGTTATACAATATGCGGTACCGGCCGCATCGAGCACAGTATTTGTCGGGTATTTATTTTAGAAGCACGGCACGGTCAAATATTGAATCGTTATCATGTAAAATTGGTCGAACGTTATTACAAATTCACCTAAAAACCGATTACATGTGACCATGGTAAATAAATTATGCGACGCGATTATTAAATCCGTGCGGTGCCCTGCGGTTATAAACCGTTGTGTTCCCGCGCAGAATATCGTATTAAAATATTTCAGTCAGAAATGGTACTTTCGATTCATGAATTTTGCAAAATGCTGTAATACCGTGATCGTTCGCGTAATAAATTCTCGAGCAACGATAATCCTCTTACCAGAGTTTATCGAAAGGGCTTTAGAATCTATTTTTTTCCTCTTTCAATATTAAATCTCAACCTGGTCTCCGTTTCGATCGTTTTGCTCGAAGTCTTTGAAAAATTCTGGGGAAATATTCTTGTGAAATTTTGGATTTTTCATCCATCTTATTCAAATTAAATTCGAACATTATAATTATTTCATCGGTAGAAGCAGTCAGAAATTTATTTGGGTCATATTAGAGGGAAATATGAAAGTAGATTTACTAGCAAAGGAAGCCACGAGCTGATTTTAATATTCGTACGATTATCAACATGTAAATAGAAAGTAATTCTTTTATGGTAGAAAATATCTTTATTCAATTACGAATTTTCCATTCTAATTTATAATCTATTCTGATCTTTTATCAAAATCCCTCTGTTTCTCCGTAAACTAATCAAAAACAGTTTAATGGCCTCTTAGGTAAACAATTTTATCCGTTTGTAAAATTATGTCAAAACAACAAATGTAATTCTCAAACTTTTTCGTTACAATCTACAGTTAAATGTTATTAAATAACCATGAGCAGAACGTTTGAAAACAAGTCAATACCTTCAATATTATTTAAAAAACACGAGTAGATCTTGGTATATTGTTCGCAGCTCACTTAGAGACTCCGGTAGCATCTGTTCATAGAACTGATTTAAATCGTTGGAATGCCTCTGTTGTCAGAGTTAATTTCATCCAGAACGATGCTTGCCACCACGGCGCGGAATCTCGCGTTTTAAATCATGCAATTTCGCAGAGCCCAAAATATAACGACGAACCGTAAAACTTTGTTCGAATTACTTGTCGGTTTTAACTGTCGTTCTCCATACATTAGTTCCTTTTCGAGCGAGTCCGGGTATTAAAGCGCTACAAATTATCTACAGTCGTTAACGCATAATGCAGTCGTAGCAAGCAATTTATTGTTTACCGTTGTCGACCATACATTTCTGCCCATCTTCGATATGTATAAAATTTGACAGGCGTATTTACATTACGGAAAATCGAAATATGAATTAAAATTGAAAATCACTTGTGAAATTTTGGAGCAAGCCCAAGCGTAATACATAAGTATTGTATTATACGAAATACTTTATAAGCAAATTGTGGATACAAATTATGATAAATATCTCAGCAATACGTTATAATATATTTGCATATGCCATTTAATTGAAATGTGAACATACAAAACAAAATCTTATTTTTATATTGAAATCAAGGCGAGTTACTTTTAATCATAATTATTACATGCTGAATAAAAAGATTGACTTGCATGTTAATGTATCGAGTCAAAATCTGTAACTAATTGATCTAAAACACAAAATTACGAAAGGAATAAAAAATTCTCTAGTTTAACTATATTAATAATATTGTTTTATACGACTTAAATATTATTTAATTTACTCGATACATAATTCAGAACGTGCACTCGATGAACGCTCTTAATTAGTACCGCACGCTAGTCGATCTATTTTTACGCTGGTAAGGGTATTTGATAGTTATTTATCGCAGAGTGTGCGAGCCACGTACGGTTCGAAGCAATAAATTGTCAAGAATCAACATTCTAAAACATTCGGTGTTCGCGACCTGGAATACCATCATATCTCGCGCCATGGGAGGTTTGGAGATTGTTGTTGCTTCTCGCGAGAGGCTTCCGATGCCGTATGTGTGCGCGCGTGTGTGTATTGCAGTGGAAACTCGGAGAAATTGCAACCAGCGGCGCTTGCGCCCCGCTAAACGAGAGGACGTAAAGGGGGTGAAAAGCTCGAAAGTGCGGGACGTCTGGTGGGGTGTGAACGGGGGATAAGACGCAGACAGGTTGCTTGGGAAGCGGCGAGGAAGGACGAGGAGGACGGTAGACAAAGCAGCACCGGAGGAAGACGTCGAACAAGGACGGGGCGAGAGGGTGAAAACGGCACCCTGTGTTACGTACGGGGCGGTAAGAAACGAAGAAATCCCGGTCCAGCGAAAGAAAAGTTCTGCGGATGACGAGAACGAATCGCTGGCCGAAGATGTGTGGGCGGCGTGCTTCAACGAGGAAACAGAAAACAGAGGAGGAAGAAACGCGCGGATAGAGGGCAGACGGAGGTCGGTGATTTAACGAGGACGAAAGGTATAACTGTGAGGGAGCGTTGGGGCGCGAGGGACGGAGAACGCGGAGCGGATAAAACGCAGACGAGGATGGCGCGCGAAAGGAAGACGCAAAATAGGTGCGCGAGAGTAAGCAAGGATTAGAACGAGACAGCCTGGCTTAGCGGGAGACCGGGGAAGGGTGGGGGGTCGGCAGAGAAGGGTGTTTACGGCGAAAAGGAGGAAAAGAGGGCTGAAAAGCTCCCCACTAGCGGGGAAAATCTCGCTCGTTCAGGAGGCAGTCGTCAGAAGTCGACGCCGCGAGCTTTTACGCCGTCTCCTCGAAGAAGAAGAAGAAGAAGAAGAAGACGGGAGGCGAAGAAACGATTTTCCACCTCCAGAAGGCCTCGGGTCACCACCACCACTCAACGGTGCCTAGAAAAGGGGTGGCTGCCTTCATCCGCGGAACTGGGCGCGACTAACCTCTATTGATCGTAAGAAGACTTGCACACCTACGATCCTCACACTTTCATGCCGTTGCCTATACCGGGTGGCACACGTCTGAATAAAAGATGAACACCACCAAGCACACGGTCCTCGACTTTTCAACACTGCATATCTACATGGAGCTTTTTAGAGAATTCTTGTATTATTAATTTTAAAACAGGTGCCTGCGCCCTTTGTACTTTGGGTCTTCCAATTCTTTGTTTCTTCTTCTCGTGACCTTTGCTTTTAATCGTGTCATGGTTATTGCTATAAATTACGTCACAATTTTATTTTATTCGTTAAACGAAATCGAAAGGGTTACAGAGTCCATGATGTATCAAACTGTCTGAATCATTTTTACCTGTTATATGGCAGAGTCGAGCAAATTTCTGAAGATCTTTGCTTTCAATCGTGTCATGATATTTGTGCTACTATAAACTCTGTCACAATTTTATTTTATTCCATAAAAAAGTATATAATTTCAAGCACACGAAAACATGACTAAAGAAACGAAGTCGAAAGGGTTACTGATTCCATGATGCATCAAACTGTCTCAACTCTAGAACTACCAAAGCAGTCAAAATGACCCATTCGTAATTTCAATTTGGATTTTGAACGAAATGGTCGTGAAGAGTACGGAGTCAGAGAATGTCAGTTTCCGGTTGGGGCCACCCGTTAGATGCCGGATCCGACCGGGTGGGTTTTGCAGGTCCACGGGTTCGTAAGAAGCGCAGCTTCGACCGCGACATAAGAACATCGTTGCTGGCGGTGGTGGTGGCGACGATGCAAAGGGGTCCGTCGGAGGTTGCCAGGAGGTCCAAGGAGGGGGCGAGACGGGAAACTAAGTTGTATTGATCCTAGGCTGCAGGGGTGGAAAACCAGGCAGGGTTAGTACGTGTTCTTAATCGCCAAGTGACCACCCTCGCTTTCTCTCTCCCTCTCGTTTTCCGCTCTTCCTCCGCCTACGTCTCCTCTTCCAGTTTCTCCACCTTCCAACCTCCGAGCACCGCTAGAACCGACTAGCCGAAGGGGTCTCACTTCTCACCCTCGAGAACCGTACCCTCCTTCCACCTTCTGAAATCGTCGACGCCATTCGGCCGAGGTATTGTTTCAGGATTAGGTAAGGAACTGCGGCATTGTTCTCTGTTGTATGACGTACCGTTGCCTCGGTGAAAAATCAACTTGTTGTCGGACGATCGTCCTCGATCTATCGAGTTACGTTCGAGACGAATAGAGAAAGTAAAAGGCATTCTTGTACGTTTTCTGAGTCAATGTTCAGTTGATGGGAGAACAATGTTTACGTAAACTTAAAATGGATTCATTTTGGTGCGTGAGTGTTGGATGAATTGTCTCAGAAAAATTTCATCTTTTTTTTCGTTATTAAAGCCTGCGACTTGATTTGTACTTGGATACTAACAAGGAACATTCAATAATTCTTAACTTCTCATTTGATGAATTTTTTGATTCCAAAAGTTTCTCTTAGAATTGCCTTCCTGACTCAAACCTAATTCTAGACTAAATTAATCAAAAAGGGTTACGTTTCAGTTAAATTCCAATAAATTCAAACATATTTGAATGAATAAACTTAACATGAATTTAAAAAAAAAACAGAGTCAAATAGCCAGAATTGTGAGAGGTTATGAAATTACAGAATTACCAAACTACCGGATACAAATGTTAACAAACGAAGTATGCAAACGCGTTCAGAAATATACTTCAGCAGGCTGTATTTTCCTCGCTTGAGGAAGGGTTCTGGATCCTCTGGCAGACCGTGATGCCTTACGTTCGAAACTCTTCGCGCGTACGTCACGAAGAAATTCGACGGGCAGGAGAAAATTTCATTACAGTCGTCGAAACGGTATACAGTTTTTCGTTAAGGGTGAAACAGTCGGTAGTTCGAGAGGCTGACAGAACGTGTCTGGCGGCATATTATGTCGCTTAAAATTCAAAATGGTGAAAGACATCCACGGTAGGTGTCAGCATTAATTGGATTCTGTTGAAACTCGTATGTTACTGTCCATGTTGACTGGAAACGCATGAAAGGAATGATGTGAGAGGGGGCGAAAACACGATTAACGAATATGTCGGCCGCTTTGCTTAAATTTCAAATTGGCGAGGTCAGATCGTCGGTGAAATTGTGTACAACTGCGATCCGTTCGGCCGTTGCTCGGAGTTAATTATAGAATGAAAATCTGAATTATGGAACGTAATTAAGCGTTGCTTTTATTCGAGTCGAACGTACAGAGGTCGGTGTCGTTATAAATGTTCGTGTTAATGGCCACCGAAAATGGAACCAGCTAACGAAGACGTCTTCAACGTTCGGCTGGACGAACGATCGATCGAACTTTTCGACGTGGTCCAGCGTGCGTTTCGAGAAATTTTGGACCAGTTTCCGAAGAGGACGCTGTCTCACGGCCTTCGACCCCTCTGAAATTCTTCCCCTAGCGTTAAGAGCAGCTACCCTCTTCGAAATCCGGATTCTGCGGTCCAGAGATTCCAGTAGCAGAAGGTGTCCCGTGGGATTTTCGGACGCGAGCGCGTAAGATCGTCGATTTCTAGTTTTTGCTCTTGTTCGTCGTGGATTCTACATTCGAGCATTGCCTACGGGACCAGTTTGGTTGGATGGAATTTTGGTCGCTACCGTGACCCAAGATTTTTCGGTTAAATCGTACCAGTGTATGGTATAATCGGAAATAAAAAAAAGACGTTAATACTTTAAGACTTGCTCTTCTCGTACAGAGTAAAATTAGGTAGATAATGTTTATCTAATCTATATTAATGCAAAGCATATATGCCACGAATTAATATTGTATTCGTTCAAACGAAACGATGTACGAAATTGTTACAGTGATAAATTTAGCTTCTCAAACGATTTTTATATCGATAGGAAAGACCAAATTTTTGAATTGGTTGAAATTCCTTCACATTTATAGATCTACTTTTATACAACATTATTTTCTTATTTCTATTTTGATTTTATTGTGCAATAACTTGGTTGGAGTTGTATACTTTATCTTTTGTCACTTCACATACATAAAGATCGATATAAAAAAATTGATATTCAGTATCAAACAAGAATAATACTTGTAATAACTACCTCTTAAGATAACTAGATTAATAAGAAGAAAATAATTGGAGTTCTGTAGTTAGCACGTCAAAATTGGATTAATATGAAAATATAAAAAATTCCGGTGTTTTTATATAATTTTTTATTGATATATTATTCTACTTTTATGGGCAATTTTGATATTTACAAGAAGATTTATATATTCTGACGAAAAATACTTTGAATAATTATAAATACCAGGATTTCTAGCATTTTACGAAGTTCACGATTCAGAGCTTGATCGTTAATTTCTGAAATCTATGTACGATAAGCAAATACACAATCTTAAAGAGATAATCACATCACGTGACCATTGTACTGGAAAGAGTAAATTTATCTGTTACGTGTTACTGGTTTATAAACGACGGTTTTTGATCGATAAACCAATCATTCATCAAAGGTCAGTTAATCAATTAAGACTTATTAACTGGTTGTTTGTCATGTACCGCTTCTATCATTTTAATTTTTAACAATCGAAAAGTTTAAGTAGAAGTTTGTGTCTTGTAATAAAATAAAGTTGTTTACTAAAATTGCAAGAATTTGATTTCCATGTATAAATTAATCTTTTTGTTAGATCGAAGGATAATTGAAATTTTTTAATTTAATAATGACTGCATTAGCCCAGAATTAATTACTCCTCTCTTACCGAAGTACGGAAAAAACTGCTCGGGATAGACATTTCATTAATTAAGCTTTCATTCAGAACTTCTGTGTGATTATTGTTCCTGATTCTCCTAATGGCTTTGTCGCGTAATTACTCTTGTCTTGTGATTACATCAGAAATGCATACTTAAAAATTCTTGCGTTATTTAAGCTTTGAATTTCATAACAACTCTATTTTTTAAACTTGATTTTTTTTTACTGAGATTTTCGTGAAATAAAATGCATATATAAATGGACGAAAATCGAAAATCTATTTCTCATATTCAGTTAAGGTTTGACGTGGAATTCAAGATTTGATGCCATTTCTATTTGTTGTTTAAATATCTATGAACCTGGTGATGATACCTGGTGGTACGTTTCAAATTTCGAACACCCCCTGGATCGATAAATTTTTCTTCTATTAAGTTACGAATTATATCATGTAGGTGCAGTTTCTGATACAGAAATTTAAAATGAGAATCAAAAAGTGAACCTATTTCGTACTTCTTCCGCCGTTATCAAATGTTTCAGGTCATCCCTTAAACTCGTGTCGTTCATCAAGATTCGTAACTCTGTTTTTCTTTATTCAAATCAGCAATCAGAATGATATATTCTGTAGGTTAATGCAGCTAATACAGAATCATGGATTCGTTTAATGACACGATGAGAAAAACTTCCAGCTAAGCGTTCTCTTAAACATCTGTGGGTCGAGAGGTCGAAAGGTCCGAAGACCATTGACGTTTCAGTGTTTTCTTGCGACGATGTTGGAATAGAGATTAAGTAAGTGGATTGGGATGAGTGTTAAGTCTGGAACGATGATTAAGTTTCTTCATTATTTTCTTTAAGTATGGTATATCTAGGGGTTTATTTTTCAACGATAATTGAGGGTTTCTTCCACGTAGCTAATGTAGATCTTGGAATCTTGGCTCAATTTGTTCTTTTTTTTAAATTTAAAGTATGCTCCCATATGTTCGTTTTGTACTACAACTTAAAGCAATATTTTAAACATATAATATAATTTTATGAAAAACAGTGAGCTTCTTTTTGTTTGACAACTCCCTTTCTCTTGGCAAAGCTATTATATCGTTGATACAAAACTTCTTTGATTTTGTATTAAAATGTATTATAGTTCAACGCTTTTCATTAAAACGTTGACATTTTCAAATTGTTTACCCACTAATAAGCCTAGAGATTGATGTATTTTATTTTTTTCAAGAGTCGGCTTTATTAGAACAAAACTATTCATGCAATCAGGCTCAAGCACGACCAAGAAAATTCCAAATTTCGAGCTTTGGCACAATATCTATTTGTCTTGAATTTATCATCAATTGATTTTCAGAAATTCCCTGAACTGGAAAATTTTGTTTGTTTTCTATTAAATTATAAATTTTGTCCTCGTTATTTCAGAATATGGAACTGTACGAACTTATGGGACGATCTAATATCTACGAAGGTGACAGGATTCGAGTGTTATGCATTTATGTCCACGAATGTTTCGATTTCTAATTTCTAAACGCACAATCGAAGAACTCTAGCATTTACGAAATCATCCCTTTCGAGTTTAATTGTAGTTTTACAGAGAAAAATTATATTTACCAACGACAATTGAGATCTTCTTCCAAGTAGGTAATACAGATCTTTGAACCTTCGCTCAATTTGTTTCTTTTTATTTAAAATATGCCCCTTTTCAGGTTAGTTTCTCATCCAGGTAGAGTCCTATATATTTACAACGACGTTTCGATTTTTAATTTCTGAACGCACGATAGGAGAACGCTAGCATCTATAGAATCATCCATTTCGAGTTGTATTGTATTTTTATAGAAAAGAATTTTATTTTTCAACGATAATTGAGATCCTCTTGCAAATAGCTAACTCAAAATCTTTGGATTTTAGATCAATTTTTTTTCTTTTTATCTAAAATATGCTCTTTTCAGTTTATTTTCTCATCCAGGTGGAGTCCTATATATTTACGACGACGTTTAAAAATTTATAATTTCTGAGCGCACGATCGGAGAACGCTAGCATCTTTAGAATCATCCCTTTCGATTTCTATTGTATTTTTATAGAAAAGGATTCTATTTTTCAACGATAATTGAGATCCTCTTCCAAATAGCTAATGCAAATCTCTGAATTTTAGCTCAATTTTTCTATTTATTTAAAATATGCTCTTTTCAGTTTAGTTTCTCATCCAGGTGGAGTCCTATATATTTACGACGACGTTTAAAAATTTATAATTTCTGAGCGCACGATCGGAGAACGCAAGCATTTATGGAATCATCCCTTCCGTTGGCCTATGCTCGGCCCATCGGATGACGCTTGTCGTTACACTGTCCACGTTACAACCAGCCCCGATTGTGTAATTTCTCGCGTCGCTGTGGTAATATTTCCGCGTTGGCTCATTGGGAGGTGCGGTTCGGCCGCAAACAAACCCCGAAACAACAATTGATTCCGGCAAACACGTCGCGTCGCGGACGCGTACAAAACAGCGAACAAGGGATTTTCTTGCTAGCCATCGGACAGGGGGTTGGCCCGGCCGCGAAATTTACGGGATTGTATCCGTGCGAGGGGCTTTTTGCCTGGCCGCGGACACGACTTTGCTTCGTCGTTAATTACGCGCTGATAAGTTCCTGACCTCTGGCGACAACTTTTTGCAAGCCACAGACCAACGGCTCCTTTGCGAAACTTGTTGACCCCGTACCAACTAAGTCTCTTTCCTTTTTGTCAACCCTCGTTTCATCCTGATACGCTCCCCCCTTCCCCCCCCCTCTATGTCGAATGTAACAGTTTTATTCGAACGATTACCTGGGGGTAAATATTTCTCTAGCAAACATCATCCACAGATTCGTTGTCCTCAAAGTCCAGTCAGAGATGAAAACAGTTCATTTCAATTATTATTGTACTTTTCGTCCATTTAAAATGGAATTACGCTATAATATTGCAATTTAACCATGCTTTTCCACTATGAAATGTCAATAAGAGGAGTATTCAATGAAAAAGGAACTATTTTGTGAATTTTAACTCTCTGCTACCATAGTCTTTGTACCACAGCTCGATTCAAGTTTTATTTATGATGACACAAATTAAATTTAGCAAATATAAGAATAAAATTGAAATCATAGATATTTACACATTTTTATGGAAAGAATATTTATTTTCAGAAGTCACATCACAAAATTGCACTAGTTATTCATATTAATAAAGATTCTCGGAATGCAAAGGGTTACCTAAATGAATTTTCTACACAACTTTGCACCATCTAACTATCCAAAATTCTGTGTACCATTACGAAGAACACAAACGTCAGTATAAATGATTCGTATTGAATCAGAATTTCATAAAGTAGCGCGATACTTGAAAATGTTCTACGCCCAATCGAGTTCGTGTAACATTCTATAACAAATATAATGTTAGCGAAGTAACTTAATTAGCTGTTTTCAGTCGGATGAAGCATGGTAAATATTATAATTTGGTGATGGTAGCGAAGTTTGTTACAGCTTATACGCAAACTGTATACACAACTCCATCCAATTATCGTAAATGATTAAAAGATTGCATTTGCAGCCACGACAAATACATCGCACCTCACGATCGATCACTGTACTTGTCGACGAGTACACACGCTTTCCTCGACGTTTAACAGTACCGAAGTCTCCATTTTGGGTGGGGGGAAACCTCCCTTTATCGATAACTGATTTTTCGCGAATGCACAAAGACGAAGACCACGTTGTATCCACGGATCTTTATGCAAATTCATATTTTTATTAATAGAATTAATTAAATGGGAACTTTGTAGAGGGTTGTTTCAACCCCCAATATATAATAATTCATATTCTGAAGTATTTTTTATATTTTTGCATATTGAGTGCATTAGGTAGCTTTGAAAATTAAAATTTCTTTTATAAGAAACGGTAGTACCAGATAATAAATACAATAATGTAGAAATTTAATTAGGAAGCTTGTATAGAAATATAAAGTAACTTAATCCGTGCTTTCTCAATGTTTTCTCAGTGTTTTCAATGTTGACAAACTTTGACTCCATCTTTTCCTTTTTTTTATTCATTAATTGTTTACCTTTGCATCAATCACTAGAATGGGTTATTAGCGATTCAGTAGGGACTATCGGTTGCATGTTAGAATTTTTAAAGAAGTTTAGTTTGTTTTAAAAATGTCAAAAGCTCTGAAATTTCACGATACTTCGTTTCGATAGAGTTTTATTTTCTTGGTCATTTTAGGGATTTTTTTTACAAAAAACTATAAGTTTCTTGATTTCGACACTTTTCATATATATTTATTTAGTTTCACGAATGTTTACTGTTTTTTTCAAGTGAAAATGGTCAAAATTGATTGAATTATACGTAATTGAACAAGGTTTCTTTAAAAAAAAGTGTCCTACTAGCTGACAAGATTCTAAGATTCCGATCGTTCTGCTCATCTGAAATGATAAAATCCAGAGAATTCTTGACTAATATGACTGTGATTATGATGGGAAGTAAAG
The DNA here is from genome assembly GCF_013123115.1 of Colletes gigas. NCBI lineage: Eukaryota > Metazoa > Arthropoda > Insecta > Hymenoptera > Colletidae > Colletes > Colletes gigas. Next base: position 2,177,610 of record NW_025106648.1, read on the forward strand.
TGAAAAAGAAAATATCGAAAATTTACAAAACGACGGCACTCTGAATTTTGAGTATCTATTTTCTTGCCCTTCTTCATGTTCAGCGAGTTAAACCCACAATAAGGAAAATCCCTTCTTCCTAATTTTGGTCCACACCATAATTACAATCATACTAACCTAAAATCCTCCTGATTTTTTCACAAAAAAAGTTCACATTTCAACCCCAAAATAACGGAAACTAATGTTTAATATTCTCAAAATGACCCCAAACAAGCAACGTATAGCTGGACAATGAAATTTCGGTGAACGAAAAGATGGAAATGAAAAGTCTCGAGTTCCCCGGCGGAGACCGGGCCAGGAAGTAATCAACGCGCTTATCGACATGTAAATCGTACGATTCGCGACACAGGCTTCTGATCGTGCGTGGCGGTCCACACAGGAGCGTCGCGGGTGCAACGGTAGGCATTTACACGTACAAATGTGGCAGTACGAAACGTTCATACATTTCGGTTACATTACCGTAGACATCATCGGATGTGTTGACGGGAAATACGAGCATAACTCAACCGGGTCTACCTGCCGGGATTTCGCGAAAATCTCTCTCTGTCTCCGTCTCGTTCTCTCTCTTCCTCCCTGTCTCGCAATTTCTCTCTGTTTCTCCCTCTCTCTCTCTTTCTCTCTCTCTCTCTCGCGAACGCGCCATACATTTTCTCTCTTCATCTGTCCCTCGCGCGCAGCATCTCGCAATATGTGCACACGTATCCCCGGTTCTATTTATCTCTGTCTATTTCATTCTGCGCCCCCTTCCCCTCCTCAACCCCTCTTTCGCCATCGCGCTAAACCCCTTCGGTTCCTCGTACCGTTTCCACCTATGCGCTGTCTTCCTCCGCCTGTCTCTCTCCCCAACGTTGCACTGAGTGATGACGTCATTTCCTACGGCGCAGTATACATCTCGCAGCATATTTCCGTCAACCGATTAAGATTCGCCCGACGTTCGGCTGGGAAACGAGATTTTCACGGAGCTCGGAACTTCGAAGGAACCTGTCTGTGACGTTTATAGAAAGAACGAACGGAAACGACGCCATGAAGTCCTCCGGTGTCGTCCAACGAACGAAGAGTTCTTTCTCTGCCAGGAACCAGCAACATTTTATTCGAAAACGTCTATAAACAACTTATTTCCAACCTCTGTTCCGTTTAACAGTCGTTGAAATGTTTTATTCGTCCAACGTTGGATATATTTTATAATTTTTATCGTGAGTTTTGAACGAAATGATCTACTTGAGTGAAAAAGTCTCTGTTCATTAACTGCTAACGATATTTATTGTAATGGATATTTTAAATAAAACTTTTATAAATCGACTTTTATTAAGACATTGTACACCTGAAATTATCTGAACAATTTCACCAATTACTACAGTTTTCTGTGATAGTAGAACCTGCTGTGTCCAAATTAATAGGGAGATACTAGGACAATCACTTTTCTGATGTTAAACTTCATTTACTTGATAAGAATGCAGAAAACTTAGCAGTTTGTTTGAATATTTGACGACCCTACATTTTTCCAGCAGCTAAGCCACAATAAACTTTCGATATAAGTGATAGAAAGACACATCTTCATCGTCACTTCCGGTTGCTGTTTCAGACATACGTAGTGTGCACTGACGACGTATCTTTATTGCACTAAAGCAACTGAAGTATCTTCAATTTATCTTGTTTTCTATTTACAAATCTTTCTTCCATTTATATTTTCATCTTCGTATCTCTGAAGTAAATCAGGTTTTTCAACGAAAATATCAATAAATTTGTTATTACAATCATCAGGAAATATTTACTCCTATTGGACACCTTTTACAATGTTCTCTTTAGCTACATATTAAGCAAAATTGTACACTTTATTTACAGAACCTCGTTTTTTAATTTGCCAGAAGACTGTTTAACCTTCTACCTCAAGCTAACACTTTCAATTAAAATATTTACAAAGCTATTTTGTTAGTATCAAGCTTTCATTGCTACTAATTGAATTAAACAACAATTGAGTGTCAAACAAGAGTCTTTTCCGAACAGTCTAACATCTGTTTCGCATCCAGTTAAGTTTAATATCAAGAGCCGCGTAAACGCACAATCGGACAATTTGCAATTTAGCCCACGAATGTGATGCTTTTACTGTTATGGCTACGTAAAAGGCGAATTGCCCTCGAATTACCATACCCCTGTCTCCTCGATGCGCCAACACTTTCTCATGTAACTACATCGCATTTATATAAATCGCGACAATGTCCAAGGGGTCGCTTGGAAACAATTTAGAAAGTCTTAAGTTTTAATAATGCAATTATAAACACCGCGTTCGTAAACATTTTCTCCGCGAAATTGTGCCGAGTGAAAAAGTTAAATTTGCACCTAAAACGCGGATGGGGTAAGACACTTTCGATTTCGCGAAGAAAATTCCGTTCGTTCTCTTTAATTTACAAACACCTACGTTACTCGACCGCGAGCGCGTTAAACACACTCACGTTTTTACTAAACGCCTCGAACGAAGCGAACTTTCTTTTAAGCTATTACCTGCGAAACGACCGTTTAATTACACTTTACTCGCCCCAGATTACGCGAAAGGAATACGAATTGGTTCACAGTTTAGCAGGAGTAATTTAACCTCTCCTTAGGAGGAAAATGTTACGTAAAATTAATCGAGGGGAAACTTGGAAAGAGTTCTGCGAGCTTAACCATCTTTGTGGAAACGCTCTGCAAACTGCTATGAGCAGCAAATTGGATTACACGGATTCTCTGGTTGCTTTTCTCGAAGCAATTTCTGCTTCTTCCACGAGGAAAGAAGAAAACTCTCCTAAGTATCAAATATTATTTGTCATTGCATATAAATATATCTTCAAAATGTATACAAATATTACCTACGATGTACTGTATGGGACATTGTCAGAATTGATGTCGTTTTGTATGAATTCGTAATTTTAATTAACGAAATTAACGTAACAAACGTAGTATCAAATAGGTAGATAATTATCTTTTATTTACAGGACTGAAATTAACGTTCTGATGCATCCTAATTCGTATCGCAATAAAGAATGAAGTTTTTAAATTTATAGTTTATAGTAAGCTTATAGTTCAAATCACGAACTAAATTTAGTGGTAACATCATCTTTTACTTCTCGATCTATAACGATGAAACAAATTTCGAGATGTTTTTTTACGGAATAATGCGTTTTAAATCACCTTAAGTACATTTTGACAATCCAAACTCGAATTATTTTTTAATGGGTGTACGTACATATTTATGCTAATAGTTGCATGTAAATTGTTGAGTGGATTTCAATGGACCTTCTCATTTCAAGTATCAGATATTTAGAAACTGTTAAAAATATAATTTATTTTCTGCGATACAAAGTTAATAGTTGGAATTTATTTAGTTAATAGTTGGAATTTTTGTCCATTTTAGAACCATATTTATTAACTTTGACTGGTGTCTGAATTTTTCTAACACGTTCTAAAAAATAAATCAGATTGATTTTGATTCTTTACTATTAACTAAACTGAATACCATTTTAAAAAAATCGCGTTAATTCTCTTAATGAAAAACAAAAATGTCTTCTAAAATTTTAATTACTTATCGACAAGTAAAATCTGATTATTTTTACGATAATTTGAAAGTATTCGAGGCTAATGTTAAAAGAGGACGATATTTGTATCAAACCTTTTTGCAAAAAACATCATTGGGTTAAGATTGCATTAACGTTTATAGAACTAAAATTGATTCTCCAGCGCCCGTCGAATCCAATTTAATATTCCTCGCCATTTTCGAACGCTGCATAATTTTGTGAATTTTTCCGCGGAACGAACAGGAATCGGATCGATAATTGATCCACATATCAGTGACCTCACTTTCTCCAAATTAAAGCTGCTGTCGAATTCAGGTCGCGGAACGAAGGGTGGAAAACAAACGGTCAGTTCGATTCTCTTTCGACCCCCACTTCGTTCCTGGTGAAACGCCCGCATGCGCCGTAAAAAAGCACGGCTACTACGGGTTCGTTTTACTCTTCGGGCTTCGTCTACCGGTTAGCCGATAAAAAAGCTCCGCCGCGAGACTCTCGTTCGACGGTGTCGCGGACGTGCTGGCTGGTCGTTTCGGTGCAGAATTGTCGTCGCGAGCGCGTTTTCTTGGTGCCAGGGAACCGTTCTGTGAGCGTACGGAACGTGGACGGACGAGGGGCGACGACGAAGGACTCATCGACCCGGGAAAGAAGCGGATTTCAAAGATGCGAAAGAGGACGCCGCGGACGAGGAGGGAAATTTTAAGGATATTACTTAGTTATCTACCACCACCTCCGCATCTGTTCTCTGTGAATGTTCTAGTCGACGTCCATGGCCACCAACGTCGGCTATAAGGGTTGCTTCTCCGTGGAAACCCGGGGGTGAGAATAGGAACAGACCACGCCTCTTGTCTAAGGTTACCCCCACCTTGATCCTCGAGCAGTCTCCCTCTTCCACCGTGCGGGAAACCTAAGATTTTTCCACTTCACCCCCTTCCATACCTCTTGCCGCCAGTAACCTCTTGGCTGCTACCCCCTCCCTTCTGCCTTCTTCGCCCCGTGCACCCGCCCCTCTCCTCTAGGAGAGTATCAACCCCCTTCTTCTATTGATCCGGGTCTAAGGTCGTTTCTTGCGCTCCAGGAGCTGGTTACGCGAATCCCGCCGGACCGAAGAAAATCCGCCTTCGTGCTTTTTTTTCTGCTTCCCCACCGTAACCTTGAAACTTCCTTTTTTCTTTCTTCGCACCGCGTAATTTATACCGCGCTTTAAAGGGATCTCGCGCGTTTTTTCGCGCGTGCTTCCCGTTCGCGCCCCAGAACCTTCTTTTTCGGATCGTTTCTTCCCAATTAGGGGATGATTTATGACTCGCTCTATTTTCTACGATCACGTTTTCATATCTATTAATTTGTACTTCGTACCTTAGAAATTCTTCGCGTATTAACCCCTTGACGTACGATTTAATTTCAAATAATCCCTCAAACGGATTTAACTTTGTTTAAATTTTAATTGAATAGATTTGTTTTACGAGTACCTCGTAAATGTGTTCATTCTGATTGTGAAACTTGACATCAAGAACTTTAATAACAAGTCACACTCGTCATTGTACGACAAGGGGTTGAATCACAAATTCTTCTCTAGATTATGTGAAATCTGTCGATGTAAAAATGAAGAGTAGCGAGTCGTGACCGCGATGGGCAGGGATTTTCGAACTTTTTATTATCTTCTTTCAAGTCGCAAGCAAAAAGGTTTGGAAATCTCTGCGCCCCGACACGCCACCGAACTTTCACCACTAAACCGCAACCGTGTCGGTCGTTTCTGGCGTCATAGCTAGTACAGTTTTATAGAATCTCCTTTGGTAGTTCTGTGCGTGTACAGAATGTAACACCCAGTCTACGTCCCATGGTGAATGAGCGCGGTGGTTAAGAGAGTGGGGGAGGAGAAGCGGTGCTTTAGCCGGCGGCTGTTAAACACGATGGGTCTTATCGGTAAAACTGTTCTGTACAGGACTACCACGTTCAGCCATTGGCCACGAGAGTATCTGTAGCCTTATACTCGTTGTCTGCTAGGTATACATGTCGGTACATTATACAATATTAATGCATGCTCCCTGGAATCGCTCATGCAAGAGATTCGTGGTCAGTCGTCGGGGAGCTGCTTTTTCCTCCGTTCGAACGCGTCAATTTTTAATCGATCCGATTCCCTGCGTGCAGCTTCTATTTTTACGTGGCTAATTTTATCAAAAATACACGAACATGAATATTGAACTTTCAATCTTATTTACGAGCACGAAGAACTTGTTTATATTTAGTATTTTGCATGTTGCATGTTTTAAAAAAAATAATAAATGCTTCGAGTTATTCTGTGAGATTACTTTTAACATACTTCGAAAAACGTATGAAAATTTTCATGAGATCAAACGAAATTTCAACGAAAAAAATATCTCAGTAATAATTTAGTTGCTGTTGCACTGATATTCGTTGTTTTCTTAAATCAGAAATTAGTGGCGCGATGTTGATATTAAATTTAATATTACCACTAACAAAATAGAGGATTCTGCTTTGAAAAAAAATTAATCGAAAGGATAAAGCAGTAGAATAATAAGCTGTCCTTTACAGTATGGTCCTTGTGGCAATATAAGGTGCTACAGAATCTTCAGCCATTTTCAATTTTTACAGAGAAAGACGGTTAAAGATTATTTAAACTTGTCCATTTAAATCTTGTTTGGCGAGTTGTAAGAGCTTTGTGGAGAACAGGGTGCTCGCGACGTAGAAAGTTTAAGTTTTCAATCGTTCTAGTTTCTAGGATCGTATGCTCGATTGCGACAATTTCTTCCCTATGCTATTTAAAAGACTTTTAAATCCCTGCTTCTTCGAAGGAACTTGGCTTTAATGCCTTGAGTTGCGAAACTGCTGGCTCTGAGGCTGCCAGGGTGCAGTATTCTCTGAAACATTAACAGTCTATCGCGGAATCCTTAGAGCCTAACATCTCTCGGGGTAGGAACATCATTTAATTTGCATCGATATTTGCTGTTTCCCAGTTCTACCTGATAGATAGGATGGCACTATATATTCAGATACATAGGCAGGATCACTTATAAGCCTGAAGTACATATGTATTTGCGGTAGCCTTTCTCGGTATTAGGCAGCCGAGCTAGGGCCTTAGAGGTCTCCCGGCAACCAAGCCTATCAAACTATCTTACGGTCTAACCCTTACCAGCCCTTTCCTAAAACCTCCCACAACCCCTGGAATCTCACTTAGAGCCTTTAACGACTGACCCCGCGGGAGACACTGCGAAATTGAGAAAATTATCCTAGCCCTAATGTTGCACGTAGGCGACGACTGTACCCTTCTCGCGTCCCCCTCGTGTCCGCGTGACATTACCCTCGAAAATCATCCCGTAGGCTTATATCGACGCAAGAAATCCTGGAGGGACGTCTAAAATAAATGGCGGACCGGACGACTGCCATCTTAGTCGCGAATTAAGGAAAGGGCTGGCAACCCTCGTGCAACCCTCGAATGGGGGACGCTGCGTTTCATAATGTTTACCCTACAGGCTTCGACTGCGCCATGATGCAACCCATGGAACTCTCGCGCGAATCTTTCTACGTGATTGGTCCATCTTTCATAAAATATCTGCGTTTCATTCTCAAACGTTTTCTCAAAAATCTGTGCTGTATCTACTCTTAATTCTTCTTTTATGATGTCGTATTATTATTATCGATACTAAAAATCGTAAATTACGACGATAGAGTAGCTATACTTCGATGAAATTTGACGTATCAGGGAATTAAAATTGCCCTTTCTCCCAGAAAAATATACCAATGCTTGAAATTTAAAATCTGCTTTCTCGTTTCGTTAATTGAGTTTACGTCACCATACGTAAACCTTAAATCGAGTTCTGGTGGATGTTATGTGTGTTTACCATGTTCTAACATACACTACTAAAACAAGTCTCATGCTCATCTTGACAGTGTTAGGAGCTGAAAAGAAACGCTGTCTTATTCAGTGCTTGGTTCTCAGAAAACTGTCTAAATTTTTAGCCACTGTTACAAAGCAGTCGTGAGAGTTCTGACCAATAGGGCCCGCATTCCTTTCAAGACAGATCTCTCCAGCTCTCAACAGTACATCTCCAAAGAACCTTTTAGTTTCAATGGCCTCTCTCAGAATCGAATCTGTCAGGGTAGCTCGTGGACTACTTGTTTCATCGAAAATCTTCCCCAGGGTCTCGATCGATCGTTTTCATGTTTTCTTCGGACAATGAGCGCCGGCGGATGTACTCGTTCGATGGATGCAAATACAGGCGCGTGTACGTGTGTGTAGGCGGATGGAGCGTGGGTGCATTCAAGTGTGCGGATCGTAGAGGGACACCGACGACCAAAGGGTCGGTCTGTTGTCATTCTAGTACGGTTACAGCGGGCGCGGAGCTTGACAGAAGTTGTAAACTTTATGGTAAACCGTGGCGGCGGCGCCGGCCACGGTCGGTAAATGGGGAAGGTGCCGGTGCAGCCGTGTGCTTAATCCAATCCAGAGTTTGTTCTTTCGACGATCGACGTAATCACCGGCCGCACGTAGTTTCCAACCTGGCTTGACCGACCTAACACTTCGTCTAAGGTTGAACCCTCTCCGCGTATGTATCTAATTTGTCGGTGTTTGTCGATGCTCGCGCTTCCCGCGACTCTCCCGATCCTTAATTGCTCTCGATCGACGACGTTTCCAAAGTACCGATCGATCCGACTCTTTCGAGGCAAACGTGGTTTAGAACCTCCAACTTAGAGCTTTGGAACTAGCAACCGATTCACGATTACGCGCTGTATGTAATCAGAAATTTTCAAGGTTTTTTGTCGTTTCAGATATCTCAGATCAATTTTGGTTCGATAACAGTAAACGAAGAATGACGAGATCATTAGAATGTTATCAAGTTCTTATAATTATAGTAATAATTGAAATTTTTCTTTGCTCTGTTTGGGTTTCGAAGGTTTTTAAAATCTCAGAAATCTCGGTTCAATTTTTGTTTGATAACAGCAAACGAAGAATCACGATATTATTAAAACGTTATCCAGTCCTTAGAACAATCCATAGCTTATAATTATAATAATAATTTAAATTTTTATTTGCACTGTTTGGGATTTGAAGGTTTTTAAAATTTCAAAAATTTCAGATTAATTTTGGTTTGATAACAGCAAACGAAGATGTTATCCAGTTCTTAGAACAATCCATAGTTTATAATTATAATGATAATTTAAATTTTTATTTGCTCTGTTTGGGGTTTGAAGGTTTATAAAATTTTGGTTTGATAACTGCAGTCGAAGAATAACTAGGTTATTAAAATATTATAGAGGATTGTTGTAAGAACTGGAACAATCTGTAGTTTATGAATATAATGAAAATACAAATTTCTCTTAATTTCTTAGGGAAAAGTATAATCGTTGGACTTCCAAATTATAATTGTCGCATTTGATGAGATATGTTTGTTAATTTATAACGTTACCCGACATTTCGCCCCTTTTTTCAGGATTATAATTCTTTTCAAGTTTAAAGAATATATTTATATTAATTTATAATACTGTTACAAATCATATTGATTAATATTAATATACATCATAGATGCAAGAGTGTCAGTATTAATAAAAGTTAATATTGCTGCATTTATGAGTTGTTTGTTGATTTATTTGAGAAATTGTAGAGCACACGTATACGTTTGGAATGCATGGATGTACTGAACTAATATTGTTACTTTTGCAATTACACTGTATCTAAATATTAATATAGATCGTAACAGTATTATAAGACATTATAAAAAAATTGTATTCCTGAAGAGATCGTGTAATATTATAAATTACCACATTTATTTGATCAAATCATTTGATCGCTTGCATTTGGTTTTCAAATGGAAAAATGCACCTTTGCAGTACACAAATTTATTCTTCTCATTATTCTGCATATAAACGTATTACTATTAAAGTCGAAATACTTCATGAGATATTTAATATTTCATTTTTACGCGCTTCTTTATATTTTTCGTTATAATTTTCAACTCTCTAGTAATTTGAAAGACATGCTGTAATAAACGTTAATCTTGTCTCGTGTCATTTTGCAAAAGAAACTATAGAAAATTATATATAACAAAAAACTTCAAAAAATGGATACAATAACGCCGTGTATCTAAAATGGCGTTATAAAATTTTACAAGCGTATTCTAAGCGCCATTCTATATACTTATATATTAGTAATATTAACTCATCGAATCCCTTTATAGTGTTTTTATGTTCTCTTTAAATTTATAACGTTCTTACAATACTGTGAATATTTTATATTGTTCTGCTTTAGAAATATATGGGTACTTATGTTTGTTAAGAATTTTTCTTTTGGTTTCAAGCCATAGAATACGCGTTTAAAATTTTCTAACGCCATTTTAGGTACACAACTTTATTGTATCCATTTTTTGAAGCTATAAAATTTGTTATTTATAATTTTTTAGTTTTTTTTGTAAATATGCCACGAGATAAGATTAATGTTTACAACAGCGTGTCTTTCAAATTCCTATAGAACTGAAAATTATAACAAAAAATGCAACGAAGCTAGTAAAAATAAAATATTAAATAGTTCATGAAGTATTTCGACTTTAATAGTACGTTCAAACTTCTATCTCAATTTAAAAGTTACCTAGTGTACAATTAATACTTTATTTTAAACTAACTGCTAATAAAAATTAGTTTGCGGAACCATGTCTATCAGTACTTCTTTCTTAGTTTTGAAACATGTCTTTTACATCTTTTTCAAGATGTTTCTTTAAAGTCATCCGGTTCGAAAGATAAAAATTAGCGAACGTTTCGCGGGGAAAAAGTTTCAAACTCACTGATGGCCAATTAAAAAATATGATTTCACACGTCTCTCCGTAACTCTATAGAGAATCCATTTAGGTATAGTGACAGACCGCCTCTATTCGAGGGTGTTTCGCTTGGGACGCGATTAATTATGGGGTTCCTTTTGGGGCTGCGAAGCTCGAGGCTTTGAGCTTGGGGGTGAACGGTGGGATGGGAAGTATAAGATACGTTCACGGCCGACGTAGACACTCGGCTTAGCTTCCTCAGAGTATTAGATCAATAATTCTAACCTTAAACTGGCTCGGTCACGAGCATCGAACACGGTGCGCGATGTAACGCGATATTGCTTTGCGTCGAATATTACTCTCGAGCGCCTTTACTGCCCCCCGGAATATAATGTTTCGATGTAAAGTTCGATATTTCGCTTCAATGGAGTTGTTCGGCCAATTTGTGTATCATAGCCGCGAAATTCCACCCCTCGATATCTGTTCTTTTTCCATTTAATGGAATCGAAGCTGTTATTCGGCTCGTAGGAAACTACACCGCTCAACGCCGCGTTACGCGTTCTAAGTTAAAATTAAATTTAACAAATAATTCGGAATACTCACCCTCGTGGCCATGATGATGCTCAGACGTTCGTCCAACTGTTTTTTTCAACCGTAAACCGCACCATCGAACTTCGATGCTTCGAAGTAAATTTCCAACGGCACCGTGATGTCTCTTGACGTTTACGAAAGCGATAAAATTTTTTTTACGACCCGGTGGGGTTCTGGTCGCGGCACGAACGACGGTCGAGAACTGTCAGAAATCGTTAGATTATGAGATATTGCTTTACGAGCAGAAGGGATGCTGCGTGGACCGCAGCATCCCCGATACTGACCGACAGACCCAGATTTTCGTCCCTGGAAATACGCGAAACTAGTTCCGTTAACGTACGCAATTAAGTAGTGGAATTTTCTTCGCGAAATTCTAAGTATACCCCCCACCCGTTCTTTCCTATTTCGGGACCACGGAGGATGACCATTGGTCCACGACACCGTGAGAACTCGGGGTGGTCCAGCGCTGAGTCCCCCCGAGCGGCCGGAAGAACAGGTTCCTCATCTTCGGATCGCAGAGGAGATCGTCTCATGCTCCCTTCTCGAGCTTTCCAGACAAATTGCGCGTTTTTCTAACCGGCCACGGATAACGCAATAACGTGCAACCCTTTCAGCTGTTCCCGCGAACGAACGATCAAAAGATTCGACGCAGCCTGCGGTAGGATGGCGGCTGTCGGACGCTTGACTTCGCTAAAGAAACCGTTTCGTCGATGCATTATTCATAAAAGAATGTTTTTTAACTTGTTCGAGGCGAACCGTTAGTCGCTCTTTGCGGAGGTACAGATTTTACCCAAAGTTTATTCTTTGACAACAAATTTCGTATCTTTCCTTGAGCCCTTCCCGTGGCATTTAGCTCGAAATCCAAATATTTCTGAACGCAGACGTCCTATGTTATCGACAAAAGTACATGGTACTATTATTTGCAATACCATTATTCTAAATACTGAACTGTGATATATTACTATTTGATGAAATGTTATTTTCCTATATTTTGATGAAATGCTTATTTCACAATACTATTTTCATATGTAATTACACACATGAGAAAATAAAAATATTTACATTCTATTTACTATTTTTCCACAGCCCTGAAATATAGTAGATTCAATCTAATAAATATGATTCTCAAACGACCTTTAAACAAATTTAATTGTTGAAGTTATCGAAGTCTAATTGATACTCGATTCGAAACCTTGTGTAGGAATTAGAAATAGGAAATTTTCACCCGTGGAATATTGTAGTTTAGAAGAAGCAACTTTGTGCTTTACAAAGAACACTTTCATCAATGTTTTATAACAGTAGATGCATTTGTTTTTTAATAAGAATAAATTTTAAAGGAAACTAAAATATGATGAGGTTATAGGACAATATTATACTTTGAAGATCCTCCGTGGAAAAGGAATTAAGGCACCAACAACGATGGTTCTTAAATTAAAAATTTAATAAAAGAAGGAGCTTTTCTGTAATGAATCTATGATTTTGTTGACTTTTAAATTTACGTTTATAAATAAATACGTTTTTATAACTTAACTAATACTACTTGTTACATTTGCTAAGATTCGAAAGCTCAAGATTCACGTTTAAAAATGTTTTAAAACATTTTCTTTGAATTATTCTCTAAAAATGACAAAAGAATGCTCCATAGTGGCTAATAAAAAATAAAAATAAATCAAGTGTTATCAATGAAACTCAAAACAATTTTAAAGAGAACGCTTTCCAGTTTAGGAGTCTCTAGAAGAGCCTTTAACTGTTCTCCAAGTTAAAAACCTTAGTGAAAGACAATTATTATAACAAATGGTGATCGAAAATTGTGCAATCCGTCTGAAAGTAGAAGAATTTAGTGACGACTTGGAGCGAACGCGTTACTGCGCGTAAAATTCTATTAAAATTCTTATTTAACCTTGTCCAACTAGTTTTACTCTCCTGTTGGCGACTCTCTCGAAGGGTGGCTGTGTTCCGTGCGTTTCTCGCGCATTTCGTGAGATGACCAGTGGTCAGATACCGTGAGAAAACTACGCGGTCCAGAACTGCTTTTCGTTGGAACAGGTTTTCATGAAATCAGTTACGTTGTTGACGGATCTGCTCTGATCTCTTCCGTGGACCCGTTCTGGGGATTTCGGTGTCTGTGAAGGGCAATCGATGCTAGACGGCCGCCCTTTGTGCGTGCACAAACTTCTTCGACAATTTATTGCCTCGTATATGAAAAATTTGGCAAATTGAAAATTTGAAAAGTTCACGTGATTCTGTAAAAAATTCGAAAAAGTCTTAAATTTGGAGCTTTTAAGACGAATGATTAAAAGTAGCTTTTTCGTAGGTTGTTGGCTCATTTAGGATATTTTCTGTAATATGATCATGTTTACAACATGGTGGGATAGACAAAATTATTTCGATGAAACCAAGATAAGTAAAATCAACATTGCAAAAATTATTTGGATGAGAGACTATAGATTTCATAAAGGTAGACGAAAATTGCAAAAATTATTTGGATGAGAGACTATAGACTTCATAAAGGTAGATGAAAAGTAACGTATGCATTTGTAAATGAATCTTCGTCGTATTTGTGTTACGATTAGTGTTACGTCGATTAAAAAGCATTTAGATTATTTGTACGCATAAATTTTCGCCAGAAATTTAACTGTTACTTTGATTACAAGCGACAGATAAAGCTTTAGAGGAAGTGTTACCGTAGGTTTCACGATTAAACGATTAAACGCCTACGAGGGGTGTACCGTCTTTCTCAACTTTTCACCTCTCCCTTCTTCTCTCTCCGTCACAATCCTTCACGGATTATACGGATCTATCGTTTGCAAAATCGCATAATACCACGTAGGTGCTTAGGCGTGTAAGGGTTAAAACATAGGCTTAGGGTGGGTGTGTGCCGTAATGTTCGTATCATTAATCGAGCGTCAAATAACTTCGCGCAAAATGGACCCTCATATTCGATGGAATTTTCCCTACAGACCAGTAATTCAGTAGACATTTTATTGAAACGGAGATCTGTTGCGTGTATGTAATCTTATCGTAATTTTGGTTTTCGTATTCCATTCTTTTTGAAATTTGTAAGAATTCTTTCTCAAGCAACGACGTTAAATTTGAATATAATAGAATTCGTAGTACGATCGTCCGGCCACGTGAATTTTCTTAAACTGCATTTATTTCCTTAGTTCGATAACGAAGGGAAGTATTATTTCGGTGGATTTCCATTTTGACCCGAAAGGGAAAAACACGTGCGAGCATAATTGAATATATCGTGCACCTTGAATTTCATTTTAAAATTAATTTCGATTCCGCTACCAATTGCCCGGCGGTCTGTGCACTTAGCTTTTCATTAAATGTCTTATTCCACGATTATGGCGGTCTTCGTGATTGCATAACTTCAACTACGATTGCACACGAATTCCATTTCGAGTCGATTGCAGTCACGACGCAGTAGCAGCCATATTTGCATGGGTTAGGAATGGTAGTAACAGAGTCCGTTGATTTTCCGAGAAATTCGCACAGAGAGGGGATTGGTCGAAGACAGAAACCGCAATTTCGTTTGTCGATATACGTTGTTTAACTTTGACGAACTCGATATCCAAAACATTTTCAGAACTCCTTCTTTCACAAAAGACAATCAATTCGCTAATAATTCTCTCGCTTATATTCCATCGAAATAATTTACACGTTTATCTTTGCATTTTTTCATCAAGTAAACGTTAACAATTATTTTACAATTTATCCGTTTATTTATACTGACTTTGCCAACAAATGATTCTTTAATCGATAACTATAGAAAAATTTATTTTGAACGAGAAAAGTCTCTTTTTTTATCGCATAATTATAATAGGTTCGTTGTCAAACAATTCGCGATACTTCTTATGTAAAAAATGGCTGAATAATTATTTAACATCTCTGTTATTTATTTAGGCTTCGTAAATTTGATTGAGAAAATTAAAATTGTCTTTTTTGTACATGATCAAATAAATGATTTTAGTCTGTTCTGGAATAAGAAATAGAATTATATCTAATTAGTAAGTCTCGTTGAAAGTCCTGTTTTATAAATGTAAGAGTTTGTTATTTTCATGAGTTAGAATTTTGCGAAATACAATCATTTTGTCTGCATTACTATCGAAAGTATAAACAGAATTAATTCATAATTAGTTCATATTTAAATGGTGAACAATGCTTCTAATTTGGAGAATTAAACAGTATAGTGTTATATAATTACATAAATGTACAAATTGAATAGTTTTTTTCAACGAAATTTCTCCAATCGTTATTTGATATTCTTATAATATAGTTATTAAGTATTATAAAATTAATGTTTGAAGAAACGTTATTTGATCAGATTTTAACACCACTTGCAATGTGTTTCATCTCATAATTAGTCATCACCAAATATAACGAGGGATAAGTTTCCCCTATTGGGACGTGTGGTGAAATGTTTACCAAGTCGTTTCTTTCTCCAGCTCATTTATAGCTTGTTTCACACTCGTGATTCTAGAACACCCCCTATGTAGCCTAATTAACATTATTCACCGTGTAATTTCTCGATCATAAACGCCTACATATGCATAACTAAAATTAATAGATATTAATTAATGTACTTTTATTCATAGTAAATGCGAACATGATAATTTATACTAAAGCAAATATCGTTATATGATTAAAAATAGATCTATAGGTACAAATAACTAGTTAATTCATCTGTCCATGTCCAAACCGTAATTGCTATATCGATTTTACAAAATTTAATCGTTTCATAATTCATTTTCAACCTAATCTATATTTTGACATTTATGGAATTTTTATATAGCATTATTTATATTTGAATGCCGTGTTTTGTTTCTCAAACTTCAAGACTCTTTGGGGATAAACCAACTATAAATAATTTGTATTTTACACGCGAATCTGTAAACTGTTCCTTGATCATCGAGCCTTTTTTCCCGTAACTTTGTTTTAATTTATTATTGGGCCTTCTTTCTGTGTTTTTTTTTATTTTTTGTTGCCACTAATTTCATCAAATGATACTCGAAATAATGTATCTGAAAACTTTGTCCAATGTTTTGAAATGCTTACATCGAATGAATCCTAATATTTGTACATTGTTAAATAACTTTATTGTCATTGGGTATGCTGCAAAGCAACGAGTATATACATTTCTATTCTTTAAACCACAATTTGAAAAATTATTCGTTGCAAACTGGTGAGGTACCCAAGTCAAGATCGAACTCCTCAAATTCTCCACGAAAACGAAACTTTGTTTTCAGACAACTGGAAATTAGCATATCGATGATTCGCCATAGAACTTTACAGCCTCGTTAAAATTTAAGAATCCTAGATTTATTTTCTCTAACATCTAATCTTGAGAATTTTAGTTCTTGTGTCAAAGAATGATGCTGCAAGTATCAGTAACTGACATATGAACCTGTCCATTCTTTCAGTAACAACCCTAAAATCCACGACTCGCGAGAACGGGGGTGTCCCCTGTTTATTTCTGCCAGAGAGACTTCCAGTAGCCAAAGATCCTCCTCCGAAGGGTAACTAAATTTTAGAATCACGCTTTTCCGATTCCCATGAAAATCAACTGGAGATGGTTGGTGAATTGTTGCTCCGGGGCGCTCGAAGCTGGAGGAGCAAGGGGGACCGCGGGTGGTAACGATAGGGGCGAGAGAAACGGAGGAAGAGTATGGGAGAGCAACGACGTCGACGGTCGCGGGGCGGCCAGGAGAAACCTGGGATGGAGGTGCTGGAAGCCGTGGTGTTTGGAGGTTAGACCGCAGTTACAATATCGCTTGATTAGAAATGTACATAGCGTATATGCGCGCGGGCCGCATATCCAGATGGTAGGTGGTTGGGTTGGGTCGATGCCTGGGCAACTCCATAGTTTAATGCACGAACCGTAGAACTTGCAATAAGGAAGGGTTGAACGTTGGAAGGGGGATCGCTGAGGCGTAGGTGAACAAGGGGGGTGGGTCCTGGGGGTGTAGGAGTCCCCGTACGTACCGGCACACACGGTTAACGGGAGTTCCAGTCTGCAACATAACGCGATCGCGCTACTTGCAGCTTGGTTGTTGGCCCTCCGGAGAGAATGCTCGTGGTCTCGTATACCTTCGTATACCTTCGAATTCCCACGAAATGGTTCTGTGGTACCCGTTCTGACGTCAACCTTCCAGGGACGTTTCCTTCGAACGAGCCTCGGCCAAGAGGTTCCTCTTTTGCGACGCTGCTCCAATTGGGGATTCGTTGCTAAAGAGCAAACAGTTAAATGCCAGGAGGAACGCGATTGTTTTTCTCCCTCTAGTCTACTGTTAATGTCACTCGAACTCGATTAGATGTACGTCGTCTTATCTGATGTTTCGACGCAGGATCACGATCATCGATTTGCTAATAATCTAAATTCGCTGGTCAGTATTTCAATCTCGAGAGTTTAGTATCGGGTCTCAGAAGGAGCAAAATGGTCGTGAGACCAAGTGGTTCCTCGTGGAAAAATATAGTTTGAAAATGGGGAAGTAGGAATACACAAGGACTTGATATTGAAGCAATTGAAAATGTGATACAAAATAATATACTTATTATTGATTTAAAATTTTAGATACATATTCAGTACATGTATGGCTATAGTCTCTGCCAAAATCAACTCAAAATTTTTATTTTTTATAGTTTGTTTAGGTCCCCAAAGTTAATAAACAGCATGAAAAAATCGTTAACCTAACTTAAAAATATTGCAATTTTTAAAATTAGTGCTATAGTCAAATTTATACTAATTAAGAATCTTTTATGTTTCTTCATTTCAAACAAATAGAATGGCTGGAATCATGGGCAGCCTGAGACGACCTTTTTTAAAAGCGACCATGTTTGACAATATGCCATCAATTTTAACTTTTTCCCAGTCTAAAAAATTTTAAAATATCACTGATATATGTATAAATAAATCTTCAAAATTTGATTGTAAAAGATCTTATAGTTTATTGATACAAAATTGACAAACTTAACAAAACACACTTCACACTAGAAGACCCCCCTAAATTTTACAATTTACGCAGTAAAATTTCCTCTTATATCTTAACTAACAATCCTAAATTCGTGTTTCGTGAAAGAGATTTTTGTCACGAAAGAGAGTTAGAAGGAATTCAAGTTTACACAAAATTAATCCACTTTTTATTATGATATAAAATTTAACATTATACTGAGAGTATAACTAACATTACTTCGACATGACTTGGAGTATAGTAATTACATAAAGACAGTAGAGTTCATAAGCATATTGTTGTATTTATTAAAAATCAAAAACGAATTTTTAAGAAAAATCGACAGGAGGCAGGTGCCTAAATTATTCGGCGAAAAAAAAATTTCAAATCACTCTGCAAAAATTATTTTTGGTTGCGGAGTTTAATTACAATCATTTTTGGTCAATAGACATATCTCCGAAATCCTACGCAGTTTCAAGAAAAAAATTCGAGAATGTGAGAAATTTTTCGGCAAAAAAAAAATTTCAAATCGTTCTGAAAAAATTATTTTTAGTTGCAGGGGTCACTTACGATCATTTTTGGTCAATAGATATACCTACAAAATTCTACACATTTTCGAGAAAAAAATTCCTTACCGAAAATATAATATGTCTGACCATACATTGACATGTTCCCCTGAAATTTCATGCGAAACTTTAAAACGTCATAACTCCTGAACGGATTGGACAATTTTAATGTTTCAAAATGCAAACAACGCGTATTTTAGTAAAGAATATTTAGAAATTCGAAGAATATTCAAAAAGTTGTTCCTTAACCCCGTAAAGTGAGAAAAACCCCATAAAAATGGTTCAATTTTCAAACGACCATAACTCCTACAATAGTGAATATATTGCAATGAAATTTTGGAAGATAGTAGAGCTCATAGGTACCTACAAAAAAGTATTAAACAAAATTTCCGTAGCGCGTCAAATAAATTTATTAAAAATCGAAAACGAATTTTCAAGAAAAATTTGTAGGTGCTGAAATTTTTCGACGAAAAAAAAGAATTTAATATACTTCTGGAAAAATTATTTTCTGTTGCGCGGGTCAATTACAATCATTTTTTATGGATAGACATACACCCGAATTTTTACGCTCTTTCGAGAAAAAAATTCCTAATCGAAAATATAATATGCGACAATTATGAAAATAAATTACAAATTGAAAAATGAATTATTTCTCCAACGATTAGTCCTAGATATATTCTCGAACATCCAATTAACTATATGCCAATAACTCCGAAACATCTTCTATTTATATACTAAATACGACCTCGAGTATCTTGTCGAGTATGTTATCGAACACGTTGTAAATTCCGAATAAAATATAAATCTGTTGAACATGCTTATCAGGAGAAATGTTTCGACGATAGATTTCGGTACATAACCGTGTGTATTCTGCAAAACGCGCATTTACGGCGCGCTTGTGCGCGTGTACGTGAAGATGGTTCTATATTAGTGTTATACCTTATCAGTTCCTAAATCAGCGTGCGCTTAGACGTCCATGTTACCGGCCACTGAAGGTCCGTCCTCGAGGAATATTCAACCATTCCTCTTGCTTTGCCCTCAGCTTTCTCGTTTCTCGGTTGCTGGTTCCCTTCGTCTGTTGCTCTATCCTCGATTCGCTTAAAGTTTGGAGAGCTCGCGCTTGAGAGGAAACGCTGAACGTCACTGCAATATCGTGTAATGTTCTCGAAGAAGATGGCGGTTGTAACGTTTGATACGTTTCGTGTGCTCAGAATACACACGATTTTCCTTTTGATGCGATCCGTGAACGTTTGAGAGGACGAAATAGAACTACTGTCTTGTCTGGAGAGGTTTAATTCAAAATTTCATCTTAAATGGCACGGCTCCATTTTGTTTCGATTCGTAGCGAAAAATTTCGTTTCCCCGAATCTTTTTGCAAAAACGACCAGAAATAAGAAACAATGGAACGAAACACTTTCAGCTATTATTTTACATTATTTTGTTTAGAATTTTGTTTAGAATATATTCAAAGGTTCTCAAAATAATTTTCTTTCGCTTCGATGCACAGCTTCAAGCATATTGCAAAATTATGAAAATTTACTTTAAGTTTCGTTAGTATGGTATTTATGCTTTCGTGTGTAATTACAGTGCCCTTTGGCAAATAATGTAATATTCTATTAACATTATTATATAACATACTGAAAGAGGAATGCAAGATTAACCTATTATAAAGAACAGAAATCGTAATTCGTACCTTATAGACTTGAAAAATGTATTAAACTGCATCATTTAATGAAATTTTTATATAATAAAAGTGTTCTAAAATGTACTGTATTTTAAATTTATTATGTCGATAATCACTTAGAATGAAAGCAGAATATAATGCATTAAATTGCGTAGAATAAAAATAAATAAAATTTCGATACGAAAGTTGCAGAATTTTTCGTAAGGAACTCACTGAATTAAAACCACGTCTTTTCTGGTTGCTCTTTAATTTTCCCAGTTTTCCAATTTACAGTCTGTAGCGGAGGGAATCGAAGTTTTAACCGACGATCTTTGACCAAATAGTAATTAGCCAATGGCTGATTTACCTCGATCCTTGTAATTAAATAGGGAACATCAAAGCAGCGAGTGTATCTTTCGCACCTGTTTGCTTATCGAACGTTAGTCCGCTCTGAAGTTTATTTGAATCGGAGAAACATTTCAACTCACTGTAAAAACAATTAAATATATTGTAAGCATTGCTTGCAAAAAAAAGCAATATAGCTAATAGTAACATATAGTTTATTCTACAGTTGAAGTTTTGATCATTGTTTTGTAATCCTTAAATACTAAAAAATGGGAATATACATTATATGAGAACTATCAGGCAAAAATTATACTAAATTTTACTGGAGGAATTGTGACAAATATTTTATTTTACAAATATATAGTTACACTGGAAGTCGTATCGATTCCTTTTCTGAAAAATTCTGAAATGGAAAACTGTATTATTCAACAGCACAATGCAACAGTTCACAATTATCGTTTTATCGAACTGTGTTGTCATCCATTTTGACAAAAGAAAGTAATGGAGTGACCTGAGCATTCTCTCGATTTGAATTTTATCGAATTTTGACCAGAAAAATTTACAAATTCTAGACTTCAATTTTGTAAAAATTAATTTGCAACGACATCAGTGGTTCACAGTACTACTTATTAATATTTCAATATAGTACAAAAAGTATTTGTCAGTGATTTGCAATTATTGAGAAGATGTTATAAAATCGACGTTTAAAAATACAGATTTATTTCTGTTTCTGTTAATAAAATTAACAAATTTTATTCAATACCTCAATTGTAATTCTGTATAAAATAAAAAAATTGTATTCAATACCTCAATTGTAATTCTGTATAAAATTAAAAAATTGTATTCAATACCTCAATTGTAATTCTGTATAAAATTATTAGGAAAAGCTTACTTTTAGGGGAAAACTTGAACAATAGAACAAGTATATTCCACTAATGTTTTTACAGTACAGTACAGAACGATCGAAGATCGAAAGCCATCGTTTTTTGAATAAATTTACGGTTCCTGTTTGTTCACCTTTGTTCGAAAGGTTATTTCATTTGGCATAGGTAACTTCAATATTAGAGGAATAATATACGCCAAGTCTCTCGTGTAGATTCAAGCACGAAAGCTTCCGGTTCTTACTGCAGTGGGGAGCTAACTTATACCTAGATAGTCGGAATAAGCCAGCTTCGAGCCTACAGCGGAGCATAGCATAGTGTCTCAGAGTAGAGGCGCAAGACAAACGACGTTGTTTTCAGGGAGATACCGAAAACAGCGAGAGGAAGCGTACCTAGCAGTTAATTAGCTGAATAATGCAGCGTTAATCTAGTCAAAATTGCATGCATCTGGACCACGCACGTAGTTTCGTTCTGGCAAACTCACGAGTTTGGCTGTTCGCGCACCAAAATGTATGTACCTGTGTGCAAACGCATACTGA
The DNA here is from genome assembly GCF_013123115.1 of Colletes gigas. Classification (NCBI taxonomy): domain Eukaryota; kingdom Metazoa; phylum Arthropoda; class Insecta; order Hymenoptera; family Colletidae; genus Colletes; species Colletes gigas. Next base: position 2,199,496 of record NW_025106648.1, read on the forward strand.
TTCCTGGACAGCTACAAGTGTGGAAGTTGGATTCACTTCGGTCGAGTGCGAACTGCATCTTCTATTGTGTTGAATATTTTAAGAATACTATTTCCAGCTATCTCGCCGTGCTCCAAGATACCACCACCTCGAAACACCCACGCTTTCACTAGGATGCCATATTCTGCACAGCTTTCCAGTCCCGTTCTTATTTCACTTAGAAAATTAATGGATCGTTACTAACAGCCATTGAACTGCTTTCGTTGTCCAAAAAATTTCGTTGGCTTAGTTTATGATTTTAGTTGTAGCTGTAACAGTCCATACGTTATTTTTTATACTCATATTGAAAGTAATCAAAAAAGGATGGTCTGATAAGCAATATTGTATAACCAATTTTTCAATTTTTACAATTATTATCTGTATTCGAGTTAAAAACGACTTTTTGCTCGCGATGATTTTCATGCAAATTTTTAAGATAATTTATTTTTAATCAGAACATTTTCGCGACTAAGTTTTCTATGCAAAATGTATGCAGATAATTGATATCATGTTCGTCGAAAATATTAAAGAGAATTAATAAATGGCTCTTTACGATTACAACATTATCGATTTTAATACAACTGTATTGTATTAATACGTTGATTGTCACGGTGGTCACCGGTGACCGGCACTTTGAATCTACAACGTGTTGCAATATTGTTTACAATGGAAGAACGCTACGAAAATATATTCTTTAATTACTACAATTAGTTTGAACAGTATTTTTCTTTTTTGTTTGCGTCAAAATACGAATTTAACTCGTTGATTGCCATGGTAGTCACCGGTGACCGGCACTTTGAACTCACAACGTGTTGCAATATTGTTCACAATGGAAGAACCCTAATACCTACAAAATAGTAAACGATACTACTTTAATTTGAAATGTTCTAAAATAACAAATTCACCATTGAATATAATTTGAACAAATGTCGAGGTCTTAACGTGCTAAGGCGACTCGAAAATATATTTTTTAATTATTACAATTCATTCGAACGGTATATTTAAAGTATTTTTCTTTTTCTTTATATATGTAGAGAATTGTTTTTGCCTCAAAATACGAATTTAACTCGTTGATTGCCATGGTGGTCACCGGTGACCGGCACTTTGAACTCACAACGTATTGCAATATTGTTCACAATGTAAGAACCCTAATATTTATAAAATAGTAAATGACGCTACTTTAATTTGAAATGTTCTAAAATAACAAATTCACCATTGAATATAATTTGAACAAATGTCGAGGTCTTAACGCGCTAAGGCGACTCGAAAATATATTTTTTAATCATTGCAATCCGTTCGAACGGTATATTTAAAGTATTTTTGTTTTTTCTTCATATGTAAAGAATTTTTGTTGCTTCAAAATATGAATTTAACACGTTGATTGCCATGGTGGTCACCGGTGACCGTCACTTTGAACTTACAATATTGTTCACAATGGAAGAACCCCAATACTTGTAAAACTCTAAATAAACTTCAATTTGAGACATCGTAAAGTAACAAATTCACCATTAAATTATCGAATAAACTGACAGTCAACGTGTAGATAAAACTTAGAAACAAAAGGATGCTTATTTCGGGCAGAAGAAGCTAAATTATTTCTTTTAGTCTAATCTTTTTCGCGTTGGTTTTCTTCTGGTCGACGCGTCGCTTTACGAATTGGCGCCGCAAAGAGTATTGTCGGAGAAAACAGAGGGTTTGCTCGAAGCACGCAATCTTCTTCATTGTGTACAGTCTCGAAATCTACGGGTTAGAAGCCATCTCTGGCGGCCTCCGCGCGATCGAAAGTAATTATATTAATTGCGCTGCGCGTCTCCGAATGCGTTCCACAGCGTGGTACGTGGGACAGGACGGTCGGTTTGCTCGTGTGCGTGAATGTTTGTCAGCACCGTGGCTGATCCTGTGTACATGTCTCGCGTGCCAGTGTACGCGACTATCGAAGGGAACTAAGTGCGCAATGAAATGTTAACGAATTAACGTCTGCTCGAGACGTTGTCGCACAGGGGCGATTCGTTAAATAAATACGGCCCACTCCGTGAGCTTATTTATACGTACCAAGCGTAGAAATAAACTGGTAAAATGCAATAGATACATAAATAAACGGACAAGGTGATAAAAGGTGCAATTAAAGTTTTAAAAAATTACTTTTTTACGATGGGTGAAACGTACAATTAATCACAAACTCGGTGGGTTTCTGAATTTAAAGATTCTTTGTTTGCAACGAAGTACGAGTGATTTTTAGATGATTCAAAGTATTATTTTCGACTTGTCAGAAGCAAAGGGATCTTAAGTGTTTCCTGTCTTTAACAGTAGAACTATCGAACTGATCAAAATAATACATTTATAATTTCCAACAAAAATTGTTACAAATTTACTCGACTGGATTTCTGCAAATTTTTGCTCGTTAACGAGTTACTTTTAGTTCATCTTTTGGCCTTTTATTTCACCGAAATATTAACATTCCTGATTATGGTATATAAAAATCGTACAATGAAATAGAAAAAAGCCTCCAGATAAAGATTACAGTCGATATTTTTTCCCCCTAAATTTTTATTGTCGTTTTCCATGTGCTCTTTGCTCCTCGTCTAACACTGTTGCATTTCGATTTCGAAGCAACGGGGTTGCGAAGGGTGACGAAGGAGGACGCGAATCCACGCACGGTTCTCAATGTTGGCCACCACAGAGGCAACGCCCGTCATTTCCTTATAATTAGTCTATTTCCTGTCGCGCCTATAGTTACGTCGCGGAGCCTGCAGGGCGGAATCGGTGGTAGAAAACGGCAGATATTGGAACGCAACGTACGATAGTGCGCGTGAAACCGGAGGAGGGGCATTGCTCGTTCGTTTCAAGATATCGAGGAAATGAATGGGATTGGCTGCCGGGCAAAATTGTACTGTGATAATTACCTATTAGCTGCACTGTGCCTGGCACCGTTCGCTATCCTGAAGAACAATGCCTATCTTCCGATCGTGCAAATAATCGTTGAATTCTAGCGTCTTCCATGGCGCTGCCAACTGCCTAAGAATTCATCTTTCCGGTGACATTTTTCCAAGAAATGAATGTTCGTTTCGTTGCTCGAACGAGTATATAAAATACCGTGTTGAAATATAATTTCATTTGTGGGAAATTTTAATACTGAAACACTACAGAATAAGAAATATTTAAAGTAAGAATTATTATATTTAGGGGTTGAGACAGCCCTCTAAAAAGTTCTCATCTCATTAATTCTATTAGTAAAAATATGAATTTTCATAAAGGTCCACAGTTTAATGATTATGTAAGGTACCTGTCTTTACTAATATCTTGCTATGTATTTTTCATATTAAGATAAAAGGTTACATCTGTCGATATGTACAAGGTTATTAATTCCATACACGATCTTTGTCTCCAAGTATTTTGAAAAAGAATGTCAAAACAATTCTAAAATAATTAATTTTGACGAGTCAAATAGTTGGCAAAAATGGCCCGTAAATAAAGTAAAATAATTCTATTTGTGAATTGTTTATCTCGTACTACCGTGTCTTCTTATAAGTTCGCATACTAACTAATATTACTGTTATTTACTACAAATCAAAACAATTCTAAAAGAATCAACTTCAACGGGTCAAAATTGACCCATAAACATTCAGAGTAAAAGAATAATAACCATGGAAGAAAATAGATTAAAACTTAGCCAAGGAACAACTACAGAGTGGACAAGAAATTGTTGTTCGGTCTCTTAATTTGGTATTTTCATCCCCCCCAAAAAACGTCGTAAATCGAAGGAGATATTTCCCGTAGCACGTCGAAAATCCCTGAAAAGCGGCGTCGATCGTGGCAAGCCGGGTGTGCGTTAAGAACATCCGAGAACTGGGACGCGGCTCGAGCTGTTCAGCCTTTCAATCTTCATCCCGACCGATAGAGATTCCGGTCGGTGCTCGTGTTTATGCGGTCCCAGCGGAGTGTGCAGCAACAGGGTTACTGCGGCGGTCCGACCTCGTCTTTCCAGATACAGAGACGTCTCTCTGAAGACTGGAAAGCCGCGATCCCTGGTGCAGACCAGCCGAAATGCCTGGGGGTTGATTGATTAGAGGGTACGCCGTCGTGGAGACCCGGAGTCGAGGTAGAGTTCCACGGTGCGGGTTAGTTCGGCATGGACCCCAGGTTATTTGGGGGCGGTGTGGAGACGCGGCGTTGGTTCGGGCTAGATGGCAAGAGGTATGGCGGGGGGGGGGAGGCAACGGCCAGGGTGGAAAAGTAGGTGGAGGAAGCGGAGGGCGCTGAGAGGAGGTCAGAGGGGAGGAAGAGAAGGAAGGCTGGAGGCGGTAGTTCGAGGTGCTACAGTTTATAATAGTTGCCACCGCCCTCGGGCCAACCGACCCTGTCCGCAACTTCCACAGAGTTGCTTAAACCTAACCTCCTCTCGGGGTCCTGGACGATCAAGTCTCGTCCACCGGTAAGGTCAAAGAATCGAGGTTACGCGGCTCCAATGATCGGAACTGACTTTCGTTTCCGTGGTTCCACCTGGCACCTTCCGGGGTGTTTTTCTCGTTCGAGTTGCGATTCGAACGACGGCGCTCTCGATAAATAGAACGGATGGAAGTTTCTGTAGGTAGCCAATAGTATAGCAGCGGTGAAGGGCACGTGAACCATAGATTAGTTTGTAGTTGCTTGTTCAAGAAAAAGCTGAGTTATTAGCTGCGGTTGAGGGTCAGGGAACTGACGGAAAGATGACGAGGTCAGGTGAGCTGAATCCAGGACTCGGTTCCCTTCACCCTGCCTGCTACCCTCTTATTAGGTAATGTTCTTTCGCTGTTGCGTCGCGGTACTTCCGGCGACTGTAAAGCGAAACTTTTGTTAAGAGAAAGAGGAAAGAAGGAGAGATAAAGCAAAAAGTGATGATGGGGAAATTGGTTAGGCAAGAAAGCTGAAAAATAGTGTAATAAAAACTAAGGTTTAAAAGATATGAAAGAATTATAATTATAAAGTAATGTGAAAACTGTGGAAGCTTGGAATAGGGTAGTAGGATTTAAGGTGTGGTCGCACCGAGATAAAATCCAATCGAAATCTGAAAACTGGAACTTTTGTAGCTTCAATATCTCAAAAAAAAAATTTGTATTCCTTAACGCCTATAAAATTTTTCAATTTTGTTAATTCCATAAAATCCACCAGGAAAAGGCTGCACACATTTAAAACGATAGCGCAACTAAATTATTTTTATGGTTGCCAATGGAACGAATAAATGACCGTATATTTTGATATTTATTTGAAATAAATAAAACTTAATAAAACGCAATGGCTGCATCATTTCGTTGTCTCAACACATTTGCATAGCTCGAATTATTTTTATCAACGAGATGGCGCGGCCAAGTCAACGGGGAACAATTCTCTTTCTTCTTCGCGATGTAATTGCGACGAAAGAAGCAATTTATACGTCTATGGGCATACGTGTACTCGAACCTATATGCTGCGCAGTTTCTCGGTCCCGTGACAGCGGCCTCCGTTATAATTCTCCGTTATCTATGGAAATTCTAAACCGTACTAAACAACAATATATATCCCAAAACTATGTAATTCTCCACGCGCGCGTACACGCTGTGCAATATGTGCTAGCGAAGGCTGCGAACCGATCGTGGACTTTGCTTGCCTTCTTTCCTCATTTCACACTTTTTTTTATTTTACAAAAATTCGATCTTACAATTTCTTCATAGTGGGGTGCTTTTATTCCAACAGGTCGACGATCTATCCATTTATGCAAATATTTTATTTTGCTTTTCGCGAATCGACATTTTAAGTAAGCTGTTTTCACCGTATAAAATTATTATTTCAAATGTCGTTGTAAACTGAGAATGAAAAAAGGGTTGTTTAGGTCGAAGGTTTCATATTTTATAAACTTCCAACCCAAGATTTTTGATTTGTTTCGTTTGTAATTTTTATCAGAATATTTTCGATAGAGAATGAGAAGTTTAAATACAATAAAAAATAGAGATACTGCTTTATCAATTAGTTTTTGTTTTCTAATTCTATTCTTAACGTTATAATGTGCTTTATTCTGCTTCTTAAAATAACAATTCCAGTATAATTGAAAAAGACGTATATAGAGAATGAAGAGTTTAAATACAATAAAAAATAGAGATATTGTTTTATGAATTAGTTTTTGTTTTTTAATTCTATTCTTAACGTTATAATGTGCTTTATTCTGCTTTTAAAAATTCCAGTATAATCGTAAAAGACGTTATATATAGTAACGTATACATGAAATGTCCAACTTTTCTACAGGTTGGAACATTCCAAGTTCCTGCTGATAAGTGACAGAGCCATTTTGACGAACGATCCTCTAATTATTTTCAGCATCGTGGATTCTGTTCCATTAAGGTTACCAACAATACTAACTTTCCACGAATAGCGATCAATTGGTTTGAAACGGTCGAAGTTTCTTCGGCGCGCTGCTATTCAGACGACGCCCCGATGACGTTGTCAAACATACGATCTCTAATTAAATAGGTCCCTTGAACCGTGCGCTGACGCTCTAATCAGGCGTCTCTAGGAGTTTTCGCGGAGAACTGGAACACACGCTGAAGACCCAAAAGACTAGACGTATGGAGGCAGAGAGACAGGAAGATGGATCGTCGCTCAGGTCCTGCAGCAATGTCCTTCGAAGCTGTTTGTGCCTTAGGACAGCACGTAATCATACCAGTCCGCTATTACTTCCTATAACGCTATCTACGCCAGGAAACGCCATTGCTCGCTCGTTCCTACGTAGGTACGTGGTCCAGGGACGCCGTGGATGATGAGATCTGCAGGCTTGCATCCTGATGAGACTATTAGGATGGCTTGATAAGTCCATAATATTCTGGTCGATGCCGGGCAGCGCCGTCGAGTCCACCCGGTGTCCTCGCCAAACCGCTACACCCACCCTCGCACCCCTACACCCCTACCCCATTTTACGTCCAGATATACGTAGACTACCTTCGGTCAGATTGACGACGAGATAACTGATGCTTCCATTGACTTTGTTAACCTCAAACTTCGATCATTCCTCGACCAGGAAATCGTAGCTTTTGGTCGACGAAGGATTTTCCAGGATTTGACGTGAATTGTTCCTTTGCCGATTTCCATCGCTCTGACGTTCCATTCATACAGCTTCCATTCACTGTTACAGTGGTCCCTTCAACACGAAATTATGTATCCTTGTTGCCTTCCATCATTTTCTTCAATTTTATCGCAAACAAAAATTTTGTAAACACTTCTTTCTTGAAAAGAGGTCTCACGCTCGTTTAGATTTATTTTTTCACAACACTGTTTTCACACAAGGTCCCACCATTCTAATTTTAAGAAATCGTTTGAAATTAACGTAATAAATAAAATATAAAAAGCCACCACTGCATGGAACTCTCGCTGTTCTTCAAGGGTGGAATTAAATATTAATCGTGAGTACGTTGCAAAGACATCTCATTTAGATTTACTTTTTTATAACATTGTTTTCATACAAGATTCTAATTTTAAAAAATCGTTTGAAATTAACGTGTTAAATAAATTATAAAATATCCACTGTATGGAACTCTAGTTGTTCTTCAAGGGTGGAATTAAATATTAATCTTGAGTACGTTACAAAGACATCTCATTTAGATTTACTTTTTTATAACATTGTTTTCATACAAGATTCCACCATTCTAATTTTAGGAGATCGTTTGAAATTAGCGTATTAAATAAATTTTAATTTTAAACTTTGAAGAGACGAGAGGTTTCTCTGTAACGAGGATACTGAAGTTGAATTTTTAGCAAAATGTCGTCTTGGAGAATCGTCGTGAAAGGATGAAGGAACTGTCCGACCTCTGTTCTATCTCTTGCGGAGAAACGGTCGGTGTCACCCTCTCGAAGCGGCTGGAAATTAACTTTGAGTATTACAGATGTCGAGGCGCGCCGCGGCGAGAAGCTAGCACCTTGTTAGTCTGACAAATTCGGTCTGTCCGCCCCCCTCCTTCCTTCTGTCTTCCACTTTGCCGTATCAGCATTTAGTTCTCGGTCCCGGAGACACACTCGCGAATGAGCCTCTTACGTTTCGGTGCCGAGATAGCTGCACTCACGAAATTCTGTTTTCTTTCTCTCGTACCTCCTTTGTGCGAGCTGCTTAATCCCTCCTTAGGACAATAAAATGTTAATAAACTATAAAGCATTTGCTCCTTCATGCGAGAATCATTTAATAACTAAAGAGATAACCAATTGCTATTTTTGAGAACAGTATTAGAGTCCAAAATTAGCCATTTAAAAATAATCTTAAAATCTATCTATTATTAATAATTTCTAGGGGTAGGAATTTTGATTTTCCGAAATAAACTGAAATAATCTGAAATAATTAGCCCAAAATTAGCCATTTTAAAACAATCTTAAAATTTATCGAAGACTTTGAGATCAAGAACAATTTTAAAAAAGTACATTGCAATTTACAAGATGGCGAAAAGCAAGGAAACAAAAATTAAAACAGCAACTTTTTTTATCTGGAGAGTCATTTAACACTAAACTTACCACGAATTGTCAAATGACCGTTTTTAAAATTTCGTTTAGAATTTATAACGTACAATGTTATTTTAGCGTTATTTCACACTTCACGACTTTTCTTTATACTATATTTACAATTAATTTTTCAAATTTCACTCCTGTTCTTATTGTTTGTTTGCTGAACAAAATATATAGTCTGTCTTGTCTACCACGACTGGTCATCTCACCGGTTAAACGATTTATATGTTTTTTTTGTAAAATCCAGAATTCTGGTTAGCTTCCAATGTAAATAAAAAATACATAGCAAAGATCAAAGGAGAGAATCTTCAGTTTCCACTGTCTTAGAATAGTTTTACAACGCGTAATAAAATAGTTAAAATTTAGACGCGTACAGTTCCAAAATTACTAGTGTTTTATCAATAATTAAACCACTGTTGGTAGCAGTGGAGCCTCCCCTTTAAAATGCTTTTTGAATTTTGTCGATCGGACTTTCCGTTTTGGAGATATCGTAAGTTATGTAAAGGGGTAATTTTTTTAATTCGACTATCTCTGTCTCCGTCTGATGCGTTGCGTCGGGTCTCTCTCTTGCGCGTGAATTGAGACGCGCTGTTTACTATTTATACGCAAGGTCATTCACCTCGCGTCAGTGAAACGTAAACAAACACTTCGGAACTTTATATCTCCAGAACTAGCCATCGCATCGACTTGATACTAAAATCGCTATATCTCCGGAACTAATTGCGCTATCGACTCGTACAAACGCTCATTTTAAAGGGCATTTCATCCCCTATCCAATGAGCATATTAACTATTATTATTTGTGCTGTCTTCTACGTTTATTTTCAAATTTACTTTGATGTTACATAACCAAAGAAGTTTCTGTGCGATGAAACTGGATTATTCATGAAACAAAATTCGTTTTCAAGCGCGTTTTATCCCCTATTTGATGAAAAATAACAAATTTTGACGTAGTTTGTAAATTTTCCGATCGAAGTTAAAGTACTCTTTGTACAGGGTTTTAAAATACACGCTTTAAGAAAAAATATGCTATATAAGAGAGGAAGAGAGCTTACGAATAAACTTCAAAACACAACATTCTATACATATAATTCAAACGTTAGGAGTATGTTGCCTTATAATAGAGAAAAGGAAATGCCATTTGTGTGGCCATGATAGGAATAAGCATACATATGTGAAGTGTCGGTAGGTTTAGTGTTAAGAAGTCAAGAGATAACCAATTACTATTTTTAAAACCAGTAAAAAATTAAAAGAAGCACACTTCAACCTTTAAGATGGTGAAAAGCAAACAAACATTGAAACAGCAACTGTTTTTTATCAGAAAATTCTCATCGAGCAACGCGAAATTTTCCTCTAGATTTTTTCCTTTATCCGTAATGGGACCAGAGTTATTATTCGACCTAGTTTCTAAACTCACCCTGTGCAACACACTGTATTCAATTATCGTCGGATAAGAACTGCTTCGAGGGACTAAGCAGAAAAACTTACTTGTCCTGAATAAACTCGAACGCACGGTTGAAGTATGTAACGGGCAGTTTAATTAAAAGCAAACTAGTCTTAATGTTCGGACCTGGAAGAACAAAGGGAAGAAAATTTTAAAAAATTTGAAGAGCCATGATACAAGTTCTATCTTCGTGCCCTTATAAAATCCACCGTTTTCATTATTGTTTCAACTTTCGTCGCGGTTAATAGTATCAGATAAACGAATAATTTTAATCGGTTAAAAAAATACCTCGTGCTCTTTGCAAACTTACATTTGTCATGTTATCTCGAATTCCTTAGTAATTTTAGAAGTTTCGTACTAAAACTGATACTTTTTAAGATCGTTTTTCAATAGTAATTTTAATAAATTTTTGAATTTTTAATAATCTGCGACATGTTGGAGTAAATACATTTTACTGGCTCTACTTTGAGGAGTTCATCCCTTCAACATGCAAGCAAAAAAAATAAGTGTCAAATATTTTTGGTCACTCTGCCAGCGTGCTAAGCTTCATCGAAATTAGGGATCGTAGCTTTCAAGTTATGAATTTTATCCCTCGCCAATTACGAACTCATGAAACGTTCTAATAATTTACCAAAATGGCCGTACGTTTTATGATTCGAAAGGGGTGTGTTAGGTTAAATTTAATAATCTAATAATTTTCCAAAATGGCCGGACGCTTTATGATTGCAAAGGGGTGGCGGGAGGGGGGAATTTTCAACAGAAAAATTTCGAAATATTATAAATTCTGGCTAGCAGTTGGCGAATAGTTGATGTGTACGAGGTCGTTGGGGTAAAAATGGCGGTCTAATTTATTTCAATTGATGCATCCAAGCGATTCGCTGGCTCGAGGAATGCCACAGGCACCTGGCTCCGGCTGGCCGTTCGAAATTGGCGAGAGTGGAATCTCGAGCAGTTCCAGAAGTCACCATCCTTGCGGAGGGTGTCGATCGTTGGTGGAATGGTGCTTGCTCGCTTAATCGGCCAGCCCCGCGCCACCCTCCCCGGGGCCAGCCCCGAAAACCCTTTCCGCTTTCCTGTCACGGTACAGCGAATGACTATCGGAAAGTGATATCGAGGATTTCCAGGGCTACACTTTGGTATTGCACGATTCCGTGGCACTTGCTTTGTTTCGTGCCAGCCGAAATCGAGGCTTTACCTTCGTGTCCGCGAGGATGGGGGCTGAAAATGGGGTGACGGAGATCGGGATGAGGCACGACCGACGACGCGCCGCCGCTCAGCCGTAAGGGTAATAGAATTGCATGGCCGAGGAGTGCCAATATCCGGCCTGGGCTTGTCGGCGGCGTTTAATTGCGTTAGTATTTTATCGCGGGGCTCGAAGAGGGCCGACGAGACTTTTCGATTGGGGCTGCGCGAGTTTAGAGCTGCTTAGGCCTCGATGTGAAAGCGTGGAATTTGATTCTTGACGTGGGAAGACGTTTAGTCGCGTGCTAGGGTACGTCAGGATATTACGAAACGCGTTTATTTGTAATAATTTAACGTTTTATAATTCATGGGGCGGTCTAATGCAACTTGTGCACCCCTAAAACTTCCAAAGTATTCACAACAAAAAATTTTGTGTGAAAAAGTTGGATGGTCTGAAGGGTTGCACTTTGTAGTGCATTTTTATAGGCGAAGACGTTTTGTAGATTTGAAGGTCAACCTTGTTTTTTTAAATGGAATATTATACTTTTTATACCAGAATATGGAAGAATATCAGATTCTGAGTAAAAGAGTGTTGACCTTTATTAGCTCTACTCCCAATAGCTAACGAGTAATTTCACTTTATTATCTTACTATCAAATTGGAGAGACTCAATCTTATCACAGATTTCTATAGAACAGTGAATATTATTAAGAAATAAAATAAAGTTACTAATTAGTTATTATTACTTATTCTTCTTCTTCAGTATTTGATATTATGTGAAGAAAATCGTCAAGAAATGAAGTGAAATTACTCGTTAGCTATTACATTTAGGATTAATAAAGATTACCATTTTCTTATTCCGAATTTTCTATTCTCCAATATTTTGGTGTACAAAGTATAATACTCCATTTAAAAAAACAAAGTTGACGTCTTCGCCAATAAAAAGACAAATGCACTATACAGGGTGTTCGGCCACCCTTGGGAAAAATTGTAATGGGAGATTCTAAAGAACAAAATAAGACGAAAATCAAGAATATCAATTTTTTAACTGAGGCTTCGTTAGTAAGTTAGTAAGTTATTAAAAAATAAATTAAAAAATTTCAAATCATTCTGGAAAAATTATTTTCGGTTGAAGGGGTCAATTACAATCATTTTTGGTGAGTAGACATACCCCCGAATTCCTACCCACTTTCGAGAAAAAAATTCAGGTAAGTGCTGAAATTTTTCGGCGAAAAAAAAAATTTCAAATCTTTCTAAAAAAATTATTTTTAGTTGCAGGGGTCAATCGCAATCATTTTTTATCAATAGATATACTCCCAAAATTCTACACATTTTCGAGAAAAAAATTCCTTACCGAAAATATAATATGTCTGACCATACATTGACATGTTCCCCTGAAATTTCATGCGAATCTTTAAAACGTCATAACTTCTGAACGGATTGGAGGATTTTAATGTTCCAAGCGGCAAACAACACGTATTTTGGTGCAGAATATGTAAACATTCCAAAAATATTCGAAATGTGGTTCCTCAACCCTGTAGAGTGAGAAAAACCCCATAAAAATGGTCCAATTTTCAAACAGCCATAACTCCTACAATAGTGAATATGTTTCAATGAAACTTTTTTCTGAAATAGAGCTCATGGGTACCTACAAGAAAGTATTAGACAACTTTTCTGTAGGGCGACAAACAAAATTATTAAAAATCCAAAACTAATTTTTAAGAAAAATCGACAGGTGCATTTTTCGACGAAAAAGAAAAATTTCAAATCGTTCTGGAAAAATTATAATCGGTTTAAGGGGTCAATTACAATCATTTTTGGTGAATAGACATACCCCCGAAATCCTGCGCAACTTTCGACAAAAAAATTCAGTACTGGCGAAACTTTAAATGTTAATAACTTTTTAACGAAGCCCCCATCAACAAATTGGTATTCTTGATTTTCGTCCTATTTTGACCTCTAGAATCTCCCATTACAATTTTTCCCAGGGGTGGCCGAACACCCTATATAGTCTACCCTTTCAAACCATTTCTTTTACACGAAATTTTTTTGAACAACGCGCACTTTGGAAGTTATGGACCACCCTGTATACGAGTGGTACAGTAGCTGATTTATACGATGGTTGTTAATTAATAGACAAAATTGAATAGCTGGAATAGCTTCCTTAGCATTGGACACTAGACTTCAAGGGAAATTGTTTGCCATAGTTTCATCAATTTCCGAAAATTTCAGAAAAACAATCATACTCGATATGCGACTCGCGTGTTTTTAATTAAAATTTTCGTACGAATCGAAATCCAATCGATTGTTCATCGAGAAGCCTTGTTTTAATTTCATTCGTTTTCGTTTTTTCATCGTTATTAATACTCATTTTCTTTGTTCCTGTTTAACTACTCTTTACTATCGTTACCATTATATACACGATTATGTTTAATAATTCGTTTTTATTCCTTCTCTATTTTATTTTACGTTACGTATACACATGCATATTTTAATAAAACTTGCCGTATGGATTATTGGATACTTTCTACGTCGTTTTAATCCTTTGAAATATTCATTAACGTATACGTATTTTACAAACTCCGGTGAGACACATAACGAACCAAAACGTACAATAACGACCAACGTTATAAAACGGAATTCGTTCGTAAACGGAAAGTTGCCTGTGTAAAAAAAAAAGTATGTTCCTCTTCCACCAGATCCGGTTTTTATTCAGTTTTTTTTTAATTGTTTTCGGTCTCGCATGTTAAAGCAATTTGAATATAAAAGTTTGAACGTATCAAAACTTATATTGACAGACCTCAATTTAATTACTATTTCTTGATGTGATTTATTACAATTTAAGAGTTATTAGTTAGTTAGTTGTTTAACAAAAAGAAAAAATTCACACGACTGGATTATATTTAGGTAAGAATAATTATTTTATTATCGACGTTAGATGCATTTCCACGATTTCACATAAGTCGATAATAAATACAAATGTGGCCATTTTATCATTTTCAAAGCTTTTTAATTTTATTTAGTTGGAATCGTAGCCACTATCATACAGTTTAATTATTTCTTTTATTTTTCAGATTCCATCAACTGGTGGGTGCTCGAGGGTACTTTTCTTTCTACAACAATCTAAAATTTCGAAACTGTCACGTATTTTTGTAGGAAAAAATTCATGCAACTTAGCAAGATATATATAAATAATGTTGCATCGTGTCAAACTCATACGTTGAATATTTTATCTTTTATAAAATTCAAAAGGTGCCCAACTTTGTCCATTTTTAGACTCTACTACACCTTTAACAGTTTGTAAATATACACGTTGCTTGACAGAAACTGAACACTGTTGTTCACATTGTTAAACTTTTACAGCAAGCTTGCTTGCTACTTAAAATTCTTCTAAAATGTATTTCTTCAGAGACACAGAACGTTTTTAAATTGAAATATTATATTTATAGTATGTGATTACCACTGTATGCTAAAGGGAGTTCAGTCGAGCAAAAGAATTCATAATCTTATTACTGGTAAAGTATCGTTATTTTATAATTTTTGCTGGCAAGCTCTTCCAGTCTGTTACGTTCAAGGTGAAGAAGTCGAATTTAATTAGTCCGATCACGGGTGACCCAGAAATGAAAGGGTAGTTACGGGAACGATCACTAATCACTACTCCGTATTGACATATCGTAATTGAAATGCTGTATTCATAAGGCATATTGATATTTCTGCACAGATATCCTGCTCTGATCTTTATCCGTGCCCGTTAGGTTCCCTGTTAGCGATCAGTTTCCATTCCGGATGTCTGTACTTAACATATTACGGATCTTTTTATTGCAAAGCCATACTCCAGTAAAAAAGGTTCACGAATGCATTGAAATTACTTCGATCAATTGTTATTGATGCTTTATCCAATTGAAAATATTGAATTTACTATGTAATAATCCTTTCATTGTACGTGTATAGAAATTCTATAGATGCCCAAAGTGTATTTTCATCAATGTATTAGTAAAAATATCTATACGAATGTTTAGTAAAATTGATTATGATTTTTATAATTTTACTATCTACAAGCAAAGTGTCATTAACTAAACCTTTTAAAAGCTTGAAATTTTAAGTCAAGCCAACGCTTTATCTCCCAAAGTACCATATAATACTTATTTGTAGAGAATAAAAGAACTCATAATTCTATTTAAAAAAATTAGAATTAACCTTCAAATCATTGAAACTTTTTTAATTGCGAAAGATACACTCGTACCACGTAATGCATCGAAACCATTAAATTTTTCATAATTTAATTTTTGTAACACTGTTTCAATGCTATAACTAGACTGCGTGAGACATTCTGAATACGTTGAACAACTTTCTCGTTCGTGACGGAAAGCTTTCCCCAAACTCTGCGATAACTTGAACGCGTAAAAGTATAATAATCAGTGTAGAACATTAAGATACCCTCATTACGTGATGAAATTTCGAAACGAGTTTTGAAACGAGCTGTAGACTAGTAACCGCGACGCTCGTCATTAAGTGTAGAACGGGTTAGTTTTATGGTTCTGCAAAGATAAACCTCTGGCTGTTACTACCCCTGTCGTATTATCTCTCGGTGCTAGGTGGAAGCATACTGTACATCGGTATCTCGCCGTACTAGACCGCCATTTCATAAGCTTTCACATCATTTTCTCCGAATAGTAACCCTCCCTGTTGATACCTACGACTCAGCCTTGAATCTCGCCTGACGTTTCGCGCTTTTCGGGCCACTCGGATAAGCTAAACGCAAACTGAATTTTTCGAGCATTAAAAAGGTATACTTCCACTCTTTAAACCAACATTATCTCACGTGGGAAGTGGAATCCCTAGGAAAGGAAGTGTATAATGTAGTTAAATATAGTTTAAACACGTACTCTTATTAATAGATTTATCATCAAAGCTTGACAACTTCTTTTATTTTAAATCTATCGCTTATATCGAGTGCAGACATTTTTTTTTAGGATGACAATAAAAATTTTATTTTTATAATGACACCAACAAAAATTTTGGAAACCATTGCTTTAGACATTGATGGAAATATACTTTGGGCATCTATAGAATTACTATACATGTATAATGAGAGGATTATTACATAGTAAATTCAATATTGTCAAACGGATGAAGTATCAATAACAATTGATCGATTTGTATTAAGGTCAATATATTCGTGAACCTTTTTTACTGGAGTATGGCTTTGCATCAAACCTTGGCAACTTCTTTTATTTTATATCTATCGCTTATATCGAGTGCAGACATTTTTTTTTAGGATGACAATAAAAATTTTATTTTTATAATGACACCAACAAAAATTTTGGAAACCATTGCTTTAGACATTGATGGAAATATACTTTGGGCATCTATAGAATTACTATACATGTATAATGAGAGGATTATTACATAGTAAATTCAATATTGTCAAACGGATGAAGTATCAATAACAATTGATCGATTTGTATTAAGGTCAATATATTCGTGAACCTTTTTTACTGGAGTATGGCTTTGCATCAAACCTTGGCAACTTCTTTTATTTTATATCTATCGCTTATATCGAGTGCAGAAATTTTTTTTTAGGATGACAATAAAAATTTTATTTTTATAATGACACCAACAAAAATTTTGGAATTATTGCTTTAAACATTGATGAAAATATACTTTGGACATCTATAGAATTACTATACTTGTAGAATGAGAGGATTATTACATAGTAAATTCAATATTGTCAAACGGATGAAGTATCAATAACAATTGATCGATGTGATTTCTATTAATTTCAATATATTCGTGAACCGTTTTTACTGGAGTATGACTTTGCAATAAAAAGATCCGTAATATGTTAAGTCATCAAAGCTTAACAACTTCTGTTATTTTAAATCTATCGCTTATATCGAATACAGAAATTTTTTTTTGGAATGACACCAATGATTCTTCTTCCTCTCAAAAGTATTAAAATCTTGATAAACCATTTTTAAGAACAAAATTATGATTCATAAATAAATACTTGAACTGCTTTTTTCAGGTTTCAATTAATTGGAGGTTTCGATTTCACCAACCAGCCTTGAAGACAATTAAGCCAATTAATTTTGGTTCCATACTAATTATACCATTAAACGTATGTATTTTTACGAAACAGTATTCTTTTGTATGAAATAATAAAGTGAGGTTAAATTGCAAAACAGCAATTTGCCTCTTTTTTCTCGATATGGTAAAAAAAAGTTATTAAATATGTAAAATAAAAATATTCATGACAATATTTTTTTATAAATTTATCTCCTGGAAAGCAATGAGTTGTTTTTTGTTATACAACTGATCTCATAATGTTTTTACTGTTCTCTTTTTTTTTGGAGACTAGTTAGTTTTTTTGTGGAAAGAAATATTAAAGAATATATTTATTTTTATATTTTATATGTATATACCTAGTAGACATTTATTTTTAACATGTTATTTGTTCTAAAATTGTTTAGAATGAAGGAATGTTAATAATTGTCGAATTTATATTTCAGTTTGTTACTAAACTAAATGAATTAAACAAAGAATTACATAGAATTTGTTAATATTGTCGAGTCAATGAAACTTTAGTTAAACTTTCCAATAAATCAAGTGTCCATTTTAGATTCTTTATGACATCGAGATCTAGTAACAAAACACATCAAAAATAGTATTTTATCACATTTAATATATCCATATTCTTCAATATTATTGTAATAAAATTAACTGTCCTTCTTCGTAATATTGAAATCCTTTGACAATTTAACAATTTAAACATCAATTAGTACATTATTAATTTGAATCACAAGAGTGGATCAGTGGAAGTTTCTATTGCAAGGAAACCAAGAATTAGGATAATTAATCGGATACAAGGTGTCAAAGATCCGAATTTTAATCTTCTCGAACGATTTCTTAATTTCTTAATGATCATCGAAACTTCAATATTCCTATTTCTACTTATAATTTCTAGGCGTAGAAATTTTGATGTTTCGAAATAAACTGAAATAATTTATCATGCAAGAGTCATTTAATAAATAAAGAGATAACCAATTGCTATTTTTGAGAACAGTACAAATCCAAAATTAGCCCTTACAAAATAATCTTAAAATCGAAGACTTTAAGGCCAAGAACAATCTAAAAAAAGCACACTGCAACTCTCAAGATGGCGAAAAGCAACCAAACAAAATTTGAAATAGTAACTTTAATTATCAACTTTCATCGAACAATGTAAAATTTTCCTCCACAATTTTTCTTTTTATCTTTAATGAAAATAGAGTAACAGACTATAATATAGTATAATCGAGAATAACAGAGTATAATAGAGAATAGAGTTATAAAGATCCATAATTCGAATTTCAGGAATTAAACATTTTTTTCGCGATATTTTATTGGTCTCCTCCCCCAGTTTGAGCTAAATCGGATTCAGCAGAGAGCAGATCCAATTGAATGGTGTTTTATCGGGCCTCGAACGATCGAGGCTGCGACGAGTCACCAATCTTAGACGAGTCAACTTATCCTTTATCTTTAATGAGAATAGAGTAACAGACTATAATATAGTATAATCGAGAATAACAGAGTGTAATAGAGAATAGAGTTATAAAGACCCATAATTCGAATTTCAGGAATTAAAAATTTTTTTCGCGATATTTTATTGGTCTCCTCCCCCAGTTTGAGCTAAATCGGATTCAGCAGAGAGCAGATCCAATTGAATGGTGTTTTATCGGGCCTCGAACGATCGAGGCCGCGACGAGTCACCAATCTTAGACGAGTCAACTTATCCTTTATCTTTAATGAGAATAGAGTAACAGACTATAATATAGTATAATCGAGAATAACAGAGTGTAATAGAGAATAGAGTTATAAAGACCCATAATTTGAATTTCTGGAATTAAAAATTTTTTTCGCGACATTTTATTGGGCTCCTCCCCCAGTTTGAGCTAAATCGGATTCAGCAGAGAGCAGATCCAATTGAATGGTGTTTTATCGGGCCTCGAACGATCGAGGCCGCGACGAGTCACCAATCTTAGACGAGTCAGCTTATCCTTTCGCGGCAGGTTGATATTTCAGAGGCGCGTGTACACGGCGATCGTAAATTGTAAAATCTATCAAGACCAACGCGGTCGACATAACTCAGAGGGTTGCTATCCTGGTGGTATGAAGCATGGCGGCCAGACTCGGCATAAATACCCGGTAGCAGAACAGAGCAGGAGCAGAGAGCAAGCCCAGACCCGTTGTGGCGTGGCAACATCATCTATCTCGAATAATTTATTATCGCGCGACTACCGCGTCCTCGAAATCCGGACAAGAACGCAACTATAGGAACTGCGAGCAGGAAACGAGTGTCGTGCATCGGGATCCTGTATATGGACTTCGAGGATCCACGCAGGGATTTCGGTTGATTCTTGTACACCATGTTCCGTTGATACTACAACCCCTTACAAGCATCCCCTATAAGTTGAAATCATTATTGCTGGCTGTATGCAAGGGGTCGAACGAAACTTTTAATTTGCCCTGACGCGACAATAACTTGTCTTTCTAAGAAAATAGTCATAAAACGAACCGTATTCACTGACACTTTTATTATACTGATTTTTCAAGAAATAGAAAACTTTTAGTTTTTTTGGGACTAAAAAGAAATTCTAGTCGAGTGGTAATAATTGTTGTTATTTGAAACAGTTGAAGTCCTTACGAACAGATTTGGGGATTATGTAGTTTTACAATAATAATAAATATCTACAGTCAATTTCTTGATTTTTTAATAGTTCATCTAATGAAGATAATTTTGAATTACAAGTATGTGTAGATGTGTTTGAAATTGATTTACATGTAAATGTACCAGGATATTGATCAAAGATAGAATGGAATGACGATTGAAACTTATTTTCAATGATTTTATGACAAGTATTAATAATAAAATATGTTTCATCCTAGGTGAGATTAATAACTACATAAAATTACACCTTTTTCCTTTTTCTTTTTGGTTAATGTTTCATTTTTTTTGTGTACACCCTTGCTTCAGTAAATTTGTACTATTGTTGCTGTTACTACTACTATTATCATTATAGTAAAAAGGCAGAAATGAATAATGCAGTGATGAGAAGATGAGAGTGAACCCTGACTACTGTTTAAATTGTGCTTAAGATCCTCCATTTTATTAAATTGAGTGTTTTCATTACTGTTGATAACACGAAGAAACGTCAAAGGAAAACAGTATTTACATAGTTTTTTGTTTATTTAAAATTACACATTTTTATCAGTATAATTGACAACTTCTTTAGGATTAAGAAAATTGCAAATTATATCCAAGATAAGATTGTAACAAAATAGAATATCAACGAAGTTCATCGATCTAATTGTTGGCTGAAATTTAAGAAATAAATATTTCCTTCCCTTCTATACTGTGATGTTGGCTATTAAATGATGTCAGAAATATTAGCTTCTGGGACGTACATCAAATGTGATTTAGATGATATTTATTACCAAACTTTTAAATTTGTGATTAAAAATAATATTATTGAAATAAATGAAAAAAGGAAAAATGGATTTGTGTCAAGAGTGCCCCATAAGTAACAAAATGGTCGAACTTTGAAAATTTATTCTATCCACGGTGAAAATGAAAAAAAGTTGTAATATGTGCTATTACGAGCAAAATAAAAATTATTGATAACCAAAAATGGATTTGTAATACTTTCCATCGAAGTAATATAGGTAAGACACAATTAGAAAATTATCTTGAAAATGATAATATATTGTATATAATAAAGGAGAATATATCAATATTAAAAATAAATGGTACCATTTTCTTAATTCGTTTACTGTATATAAACTAGGTGACTCATTTTACAAAATAGTTAGTGTATTTCTTCATTACGTTCAATAATTCTAAATTAATCAATTATGTAAGGTCAACTTAATAGAAAAAATATGATTATTTTGACAAAAGATTAAATATTTTATAAACGATGTGATGTATTTTGGAAATGATTACTTTAATATCAAATTATTAAATTTTAAAAGAAATGTTAATAACTTCCTAGTATAATTATAATCAAAAATTCGATATTTTCTTGAAGTTGCTATTATTTATCATTTTACAAAATTCTTATACCCATCCCATCACTTATGAAGAAAGAAGAATATCTTCATAGTTATATAAGAGTAAGTACAAAAATATTTTAACAATTAATAAACAATCTTTTTGTCTGATAGTATTTTCATGAATGTCTTCAAATAACAGAAATAGAATTATGTAATTTTTTAAAAAAGAATTAACAACTTCCATTTTTTTAAGTTATAATTAAATAATTCTATGATATCCAATATAAAGGATATTCCTTTTATCCAATTTTGTTTGGTTCAAGGCTAAGAGTATTATTATTCGTATTTTTTTCTCTCTGAAGATCATGTCTTCACGAATTTTGGAAGTCATCTCCATTTTTTCCATATTAATATGTATTTCTTATAATGCATTACTAGAGTGCACATCAAGATGAATTCAACGACCATACCAATGATTTTCAAATAGCCTCGAATAAAATAACCTCGAAAAAAACAATTGCATTCCAATCATTTTACAATAAATGTTTCGAATGGTATTCGTTCGAGACATTTTCGAGGAACCATTTTGAATTCCTTTTTACATTTTCGAGGAACCATTTTGAATTTCTTTTTACGTCTTCGAGGTATTTTAAATTTTATAGATTTTGAGTTTTACGGAACCGTACCGTAGTAGGACTGACCATTTACCGCCCTATACTACTGCCCTTTAATACCGCGTGGCATTGGAACAGCACCACCATCTAGGAAACTCGCAAAAGAGCATGGGACCGCGCTAAAGTGCATCGTTACACGTTCATCGTAAAAGTTAGCTAAATGCCTTTCTCATTAAAACTTTGTTAATTTCGTTCGGCATCGGAGCATGGGGCGTATCGAAAGGACGACGTGTAATTTTCAACGAAGAGCTATCAGTCTCCGGATGAGAAATATTCAACGTGTACGTATCGATGTCCGAAAAAGCGCAAGACGTTCGAGAGATTTCGAAAAAATACGCTGGTAACTCTGTGCTTAATTATTTTTTCATAGGCCGTGCCACGTGTTGCCATCTCGCGGAAATATCTCGAACCTCCGTATAGATTCGAAGGTCGAAGAATGTCTCGTATGAAAAAATGACGACAGATGGCGCTAGCTACCTTTCGCTAAGTCAAAACTGCATTTTTTTTTACTTTTCGAGTAGCCATGTTTTTTTCGCTCGGCGGGCGCGTTCAATTTTTCAAATCGTTCGTCGCGCGCGCGCTACTTTCGTCGAACGATACGAACGACTAAACCTATTAAAAATATAATTAACGTTTTATGTATTATTGTAGACGTTGTACGATTGCAGTTTTTGCCATTTATTTTTAAGTATCGTCGCGACTTATGCGCGTACGGGGGCTCAGGAAAGTTTCCGGCGCGATCATCGATTGGACGAAAATGGCGGTGCATTGGCTGCATCGAACGAGTCCCGAGCAAAATGGTGCACGTACGGCATCGTTTCCCCATCTTGGTATGCGGTTCAGGTGTAGACGCGGCGGAGGGAGCAAGCAAGGGGCAGTACCCACGTTGGCGGGTAGATTTTCAAAAAACCGGAGGGGCTGCGCGCGCTTCGCCTTCATTGATCGGAAGGTTGTGTCCGGTGGCCACCCTCTCCGCCGTGCCACGAACGCGAACTACCCTCTTCGTCGGCGACCGCCCGAAGAGGGACTCGTTCGTCCTCGACTTTCAGGGCGGAGCCCAGGAGTCTCCGAGGACCTTCTGTCGGGACGAAAAAAAAAACATTTCGAAAAATTCGTCCGAGGAAAAAAACCGAAAGAATAAAAAAAAGGTAGAAAAAGGGAAAAATCGGTAAAACTAAAAAAAATTCTCCTTTTTTTTCGATCCGACTGGCGACAGAGGGGACTCGAACGATGGGGATTTAAACGATTTAAAGAACGTATCGTTGGTTTGTTTACGAAAATATCTTTTTATTTTACGATATTTGAATCGTTCCGAAGTTCCGCGGTCGAAAAACGAAGGGTGGAATCGCGCATGCCCGCGGACGTTTGAAAAAGTATCGAGGCCAATCCGACTGGCCACTTTGAAACGAACGCGGTTCACGCGCTTCGAGGCCATCGCGCGGGTGCAACGCCATTGCGTTCTTGGGTCCTCGTTAGCCACAGGCCTTCGATCCTAGGAAAAACCTAGCCGTTCCCTGGCCGTAAGCTCGCGTCGAGATGGAATTACATCGAGCCTTCCGGGTCCCGGTTAGGCGCATGGTAGCCGGGGGAGCTCGCTGGTTGGCTGAAAATCGGCCGGAGAGTTTCTCATTACAGTTTCGGGAGGATTTCGAAAAGGACCCCCCTGACGTCCCAGTAACGGACCGGTACACCGCAGCATTTTTCAGTCTAGGGGACCAAACCCTGGCAGGTTCTCTGGGTTTCGCCCGAGGGGGTGGATCGGTCGGTAGGATGGATACGCCAAGGATCGAGCGCGAGGGCTACGCGAAGCGGGACCGAGATAAATGGACGAAGAAAGGAGGTGGAGGCGAAACGATCGAAGCGAGAACGAGAATGCCCGTGTTTGAGACAAAGTCGGAGAGAGAAAGGGGAAAGAGGAATAGGAGCAGGGAAAGAGGAAACAAGGGAGGGAGAGAGAGAGAGAGGGCGAGTTAACCTAACCTCAAAATTCCAGCATCAATTCTGGAGCCCCTCTAGTGTCCCACCCAGCCGGTGCAATTAGGAACTACCCCTTCTATCCTATTCTGGCTCTATCCTCACTTCCCTTCGACCTCCCACCCCGAAGAGCGCCGGGACCACGTGATCCGGCAACTACACTCTTGTTTTTAGGGTGGCGGCCCGGGTGTCGGCGGCGGCGAGCGACGGGGGTGCCGGAGGAGGCGGTGGAGCTGGAGGAAGGGGACGAGTTGCCGGGTAGAAATACCATGTCCGCGTCGCCATGGCTACCGCGGGGGGGGGGGTGGTTTATACTTGAAGGGTTACCCCCGCGGTACAGTCTCTGCAAAATCGTGAAAACTACCGTCAGATTGTAACCACGCGAACCGGAAAAAGTGCCGGCTGCGGTGCCCGTACTTTTGGCCACGCTTTCACCCAGGGGCTTTCCCTTTCGCGACCTCCGCTGTTTACATCGCTTAAACGTCTAAGACAATTAATGACCGGGTTTTCGGGGGTTTCCCCTGGTTTTTCCCGGCGGATCCTCTCTCTCGCTCCGACGCCCTTGCTGTCTCAGATTCGACATGGCGCACCAGCCTGCCTATTCCAACACTATTCGCCGACTATTATCTTTTCAACGACCATTGACATTCTTCACGCGCTTCACTCTTTCTCCTTTTCTTGCAACGATGTAAATTTGGCGCCATCGTTGGACCAACTGTCGATGAAATTATCTACCCTGTGCGTTTACAAACAGAAACAGATTTTGCATCAACTATACTCACAATACGTCTACTTAAACAAATTTTGATTAATGAATTCTTGTTGAATGTTCAACCAAACTTTTACTGAAGATATTATTTAGGAAATAAAGATCCGTTTATGCATTTGATCGTAAAAGTTTATAATTTATCAGGTCGTATCTTTTAAGCAAAATATTTCAATCAAATTTGTTTGTTGTCGGACTGTATTACCGCTGTGCTGCGTCCCAATTAAAATTCTCAGAAGAAAAGTACATACGTATTCGAATTTGACTTTGATTTCCCATTTTCGACCAACGCGATTGACGGAATATATACTCTGTCGTTTTTAGCCAGCTTTGAACGAGTGTACGACAAATGTGACCTGGTAGCACTTTTTATTATCCGTTTCGTGTGCAACAATCTAACAGGGTACTTTCTACGAGATATTATTACTCTTGATTGGAGTTCAGAATTAGTGTTACTTATTATTAATATGAATTGCAAATGTTTAAATAGGACTGATTTGTGTCGAGTTTATTTTAATTTAGAATATGACTTTTTACTACAGATAGAATGACAAAAATTGATATTAATAGTCACTATTTATATTAAAATTTTTAGAAAACACTCATTTTGGTTTTCATTTAATATTAACAGTTTAACATATTGACGATGGTATTATCGAATGTTTTACTATCTGATCGATTTATCATACGAAGTATTTTTTTTTTTATAAAAATATTCTTCTATAATAGTAAAAATTAATTATTACAAAAATTTCAATTGATAAATGGAAAAATAAAAATATAACGGTAGTTCATAAAAACTACGATCATTGGCATTAAAACTTCCTTTATTAAGAATTTCCCAAGCATTTGTGGTAGATTTTACAATTATTAAATCTACATATGAGTTAAATTCAGTTAAAAAAAAAAAGGATCCTTAATTAAACAAAAATTATTAGTTTATATTTTTAGATTTTTTGAATATGTTTGCTATTTTACATCACATGTTAAACGATTAATGTGAGTAGCAGTTCTTCCTATTAGATCGAATAAAAGAAGTTCAACACTGATTCTTCTTACAGATAAAATCGGTGTAGTTTTTTGTAGAATGTTTGGATTTGAATGTATCGTCAATTATTCCTAGTGGTTTCATACACTACTATTGTCGGTTGATGTTTATTAATATTCCATGCTAAATTATCAATAGCATCATGCCATTTAGAGAACGCATGAAGTATTCAAACACTGGTAATGATCATTATTTTGATCTCGTTGCAAACACAACGATCGTGGTCTTCGCCGAACGTTTCGATTCTGACGTGTCTGCATACGCAGTTGTTTATTCCAACATACAGAACAAATTTTTCTTACAAACAACGACAACGTCAGTAATATCATTTTATTATATTAAAAGTTTAACATTCAATTCATCTCTCCATTGTCGTGGATCACTTGTGCAATGAAACTTTGTATATTGTTAGTAATAATATTGTGTAATTTTCGTGAGTATTTGTACCGACATATTACAATAAAAATAATGCTAGAAAAAACTTTTTAAACTGTAAGTTTTTTTACAGTTCATTAAATGGAATAGTTAAAGTGCAGTACTTTCTAAATAATTAAAACTAATTATTTATACAAAATTTAATATCCCGTATAAATTAACATTACACATACGTTCCTCTTCTTAAGTGGATTTTTTTCGAGACTGTTTATTTTATGTTTTTCATCATAACTAATATCGTTTTATCCTTGAGATACCCCAGAGGGTTTTCCAGGGTAATGTTTCGCTCGTGGCTATACATATTCGGTGGAGCTTGGCGCAGCTTGATAGTTATGAAAACGATTATGTTTATTATCCACGAAAGTAGTAAAAATAAACGATACTGCCCTCGGTGTCGACACTTGAGGATTGCAAAAGCTGTTCGGTTCGTGCAATTTTCCAACCATAACTACACGCGAGTCGCGCGAAACTCGAATCTGTTCAAGATAAGAAAGCAGGGAAGCACCAGCGTTATTGTTCTGAGAATGAAACTCGCAATTCTTTTTTTAATATTCGACTACGACACTAAACCAACAAACACTCGAAATATTCACTTCATTCTTAATAAATAAAGAACTATAATACGTGATTTCTCAATGATACGATCACCAATTTTTCTGTATTCAAATTTGATATTATTTCGCTGCTAACAAATAAATAAATTGCTCAAGTTTATTACAATCTGACACGTTTTTTGGATATGCTTAACGTCAGAGATTCGATTCGATTTCTTCGATTGGAAACATTCGCGGATAAGAAGTGCATGCACACTCTGTCGTTGCAATATTCCGATTTTAGCATTTCGGTCTAATTTCTAATCCAATTGCGAGGCTACATGACTGGAGATAACGAGTTGCCCAAATAGGATAGTTTCGTAGCCCCGAAAATTTCAATTTCCCATTCCCTCGTCTTCAAAAAGGGACATCGATCCGGAGTCGCAATGAAACGTCATCAACAATTCATGCTCCTTCCATTAGGAACGCACTAATTATTTTAACCGACACAACGTCGCGTCGATCGTTATTTATGCATCCCAGTCTTCCTGCAACTTTCGCTCTTTTACATTTTATTCTTACCAGTTACTTTCGATTGTCGTTTGCGCTGTTATTTCAAAAATTCTCATTTCATATTAACCCCTTGATATACAATGACGAGTCTGACTAGTTATAAGTTCTTGATGTCAAGCTTTATAATGACAAAGCTATTGGTCATCAAATCTTATAGATTAAAATCAACACATTTTTATATTTACAAGGTATTCATGAAACAAACCTATTCCTTTTCGTGGCCATTTCTTGTACGAACAAATCTAAATAAAATTAAATCGTAAATCAAGGGGTTAATAAATACTACGTGTCTCGTAATATGCAGGACTAGATTTTACAAATGAAAACAATAAAAAAAAGTTCATATAAACATATGAAGGCCCTATTCGACCTTGTTTTCGAGTCATAAATGTTCGAAATGAGCTCTTTGCATCATGAACACAGGCCTGGAGACGTTTTATCATCGATTGTCTTACTCCTTCCATTTGTCCAGTTGTTCGAATTTTCGACGTTATCAACCAGAAAATTTTCGTGTTACAAAATCTTAATGATTTGAAATATATTGGCAACAAGTTGCTTCAGAATGAAAAGCTCATGTGGAAATGTAACTATTAACACTTTAATGGCCGCACCTATCACGCGAATGATATTGTAGACCAAAGTGAGATACACGAAGATGCTAGGAATATTATTATAAATGTAACCTCAACAAACGTAATAAGTTGAATGTATTGTTGGATGACCAACCTGATGACTCAATACGGATAAGCGTATCGGAACTGTTGCGTCCAAAATAACTGAGTCAGTCTTGTTTTTCACATTTCTATCTTAAGTACAGAATCATGAACGAAGTACCCAGGACGAGTCATCGACAGCCAGTCATCAGGTACTAAGGGTCACTGACATCCCCTCCTCGGCGAAAAGCCTCATATATAAGGACCAGCATCATCAGAGCACGGGCTTTTTTCTTTCAACCCTATTGTCGTATCGAAACTGTTATTTCCGTGTCGTTCTGTATGTGTCCGGAGTGTACGTTTCTCACCCAGATACCAACAGTATGATGAAATGGTGACTGATACAGTAGATCACGCACACGTGACAGCGGCCAACGTCTGTTAGCTCTCAAAGTCACGAATACGTGACAGCGGCTGTCAAAGTGTTAAGGTAGACAGCTCGATTTTTTTTGGAAAATGGACTTACGCCACTTTCAAGATCACATAACGTTGATTCCATTCGACATGTTGCCTCAGTGGAATCACGCCTTAAGGCGTCGAAACGACCTCGAGTCGACGACATCGTAGATCGCCAGGGCACGTTCGCGTCCGTGGACGATAAAAGGCAAAAGGAATAACCGGTACAAGGTGGCCGGTATTCTGGAGGTCCGGTAAAATGGGGGATGCGAATGCGGCGAGCCATGATTAGATTGTGGCTTGTGCTCGAGGCGTCCGACTAGGTTCAGCACGTTAGCGAATTCGGTCCGTTGAGTGTTGACAAGTCCGCATCCTCCTCTCTCGGTGCCTTTAACGCCGGCCGTGTAACTCTAACGAGCTTAGGGCACGCTTGGCTCTCCGCTCGGCTGCATTATCTGAAACCGCGGGGTGTTCTTGGCCAGAGTGGATACGTTTCTGCTGCAACGGAACGTCCGCCAATGGGGGAACCCGATCCACCCTGAACGGCCAGGTAGAACAAGTACAACACCGATAGATTTCCATTTGGTACACCTGCTACGCGTAAACGATACGCCGACCGCGGGGCGGTTTAGAATTTTGCGATGGAGCCCGGGACACGCGCTTGAATTATTGGCAGTGATTTCGGCCTATTGCGTGCCCCGTTTCTCCCGTTATTTCCATCGTTCTTTCCGATCGCGTGCGGCCCCGGCCAATGCATAAAATCGAACGATCGATGGAATCGAAGGGTAGGAGTCTTCCTTGCCCAAACGGATAACGGAGAAATCGATCGAAACCGGCGGTGTTTAACGCGCGTTTCCGAGGAGAACGAGGAAGATGTATACGCTGGCCCAGATGGGATCGATAATCGAGTTAAGCAGGTGACTCGAGCGTAATTGGTAGTGGATGTAGAAAAAGTGCTTTACGAAGGTTCGATGAGAAACGATTAGACGGAGGGCGCCGTGGCGCGGGAGGCTTGATTAAAAACGCGGACGACGATAGGCCGAAACAGTGACTTCGATAGTAATCGACCGCGACTAGGAGCAGTAGAGGTCACGCTGCGTCGAGCACTTTTGCTTTTGCTAAATATCGGAGGATCCCCGCTACTTCGATATTTAAAGAAAAAATTCTACAAAAATGTATCGTTGTTTACTAACCTTGAGTTTTCGTGTTATTACGCTTTATACAGGGTGTATAGCCTGTGGGGCTAGATTCTATACATGAAAACAATAAAAAAAGTTCACATAAACGTGCTTTCTATTCGACCTACGATGAGTTGTATATTGGTATAATTATTAAAAAAGATATTTGAAATTCATTATATACAAAGTGTCTATTAATGAAGTGATGAAAAAGTTTATTTTGAAAGTGGCGTAAGTCCCATTGCGAGAGTTTCAAATGGATATGGAAAATATTATGCAATAAAATCTTATGAGATCCCAGCTTTTTTATTCTGTTGCATAGTGTTATCGAAGTAGCAGTTAAATTATCAATGTGCAATGAATTTGTTATAAACGCAGAACAGCGCTTGTCCACAGAAAACCAGAGTTATGAACAGTGTTGTTTCACTTGCTGAGTATTTTTACTTGTTTCTACAGCTTTCTTAAATTCGGTGATGCAATATTTAGAAAGATTGGATTTACTACCGCAACGGGGAAGACCGGAAAACTTTAATAATATTAAGTTGTCACCACTGTACAAAAAAACGAGACCACTCACAAACCTAAAATACAAGGACTTAATGGATTTATTACATTATATACCACCTGCATATCATAGTTATTTTAAATCCCTCCAGCATACACAAACTGGAGAAGATTGAATAATAATTAATAAAACAATATTAATTTTAATGTAAAAATTATTTAACAGAGAACAAAAGTTGAATATTTTTTTATTTTTTTGTGCTTTCTTAAGAATTAAAAACGTCATTTCATTGATTTTGAAAATGTAAGTCCAATCATAGCCATAAAAAACATATTATTTCTTAAATAATGTTAATTATACTAATTGAGATGATAAATTCGACACCCTCAGAAACCCAAAAACATTATTATGTCATCTATTACCCATATTATTAAATTGAATCCAACGTAAACCCTTCAATATCTCAATTCGATCATGTAGATACATAAACATTTGTATTTGTTACACACCTATTCGTTTTCTTTCCGAAATAAAGAAATGCGAGATGAAATCTTCCCTACTCATTCATGTAAAGTTTTTAAATAAAGCTTCATCTCAGCAACTAGCTTACGGAAAAATTCTTTTTGAGATCCTTCACCTCTAACAAATAATTGTCTTCTTCACCATCTTGGTTTCTTTCTCTGTTTCCTTCGATTACTTGAGGCTATTACCAAATATGCAGCTGCAGCTAGGGTTTCTGATGGATTCTTAATAAATAATCATTTACAAAACTGAATCTAACAGTGAGAAACACTGTCCATTGTCTGCATACGAAGATCGTATTGACGCCATCGGGCCTGGGGGCCTGGGACTGTTTTGTCGTCGAGGGAAATAAACATGGTGCAAGCAATGGTTTCTTTCTTCTTTAAGTGGACGCTGGATTTGCCTTTCGGGGATCTAAGCGTCACCTCACTTCTCGTTCAGTTTTAACTGAGTCAAGACGTCCTTCCGAACTGTGCAATAAAGTTTCATTTTTAAAGTAAAAAAGAGTACTGCTTTTTCACCCATTTCCAATAGTTTCCAAAGACATGATGCATATACTGCGAAATGCATGGATATCAATTTTTTCGTGCAACTAGCATGCTACAGGTCGCATAGTGTTACCAAACGACATGTTACAAGTCGCATAGTGTCGCCTCAGTGGAATCACGCCTTTAGGCTGGAAACAGACGAGTGACTTTCCCCCCTTGCGACATCACAGCGACTCTATGTGTTTCCTTGTTTTGCAATTAACATAAGAAAGACAATATCGATGTTTTTATGTCTGTAAAGACAGGGAAAACCATAGAATCGCTGTGATGTCGCGACAAAAGTCGCTCGTCCGTTTCGACGTCTTACGATAAAGTAATGCGATCGTGTTTCGCGCGAAAGAAGCATCGCGGATTTAATTTTAAACGGCCGTTCGAGCGTGACGTTAATTAGCGGTGCATTTTAATTCGAAGACATTAAAGGAACGAGAATTTTCCCCGAGAGCTATTCCCAGAGAGACGCGTCGCTTAGTTTTCAGGGTAAGCTGGCAGAAATGAGGCACCCTGGGCGTGCAGGGAGCCGCGGCGGTCATCTGCAGATGATCATCTGGTCCAATCGCGGTAGTATCTAGGCGGCGATCAACCACCACTATAGCTAGTAGATGAAGGCGGAGTCTACCCCCGTAGTAACATAGCATTAGGTAAGCTTTTCGTTTTATTGATTTTTCGAAAAAGCGCGTGCGCGGCCGGAGCTGCCCTCCACACTATCGCCTACGAGAGCTGCACCGTGGTCGTGAAAACCGCTCTCCGCCCCCCCTCTCTTTCGTACTCGAAGAGTCCTATCAGGTTGCGCAGTGCTCCCTTCTCCTTCCGTCCTGCTCCCGCTGTCCTCCCGTTGCCCGCCAAGCGTCTACGATTTTTGAACTTCCCCAAGAAAAACTCGCCCCGGAAAATACGAACTGGAGACGCAACAGTTCCGCGGGATCGATCCACCCGGAAACGAAACGATTTTTATCGTCGCTGGCGATCGAAGAGATACCGTGGAAGTAGGGGCGCGATCCATTCCGGGCGGCGGACCACTTGTAATGCAAGGGGCTGCGTAAGAAAATTTTAAACACTGGAAAACCTGTTTTCGTCGAACCTCGAAGTCGATGTAATTTCTGACGCGATGAAATATTTACTGATGGGTAAAAATCGTTAAAGGAATTGCAAGGCACATAAATTTGAAGTTTTCAATTTTGCATTATCATAGGATTTTCTTTTAACGTTTTAAACTACTTCTATTATTTAACAGGTTGATTATCTCAGTGTTTACTGAAGATACTAATTTCTGACGTAACAAAATATATTTACTGATAGGTAAAAATTGTTGAAGAAAGGCACATGAATTAAATTTGAAGTTTCAAACTTTATATGTATTATCATAGGATTTTTTTGTTACGTTTTAAGCTACTTCTATTATTTAACAGGTTGATTATCAGAGTGGTTACTGTTGATACTGTAAAACGCGTTGCAAAATTGTCGTTGGAAGACACTAATTGCTTGTAAAATCGTAAATAACGATATCGTCATCGAGAATGCTGTAAATAATTGGTACACCGTCGAATTATCGAACGATTCTGTATTCTATATTATAATTTGAACAAGGGGACATTGGTAGATATGGAAAACTGGCGTGGCAGTCAACGTGTTGATAAATGCCACTATTTATAAATTTTAATTCGAAAGAATTATACGAATGTTAGTTGAATTTTGTGATTTTTTACATTACATTATTTCGATACGTGGTATATTTATTTATTAGTACGAAGGCAAGCATTTACTTAAGTTTTTATATTTAATGGCTAGAAAATTGAATTTATAAACATCAATAAAAAGAATTTACCAGACGTAGTTGTGTTTTTAAAGAGCGTACATTTTTATTACAAATATTCTTCCAAACTAATAGTCAAATTTGTACTATTTTATTTAACGTACGTGTGACAAGTAATTAAATGCTTCTGTACGATAATGTATGCGTTTTATTAAAAAGGTATTACCAACCCTTTTGATTTTAGAGTGTTTTGTTAACTAATAATCGTTAAAAGTAAAAGAAAAATTTTTTGTTTCCTTTTTTTGGATCAACGGATTATCTGGGAACATACATAATTTAAGTTCGTTTGTTGCAGAAAGCAATTTAAATCATTGTTATTGTTTTATACAAAATGTTTGTTTACGGAGAACGAAAATGATTTAGATTGCTATCTACAATAATTGTTTTGGTAATAGTTTTACACAAATTGTAAATGTGTGGTACGAAATATATTGAGAAAAACTATTACACGCTTTGATAACTATACATGTACATACAAAATACATTTACAAATCATATAATACATCTCAAAATTATTGGTTTTAAGATATTATTGTACACATATGGTACTGTCAGGCCTATGAGGGTTTAGGAAGTACTGTGGTAAGTTATCCTAAGCGATCATAGTACCAAAGAACCTCTTCAAAGTCAAAGATCAGGTCGTAGAGGTAAGGCGGAAGTCAGGCTTAGCGCAAATTTAGATTTATTTTTAGTATTCGTTCAAAGAAAAATATTAGACCTAACGATTTAAAAATTAGTACACACATTTGTACATTCTTCGAGTTCTTGAACACATTTTTTTTAAACATTAATGATTGTTTGTTCTTAAGTTACATGTTATTGTGTCGAAGAACGTAATAAAGTTGTTCGATGGTATGTATTTGAAACAACGAGACTTTGATTGTTATGTGTGTTTTAAAAAATAATCAAAATTGCGGAATCAGGGCCTTTCCAAAGAAGAAACGTCGATTTTCGTCAATTTTTTCTTGAACTTTAGAAAGCAATTTCTTTTATATGTCTATATTTATTTATGTAATTGTGGTATTTTTAGAAACTGAAAATCAAAAGTTAAGGAGTCTTTTAATTTTAAAAAGTGCTCTCGAATCTTACGAAACTTTTGGAATTAAAAAAAATTATAGCATTTCGAAGGAAATGTAGTTTTGCACTGACCTTTTTTGATATCTCGAGGACTAATTAAAAAAAATCATTCATCGTAGTTCATTACACTCGGTCGAGCGATTTTTGAGTTATTACTCCCACCGGGTTGAAAAGCGTACTTTCGAGAAGAACGCGTTTAAAATTCATGCCTGTAGTATAGATTTTTGGTTCGTGAGCCTTTACTTTCGCAACAAATTTTCTAATGAGACCATCTCTACATTATTTTTAAAGGTATTTATAAAAAACAAAATTTATGAATTTTTTTAAATCGTCAAGGGGATGTAATCGCTGTACTAAAACTCTTAAATCGATAAGTTAAGCATATCTTGAATGAACTTTCTATTTTGGTTTACAGTGTTACACCATAAGAAAGTCCATGTTTTTACCAATTTCTCGAATTTTGGTAATCCATTCGTTAATACATATATTTTACAGATAAAATTAAAATTGAAAAAAGAAAAATCATTCTTTACAAAATTCTAGAACGGTCTTAACATTTTCAATGCTGATTCAATAAGCGTTGAAGTGCAGTTCCAACCAAAACCAGTTCACAATTCTGTAATTTTGTCAATTTCTCGAATTTTGGTAATCAATTTTAATGCATATTTTTTGTACATAAAATTAAAATAAAAAAAGAGTGCAAGAAAGGCTTAACCTTTTCAGTGCTGATTTAGTAAGTGTTGAACCCAGTCCAGTTCAAAATTCTATAATTTTGCCAATTTCTCCAATTTTGGTAATCCATTTGTTAATACATATTTTTTGCACATGAAAATAAAATTGAAAAAAAAATACAAAAAAGAAAAGTTGTTGGTTATAAAATTCTAGACCAGGCTTAACCTTTCCACTACTGACGTGATAAAATATATAAAAATATATCTAGCAATTAAAGAAAAAAGCCAAATTCCTCGCAAAATCATTGGCGAAAACTAAAACCATTCTAACATTTTCCAGAACAATCAGTTTCAAGGTTAAAGCCTAAGAAGATAAATCTCTCGATGCATCCGGCGAAATAAAACGACGCAGAGCGTAACGAAGGCGATATCGGGGGCTCAACGAGCGCGTCGAGGGGGGGGTGGACAAGTAAATACCGAATTAGCGAAAGTAGGATGCATTATGGGGAAGGAGATAGACAACTGGCTGCGCGATTGGACCGGGGCAGACGAAGATCCGTCCACAGGTTGAAGCAGCGAAAATGAAGGCTTAGCCGCCGGCAACAAACATTCATTATTACTCGACGCAAACCCTGTCCGTTCTCTTCCACCCCCCGTCATCCCGCCCGGTCATTCTCTCCCTCGTCCCGTCTCTGTCCCTCTCGGTTCGTCATTGCGTATTGCTGGTCGCCCGGCCGGCGAGTCGGCGTGCTGCCATTGGTCAACGCGGGCTGCCGTGTTTTCCGAAATCATCGGGATCTCGCGCGCGTACGCCCGACACGCGAGCGTCACGCATAAGCGTACGTAGGTGTGCCCACCTACGATGAGTATGCATAAGGCGTTGTTCCACGGACACGGGCCCCAACACAGCCGGACCGGCCTCGGCCACACTTACACGCGCTCCCACCCATACACGTCCCGGCGCAGTTTGCCGTCGTCATCAATCATCGAATGCCACCGGCAGCGCTGACATTTTCCGCAAAAAGCACACGCACGCATGCAGCCACCGTACGCACATCGTGTTCACTCCGGTGTTGGCTCCGTCGCGACCTACGGCTGTCACCCTTACACAGAGAGACCCGCTCTCTGCTCTCTGCCATCTTCCATCGCCGCGACGTCGCGCGAGAGGACCTTCTCCATCGGGAACACGCACACTTCCGTAGAACACGCACACCGACGTAGTCGCTTCCTCGAGCCTCGAAACGGTTCCACGTCGGTTTTTCGCGAACCGCGTCAGACGAAACGACGGTACTGGTTGCCGCGTCGCGTAAAAACGCAGAACTGAATCCGCGGCCTGGCCACGGGCACAGAGGGGTACGCCGTGGCAACGTATGATTGGCAACAATCGGCACTCTGATCGAACGTTTGTTTCAGAACACATATGCATTCGTCTCGCTCTCTTTGCCGTCCGTGGCTGATCGTCCTCTCCCTTTCTATCACCCTCTCTTTTTCTCCTTTCCTTTCTTCCGTCTCTTTCGATCCGATCTGCTATCTCGCTCCCTCCCGTTCTCTGTTCTCCTTTCACCAACGTTTCCTCTTCCTCTTCTCCACGTTCCCTCCCCAACCTCTGTCTCGTTCCTCGTCCGACGACCAGCCTAGCGCTACGTGCATCCACTCGTTCTCTCTCTCCCTCCCTTTCTCCTCTTTCTCACCCCCGTAATGGTCGGTGGTTCTTTTTTCCGGATCGCTCCGTCTCTTTTTCCCCGGACGGTTTCTCTCCAGCCAATGTTTATATATCGCGACAGGTTGGTATGCAGGGGCGTACATCATACGCGGATGAGTGTGAGTATGTACGTGCACGGGGGATGCGCTGTGTTTCTCCGTGCTTCGCGTCCTTCTCTGGCGTACCTCTTGGGAGTGCATACAAGGTAACATCGTGTGTACGCCTCGCTCCGGAGCGTGTGCGACCCGTTCTGCCCGGCGTGTACGAGGGAAACGCGAAAAAATGGGCGGATGTATCGCTCCGGAACTGTCAGTGTGCGCCGATGGCCACGTGTGCACCCCTGTACCGGCGATGTATCAACCCCCCCGCGCACGCGTGTGCACGCTGACTGGGTCAGTGGAGGATCTTCCCTCTTTTCTTCATAGTTTCTTTTCGTATCGGTCGCCGTTAAAATATGGCCCCATCGATTTTTAGCGGTTGCCTTCGAACGAGTTGCGTTGGTCATTGATGGGCCACGGTTGCGACCCCGTGGACGCCAACGGGGTGGGTCTTCGCGACGGTCATCGCCACTTGTAGTACTTTTCCTCGTTCCTGACCATTTGTTTGTTCCCGACTCCTTTTTTCTCCACGACTAGTTTATACTTTGCTACCGTGTCCGTGGGGCTCACCATTATTTTCTATTTGTTCCTATTTGTATCTTACGGTCTTTGTGTATTTTTGTGGATATTGTTTATCGTTATTTGTAGTTTTAAATTAGTATCTTTTCGAACGTTCATGTTCTCTGTACAGGGTGGTGCACGAGCAAGTCTCTTGATAGTCTGATAAATAAAAGTTTTCTGTCGAAGTTAAATTTAATCGACAAGAAATTGCAGTTGCTGAAATTTAAAAACAAATTGATTTTCGATAAAAAATTAAGGTTACTGTTATAATTTTAAATGAAACTAGGGATTTTTAATTTCATAGTATCGAGACGAATTCAACGACCTGCTACACTATGATCTTTAGATGACATTGAAAGAAAAATTGCCATGAGTCGATTGCCACAATATTTGAAGTTATTCGACAATATATAACATGAAGGCCTCGCATTTGAACGTAAACATTACGAATGCTTTATTAGCTAAAATTAGACGTAAATTTTCGACGAATTAGACGATTCTGTGATTAGGTATTCGAATCCTAGACAAGTTAATTTTATTTTTGATTCCGCCACGATGACGGTTATCGGGGCGCACTTTTCCAATGGATCGTTGCTAGAATGGCTGTGGTTCGAATGCGTGTTTTCTAAGGGGTAGTAAATCCGTCGACGGTGGCGACCCTTACGAAATCGCCGCGAATTCGTTGCAGCCACCGTACGTGGTTCCGGTAAGCCAGTTCCCTTCCCTCGAAGCAGTCGGTAAGGACGTCTGAGGGGTTGAAATTCACCGAACTCGCGGTCATCGGGAAAACGAGATTTATTGCGGGCAGCGATTTATTGGAATTTAAACGTTTAATTGCTCGATCGTAGCTGGCCGGCGGTTGGTTTCTCGATCGGGTCATGTAACGCCGCAAAAATATCGGGTGTTGACGGAAACAAGGACGGATAAAATACCGGTTAGATCCTTTTTCGGCGCGGACCGCGCGGGAAGGGGGTGGTACCGACCATCCTATTAAAGCATCCGCGTCGAGACAAACCGCACGTCGATTATAAAATCGTTCAACATCATTCCCGCTGGCTGAATTTCCAGGGCAAACGGATTTTTTCATGAGGTTACCGGAAACCGTAGAGTCAGCCGCCGAGAGCCATCATCATCAAATTTCGCTTCTCCCGCATTTTATGATTATGCGCCGCGGCCAGTGCATTAGCATCGCTCACGATCGTCGAAACAGCGATTCCCCGACGGGCGTGTTTCGATCATGCACGCGGTTCTGCTTTTCTCTTCGCGATACGACGCGACAAAAAAAAAAAAAATAAGAGAGCTCGAAATAGAGGAAGGAAGCGCATCGGATGGAGGAAATAGGCGCCCCACGCCTTATTGCCTCGTCGCGATATAGTCGAGAAACTGTTCCCGTTTCTCCTCGTTTCTGCTTTTTACCTTTCCATTTGCAGCTCCAACGATCTGACGCTGTGAATCGTATCGATCGTTTCGTTGCTGTTATAAGTGTATAAAGTTTTTTATTTGTCAAGCGCGGTAAATAAATTCTATGAAGCGAGGGTCGAGGTTAAAGCACCGACTTTTTTCGATTTATTTTCTCATCCGTAGGAGCTCCAAGGTCGTGTCGTATTATTTCATTTGGTACGAAGCGCGTTCACGATGGTCCTTAATGTCATCGATTGAAGTCTCTTGAGAACTTCGATGTCAGAATCGAAGGTCGTGCCCCAAAGCACTGAATTCCACAAGACCATATAAATTTAAGAATCAACTTAATTATTATTATAAAAATAATATAAAAGCTCAAGCACGAGTGTATTTTTTGCATTTGTTCATTTAGACTCTGCAAAAATATTTAAGTCGAGTGAACATAAAAGTTGCTAAAAATAAATAAGCAGAAGTCCACCACTCTTGTGATTCCTGTAGCGAGTTCCATTTTATATCCTCGAAAAATCGTCCCCGAGCTTTCTAGGCTCTTTCAGCATCCATCGACGCCGCGTAGCATATTCTCAATTGGTTCATTAAGAATCCGTAGCACGTTCCGTCTGCTTTTCGCGGCTTCTCGTCGTCAACAGGGCCGACGCAGAATTCTAAACCTTGGATACGCAATGGGTATGGCGCGGTTCCAATGAGCTCTTCCCTGCGAAATGGGCACTCAGCCATCGCGCTGTATGCCCCATAAAGCCGCACGGAAAATCATCTCTTAGGAAGAAACGACGCGTGGGTAAAACGTAAAATGTTAGGACGTAAAATCGTCGCCCCCTTTTTTTCCTCTGTCCGCGGACCGCCATCTCGTGGGCACCAGCTTTTCAGGCTGAATGAGGTACGCGAGAGCCACGAGTTGGCAAATCGTTCTTTTGGTACCGTAGGAATACCGCGGGACCTTAATGTTCTCGCTTCTCATTCGCTCGGGAACAGGTCGTACGAACCCCTCGCCTTCCACAGGGAAGCACGCCATATTTGTTTTCGCTATTTTAATTATGAATGGGGATCATTACATTTTTACTATATTACACGGAATTTCTCTGAAATATCTCGTACGCGTTTACGAGCGCATTCCTAATATTCTTCCTAGCGATAATAACTATTTATTTCACAATTACTTGGTAACAAATACAATATAGAAATTTTAGGCTAGGTTTATAAGTTACTTCACAAATCCTTGGTACCAAATGCAATATAGAAATTTAAGGTTAGGTTGATGACAATTTACTTCACAAATCCTTGGTACCAAATGCAATACAGACAGTTTAGGTTAGGTTGATAACAATTTATTTCACAGATAATTGGTACCAAATGCAATATAGAAATTTAAGGTTAGGTCGATAACAATTTATTCCACAAATCCTTGGTACCAAATACATTTATACAAATTTTAGGTTAGGTTGTAATCCAGACCTATTTATTCTCACTCTTTCACCGCATTTAGAGTAGTTATGTTGGACACATTTTGCTTTTGTTTTTATTTGACGAATAATACCATTACATTTAATATTGCACTGTTTTTAGCGATAATAACTATTTATTTTAGGGGCACAATTGCTTAGTACCAAATACATGTAAAAATTTTGGGCAGTAACACGGATTGATTTTCATATTTGGAGTAGTAGCATTATTTTTGGTTTTTGATTTTATTCGACAAATAAATCCATTAAATTTAACATTAAAAATCATCGAACTCCGCTTGTATTACTTCATCTCGGATTAAAGTCCCCCCACGCTTCGTATTCATTATGCAAGATATCCATCGCTTAAGAATTTTACCCCGATTTTCGATACCCGAACGGTCGCGCTTTACTCGATCGACCAACAATTTGTACCGTTTCGCGTGCCACATCAGTCCGTCGCTAATCGATTTCCTTGATGTAGTCGCGTGCAACACAGAATTGCACTTTTTAGATTGGGTGTCGCGCGTGGCCGCGAACGTTACCTTTTTTTCCCTTTTTTTTTTTTTTTTTTGTTCGCCGGTCGGAGCAAACACAAAAAAAAAAACCGATGTCCATCGCGGACGCGTGATCGGGCACTTTCTGAAATTATTAAAAAATTTCCTGTTTCGGGGCGACACAATGCGCGAATGTAGCCCGGCTGTCCGCTCGGTTCCTCGATATTTCAGCATCGGAGCCCGAGCACTGGAAGGACACAATCCTCGCGCCTGATTAAACAGGACGCTAATTCGGCAAACTCATACATCCTGAAGCGAACGCACGGCAAACTGACATCGTGTAAACAGGACACCCGTTGAATCCTACGAAAATATTGATTGGCGGTGGAGTTCCGCAGATATGCCTTCGATTCCTTTGTACGTGTGACAAATACACGCCCGGTCCCGCCTATTTAGGATCGTTTCCTAGATTAATCGAAAATGCACGCCGAGGCGTAGGTCGACGGCGTACACGCGAGCCCGACGCTGGATTTCGGCGATGCCCGATGGAAAATTTACCATCGATCCCCCGGCGCGCGACGAGAAAAAGCCAGCGCTCGAATTGACGCGCTTTAATCACCTGATGTATGTACGTACGCCTGAAATCGAAATTTAAGATTAAATCAATGCGCGCACCGGCCCGCGTAAAAGGTTTCCACACAGCTTTGTCGGCTCCTTTCTTTTTTCCACGCTACGATCCATCGATTCCGGATCATTTTCACGTTGCTAATGATTAATTACGACTCAAAGTAGGACCATCCCGAGCAAATCGATCACTGGAAAATATTCGCTCGGACGCAATTCGCGATACGAACCGAACGGCACGATCGTTATCGAATTGTAACTAATTCTTTTAATAGAGTTTTCAGAAGGTACTCCTTTCTTTGGGATGAATTTCATTTTTTCAAACTTTTTTTGATGTTTTAGTAGTTGATTTATATAACATTTTTAAGTTAACTTTGGGGTACTTTAATTATACATGATACTGTATTGAAATGTGCTTAATTTACGGTCGATGAATGAATAAGAAAATATTAATAATTTTGTCTGCGATCGTTTTCAAATTGTAACTAATTTTTTTAATAGAGTTTTAAGAAGCTATTCCTTTTTTTGGGATGAATTTTATTTTTCCAAACTTTTTCGGTGTTTTAGTAGCTGATTTATATAACATTTGTAAGTTACAGTACTTTAATTATACATGATACTGTATTGAAAAGTGTCCAATTTATGGTCGATGAATGACCAAGAAAATATAAGTAATTTTATGTACGATCGTTTTGGAATTGTAACAAATTTTTTGAACAGAGTTTTGAGAAGGTATTTCTTCTTTTGTGATCAATTTCATTTTTTCTAAGTTTTTCGATGTTTTAGTAGTTGATTTATATAACATTTGTAAGTTACAGTACTTTAATTATACATGATACTGTATTGAAAAGTGTCCAATTTATGGTCGATAAATGACTAAGAAAATATGAATAATTTTTCATATAAATAAGCTTGTCTACGTAACGAGATTCGAATAATAAACGAAATTATAGAGTTTTAGTAGTTATACTAAAATTATAATAATTTGCGGAAATATTATATGCCTGATCGAAAAGAATTTGCTTTTATAAATAAAAAAAATGCAATATGTTGTTCAACAATATTTTTCTATACTAACATTAGACACGAGGAAACAAAATGGCGTAGTCTTCATCCAGCGTGTTTACAACAATGTTGGGAAAATTAAAAATTGTGTAACATAGGACATTAGGAATGTTTAAAATTCCTCAAATTGTAAAAACGATGGTATTTACAATAAACTATTCTCACCAATCAAGTTTCAATTATATCACAATTTTTATATTATTTTATTATACTTGTAGTTTTATTTACATATAATTGCATCTTATGTTTTTACGTAATAAAAAATTTATAAACTTCCTTGAAGATAAATAAACAAACAATTTGGTACTATTTTAAAAAACAAGATCAAATTAGTTTTTTATTTTTGACCTTCTTGAAAACGAAAAATAAGTGAAAAATGAAATTTGTAAGAGGAATTTTTAAGTATACGTTGCAACTTTGAACCAACTATTAAAAAAAACCTGGCAGCGAAGTGGTTAAAAACTGTGGCGTGCGCGCGCACTGGACTGTATCTTGACAAACGTGTGTCCCTGTAAAAATCGATGGTAGTACGGTGGGAAACAGTGCAACAGGTTTTGATAGTTTGTTTATGTATTTAAGAATCGAATAATTTACGACTTTATTTTTA
This sequence comes from Colletes gigas, assembly GCF_013123115.1. Lineage (NCBI taxonomy): Eukaryota > Metazoa > Arthropoda > Insecta > Hymenoptera > Colletidae > Colletes > Colletes gigas. The sequence continues at coordinate 2,242,102 of NW_025106648.1, forward strand.
CGCGAGACATCAAACACATTAAAACTGTGTTCGATACCTTAAACAAATGTTTGTTAATTACAATATAATTACATCGAACAAACGAGTATATCGTTAGAAAACCGAAATATTAATTTAAAAGAAAGCAGACGATTCCCAATGCTTAGGAAAAGCATTAAATTACCTTTATTTGCATTTAATCGCGTTCGTTACGTTTCACGATCAAACTTTACTGTACTTATCGCGATCGATTACTTTAAACGCCGGTTAATTGTTCAGAATTGTTTATCGTTCGCGCGGAATTGTATTCTAAACAACAGCAGGGACCGTAGAATCTCATATGTCAGACAGAGCTGCGCGCGCTTAGAATGGCGATTAAAACGCAAAATCACGTTGTTGTAATGTCAACGATCATAATCGTTATTCAAGTTGATATAAACGTCATTTGGTCTACAATTATCTGATGTATGGTCCATTCTGTGGTTTACAACATCCGAGAACTCGACGCTATCCCTATCCGTTGACAAAGCGGAACTTACACGTTCCATCTTCTGTCCTCTTGCACCGGAATGGCATCCCTCTGTCTCTGTCGGTCGCACGCCACCTCGTCCCTGTCCCTCTGTTCTCTCCTTGTGTGTGCGTAAACATTAACGCGGCGCTGATACGCTACCCTGGTATGTCAGGAATTTTGGCAGCTAAAGGAGTAGAAAATTGTTTAACTCGCTGAGCAACAGCGAACATCGGGATCAGAGAATGGAAGAACCTGGAATTAACATTGGACGAAAACCAGCAAAGAAAAGGGGGACGCAAACGCGCGTGATATTATGTTATATTTCGAATCTCAAAGCGTGAAACTTTTGTCATTTCCGTGCGTTCGTAATATGTAGTTGAACTTGCTTTGAAATACCAACGGCTTGGACCGTCCAGGTATGTACCATAATTTTTGTTGCGTTCACCGGGGATTGTTTCTCGCCTCTATTAAACTCGTTTTCCACGTGCTCAAGTCTATACAAATATTTGCCAACGTTCGATCACTCGGTACACGCCACGCGCATCCTATGTAATTTTCTATGAAAATAATATCGCGCTTTCATAAGGTCGAAAGTTTAATAAATCTATTATTCGCATAAATCGCTGGGAGACAAGAGTGCTTGTTTGTTCGCCGCACCGTATTTTAATTTAACCTTTTCATTGCGGATTAAATATTCTTAACTTCGATGTTGTTTTTCCCCGTTCCGGTTATAAACAAATCTCGAAAATTGCAACATTTTTTTCAGGCGTTGCTTCAAACAAAATAGACAGGGGCATTTAAACTACCAGTGTAAGGGGTTTTAAGTATCATAAAGGTAATAAATAAATCATGTGGAATGCATAAGGTGAGTCATTTAATATTAGAATCTATAATATTTGTTTTCTTTTTAATGTCACAAAAAAATATCTGTGGAAATAAAAGAAGTCTCTTATTTGGTTATAATATTCTGAGAATTAAACTTGGTTATTGAATTTAGAAAAACAATCACATAGTGTCTTACCCTGTACAAAATATGTGTGTTTTTTAGATATTGTATGATTAAAACCAATGGAAATATTTCAAGTTTCCCGAATAGTACGTATATAATTATAATAAGTCTTTACTGCATCAAGATTGTATGCAACACGAAAGAAAATTCAGTAATGTAAGAAAGAAGTTAGAGTAAGTAAGCACAGTTTAATTAAAAAAATACAGCTGTAAGCTGATATTAATTTAATCGTGAAAACAATGTAATGAAAATGCAGCAGAAGAACATAGAATAAGAAAAAGAAAGTCAAGTAGAAGATCAGAATATACAAGCAGTCTGGGCAGTCTGTTAAGGGTGCTTCAGGGGAAAGTGAAATGAAAATAAAGAAAAAATTCGAAAACATCTTTAACGAACTTGTAGTCGCAGATAATATGTAGTAAAATAATAATCACGTTCACTGAGTGCCAATTATGCATGGTGGTCACCGGTGACCGGCGTTTCAGTTTTACAAACACCGATAACCAATGAATCCTAGTATTCGATCCTAAATTTTTAAATAACCATGAAACCTTAACTATCCTATCGAACTATCGAATACATCTGTTTTTTTACACTAAAATTAATTCTCAGTCAACGTGTTAATAAAACGCAAATTTCAAAAGCAAAATCGACAGGGGATGAGATATCGAATAATCTAGTTTAAACTTTTCCCCCCGAATTAAAGGGTCGAACTCGACTCATCTTTGGATCTAATCGACGATCACGCCCCTCCGTATTATAAGTGTTCTCGAAAAAGAGCACTTGGTTCGCAAGATCGAGCAGAGAGCCTGGCAAGCCGGTTGGGAGCTTTGATGTTTTCAGGCCGGGGGAGCAAAGTAAAACTTGTTCGTACCATTTCGAAAGTCCACGCGTACTGACGTTTCGTCTCCCTTCGTCCCCGTCAGCTCGCTTTCCGCCACACAGGCTCGAGCAAACTGCAAACTGTCGGGACATTCTGCAGAGGGGGGTTGGTGGCCTCCCGAGAGCGTTCGCGTGGACGTTCTTCAGCTTTGACTTTTGCATGGGAATGTTTTTCATTTCCATGTAACGTACAAGAACGCGAAACGCGGCGCGCATACGAAAAAGTACCCGCAGCCACGCAACGCGAACAGTCGTAACGGTTCCGTTATGTAAAGCAGCCCCGGTCTAGTAAGCTACGGCCCAACCCTCCCACCTTCTCCCACTGGTCTGTTTCTCTCTGGTGCCGGCGCGTTCACCAAATTAAAAATTGCAATTCCCTATTCGTTACGCGCCGGCCAAATGCGCGCATTTAATAGTCAGAGAAAAAAGCGTCCGGCCGAAAAGAATAATTCAGCGAGCGCGCGTCGCGGGGTCGAAAACGCTGCGAGAAAGGAACTCGGGAGGGTCGATGCGCGGCGTCCCGACCGATTCGGGTAGCGTATCGATACGCCCCGCGCGCTCTGTGACCTACAAGTGTCGAGTTCTCGATGTATCAATGGACGAAACAGACTGTCTCGCATCGTTCATCCCCCTCGCCACCCTGATGTCCACCGGTAAAAAATTTTCGTCCTGACACACCGACGCGTCTCGCGAATTCTCCCGCCGTAGGAGGAGGAGGAGGGCAGGGGCTCCATTCTTCCTTCTCGTCGCGTTCGGGGGGGTGAACGAGAAAGACGAGGAGAAAGGAACGACGCGCGCGGCACGCGCGGGAAAAAGAGAGTGAGAGTGGCGCGAAAGAGACGCGAGAAAAGAACGACGAAGAGGGGTCGAAGGTGAGCGGGAAACTTTGGGAAGGATAACGGACGGGCAGATATTAAACGCGAAAAGATTCGAAGAAGTGAAAAGAGGAGTGTACTGTACGCGTATGAAACGAGAGTGAAAAACGGAGATCAAAAGACAATCGGTCAAGAAGGGAGTCGAAGAGAAACGATGACAGCGCGCGCTGGGAGCTTAAGAGAAGGGTTGTCGGAGAGAAAGAGAGAGGGAGGTCGAATTAGGGGTTGTTTCCCCTAGCGAGGAGCGGCGGTTTCCTCCGAATTCGGACGGAGCGGGATCGAGTCGGGTTTCCCTGGCGCTATATTCGTGATACGTAACCTAGCATAATACCGACGCGGCCGGCGGCGCGTCGGCCGTGTCGGCGGCAGCGTCGGTGTCAGCAGGCGACGGGGGTGCGGCAGGCGTCGTCGCGGACGGGCTGCCGGTCGGCCGACGCTGGCCCAGGCTGCGTCTCTCATTGATTACGCGAGAAAGAGGGAAAATTCCGGCCGTTGCGTGCCTAGAAAGGTGGCGTAGGCGTGGCAACGCGTCGGCGTCACGGCGCCTTATTCGTTGAAAACTTCGCGCAAAAGCACCGCCCTCGCGCGCGCGGACGCCGTGTACTCCGGCACGTGTGCGTGGCCCCCAGCTGGGCTTTTCGAGGACCTCGTCTATTGTACGTACGGCTCGCGCGCACACGTATTGGAGGAAAGAAGAACAGGGTGGATGGATACCACCCAACACAACACCCCCCCCCGTCCCCCTCGCAACCCAGCTCGTGCAACGCGACCCTTCTGCCGCCGCGAACTCTTCCAACCCCTTGCCATCGAGGCTCTCTCGTTGACGGCGACGGCGCCATCATTCCCCGCCAATTTTTTTCAGACTCTGGCTCCCTCTGCGCGGCCGACCCTCGAAACTTTCCTCGCTCTTCTCTGTTCCACCTCGCCTTTCGCCCTTTGTCCCCTCTCCCGCCGTTGTTTCTCGCCCTCCGTCTGGCCCGCGCGCGTTCTCCGTTCAGGTTCGCTGCCTCCCGAAGGACGGAACGGCCCCGGAGAAGGGATCGTCTCCGTTGGAGGAGGACAGAGGATACGAGAGGGCGCAATAAAGAGGGAAGAACCCTCGAACGGCACGATAAACGACGAGAGGAGCCTCCGCGTCGAGACGCGGGGTCGATTTCCGGCTGGGTGGGAGTTTTTTTTCGGGGGACGACAGCGGGACGTGCGGGCACGAGGGGCGGATGCCATCGTGTCGTCTCTGCCTTGGCTCGGTTTTTCTTTTTGCCACTCTGCAATTGACGACTCTATTACTTCTGCAAGAGGGAGGCGCCGCGGGAGGAACAGGGACGGCGAAACGCTAGGCAGGGGAGGATTGGGGAGATAAAGCGGCTTCGTCTTGCCGGGTAACTGAGGACAGGGGCGAACGGCGCGGATGGAGGGAAATATTTTTCTTTGTTGTAAACGAGAGTCGTAACGCAGAGACGATTACTATTGGCTTTCCAGGTGTTTTTCTCGCAGTTGCTTTTAAGCACGATTGATGACCGCCCGTGCAATGAAATTCTACTTCGCGTTTCCATCTGATCTCCGGGAACAAGATCAACCTTTATTTTTACTCTAGTTCCCGCACTACTTCTAATCGAGTTCCGTTTCTACCCTTATCACGCATAACGAACATAATTCAACAGTCGAGCTATTGCCCGCGAGAAACCGGGAATTTTATATTTTATTCGTTCGTCGACATCGTCTGTTAAAAAAATTCTTGAAAACACACGTTATTCCAAAATTTTAATATTCCTACGGCCAGATTTCTCTGTGAGAGTTAATTACCCTAAACTTCGACGTCTTGGCGTCAACGCGGGACCGAGTTATCGGTGGCACGCACGTGCTCGAATTCCGGAGAACGCGTGCGCGTATTGACACGCGGGGATCGAACACACTGACACTGTCCATCACGGGAGCGGGCCAATACGATGGTATCCGGTCGCACGAGCACGTGTACAGGGGCGTCGGTATTCACCGACGAGGTCGGGACTTGGACGGGGTTAATAAGTGGCAGCGGTCGGTGTACGTGGTCGGTCGGTGCCCGGAGCGTTGAAAAATTAGGCTCCTTACAAAAAGCAGGACGTGAAGAGCGCGAGGGGGAAGAGGGGGGGGGGTGGTAGGGGGATTTTTCAGGGGCACCGCCGGAACGAGACAGCCGTTCCACGGGCGGGCGTGGGTGGCAAACGAAATGAAAAAGTTGCGGGACGGGGGACGGGGGGCGGGAAATCGAGCAACGTAAATACGGAGCACGTTGCTATGCGCCGTAAGCATCCCGCCCAGGCGGCCTTTTTACAAAGGGTGCCTCGAAAGTACGGTACGTGTTAGCCCAAGCGGAGTAGAAAGGAGCGAATGAATAAATTAGTCCCCGTCCGTGTGACAACGGTCGACGACGAAGAAGGAGGGACGCGTAGGGTCGGCCGCGTACCGTACCGCCGCGCCATTTTGGAGAACGAGGGCTCCCCACGGGAAAAGGGACAAGGGGTAGCGAAAGGTTTTTCTGCTCGTGCGTCGCATTTTACGTGGGTCACCCGTGTTTTTAATCGTTTCACATATCTTCCTGGGAATTATTGCACGCGACGCTATTGTCCCCGGGCCTCTTTAATTTCCGGCGAACATCGCGACCGGAAGAAACGGAAGGCGGCGTTCAATCTTGAGATTAATTTCGAAGATTAATTACTGATTCCTGCTTCGAACTGGCACAGACAATATCAACTTCGATCGTTATTTGGAAAAAGTTATTAAAGTCAATTTGTGCCAATTCGTTTAACACTAGAACTATCGACGATAAACAAAAACCTTAAATATTATGAATTTATAGGAAATTTTATGCTCTTTTGACTGGTAACAGTCAAATTTAAGATATAATAATAGTTTAGAAAATGTTTACTTTTTTTACTGAGGCCCTCATTTTTCGTAGTAGGCTCATAGTGCTCGTAATATGGAATACTATATTTATATTTGAAGAAATAATCGAGCTAACTTACAGCTGATGCATTTGCCTTATTATGTATATAGTTGCAAAAAATGACAATCACGATTCTTAATATTTGAATAATACTTGATAATACTTGAATAAATGTATAATGCAATGAAAATAAATGTTCATTCGTTCTCTTATAGAACACTACGGTACATTTTCAAAAATCCAGTCGAGTAAATTTTTGACAATTTTCATTAGAAATTATGAATAGATCATTTTGACCACTTAGGTAGTCCTAGTGTTAAGCCATGGAACGTTAAATTTCTCAAATAGTGTCCATAAAACGTCCATTGGTTATGACCCAAAAAGAGAATAATTCAATTTGAGAAAAGCTAGAACTAGTTTTCAACGTCCATGCTACCGATTTATCAACTTTTTGCCCCCGTTTGCTCTCGTTTGTTCCAACAAGTGAAAGCGTAGCGATTTTATTGGCGTCGGTTGCTGGATAAAATTTGATTCGATCGCATCTCCAGCGATTTCTTCGACAAATTAATTGCATTGTCATTACACGGCAATCACACGGTTTAATGGTTCGGGATCGAGATTACATGGCAATTACGCGATAATTACTTACCGTGTAATTACTTACGTTTACGTACGTTTAACGCAATTATTTTGCAAAAGTAACTCTGGCAAATGTAATCAGATTATATTTTGTCCAACACTGATTGACAGCGGACCACCGATAAAGGTTATATTTCGCTGTTATTAATCCGACGCGTTCACCCATGTTGAGACTCGCCGTGACAAATGATCTCCCACGCCGCTTCCTATAATCGCCTAACTTGCATTTAACGAAAAAAAATAAATCAATTTATCGGGGACTTTTCGTATCGTTGCAAGTGAGATATTTAGATTCTGTTATACACTGTGTCGTTTAATCGTAGAGCAACCGTGCTTCGACTAGAACGAGACGCGACGTCGAGCAAAGGGTTGACGAGGGAAACGCGGTTTTCGTTTAGGATGATGAACGAGACCGTTGTCGGCCGCGAAGCTCGTGGAATTCGAATAAGCTGCTCGCGGGGCGCGCGGACGAATATCCGTAATCTTCGCGTTCCCGTGGACTGTTAAATATTTCCGATTCGACCGCCAGTAATGGCTCATAGCGAATTCGAAATGGTAAATAGCAATAATTAAATCGGAAGTCGAGCGAATTCTGCACGTTGCGCCGATGAATTCGACATAATCGCCGACAGATTAACCAATAGCGTCGCTAATCACTGCCGGGCACGACGAGTTGCGTTTTAGTAATAAATTGTACTCCTCGCGCGCTCTCATCGATTATGCGCTCCCCCAAGAAACTTTGCATTTCTTCAAAATATCTCCAATCGCGCGCAGGACGAATTTGAAAACCACAATTCCTCTTTATTCGTTCGGGATCGGGCGTAGAATTCTCGACGAATCCGATTGGGATCAAATTTTATTTTTTTTTTACGTAATACGACGATTTGTTATCTTAAAAAATGTGAATAACATCGAGAAAAGCAAGATGGCAATCTTTACTTTTCTTCTATTCTCTGATTTGTACAGTTTCGGTAATATTAAAATATAGTTGTAATATATTACAAGCCCAAAGGAATATTTGATAATTTAGTAAGCAGACATTAATTAAAAATCACTAACCAAAAACTGCAGAAGATAATAATCTTTACTTTTCTTCTATTCTCTGGTTTGCACAGTTTCGGTAATATTAAAATATAGTTGTAATATATTACAAGCCCAAAGGAATATTTGATAATTTAGTAATCAGACATTAATTAAAAATCACTAACCAAAAACTGCAGAAGATAACAATCTTTACTTTTCTTCTATTTTCTGATTTGTATAGTTTTGGTAATATTAAAATATAGTTGTAATATATTACAAGCCCAAAGGAATATTTGGTAATTTAGTAATCAGAGATTAATTAAAAATTATTAACCAAAAACTGCGGAAGTTTCTTTGTTTTTGGGATGCCTTTCGAAAAGTTTAGAAGCCATCGCGATGCATCGGTTCGAATCAACGCGGCCCCCCAGAAACGTATCGGTCGAATAATAAATACTCTTAATACCGACGATCTGTATATTAATTTTACAAATGGAAACACAAACGGGCACTCGTATATCATTGGAAAATAATAAGGCTCGATCGACTGGAATTAACTGGCTATCAGTTGATTTACGATAGCCGATTACAAAAATCTACCGCGCGGTTGACACGTGCTACGGACAACGAGGACGTCATATAAAGTAATTATAAAATGCTTGGTTTGTTAATATAATCGATCGGTTACCGGACACCGTTAAACAATCGTATAGAATTATAGCATCGATTCGATTAATACCAGCACATTGCATTACTTCATCGTCGATAAACAACGCTACTTACGCGAGTGAAATAATTAACGGTACTCGAAATACAATATGGCGGTCCTTGAGCAATTCGCGAGTCCCTTTTTCGTCGACGGAGGTCGATGTAGGCGAATCAGCGATGGCAATTGCTGGCGATGGGATGGGACCACGGTAGGGATTGGAAGAGGAGAAGAAGGCTTTGTTTAATATCCAATTTCCGAGACGTCAATCCTTTAACAAATTACCGATCATCTCTACCGTGTCCCAACCGTAGAGTCTATCTCGTTCCTCTGTTTCCCCACACAGATACGAGGAAGCTTGTATTTGTATACGTGTCGCCACATGCACGTCGAAAGGATCATAATGATCACGTTGTGAAATCGTTCTTTTAAAATCGTTCGCAACACTAGTTTCGAATGAATCGTTCGAATATCTGTTAAAGTTAACAGTATAAAGCAAGAAATGAGATTCTGCATAGATTAAAGCAAGACTCGTGCTCCAAGTGGGAGAGAAGTGACTTTTTTACGAGAAAGTAAATTGAAAGTGACTTTTTGTTATCGAGAAAAATTGCTGTGAAACTCTGTCGGGTAAATTTGCTTATAAGTCTCGATCACGACTCTATCAGAGTGTCACAGTATGAATAATGCAACCAAAAAGGTCGTTTCTATGTAAACAAGTGGTCGAAAATGTGGAATAAAATTTTTTCATATAATGTCGCGTCTGACCACTAATCGATATTTCTACTTGCGTCGATTTGCGTAACGTGTCTGACCATTACTAGTTATTTCTACTTATACTTGTGCATTACCTCTTCTAAATGATTTTTGCTTGTCAAAATCATCGATCTTTACAGACACCAATATAAGTAGAGATGGTGAGTACGAATTTTCAAAATTGTCACTTTCTAAATATATCATAAATTCATTTTGTACGAAAAATTAAGTATTAATTCATGATGAAATTTTACATTAATATTAGGAACATATTCGATAATTCATAATATTTTAGATATTCTATTGTCTTTATTACCAAAATATATATTTAATTTATACAAATGATGCTTTGATATGTTTCATTTATATATATTCACATATCGGGGTATATGTTACTACTCATTAAAATTAATTCACCTTTCATATATCTCTAGTTATTCTAAAATTAAATGTATTAATTGATATTTCAAGAATGGTTAATACTGCTTAACCGGAATAATTATTAAAAATATTGAAACGAAAAACAAGATTTGTATTGGCCGTTAAAAGGCATAAAATAATTCTCTACATAATAGAGTTCAAGGTAGCGTCAGAACGATCGAAATTTACTCTCCGGAGGGTAATTTCAGCTCTAAAACATCAGTTACCGCTGCTGAAAAATAACGACTCTATTGTTAGTTGCTTTACAAGCGAGAAAAATTTCATCAAAATCGGACACTTCGCTGATGTATCGTGATATATATTTTCCGTTCCTGATTTTCATTTGCGTCCATGGGAGCCTATTATGAACCGCGTTACAGGCTGAATAATGCCCGTGATCCATGGTTGTAATTAGAACCAGAAAATCGGCACGGGCCAATTTTATCAGGTGGCCGCCGCGTGCCTGGAATACGTCCATACTATCGAACAGAATTTTTGTTCCACGAGACGAGCCACCCTGTCCCTCCTCCTTTCGACGGGCAGTTCACCTTTTTTCCCCCTCCCGCGCGAAAAATCGAAAGTCTGTTTAAGGGGTCTGTCTAATTAAAAGCTCAGAAAAAACTCACGATATTTTAAATTTTCTTTCTTCAAAATTATTAGACGTATTGATTTCAAATTTTGTCAAAATACACGATTAAATACGGTATCTTACGTGAAAGCATATACACGGTGTTTGACCACCTCTGGAAAAAATTTTAATAGAAGATTCTATAGGGCAAAATAAGACGAAAATCAAGAACAGCAAATTGTTGATTGAGATTTCGTTAAAAAGTTATTAAAGTTTACAGTTCCGCCTGTCGATACGTCAGTGAGTAGAGTCTCTCATGCTGAGTGAGAACCACTATCACGCGCACCTAGCTGTTCGCCAGTTGCCGTTCCACACGCGGAACTTTAGACGTTAATAACTTCTTAAAGAAGCCTCAATCAACAAATTGGTATTCCTGATTTTCGTCTTATTTTGGTCTCTAGAATCTCCCATTAAAATTTCTTCCAGGGGTGGCCGAACACCCTGTATTTACTATATTTATTATATTTATTTTATTATCTATTTAAGAATAGAAAAATGTGGCTATCGTCTTAATTGAAGAAAATAAGAAAACTCAGTACCCTGTGAAAAATGGAAGTTTGATTTCTTCACCAAATTATAGTGTTTCTCAAAGTGGTAAATATAGAATTCGACAGATATCTTGTAAAATGGCGTTTAGAGGGTAGCTTAAAACTCGGACGTGCAACGTGAAAGTAAACGCGATCGACGTATCGTCGGTTTGCAGGTTGCAGGATGAAAATTGCTTACTCGATGGAGGCCAGCTTTGCCTTCACAGGCTCCCTTCGATCGCGACCAAAATGATTTAATGAATCATTAATGCAAAATCGATATTATAATAACGGTGGCTTGATGGATGCTTTTCGTTTAATATAATTTCTTTCCGCATAATTATCCGGTTGGTCGTATTGATCCATACTCCCGGGGCTCTCCTTTGAAACTTTACTTGAACGGGGCCCCCCGGTTTTTCGATGCTCGCGATTATCGGCTGCTTTGTAACCGAAGCTCCCACTTTCTTTGTGTTCTGCAGAAACACTTCAGCCACACCCACCGGTTTGGATCGGTAGAAACAGCTACGGTAGGGGTAGCAGTCACGAGATAGTGAGCTCATTTGTACCAGGGACGTAGTTGCCAAGTAAAACTGTTAAAAAAATGATATCTGAACGCACGCAGACTCGGCCGTCTCCCGTTCACCATAACGCTTACTGCGTTACCATCGCCATCACCATTGCTCCGCGCCCTCTCTCTCTCTCCGCAGCCCTTCTTCCTCTTCCCTTCCAACCCCCCCGTGCGTCACGGTCTCATATCGCAAATAGAAAATTTTATCCACGCGTATTCGTTCTCCTCGTCGCGATAGCAACTGTTACGATCTGGAATTCCAGTTAAAGGGCCGCGACAAAGACTGAATATTTCCGTGGATGCACCGTGGATCGGTGAAACGGCCGTATTGAAATTGAACTTCAATTATGACACCATCCGCCGTGATTATTGCTTCGTTCAACAGCTGCAACAAACCTTAAGTGTTCGTGGTAGTTTCATTACGTTAGCGAATGCTCGATTCTTTTGAAAAGCTCGTAACCGAAATTCGTGTTCGAATTTTCATCGTTCAGATAATTTTCCCTTTAACGTGCCTTCGTTTCGTTAGAGAATTCTTACACTTTCTATTTGAAATTTTGGTGTACAGTAAAATTCTGATTATCCGGCATATTTGGGACAGAGGCGAGGCAGGAAAATCAAATATGCTGGATAATTAGAATATACCTACATATAAAGTGACAGAAACGAGGAACAGGGCCATTTTTATGGGAATTTTCTTACTTTAAGGGGTTAAGGAACAACTTTTGGAACATTCTTAGAATATTTTTAATATTCTCCACTAAAATTCGCGTTGTTTGCATTTTGAAATATTAGGATCCTCCAATCCGTTTAGAAGTAGTTCATTTTTTAAACATACGCATGAAATTTCAGGGGAATCATTCATTCATGGTCAGACATTTTATTTTCTGTAAAGAATTTTTTTCTTGGAAGGGCGTAGGATTTCGGGGTTATGTCTATTCACCAAAAATGATCTTAATTGACTCCTGGAACCAATAATAATTTTTTTAGAACGATTTGAAATTTTTTAATTTTGTCAAAAAATTTGTCCCTCTTCCTGAATTTTTTTCTCGAAAGTACGTGGGATTTCGGGTGTATGTCTATTTACCAAAAATGATTTTAATTGACTCCTGGAACTAAAAATAATTTTTTTAGAACGATTTGAAATTTTTTAATTTTGTCGAAAAATTTGTCCCTCTTCCTGAATTTTTTTCTCGAAAGTGCATGGGATTTCGGTGGTACGTGTATTCACCAAAAATGGTTGTATTTGACCTCAGAACCTAGAAATAATTTTTTTAGAACGATTTGAAAACTTTTTTTTCGCCGAAAAATTTAGGCACCTACCCTCTGTCGATTTTTCTTAAAAATTTGTCTTTGATTTTTAATAAATTTATTTGACGCCGTACAGAAAAATTATTTAGTACTTTTTTGTAGGCATACATGAGCTCTACTTCACAAATAAATTTCAAAGAAGTACATTTTCATAGGGGTTTTCTCACTTTACGGAGTTAAGGAACAATTTTTCGTATATTGTTAGAATTTCTAAATATTCCTCACCATAATACGCGTCGTTTGCATTTAGAAACAATAAAATCCTCCAATCCGTTCAAGAGTTATGATTTTTTAAACATACGCATGAAATTTCAGGGGAATCTTCCATTCATGGTCAGACATTATATTTCCGGTAAAGAATTTTTTTCTGGAATGGGTGCCGGATAATGGGCACATTGAACCGTTTTAAATATTGGATTGCTGCAAGTAGTCTTCTAGATAATATTCAGTACAACTGCTTCTAGTTTTGTCGAACAGAATTGGTTTATTTAATTGGTCTGTTTAATTAAATTTTGTTATATTTCAGAGCCTTCCTTGTAAACATCTAAAATATTTATTCATTCGTTTCTAATAGAAATGGTAAAAAATTCACTCGACTGGATTTTTAAAAATTTGCCGTAGTTTTCTATGAGGTAATGACTAAACATTTATTTATCTATTATATCTATCGTTTTAATGCTTTTGCTACAAATAAATACACCAAAATTGTCGGTAGTTCTAGTATCAATATCATTGATGTCTACACGACATATCCCAATTCGAAACGTTACTTCAAAAATGGCGAACTTCACGTGAAACAACCCTGTCAAGAAGGCACCAAAAGTACTCTTTCATCTTTACCACTTTCGAATTTCCAGTACTTTTCAAGACAGCATCAAGGGATAAAAATTACTCCCTGCAGTTCCACCCTACAAAATTAAGCAGTCTCAACCAAAATGAAAAGCGTATCTTTTACATTTCAGTCGGAAAAGTTTCACAAAAAGATCGTCGCGGAGCGTCGGGGAACATGGCGGAGGGTTCCTTGTTAGTACAGAGGTACCCTGTGCCGTAGTTCCCGAGCACACTCGTCTGATCAACTCCCCAGACGGAGGACAAGGAGTACAGGGTAACCGTAAGAGCGGTCAGACTGCGCGCAAAAACGAGGTGGACGAAGGTTAGATTAATGGCTGAGAAATGCAAATTGTCCGGCAACCCCTAGACGGAACGGGTGGCCCCTCGGGTGGGTGGATAACGTCGTCTCACCCGGTTACCAGCCAGCAAAAACCCCTTAGAAATATATCGTAGGTCATTTCCCTTGCTAAACTCGAGGAAAAAAAATTACCAGCGAACCCCCGGTGCCGAGCGTGCTACATCCAACCGGCCACCCCCCTCCCCCTGTATCCCACACCCTGCGAAGCGGCGTCCAGAAAGCAGACCAACCGACCGCTGCCTCCCGGCGCCTTTTTCGCGGCGTGGAACACGCGCCTCCGCGGAATAGATGCGCGGAATATATATGCTGGCCACGGAACAGAAAAATGGCCGCGAATTTGTTTTGCGAGAACGGGGTGTGGGGTGGGGGAGGAGGGGAGGCGGGCGTGAGCACGGCGCAGAGAGATGGACGGACGGAGGAAACGGAGGGTGGAGGACTCGTGTGTGCGGAATTCGTATCGCGCGAGCCGCGTCGACCGTGCCAGGCAATCGGCTATAGTTTATTTTTGCGGCGGGATTACGCGCGCTCGATTTATCGAGTATATTCGATTGATTATACCTGGCCTCTTCTTTCCTCCCTTTGCCTTCGAACCCCCCTTCTCGTTCCTCCCCGTTGTCTTCGGTTGCTCCAGTTCGACGCGGCCCGGTCAGCTGTCGGACGCGCGTCGACACCGGGGCCCCCGGTCGATCGAACGATCATTTCGATCTCGCGGATAAAATTTGTCGCCACCGCGGGACGGGGACCATGGGGGAGGGATAATTAGAGCAATTTAAATTCCGCGGCGATCGGTTTGACACGTTTTATTTGTTGCGGCACCGCGACCGTATCCGGATTATTCGCGGATCCGAGATGTACGAGTGTTCATGCTTGTATCAATTTATTTTGGGATTTAATTAATGGCGTTCCGCTATTTCCTTGGCGGGCGCGCTTGTTGATATTGAATTTTAATGATTTCGGGATCGATGCACGCCTGGAACGTTAAACTGTGTACTCGTCAAGGAATAACGCTCGTCCGAAAAGGGAAAAATAGTCGTCTTTCGACTCGCTTTTTATGGATTTGCTTTTAGGCGTCTGGTAACAATTATTTATTGAATCGTAATCGCAACGCAAAATAATTGATTTTTAATCAATTTGTTTGACGCTCCATGAGCTCTATTTCACAAATAAATTTCAATGAAATACATTCACTATTGTAGGAGCTATGGTTGTTTGAAAATTGAACCATATTTATGTGGGTTTTCTCACTTTACGGGGTTAAGGAACAACTTTCGGAACATTTTTAGAATTTCTACATATTCTTCACCAAAATACGTGTTGTTTGCATTTTGAAACATTAAAATCCTTCAATCCGTTTAGAAGTTATGATGTTTTAAACATACGCATGAAACTTCAGGGAAATCATTCATTCATGGTCAGACATTTTATTTTCGATAAAGAATTTTTTTCTCGAAACTGCGTAGGATTCCGGGGTCATGTGTATTTACCAAAAATGATTATAATTGACCTCTCCAAACAAAAATAATTTTTTCGAAACGATTTGAAGTTTTTTGATTTCGTCGAAAAATTTGTCCATCTACGTTCTGTCGATTTTTCTTAAAAATTTGTTTGGCGCTTTATGCAAATGTTGTTTAATACTTTTTTATAGGTTTCCATGAGCTCTACTTCAGAAATAAATTTCAATGAAATACATTTACTAATGTAGGAATTATGGTCGTTTAAAAATTGAACAATATTTATGTGGGGTTTCTCACTTTAGGGGGTTAAGGAACAACTTTTCGTACATTCTTAGAATTTCTACATATTCTTGATCAAAATACGTGTTATTTGCATTTTGAAACATTCAAATCCTTCAGTCCGTTTAGAAGTTATGATGTTTTAAACATACGCATGAAACTTCAGGGAAATCATTCATTCATGGTCAGACATTTTATTTTCCATAAAGAATTTTTTTCTCGAAACTGTGTAGAATTCCGGGGGCATGTGTATTTACCAAAAATGATTATAATTGACTTCTCCAAACAAAACTAATTTTTTCGAAACGATTTGAAGTTTTTTAATTTCGTCGAAAAATTTGTCCATCTACGTTCTGTCGATTTTTCTTAAAAATTTGTTTTTGATTTTTAATAAATTTGTTTGTAGCTCTATGGAAATGTTGTTTAATACTTTTTTATAGGTTTCCATGAGCTCTACTTCAGAAATAAATTTCAATGAAATACATTTACTAATGTAGGAATTATGGTCGTTTAAAAATTGAACAATATTTATGTGGGGTTTCTCACTTTAGGGGGTTAAGGAACAACTTTTCGAACATTCTTAGAATTTCTACATATTCTTGATCAAAATACGTGTTATTTGCATTTTGAAACATTCAAATCCTTCAGTCCGTTTAGAAGTTATGATGTTTTAAACATACACATGAAATTTCGGGGAACCATTTCTGGCCAAAATAAGTAACGGTTATAGAGATTTTTCTGTTTACCATTAGCATATTAGAGTAACTGACATCAATATTTATGGATAAATCTGATGATAAGGGCAAGTAATCACGTTTTAGATTTTTAGGTTGTGTTAGGTAACATTTATTAAAGTCAATGCGAGTTATATAGTAAAGTATAGTAAAATATAACACATTCTTGCCGAATTTTTTATTATGAGTATTAACAATTACACACTCAATTTTGTTTTTTTTTTACATTATACATACACATACACTAATCATATATTGGTTTTAATAAAATAAAATTTATCTTGAGGAGAGTGCTATATAAATCGATACAGTAAATTATTGGACAAATTAGTTAAGTCTAGATTATTTCGGTGGAGTCTGACAATCGACAAATATTATTTCCTTATTATTAAATGGATAACATCTAACGCACGAGGTTTTTTACGCATTCCAAGCGACTTACATGTGTTATGTTAATTAGATAGATGAATGTTTTATGCTTTCATCCTTTTAAAATGTACTTTTTAACAGTTTTTTTACACGTTTAATTTCAAAGTCAAAATATACATAAATCTATAAAAAAATGTATGTTTTACGCTTGTTAGTTCGAATGCCTCATTTATTTTCGCTTATGATTTAGGATTAATGTTTAAATAAATAAGGAAAATAAATTATTGTATAATTCCCAGAGCTCTCGAACTCTTTGTGCTATAATAAACGTTCTGCTCGCACGAAATAACGAAACAGAAATAATGTTACGTCCGAAACTAGCAAACCTATTTCATCGTGTTTTATAAAGTAGAAAGGCTTCTTTGACAAAATGTACTAAATAAATTACTGATTTTTACTGTTCATATTATTTATTTCCTAACCTATAAAACTAGGCTAGTACTATTAAAATTTTAGCGTGTACCCCTCGAAATATAAAACCTTTTCCTGTTGCACGGACTGCCAAAGAAGGGGGGAGAGGAGGTAAAACCAATATCTAACAAAAAATTCTCAAAAATTTTACGTTTTGAATGTAACTGAGAATAAAGTATTGCATAAAAATTAAAAAAAGTGTATTGTTAACAAACGGTTTTAAAAACAATTTTTTTAAGGATACAAGGCTATCCAAAACAGGACTTTAGACAATTTAATCACTTTTATTTTGAAAATCATTCTGAGTTCTGACATGTAGCAATTTTTTACTGTATGTTCCATATACCTTCATCTTTTTTCAAATTTCTACGAATCGATATTTATATTCTCGTAAAATGAAATACTTTCCCCCAAATCTAATTTCTTCAAACATTAGTAATTACCGAAATAGTGTTAGTTCGTGCTGAATTTTGTACGAGAATTCAAAGCAATATTTCAAATATATCATGGAATTTTATGAATATCAAAATTTTTCAGTAAATCCCTCGTTTGGCGACTCCCTACCCTTCTATAAAATTATGATTTTTCATTACAATATTCATTAATATTTTCAAATTATTCACCCACTAGAAATCTTGCAGATTATTGTATGAAATTCATTTCTAATTTCTAGTTATTAAGTGATTTCTTCAAACATTAGCAATTATCAAAATAGTGTTAGTTCGTTTTGAATTTTGTACTAGAATTCAAAGCAATATTTCAAATGTATCATGGAATTTTACGAATATCAAAATCTTTCAGTAAATCCCTCGTATGACGTCTCTCTACCCTTTTCTATAAAATTATGATTTTTCATTACAATATTGTTCGACGCTGTTCTCGGATCCACTGATATTGTCAAACTATTCACCCACTACAAATCTTGCAGATTATTGTATGAAATTCATTTTTCATCTTCAACTATTAAGTGATTTAGCAAAGCTTTGGTTTTCAGAAAAAAATTGTTTAATTGCAATGAATTTTTTTCCCCTCACTAATTTACAAACTTAATCCTCGTCAATTTGTGAATGTTAAATGGCTCGAACTTATAATACGGTGCCCCCATCTTGGCATTGCAAAGGTTTCAAGTTTCGAATATCGAGACACACAACCCTTAGTTTTTGATTCATGGTTCCACCTTTCCGGAGTTTTTTTTTATCTCTGCAATTATCGACGAATTCAGTATTTCAAGAAAATCGAGGGACCCTCGCTAAAGATTGGAAAAACACTTTTTGATGCGAATTTTGTTTTCATCACTAATTTACAAACTTAATCCTCGTCAATTTGAGAATGTTAAATGGCTCGATCTTATAATACGGTACCCCCCTCTTGGCAAAGGTTAAACTTTCGAATATCGCGACACTCAACCCTTGGTCTTTGATTCATGGTTCTATCTCTTCGGAGTTATTTTTTATCTCGACAATTATTGACGAATGCAGTATTCCAAAAAAATCGAGGGACCCTCACCAAAAGATTTGAAAAACACTATTTAACGCGAATTTAGTTTTCCCCACTAATTTAAAAACTTAATCCTCGTCAATTTGAGAATGTTAAATGGCTCGATCTTATAATACGGTACCCCCCTCTTGGCAAAGGTTAGACTTTCGAATATCGCGACACTCAACCCTTGGTCTTTGATTCATGGTTCTATCTCTTCGGAGTTATTTTTTATCTCGACAATTATTGACGAATGCAGTATTCCAAAAAAATCGAGGGACCCTCACCAAAAGATTTGAAAAACACTATTTAACGCGAATTTAGTTTTCCCCACTAATTTAAAAACTTAATCCTCGTCAATTTGAGAATGTTAAATGGCTTGATCTTATAATACGGTACCCCCCTCTTGGCAAAGGTTAGACTTTCGAATATCGCGACACTCAACCCTTGGTCTTTGATTCATGGTTCTATCTCTTCGGAGTTATTTTTTATCTCGACAATTATTGACGAATGCAGTATTCCAAAAAAATCGAGGGACCCTCACCAAAAGATTTGAAAAACACTATTTAACGCGAATTTAGTTTTCCCCACTAATTTAAAAACTTAATCCTCGTCAATTTGAGAATGTTAAATGGCTTGAACTTATAAAACGGTGCCCCCCTCTTGGCAAAGGTCAGAGTTTCGAACATCGAAAGTCACTCAACCCTCAGCCTCAGACGCCACCATTCATGGTTCGACCTTTCCGGGATTATTTTTTACCTCGACAATTATCAACGAATATTCCAAGAAAAGGGCCCCCCGCCAGAGATTCGAAAAACACTATTCGACGCGGAATTTGATTTCAGAAATTAATACGGCCGTATCCGTCGGAAGCGTGCAATTTTGTCACGTCGAATCGAAGCCGTTGAAAAGAGAAATTATCATAATTGAATAATTTAATACGAATTACCGCGATCGTTCGAATCCCATAAATCGCTTGGAAAACCGTGTCCCGGGGTCTCCGGTATTGGCCGTGGGGGGTACGGGGCGACCGATTTTCCCGGCGTCAACCTGTGGCATTCTTTCGCAGGACCGTCGACACGAATTCATTCCTCTCGATAGTTCGGTTGTTGCATCAATCGCGACGGCTGGTACACGCGCGCGTACCCACCCGCCCACGCTTGTTCGTTTTGTTTCTTTTACGCTTGTAGGTACACGCGCGCGGCGAGCCGCGCATGCACGCGAGCGGCACGTTTCGTCCAATCAACAAAAGCCGACCGCGCGTCCACCCGGAGAGCCACGTTTCCGCATAATAATGAAAAAATTCCTAGAGTAATTTCCAGTTAGCGGACTTCTTAATCCCTGGCAATAATCGGACAAAATATTTTCCGACCTTTCGTGGCCTGCTGCCTTTCCGTTTCCCTCTACGATCGAAGCTTTCGATTGTATATTCCACAGATCGTTGCTTCGAGTTCCTCGAACGTTTCGGTATACGCGCGTCTTTTGTTGCATCGTTTTTAAAATCGTTTTGTCTGAAAAAGAAACAACTTTTGTATTTTCTGGTCGTTCACTGGACGATTGGTTACGAGCTTGACCAATTTGATATTTTTTTAAACTGTAATTGTAATTTGAGTGCTCGATAGAGATTATTAAGATAAGAAAGAAATCAGAAAACTTGGGATTCTTTTTAGAATTTTCTGGGATGTATTGATACTACAAATGTTAATTAATGATTTATAGACTGGTAACGTTGTTTTTTATAGTCAAGCATTTACTAACTCTTGATCAAGGAAAATGGTTGCCAATTTGTGTATTTTTTATTTACCTTTATGGTGCCAGTTAATTTTCTGATCAGTTTCCAGAAATAATATCGAAACTAAATACTGGAGAATGTAAGTTCACTTCATTCATAGTCACTTCACAAATTCATGGTGATCCCAAACTTGTAATGTTTTATTTTTTTAGCAAACATGCATTTCTTTCATATAGATTAAATCGTCAATTATTATATGCAGTATATCATGTTTGTTATCGATGAATCGTAATAATTTGACCGTATGCTCGATGCACAACTGTTCATTAGAAATTGTAACTACAAGCTTTCATCGATAAAAATCTATCTGTAATAAAAATTAAATACAAGTTTTCATTAAATAATTGATGATTTGAGACAAAATGGAATCCAAATTTAGTTTCACTTTATCAAAATAACAGAATATAATTAAATATTCAACATAATTAAATATTCTTACAAAATTTAATAATAATTAAAAAATAGCATACGTATACTTACATTTAATTTAATAAGTATTTGTAGTACTGTATTTAGAATTTGCGTTTCAAACTTGAAAATTGTATATCGGTTAGTTGTAATTAATTTTGTTTCTTATATCATTTTGCACACTATTTCTCCATTAGAAATTTTAATATAATTTATAACTCTTTTAACACATCGACTGCCAGGTCAATATCCGTCAAATTTTCTTCGAGATTAAAATTTAGTTTTCAGATAATCGAGAATTACGTAACCTAAAGTTTGCTGTACAAATTGTTGAACCTTATCGAAATTCATGAATTTTGTTAAAATTTATTTTCTGTAATATACCACCTTGTAAATTTATTTTTTATCTCCTTAGTAAAAAGTCCTGCTGATAATAGACATTGACAAATAAATTTCGTTAATTATTAACAAAAGTCTAGGCATTAAATCAAAGATGAAATAGAATTTTAATTTTTTTGCAAAGTATATAAAATATGGTGATTGTCGTTTAAAAATATTAATGTGTCAATGTTATAGGAGTATTTGTTGAATTGATAATTCAGTGATGCCCATATTTGTTTATACTAAACTTTTCAAACAAAGATATTATTCTTTGTACATTATATACGAATATCATCAATGAGATTTTGAGAGGTCAACTTTTGAACGAGGTCATAGTGAAATGTATTTTTAATTTGTGGGGGTGTACAGAGAATTGTTAAATATTAATCTTATATACGTCACAGTAAACAATGTTGCAATATATTTGTTCAAGTTTTTATGTCTATTATGTCTTATCCCAATAAACTACTAATGGAAGTGATACCAGGTGCAAGTGAAGCTACCAAAATGGAGTTGAAATTCAAAATTCGATCAATTTCTTCAGAAAACGAAATACTATAAAACATTTAAATTCTTTTGTATTTAAAACAAACATTTCCAGTTAGTAGAGTATCGATTTCAAAAACATTGATTCTACTAATATTTCGAAAAGTTAGTATGAGAAAACGATTCATAAATTTCATCCAAGTGTCAATGGGGAAGTAGAAAAAAGATGTTAAAAATCACTGGTTTACATGATGTGTTGTCCCAAGAAATTACTACCGGAAGTGATATCAAATAAAGAAAGTAAAGTTACCAAAATGGAATTAAAAACCAAAATTCTATCAATTTTTTCAGGAACCGAAATACTATAAAATATCTATATCCCTTTCTATTTAAAATGAACTCTTAGTAAAGCACCGATTTCAAAAATATTGATTATTATATCGAACTATTATATCGAAACGCCATTTTGAGAAAACGATTCACGAATTTCAATCAAATGTCAATGAATAGAAACAAAGTTGTTAAAAATCACTGGTTCTACAGGATGTCTTGTCCCAAGAAATGACTACCAAAAATGATAGCAAGTAAAGCAAGTAAAGTTACCAAAATGGAGTCTAAATTCTATCAATTTCTTCAGGAAACAAAATACTATAAAACATCTATACCATTTTCTATTGAACACTTCCATTTAGTAGAATATCGGTTTCAAAAATATTGATCCAATCAATATTTCGAAATTTCATTTTGAGAAAACGATTCACGAATATAGTTATTAGCCTGCAATACGTCTGTTGAAGTTTTGAAGTCTCTAATAAGTCTTCTCACAATATATTACTATTAGAAGTGATACCAGGTGCAAGTAAAGCTACCAAAATGGAGTTGAAATTCAAAATTCTATCAATTTCTTTAGACAACGAAATGCTATAAAACATCTGAATCATTTTTTATTTAAAACAAATATTTCCAATTGGTAGAATGCCAGTTTCAAAAATATTGATTTAGTTAATATATCGAAACGTTGTTTTGAAAAAATGATTCACGAATATAGTTATTAGACTGCAATACATCCATTACAGTTTTGAAGTCTCTATTACGACTTGTCCCAATAAATCAAGATTAGAAGTGATACCAGATGCAAGTAAAGCTACCAAAATGGAGTTGAAATTCAAAATTCTATCAATTTCTTCAGAAAATAAAATACTATAAAACATCTATACCATTTTCTATTGAACACTTCCATTTAGTAGAATATCGGTTTCAAAAATATTGATCCAACCAATATTTCGAAATTTCATTTTGAGAAAACGATTCACGTATATAGTTATTAGCCTGCAATACGTCTGTTGAAGTTTTGAAGTCTCTAATAAGTCTTCTCACAATATATTACTATTAGAAGTGATACCAGGTGCAAGTGAAGCTACCAAAATGGAGTTGAAATTCAAAATTCCATCAATTTCTCCAGAAAACGAAATACTATAAAACATCTATACCATTTTCTATTGAAAACGAACACTTCCATTTAGTAGAATATCGGTTTCAAAAATATTGATCCAACCAATATTTCGAAATGTCATTTTGAGAAAACGATTCACGAATATAGATATTAGCCTGCAATACGTCTGTTGAAGTTTGGGGTCTCTATTAAGTCTTCTCACAATATATTGCTAATAGAAGTGATACCAGGTGCAAGTGAAGCTACCAAAATGGAGTTGAAATTCAAAATAGTATCAATTTCTTCCAAAAACGAATTACTATAAAACACTCAAATCCATTCCAATTTAAAACGATCTCTTCCATTTGGTATAGCGCCAATTTCAAAAACGTTGATTCAACAAATATTTCGAAACGTCATTTCGCGAAAACGATACACGAACTTCATCCAAACGTCGGCGGAGTAAAAAAAAAAAACAGCTAAAAAGCACCAGTTTTAGAGGCACATCGCTTCACCGCGTGACCCGTGTTACCGTAACCGCGCAATAGTTTCACAAGATCGATTACTCGGCCGCAATTGTCGAACCGGCGTACGCGAATTATCTGCGAACGCACCGCCGGACAAGCCAGGTCTGTATTAATCAAGACTGAGATTAAAGGATCGGCCTTGAGCGGTTAAACGGACGCGCGTACCGCGTGGCCGCGCGAAAATTACATTTCCGCTTAATAGACCGAAGCAGTAGTATTTTGTAATTAAAGCGTTCCTTAATCCCGGACTAACTGCTAAATATTTCCGGCGTTTCCTCCTGGGGAGCGCCGAGGACAACGGTGTTCGGCCGTTGGGACCGATTCGCCGTGCTCGAAAAACGCTCGCTGAAAGTTCTTCGCGTCGCGTGCACGCTCCGCTACCTGGCCGTTAAATCTTCGTCTGAACTGTCTCTGTCTCTTTCTGGGTAAACGCAACGCGCTTAAAAAACGGAGTCAACCGGGCTAGGGGGGCGGGGGGGGGGGGCGGCGGAGTATGGGAATAATGCGAGGCCGGAAGCTGGAAAGGGTGGTTGGGTCCGAAGAAGCGGAGCGAAAGAGAGGGTCACGCGGAAAGGAAATGAAGAAAAAAGCCCGGGTTACCTAGGACCGAGGTACACTTATTTTCATTCCCGCCACCTCAGTCGGAAAAGAGTCCTACGGGAGGACCAGGCAGCCTCATTTGTTACCCTTAATGTCCTGCAGCCGGGTCCTCCGGCGCTCCACCCCCGCCGCGACTAGATCTTACAGGGGGCGGCGTATACGTGACCGCGCGCGCCACTTCAGGAATAATTCACGAATTACGGGGGAAATTCTATCGGGACAACGGACCGTGATTTATGGGGCGGAAGTCATAATGGAGAACGTATCGCTTCTTCGAACGGCCGGACGATGGAAATTATCGCGTTTCTTTTTCTTTATCCCTCCTTCGCGGGGGATGATTTTTTTTTGCCACCTCTCACTTCGCTGGTCCTTATTCCTGGCTATTATCGGCAATTCCGTTCGCCACCCCTGAACGGCGAGTGTTGAAAGAGGATCGGTTGATCGATGGAAGGTCCCGCTTTCCTTTTCTTTGCGTTTTTCATTTGTACCAGTTCCCGATGTCTCTTTTCTCGTTATACCATTTCCTTCTGTCGATGGTCGGTGGTCTATTGGTTTCGTTTATGCCAGTGATTCTCAAACTCTGATTCACGGATCCCCGGTGTATTCAGAACAGATATAAAGCTTTGACAATTTTAATACTGTTTATGTACTCGTGACAATAAATGTTCAGTTTTAATCATTGAAATTTGGAAAAGATTAAATGTAGAATCAGAAACTAATTTTTGAGGTTACATCTGATATTTGGTATCACAATTTTTGATAATCTTATTCACTTCAAGCTTGTCGAATTTAGTTTTGTTTTGTGGCTGTTGTTTGGTATTTATAATTTATCAATCACTTCCAATTCTGTTTCTAGAAACCAAAGTTATATCTAATATCTATCATCACAAATCATATTCACTTCAAGCCTGTTGAATTTAGTTTTATGGCTATTGTTTGGTATTTATAATTTATTAATCACTTCCAATTCTGCTTCTGGAAACCAGAGTTACAATTTCTGATAATTTCATTAAATTCAAGCCTGTCGAATGTGGTTCAGTTTTGTCGCCATTATTTCGTATTTATAATTTATCAATCACTTCCAATTCTGCTTCTAGAAACCAAAGTTATATCGAATATCTATCATCACAAATCATATTCACTTCAAGCCTGTTGAATTTAGTTTTATGGCTATTGTTTTGTATTTATAATTTATCAATCATTTCCAATTCTGCTTCTAGAAACCAAAGTTACATGTAATATCTGCCATTTCAATTTCTGATAATTTTATTAACTTTAAGCTTGTCGAATTTAGTTTAGTTTTATCGCCATTATTTCGCATTTATAATTTATCAATCACTTCTATATTGCTCCTGTTAAAAGTCTGTAAAATTTCTTGTTTTGTTAAAAAAAATTTGTAACTAATTAGTAATAAACAAATCTAAAAAAGGCACGCCTGTGTTCGTTAAAATGTCTCATATTTATTTTTGTGCATTATTATTATATAAAAGTGTTTCTTTTTTTAGGGATCCGTGAAAAATTGAAGTTTGAGAAACATTTATTTATGTGGTATTGGTAACTTGGTTTTTGGGCTTCTCTTGGTGTAGCTGCAATGGCTGAAATTGAAGACAATTAATAGATCGAGATATACCTCGAAATCATTGTGTGTTGATTATTTGAACTTGTGCATACTTTTGTAATGTTTAGAGTCGTTTGAAATCTTGTATCACAGGTGGTTGTTGAAGTATGTACTAGTGGAATCTGATTAAAATATTTGATTTTGTCGAGAATCATCAGTCATCTTTGCTGTGAGCTTATTCCCCAGATTCTTCAATGATTCCTTTTATGTATTCGTTTCTTATTTTTCATTAAATTTCACATAAAAATTAAAATATATCCAGAGATATAGATATCGAGTTTTTAACAAATTACTTCACCGTCAGTTTCATTCTATAAATATGGTTGAAATTGTACGATACCATGACAAGTTTTCTTATGAAATTACATATTTTCTGTGGAAAATGGTTACAAACGCGAAACAAAATTTAATATGAAAAACACAATCTGGAAGAAGTTTTTTGCAGTTAGTATGAAATGATTGTTACAAAATCATCTCTCAAGGATCGTGTTAAACTTATTTTCCCTTGGGAACCAATCGTAGAAATTTATTTTATAGAGTTTGTTTTTCTCAATGACAAATCGTCTCATTATTTGCAAAGTATCCGAGTATCGAATGTGCAGTGTCAAAATATCATTTTGATGAGGACCTTCAGTCGCTATCCGCGCGCTTAATTTACCCTTCGGGACTTGCGCTGGTTCCGTTCCACTTTCAGTTTCATAGTTCCCGGGGAAGTGATTTCTAATTGAAAACAGTCAATTGATCGAAATATGGAAACAACAGGTAATTAATTTATGATTTTCTTGTTTAAAAATGTCTGTCATACTTACGTAATAAACGGCTAGTTTGGTTCAGAAGCATCATAGTTGGCATAGATCTTCAAGCATCGACGACCTAAATTGTTTAAAAACATGAAAATATTAGAGTTCAATATTTCAATCGCCATCCTTGCTCTAAATTCTTGTTGTTTCTTGTTCCTTCCTGATCTCTGATTAGTTCTTCTTCAGTGTTAATTAGAGAGTGTTATTAATCCTCTATTGCATAATATAACCGATTGATAATTTGGAGAAAAAAATCTCTGACAAGTTTTACATAAAAGTATAACTGAATTTGCGCATGTTTTTTTATCAAGATATCTAGTTATTTCGAGGGATTAATATAAAGTATAGTTACTGTTCGGTTTCAGTATTATATTCGTGAACGTATAAACAATATAAAAATAATCTCTTCTGTTGAATTTTTAAAATTAAAACAAAATAAATGCAATAAAAAATTAACTAAATTGAAAACCTTCGTCATTTAAGTTGTTGTTTGGCAAAATTGCTTAAAACTGTTTAAAAATTTCATGAAAATGTCAGAGTTTCATGTATTTTTAATTGCTATCCTTAATATATTTTTCAGTTTCTTCTGTTTTGATACAATTTTTTATTTTCCCAGTAAAGTAGGACTGAAATCTGGAAAAAGTTAAACTATCGACGTTAATGAATTATAGCAGATAAATTAGATTCAAATTGTTTGTTGGTAGAGATGACGTAATCCAAAAACTACAAAAGTCGAGAATGTAATCTGTTGAAAAATACAACGAAAATATTAGAGATGCGTGTGTTCATCGCGAACGTGCTCGGTTCGACGAGAGCTTACGGCCGCCATTGTTGCTCCAAATCCACCCTTCAGACCTCTCGTTGGCTCCCTTTTACTACTATTCTTTTACGTTTCCGCAAAGTAAAACCTACGGAAGCCAAACGATCGAAAATAGGAGTTTCATATTTTATTATAGCGGGTAAATTAAATTTAAATTACTCGTCGTCGAAATGCACCTGAAAATGAAATCTCTGTTTTCAGAACAAAATAAAAATATTCAAATATAAAGTGTTCATTACGAATCTGAATTATGGTTTGTTGGACCAGAACCTCTAGTCTCCATTCGTTCTTCAGATCTCTCACTATAGTTCTAGTTCATTTCTCAGTACTAAAAACTGTGAAGTTTGTGTTTAATTAGAAAAATTAAATGTATAATCGCTTGAGAATTATTTAAAATTTAACATGGGGTTGTATGGATAAGATAAAAATGTCGAAGTATCAAGTGTTTAGCCATTGTTGCCCCCAATCCACCCCCTAGATCTGTTATTGGTTTTCTTTTGGTCCTAGCTTTTCATTTCTCAGTGGAACAGTATTAAAATCTATTTGAACGTTTAAAAATTATATTAGATAAATCGAATTTAAATAGCTTGTTATTCTTCGATATGGAACTGTAAGCATTGATGGTGTAAACTGTTTCTTTGAACTCGTAAACAACTCGTTGCAGTAAATTCATAACAAACGTGCTTGCTTGGAGGACGTGTTAAAATCTAAGAAAAGTAAATAATTAACGTTTAATTATTACATTAGGCAAGTTAAATACAATTCGTCGTAAAAAGCTGCTGAAAAAAACAAAATATAACCCATTACCAAGCGTTCGTAGCTCCTGATCCACCATCGAGGTCACCGTAAGTTTCAGCTTTTTATATTCCAGCAAAATTCTATTAAAATCTATGAAAGTAAATAATCAACGGTGATAATATTAGATGAATGAAACGTAACTCGTCGGTCGACGTGGAACCCTATGCATCGAGAATGCAAGCTGTCGAGAAACAAAATGAATATAACCCAGTACCAAGCGAACGCGCTCGTTTGGACAAGATTTTTCGGTCGCCATCGTTGCTCTAAATCCACCCTCCAGATCTCTCATTGGCTCCCTCCGGCTTCGGGACAGAGACCCCGAGTGCCTAAAGACTCTAACTCGATCAATACGTTCTTGTTCGCGATCCTCTCTCGGCTCCACTTTCTCTCCCGAATCCGTTACCCCCTTTAACTCCCCCCTCTCTCTCTCTCTCTTTTTCTCCTCTCAGCGGGAAGTGCCGATATTTTAAAAAACTGTCGAAATAGGAGCTCCTCCGTAGGAAGTCGCCGGAGTAATTAACGATTACCAATCAGCAGCTTCCAGTCGGGTACGTTCAAGGACGGGAGGGTCGCACGCGCACCGTTTCCACCCCGATACGGGGGAGGAGAGGACCGAGAAAGAGAAAGAGTGGAGACGGCGTATGGTCGTTCGCTAATATGAATGCCCTGTCAGTAGCAGCGTCTCCTCGCCAAGAACGTGCCCGCTTGTTAATATGCCAGCTTCAAGGGAATATTTACGAGGGTGAAAAAAATATCGCCACGATTCCCCTCGAGTCTCCTTCCTTGTTTCGCTGTCTCCGGCCACCCAGAGGGCTCGACCGTGTTCGCCGAGGAGCTCACGAATATAATTTTTACGCGTATCTAATGAAATCCGCCTCGATTGTTCATCCACGCCGCGCCCAAGAAAATACCATTTTCCTCTTCTGCCCGATCTGACCCCTGCAAACGAGAGAACGTTGTCAGTGTGCGTTTGCTCGACCTTCGGTGCTCCGTGTACGCAATACAAATCGTAATACTTGGGACTTTAGACGGGCGACACGGGAACGATGAAAGAAGTTTATGGGATGCATGCATCTTGCTTGACCTCGTTTCCAAGCGACCATCATTTTTGCAATTCTTGACGACCGAACTGAGAAAATATTTATTAGTTTTGCTGACTTTACTTACTATTATTTTATTATTTATTTTTAATTTGTATTTTTTGATTACTGTTAATATGTACGTAAATAC
The DNA here is from genome assembly GCF_013123115.1 of Colletes gigas. Classification (NCBI taxonomy): domain Eukaryota; kingdom Metazoa; phylum Arthropoda; class Insecta; order Hymenoptera; family Colletidae; genus Colletes; species Colletes gigas. Next base: position 2,271,711 of record NW_025106648.1, read on the forward strand.
AAATTTGTGTGTTTGTATCTTTTATCGTATTCGAATTTCTATACAAGGTGTTCGGCCACCTCTGGGAAAAATTTTAATGGGAGATTCTAGAAAAATAAGACGAAAATCAAGAATATCAATTTCTTGATTGAGGCTTCGTTAAAAAGTTATTAAATAATAAAATTAAAAAATTTCAAATCGTTCTGAAAAAATTATTTTTGGCTCCGGAGATCAATTATAATCATTTTTGGTGAATACATATACCCCCGGAATCGTACCCACTTTCGAGAAAAAAATTCGTTATCGAAAATCTAATGTAAGGGTAGAAATGGTTCCCCAAAATTTCATGTGAATCTTTAAAATATCATAACTCCTGGACGGATTGGACGATTTTAATGTTTCAAACGGCAAATAACGCGCATTTTGGTGTAGAATATGTGGAAATTCCAAAAATATTCGAAAAGTTATTCCTTAACTCCGTAAAGTCAGAAAAACTCAATAAAAATTGTTCAATATTCAAACAACCATAACTCCTAGAATAGTAAACGTATCTCATTGAAATTTAGTAGGGAAGTAGAGCTCACAGTTACCAACAAAAAAGTATTAGACAAGTTTTCTATAGGTCGTCAAATAAAATAACTAAAAATCAAAAACGAATTTTTAAGAAAAACCGACAGGAGGTAGTGTCTAAATTTTTCGACGAAAAAAAAAGTTTTCAAAACCGTTCAAAAAAATTATTTCTAGGTTCTGGGTCAAATACAACCATTTTTGGTGAATACACATACCACCGAAATCCCACGCACTTCCGAGAAAAAAAATTCAGAAAGGTGGATAAATTTTTCGGGGAAAAAAAAATTTCAAATCGTTTTGAAAAAATTATTTTCGGTTGCGGGGGTCAATTGCAAACATTTTTGGTGTATAGACATACCCCCGAATTCCTGCGCATTTTCGAGAAAAAAATTCAATACGGGCGGAACTTTAAACGTTAATAACTTCTTAACGAAGCCTCCATCAATAAATTGATATTCTTGATTTTCGTCTTCTTTTGGCCCCTAGAATCTCCCATTAAAATTTTTCCCAGGGTTGGGCGAACACCCTTGTATATCGTCAATATAATATCAAATATAACATTTTTAAATGATGGCACAACTATAATTCTAAGGTCAATTTGAATAAAACGATATCCATTTTAGGGTAAGAAATTGTAACTAATAATTGTATCAATATTTTTCTTGGATGATAATATAAATATGTATGTAAAATTAAAAGATTTTAAACTAGTTTTTATAAGCTAATTTTTACTAAGCTTCTGATTGAATTGTTATTAAATACTATTAAAATTTATTTTCATAAGTTCGTTCAGTACTATTATTTTTATTAATTATTATAACGATTACGACTCTGAAATAAAAATCTGCTGGTCGAGGGTTTACAAAGTTACATTATATGTGAAAATAAAGGTTAACGAACTTCAATCGAGAAATTTGCATTTCTTACTAACAAACATGAATGTTAACTAGAAAATTATCCGAGAAGCAGTCTTATTTGCATAATTGGGAAATTTACTATTTCAACAAATAATCAAAAATTACAAATACCTTGTTCAGAATTACAATCGACGAGATTTTGTATTTGTTGTCAGTAGATTTGGTGTTTCTGTAGGACTATAGTCAGCCATCTTCCGCTCGATAGTGCAATTCCTTGGATTCCAAATAGTCGTTTAAATAACCAGTGCGTTTAGCATAATTTTTGCAAGCCAAAGCAAATGTCAAGAGAAGCACAAACTTTCTACTAATTTTTTAGCTGAAACTCGAAAATTTTTCTCGCATTCCTTATGGAAATCGCGACGCAGAATTCCGTTGGAACCGATCGCCGTTGAATCGTTCTCGGCGGCGAATTGTAAACGCAACCGGTGAAATTGAAAGGAAGAATTTTCGTACATTGTTCTGACGTAAAAATATTTACTTAGGTGCCGAGGACACGAAGAACCAATTAATGTGCCTATCGTGCCATTTCGGAACACTCTGTATAACATGCCCCGCCAGCGATGTTTACACGAGGGGCAGTTAAGGTATTAAAATTTCAAATTTTCTCCAAGCGAAGAATAACAAACAGTATTCAAATCCCACCGATGTTTGCGTCAACTTCAATTACGACGAATGGCTGTACCGTTAGCATATTAATATAATTATCTTCGATTCTTACAAAGCAAATTCTTTCTCCATCGATTCGTCGTTCGGTCGTCGGAATTATCGACAGCTTGTCGCGCCATCTATGAGCCAATATTTACGCGATTATTAATGTTTTCGATACTATAAACTCACAAGTTATTAACCCCTTGCCATACAATGACGAGTCCGACTCGCCATCAAGACTTGCAAATTAAAATCAACACATTTTTACATTCACGAGGTATTCGTGAAACAAATCTATTTTCATCAAAAAATGAAATAGTATAATCAAGGGGTTAATTGAAATAAATACAACGTAGTAGAACAAAATAACGACCCTTATTTTTACCTGGTCTACTCGAACGCAATTAAGGCGCCAAAATCGATAATCGTTGTAGTCGGTTTATTCGAACACTCAGACTTGCTCCAGTACAATGTCTGGTTCAATTTCACGTTTACTTGGATATTAAGCAGAAAAACGAGGTAGATCTCCCCATTGGCAACATTTCGAAAGTGTATTGGCTCGAAGGACAAATACATTCTCGCCAGATAATGCCCGGTCCGTATTTTACGACGGATATTAAGATTCTAATCGCTTTTAAAGTCTACCCGGCGAACGTGACCTTTTACCATATTTTTTCCATTTCCTACACATAAATTACAGGTATTTCCCGGGCAGGTCGGTTGAGTCCCTTCGATTTACCCATAAAAAAAGCCGCATTGTCGAAGCTTCGTTTCCCGAAAGCCGCTGGGCGTTCCTTTCTTTTTTTTTTACATGTAAATTTTACTGCGCAACGGAAGGAGGCCTAATTTTTTTCGCAAGGGCGGTTCCCGCCGCCATTTTGTGCGGCTGGAAGGGTCGGCCGGGAGCCCCTGAATTTACTCTAATTACTTTCCCGGGATATTACGGCTCTGCAAAAATGTTATTGATAACAACGGCTTGTCGAGCCTGAATTATACTTCGCCTCTCCGCCCTCTTCGCCCTCCTTCTGACCACCTCTGCTTCGGGAATTATCTTCAAAACAGTTATTATTTCTGATTTTAGTGGCATTAGATAAATTAAAGGTCTCGTCATCGTTACACCTAACGAGACTCTCTCTCCCGATTCTGTTCAATTTCGAAAAATATTTCCAGCACCTGCAATCGTTGCGAACAATTTCCAAGCTTCGACGCGGCGCAGATTATTCGACTCCAACGTTAGGTTGCTATTACGTGCTTGTTGACAAATATTTTTTCGATGTCGGTGATTGGAAATGTTCATTCACTGCGAAATTATTACCGTCGTTCGGATCCATTTCTATTTTCAGTAATCATATGACAAAATAAATAATTTGTATAATTAACAGGGGTTTCGAATGGTTGTAATTTTGCTGTATTGAAAAATTTTTCTGTTCCTCACGAATGATCTATGAAACGTCATCGATGGGAGTAATTTTTAATATGTTCTTAATTTTATCGGTAATTGTTATCGAGTTCTGTCGAGTATATTGTTCCTTGTACAGATGTTCCATTATTGAATAGAGAATAATTGTCTTTAGCTCGAAAATTGAATTCCTTATACGTTTTTTAAAATGTGGCTTAATGTTTCTCGCAAGCTCATAAAATATCTGTCTTCCTCCATTTTTCGTTTCTGGTTCGAATTTCTATTTTAAGTGGAGCTGTAAAATAACTGAAAGAATCACAGCGAGACGATTGAAAACAGATTAACGAAAATCGGTAATCTGTAAATGTTTAACGATATTTTATAGAAGTTTGATGGATAATTGCATGAGAAATGGAAGCGACGGAAAAACGCGTACCGTCGGATCGCCGCCATTAACGACAACGCTCGTGTCGCTACTATTTCCAATATATCTCAGAAAATTAAATTTACAAATTACATTTTTCTTCAGAATTATAACAATGATCAGGTCATGAACATCAAACGTAAATAAAAATTTAATAATTTCTTCTGGAATATAATAATCTATATAAAATATCTATAGTGTTTTATTGCATTGAATTTTATTTAGTGAATCTACTGAAAATCCATAAACAATTACTAAACACTATTATTGTACTTTGTGCAAATTTGTAATAAATCAAAAACGAATTTAAAAAAAGAAAGACAGGGTAAAACTATAAATTCCCAAATAATTCTGAAAAAATTTTGTTTATGTATTTAAATACACTTTTGCATTAATTTTAAATTCTCTAAACGACGTCTCAAGATGCGTATCGCGAGCGATTGCAAATACAATTTTGCTCAACGAACGTCGTCGTCTTTTCGCTTTATAATTTTAATCGCGTCGTTCCGACCAATCAAACGAGTAATCGTGATTTTTCTTCGCGCGATGACAAGTGTTCCAATTTTCCGTTGCTTCTCGATGCTCGCGTTTCAGTGGAAGTCGGTAAATTCGTGGCGAAATTCGAACTGTGAGAAAAAAAGGGAGAGGCGAACGAAATAAAAAAAGGGGAAAAAACGAAATTCCCCGGCGATACTTTATCGATAGATTAATACGCGATCTCGGAGATTGTGTATAGCGTTTATCCAGGCGAAGTTATAGCTCACGCAATCCATTGACTGGGTCGGCCAGCTGCAAATTCGTGAATTCAAGGTCCACGGCTAGGATTTCGCAGATCTAGTAGAAATTGCCAGGAATTAGATACATCTTCATTACGCCATCGATCGGTCGGTACATTAATATCGTCACACGTGTACCGGGGCAAATGAATTTGGCCTCGTTTCCCGTGACTATGGTCCCCCGATCGATTCTATCGAACTTTGATACGCGACTCGATACACGTGGCGGTATCGTCTTGTCGCTTCTGAAAATATTCTGCTTCGAGTCGAACCAAACCGGACATCACTTAATTAATCGATCTCAATCGACTTAATTTCCTTCTAAAAACTTATTTTTAACGTGTCACCTTTTCTCAGGTACACTTATAACACCGCGGCGTATTAGTCACTCTCCTCGTATTGTGTACAATGATTTTTACTAAAAAAAATTCTGAAATTGAAACGGTGGACTGCATGGAAAATATTAGTGCAAAGAAGGAATAATTTTATGTCTAGAAATGATAAAAAATCAGGTTTGACGTCTTGATGTTGATTCAAAGAAACTGATAGATGTACATTCGTGAAGCAAATGTATTGTATTTTGAATTTGTTAATTTTGGTCCTCTTTGGTGCAAATATCAATTTAAGAAATTCAAAAGTAATTTATTTAGAAATATGTACGAAGCAATTATTGTCAGAAAAATAAAACTGGCTCTTCTTGCATTACTCCATCTTTTCGTATTATTAATATATAAACGAAAAGTTTAAATATACAATTTCTTTAAACACCTTTTATAATTTCGAAGTATTTCAATACGAATTATGCGATTTGAATGTTTCACGTAAAACAGATGACTTAAGGAATTTATTCGAAAGCTCATTACGAGTAGTTGGTAATATTATTAATTATGCGCAAGTTTGAAAATTTTTGCTCGCGAACTACGCCGCCGTAATTGGAGATATTCTATAAAAGTTTCGTCCCGTCTCTATGGAAACGAACAAAAAAAAATTGCTCACCTCCGGGGAAATGTTTATTTTGCAGCTACGAACGGCTCGGAGTAGCTCGTAAAACTGTTTGTGATATTTTCATAACTCGATTTACTTGTAAATAAAGTTCCTTCGGAACGATACGCGGGCGAATTTATCGCCGAATTTATCCTAATTTTCCGAACACGTTGAAATAGCCATCTTCGATACGGTTCGAATACCGTGCCGTCGTTTAAACATTTCACGTGCACGAGCAACGAAGACACGCCATTAACTTTTTTCGTCGTTGCATTATTGGTAACGGCGGAAATAATGGTGGAGCTGAAATCCGCGCTACGATCGAGAAAAAGGGAGCTCCGAGCGCGAACAAATGGAAAATGCACGATGAAATTGTTTTTAGGAGGTTTCGTTTTCCAGAAAATTTCATTGAAAATTTCGCGACGTACGCTGCGCGTCATGCTGAAACCTGCTGTAGCAAATTGATTTTAATCCGAGCAAATCACCGATAAAAGCAAAATAGAATCCATACATTTTTAATTACGTTCGTAAAAACGATGTCTATCTTTCGTTCCGTGCAAAGTCAAAATCAAAGACGAGTGTTTTTTTTTTTGTATTTTCAAATCGAACGTTTTCGAAAATGGATCCTCGACGGGGAAGCTCGATCTCGCGTTTTCGGTTGATTTCATTATACAAAATTATTTCGTTTCTGGTTGCGTCATTTATTATGGAATCAATTATTCGTTAAAGTGGAATTTCCAGAAAATTATTGGCGAGGTAAATATCCCCGTTAGCAACCTTGCCCCCTTTATCGATCACTTGTTTTTACTTTCTACCGAAGTGTCAAATAATGAAACACGAAATCGAGCAAAGCGGTTAATAATGAGAATTAAAAATATTTGATCTATTAATTTATTTATGATACGATTTATTATCAAATTAGTGCATAATTACCGTGAAATTATGAGATTATAGGTAAATTCGGTGATACAATTTTTAATATATAATACATTCTTTTAAGTCAAGGGTCTATGATAATTTACTAAAATTAATATTTTTGTACTATTCATTGCAATTTAAGTAATAATCATTATTGAAAATGTGACAAGGTATTCGATAAAGGTAAGAAGAATTTTTATGTATTTTTCAATATAATTTTGTCGTAAAAATTGATGTTATTTGATACGAATTAAGAGAATACTGATTAGAATAGTTGCTTTTGAACGATTGTATTCGTAACCGCAATGGGCTCGTTTACAATCAATTTATTAAATTTATTATATTATATTATATTAGTCATCAAATGTCTTTGTATTTTAAAATATTTGCCTCACCCAAATCATATGTAACCCTGTATTTACTTTTGTTTTGTAGCGTTATTATTTCATGAAGTGGAAATTATACACGGTAGCATGATATACGTATGTATATTTGGGCGATGGTTCATTTTCTCATTCAAGTTTTCCGCATATTGACTTTCACGTCATACTTTTGCAAACGATATTTAAATTTTGATCTACGTATGCAGGTTATTTATAATCGAATTGTCACAAATTTAATTTCGACAAATTTTACATATCAAAATATATTGAGAATATTGAAACGACGAAAATTATAAGGAAAATTTGGAAAAATTTATACTGCTTTGGAAAATTTTTGGAAATAAACGATCTTTCCCAATTTCGAAATTAATTAAAAAAAAAACCTGATGCACATTTTCATAAAATCAGCTTGATCGATGTTTCTAAATTTTGTTAATCATACTGAAGTCGAATTCAAAATTTTTTTTAGTAGTTAATGTTTATAAATTTGGTGAAGATTGGTGATCAATATTTATATGTGCTAGATAGGCGAAGTAAAAATATTTCCAATAAATTTTTTGCTGTTTCTGCGGTGTCAGTGATAGATACCTGTTAACGCTTACGCGAACAGATCGTTCGTTACGTGTGTCCGGGATTCTCTAATCATACGTATCGAATAAACGCTAGGGACTGGTAGCAGCTTAAGCTAATTCGAGAATGGCAATCGTTCGCGACAGGAAATTATTCATCGAATATAGTCTCGTTTGAGGGAAAGAATCCACAAAAAAAATGATAACACTTGAAAAGAATCGATTATTGTATTAATAACAGGCACATTGAAACTTTATTGCGAATAAACCGAAGCAACGTAGTACCTTTTGTTAAATATTTTCTTTTTGATTTTGTGTTTTTCTCGTTCATTTTGGCGAATCGCGGTGGAAACGATGAATGAACGGTAACATGGTCACCGTTTTCTTGCCTTTTGTCTCTTTTTTAATTCGGTCAATGTACCACGGAATTCGAGGACACAAAACGTCTGACACCAAAAGATCCAAAAAAGTTTCCGATCGATTGAACCCGTGTGTGTCGAACACGTGTCACGTGTGTAACGGGTTGAGTTAATCCGAGCCATTGTTCGTAACCAGAGTTCTCCAATCATACGGCGTCGAGTCCGCACGTAACATAGGATCGTGAAAGGTTCAAGTTAATTCGGGGGTAACGACGAAACTTGCCACAAAAATTCAGCCAATCTTCGTTCTTTGAGGTCACATAAACGATGGCGTTTAATTAGTTCCTGATCTTTGCTTTTAAAGAAACCAACGGGGATTTTAATGCTACAAAACTCGATGCCCGGGCTTTCCATGCCACGGGTTCTTAATGCGTTCGCCGCCATGTTGGTTGTCGGTAACCGATGCTATTAATTTCAAACGAACCATACGCAACCTGTAAAACTACGTTTGCAATCGATGGCAGAAAGGCGTACTGATAAACAAAGCTTCAATTAACTTTGCAATTAAATTTTTAAATAATTCCGGTGTTATTAGGGACGTTATACACGCCATCGAATATTTCTGTTTTTCGTACCAAAAATTTGAACAACGACGGTTTCGTAGATTTGTAAATATATCGTCGATAAACGCACACGTTTCAGAGGTATTCGTCTCGGTGAAAATAATCGGGAGTATTTGCCAATGAGAATTGCCCCTCGATTTCGAAAGAATTGAGAACCATCGGGCAGCCTTGCAGTTGGAACATGTAAAATTGCAGTTTCCCCATTTTTAATGGTTGGAAATAAAAGTGAAGAACGACTTTCAGAAGGAAACGTGGAAATCGGACAGAAATACGGTCTGCTGATCCCCATAATTCACATCTCCGCGCGATCGATCGTCCCCCGGCATTTTTGAAGGTGACGAGAGCGAAACGAACGCGGCGATAATCGAGAAAAAAGAACGAATGGAAGGAAAGAGGGCACAATAATCGGTTTATACTCGAGGAGGCTGCGTATTGTTCGCGTAGAGTATTCATTGCCGGAAGTACCGGAACCGTTTATACTGCATCGTCGCATAATACACATTATCCCTCCCGCCTGTAATCATACGATCGGCTGGCTATCTGAGCCAGAGTTGTCATGAACATCGGTTCTTTGTTCGCGGAGATTCGATTCCTCGAGGAGAAATAGGCGGGCGATCGTTTACGAAACAGGCACGTCGGCGAAACGGGTGTCGATCTTGAAACCAGAAGCGGAATTTCTCGTTATCGTCCAATTATTCGGAACAATACGCGGGAAGAATTCAATCCGCGGTTTTATTAACGCGTCCACCAGCCTCGGCGCTCGTAATGCGCCATCCGGTCTCGCACGACTTTGGAGACTTAAGCCGCGTACACACTGGATTCACGCGCTCTTCGCGGGGAATTATGGGAAAATTTTAGCCAATCGTCGAACGTTTGATAACAAAAAAAAAATTTCCTCTTAATGACAGCGAATGGCTTTCGATTGAATTTTGTTGGCATAAAACATGATGTCTTAGATAATCTTTCTAGTTTTATTTAATTCAAATAAAATTTGTGTCTGTTTTATAATTGAAATGCGAGAGTTATTAAAAATAAGTGTTCGCGAAAAGCCCATGGAGCTCATTTTCTTTGGTGTAGTCGGCTTAGTCTTCTCCATATGCGTGGAGGAGGCGCATCGTTTTATTTTAAAGGATGACTTTCATGGTTGGTCGAAATCGTTTCCGAACTCAAATTTTATCAGTTTTGAATTTGACGAATTTGTAGTATTTTTGTGTAAAAAAAAATATTTTTACATTTCGTTTTGAATATAAAGTGAGTAGAAAATGGACGAACGGATCGTGTAATAATAGTTATCATTATTTTATCTAAATAATCTGCTTTATCAGCTGTATAATGAAAATGGAAATTTGTTCGGTAGCAGTAAAATTGATTTGAAATTTGTTTCTCTGTCAAGTTATTTCGGAGTAATGTTTACTGCAATAATTATCTGTAAATATTAATTTGTTAGTTAAAACTTCAAATATTTGCATTACTCGATTTCCTAATTTTTAATGTGCCGTAACAACTGGTAAGGTAATTATAATTAAATAAGTTAGAAGTTGTAAAGAAGCACTTTTTGTTATTTTAAAATTTAATATTATAAATGTTTGCAAAACGTCAATTATCCTTAACTCCTTTGCTTTCAAATTCGTATTTCCCGCGCGAACGGTCCATGAAGAATTGTTCCGAATATTTTTCTTTTGTTTATATACTAATGTTTCTTTATGTTTGATTTATAAATAGTAGTAATTCATCTATAGTCTACTATTGTGGAAGAATTTTCGATCTTTCGTTGCCTAGAAATGCTCGTTTAACCGTGTATCTAGTTAACCTCGAAATCTCGAAATATGTTAGAAATTTTATATACTTTTCGTACCACTGATTGCTCTTAACATTATAGTCAAAATTGTAAAGTCGTTAACACGAGTATTATTTAAGCTTCTAAGACTTTCATTCAAATTTTGGAAGATATACGGATACTATTCTTACGAGAAAGGGAAAAATGGCCGCCTACTCCGATTGGCAAGTAGAAGAACCGTGCATAAACGCGGCGCCATTTGGGCTGGCGAAACGTTTCATAAAACAGTCATGGCTATAAAGATTTGTTACATGGATTTGACCTTTCTTTTTTAAATTATACACTGTTGAGAGCTGAATGGTAATACATACGAATAATCTAGGACTAATGTAATAACAAAAAAGTGCTAAAACTCGGTCAAAAGTGGTAAATTAAAACTCGTTTTTAACAGAAAACTATTACGAAGCAACAAGATGTGAAATGAACTTGAACTTTAAATATGTCAAAGCAGATGTTGATAATATTTATAAAGAATACAATTTTTGATTAAATCATAGGTAATCAAGTAACTATTTGCTTCTAGGGAAACAATAAGTAAAACGAAGAATTGTGGTTTTTACAAAGCTTTCACGGAAACATAAATATGCTTTCAAGATGGACGACGACAGATAAGATTGTAAGTAAAATATTTGTAAATAAAAGTTTTCCAAACTATTACGATGTTTATGTATCAATTGTATCTAGGCTGTTATTAACAACTAAACGTTTATTATATTTATTTTAATTAATTCAAAGGTCAGTTGTGTTTCTTAGAATTGAGCAAACGAACTGTTTACTGATCGAATATCACGAATTCTATAAAGACAGCCTCTGGACAAGTTAAGTGGTTCAAAATTGTCACAGTCATAAATAAATGATATTTGTCGGACGATGTCAAACATATCGATGGCTGATTGTGCATAATATATTATGAACAAAGTCTATAACAGTTCTCTTCATTCTTCTTCAGCTCTCAACAATATCGTCAATATTTTAATCAATCTTCAACACTTTGACTACCACGTCATCACTATGGAACTAAAACAATTAATTCTCAAGATGAAACGTTGAAGGAAACAAATTCGAATAGACTTCGTGAATTTCAGAGATGATACGAAGATGAGTACCAAGACAAATTTTAAATTAAACAGTTTACAATTGGGGGGTGTTTGACAGTCATCGTGTTAAGGGCTTGCTTCTACGTTCATCGTCTTTGCAGTTTCCAGCAACGATAGAATCGTTGTTACCGAGGCGAGAGGTAGTAGAATCGAACCCGAAAGGGGTAACCGGAAATGCTACACGGACAGTTGTCGACGTTGCGGTCGGGGAATCCGTTCTGATCCCGGTTCCTTCGCAGGCGGCAAAAAGAGGATCGAGCCATTAGCGTAAAATAGAAACGGCAACCGTTCGCGGTGAAAACCCCGAAAAAACCAGCTAAAGGGAAATCGTGGTAGCCGGTTAATCCTTGAGGAGGCTGTTCGCGTTGTTCTCCGGCAGGACGCGTTCCCAGGAGGGATGGAACGACAGCGTTGGCCGTGCTGCGGCGCATAATAAGCATTATCCCTGCCGTTATAATCGCGCGATCGGCCGCTTATCCAGGCCAGGCCTATCTGCCACGGCAGCCCTTTGTTTGCGGGAGACTTGCTTTTTCCAAGTGAAACAGGGAAACAGCGCCAAGGGCGCGGGGGGGAGGGGGCGGCGAGCGAAAGGGATCGAGAGACGGGCGCGCACGGAGGGAGAAAGAATCCGAGGGCGAGGAACATCATCGTCCACCCTTGCTGGCCGTCTCTCTTCGCCTTGCCCGTCCTTCTCTTTCTGTTCGCGCACCCCCGTCGGAGAAACGAAAACGACGACGAATGCTAAACGATCCCTCAACCTCAGGCCAACCCTCGGCAACCCTCTTGTCCTCGTGTTTCTCCGCGTTGTACGGCCTCGCTGATAGGGTAAGCGCGGGGTGCTCCACGTTGATGCGAACCTCGTGGAAGATGGCTGCCCTCCATTGTCCCGCCCGTTTCGGTTAGGCACTTTGAAATATTATGCCGGCCGTATCGCAGCCCCTGCCTCGTAGTCGTTCTCGGAATCCATCGCGTAGGCCTTGGTAACAATGAACGATATCGCGCGGCAGTCGACGAAAACGACGCGGACGACGAACGACGCCGCGACGCCCGAGAACCCCGCTCGCGCGACCCCTTTGTCGGCGAATTTTGTTTTCGGATAATTTTTAATTAATTCCCCAGGCCCGTACCGCGCCGCGGTACGCCCGCGCCTCGACTTTGTCTCCGCCTCTTCCTGGCTACTTTCTCCCTTTCTCCACCCTGTGCCCGACCTTGTCTCCTCTTTCGTTTCTCCCGACCCTTTGCCGTCCCATTCCCGCCGCGTTCCTGTCTTCTTGTCGCTCCGTAAAGTTCATCAGGACAGAAATGGCTCCTTCCGCGGCTTGATGGGATCCCCTTTGCCGCGCGGATGGAGCCCTGCCGCTGATGGCCACGAATTGTACTTTGATGATGACGAAATGCGATCAGCCAGGCAGAATGCTTCGCCGCCCTCGCCATCGCTCCCTTCTTGGTTACCGAGCCTCTGCCGTTCCCCGGGAATTTCTGATTAATTTTCGGAGGCCTCCGTTGCGGCCGCGCGGGCTCCTGCTACCCCCTAAGAAACTACGGTTCGATGGAAGACTCCAGCCAATGGCGCCCGTTAGAGAAAATTTCGCGAATACGTTCTACCTGACGATCGAGAAAACGTTTAGACACGAAAGTGCAAGGGTGATTTGACGATAGGGGCACTCCAAGGTTTCTCACTTTTTCGAATACCAAAACAAACTTTTACAAATGTTCATTGAAAGAAGTATTTTTTATTTTTTGATGGCTTTTCAATCTGTTTCCAAGTCGGTTAAATCTTTTTGGCTTTTTGCTTTTGATTACAGTAAACAGTTTTATTTTTTAGCAAATAATCGTGAAAGATTTTTAAGGTTGCAATTTCAAGGCAAATGTGACCAATCTGATATTTTTCATTTCCTGATATATTTCCAAGTAATAATCATCTTTATAATCTTTCCCTTTTTTGGCATTTTTTGATCATTTTAATATGTTTACAACAAATGGAATTTTATAAAAGTTTTCGATTAAATGTAACTTTTGGTAAACGGTTTTTGTTTATTAGCAAAGAATCGTGAAAGATTTTTAAAATTGCAATTTGAAGGCCAATGTGTTCAATCTGTTATTTTTCATTTCCTTATGTTTTTCCAATTAATAATCTTTATAATCTTTCTCTTTTTTTTGGTATTTTTTGATCATTTTAATACGTCCACAACAAATGGAATTTTATAAAAATATGCTTTCGATTAAATGTAACTTTTGGTAAACGGTCTTATTTATTAGCAAAGAATCGTGAAAGATTTTTAAAATTGCAATTTGAAGGCCAATGTGTTCAATTTGATATTAATTTTATTAAGCATCGATTCTTTTTAAAATGGTAACGATTTTTAAAGTTATCGAAAATGAATTTTTTTATTGGATATCAAAATATATAGGAAGGTGAAAAGATTTTTAAAATTGCAATTTCAAGGCAAGTGTGTTCAGTTTGATACTAATTTTATTAACCAGTCAGCTGTGGCGACCTCTTTTCAGAGCGCGCACTTGTTTGTTTTATTTCGTTTTGACCTCCAACGATTCTAAACATACTGAAATTGTAGTTTTCGCTAAAATTACAATTTAAATAGCAAATGGTAACTAATTCTACACATGACACAAAATACTGTCATTTCTTTATCACGAATCTAGTCATCAAACACAGTTGACTGGTTAAACGTCGATTCTTTTTAAATGGGTAATTATTTCAAAAGCTTGCTTCGAAAAGGAATTTTTTAATGGATGTCAAAATGCTTAACAAAATTCTAGTTTTTTTTTTTAATGAATATGTCTGTAATTATATTGATTTTACGTAGTATGTATAGATAAATATTTCCAGTCTCGATATTAAAATTACAGTACAATAAATGAAAATGGAGTTATTTCCTGAATAGAACTGAATATATGTAAACATTTGGTACCTTTGAAAAATATCTAGAAATCCTGATCGTTTCTCAATCGTAAGTTTTAAAATGAGACGGTAAAACTAGAAAATTAGAATTTGACAAGATATTAAAATGTTGGTATTTGAATAATATTTACGAGGGAACCATGAACTATTGTCTATGAGCCTTCTATCGACCGAATTTCTACAGAATTCTTAAACATAGCGATTTCATATCCACAGCTTGAAAGATTTTAGGTAACTGTGTGCCCCAAAGTGACACATTGAGGAAATACAAATGTAAAAATTAATAAAGGAAATAATAACTAAAAATGTCTTTTTAGAGAATAGGTGACAGTATTTTGTCTACTAGCTCCACAGAATTCTTAAATTTAAAACTTTACATACCATGGTGGAAAATTCAAGGTAATGATGCGTTCTAAAATGGCGTACCGTGTAAACGTAAACGTAAAAATTGAGAGAACATTGAACCGGGCGAGTACGAATGAAAATTGGGGCGACAGTGGAATGGTGGAACGTAGAAGTCTACGGTTGACAAAACCTTGAAACGTGCGTCCGCGAATGAAAATTATGAGGACAGTCGAATGTTCGTTTTACTCAAAATTGTACCTAGAAATATTTTTTCCTAGGAAAGGATATCAACATAATACGTATGAGCTGTTTGAAGAATTTTTAAAATTACTGTTTCTGTACGGTTTCGATTTTTACAATTTTGTTTTTCATGTTTGCATTTTTACTTATTTTAACTGTATTCCGAAATGACAGATGATTGGTAAAAGCATAGAGAAATTGTCAAGGACTATTCCGTGAATATTCTTTCTTGAAACTTTGATGCTTCAAATATCTGTTCCTTTAACAACTCTCAGGATTAATGATTAAAGAATGGACTTTTAGTTAAATCGAGAAAAATTGTTATCACAATTCGTGATTATTGTCATTTTTAAGCTGCTCAAATAATTTCTTATATTAATTTCTTCTGTACATTTTAAAATGATATTTTCAATGGCACCTCCAAACGAACACTGACGTAAAAATTGGCAAGGTATTGAAACGCGTGAAAGTAAATGAAAACTGTGATGAAAGTGGAATGGTAGAATTGAGAAGTGAGAAATTGACGGTACATTGAAACGTATGATTGAAAATTATGACGAAAGTGGAAGGATAAACCGACAGGTTCTGTCAAATCAGAATTGAACATAAAAGAATCTTTTCCTCGACAGAGGGTTCACTATTTTATTGTAGCGTTTAAACAGACTTTTCAAACGAAATTTACCATCGGGAAATCATATTGCAAAGTGGATATTTAGTGTTAACAGAATTAATAACGAAATCTATCGATGGCCGTCATCTAAATAAAATTTCATTTTCCATTCTATTGTTTCCATCGATATTATGATGATCGAGGAGTTCAAACAAATCTATTTTGCAAAATGTTTCTGCATAAATAAAAGAGATTTTCACAATATTTTTACGAACAACGGCTACGGTTCTTTCTCGATCATTTAACAATTTTTAGGATCGACGAGTATTTCAGAATTATTAAATTTACGAAAAAAACGGCCGTCTGACCATTTGACCGTTTTTAATTTTCTCAATGACACTTCGAGAAACACGAACGTAAAACATCGAAACGCGCGGAGTAAGGACGAAAATTACGACAAAAGTGGAACGTTGGAACGGGGAAATTTGAAATTGACAAAGCGTTAAAACGCGTCCGAGCGGATGAAAATTACGAAAGAATTGGAAAGATAAAACCCGAAAAGTTCTCTCGATTTAAAATTCGACTTAAAAACACTTTCCACGGCGAAGGGAAGCGAACGTTTTCCGTTCGGATCTTCCGGGG
This sequence comes from Colletes gigas, assembly GCF_013123115.1. Lineage (NCBI taxonomy): Eukaryota > Metazoa > Arthropoda > Insecta > Hymenoptera > Colletidae > Colletes > Colletes gigas. Next base: position 2,287,951 of record NW_025106648.1, read on the forward strand.
GATCCTTGCGCGAAATTTATTACGAGAAAATCGTGTTATTTAAAATATTGTTGGATTAATGCCTCGGGTAATTGGCTCGCCGGTCGTCGAAAATCGACGAGGATCACAACCGCGCGAGCTTACGTAGCTTACGTTCGATACGGGGCGAAATTTCATTAAGCCTCCTGAAGGTAAATTGATCGAATAAAATGTAATACCGAAAAAAACCTCGGGGAACCAACTTCTCCAAATACGAGCATTAATAATTTGCATTCCAATACCGATGGTAACGCGTCGGTGCCACTTCCAGTTTTGCCCCCGATCGTTCGTTTCTATCGCGTTACATCGATCCTTCCGCTATTCGTGCCTCCCCCGCGTTCGTAAATTTTAATTGTTCGTGTTTTCTTTTTCCGTTCGACGGAGGCTAAACTCCGATCCTTCTTGTTTTTATTCCCGATCCAATCTCAATTATTCGAAAATCGTCCCGTGAGCGCGCGAACGCCCCCTCCCCCTTTAAATGTTTAAATCGAACGCGCGCCACGCGTGCAATTTTTATATTTACATATTTCTTCGACGTCGCGTCAAGAATATTGAAAATTTACGCAAATTGCTTTTCCTTTATTTCGGTTACCGAGGGGAACTTATAATTCCGACGCTCGTGCAATGTGTGGCAACAAAAATAAACAGAGGGAGTCGTTTACATACCGACACATAGCGCGGGAACGTGTTCGACGGGAATCGATTATTCGCAAACAAGAAATATTAGCTGCCATTCGGTAGTAATTGAGCATAGTTTAATACACCGTTTGCTTCGTTGGTGATACGTTCGTTAATGTTTTCGGTTGCTGTTAAATTCCTAACGATAAACGTCACCCGTTAAGAGACGAAGAAACTTTGAGAAAAAAAAGAAGAAATGCTCTTTGTGAATCTTCCGTCGTAGAATGTTTGCATAATAAATGTCGTCGATCGGCGAACCAAATTTCCGACATTGGTTTTTCCAGTCACGAACCAAGCCGTGAGAGAAAATAACCGACCGGCCCTCGACGCCGTTCTTTTGCATAAGTTTAAAGAAATATGGAAATTGATTATTGATTGGTTCCGTGCACCGTCTACCCGAAGTGACAATGTCCCGTCGATCGATCCATTTCCGGTTTCACTCTCGCTTGCTATCAAACAGTCTGTATTACGCTGCACCGGTACCCGTTATGTACTTGATCTATATACAGGCGAGTACATGAATATGCAATCTTGCGGGTGCGCAGGGACGTTCTCCAGAAATCGAAAGTAAGGATACGTTGGCGAGGACACGCGTTAAAATCGAATCGAATCGACGCGTTTAAAAGGGACGGAGGGTGTGGGGAAATAGTCGCGCATCGTTTATTTCCATTTTTTGTTCCGATCGTTCGTTCTTCTTTTTTTTTTTTTTTTTTTATTCGCTTTTAATTCGAATACTTTCACTTACGCGGGCGAAAAAATGTATGCCAAAAAAGAACTATCCTGTCGATACCGTTTCGATATTGATTTATAACCGCCACTATTTTGTCGCGGGTAGTAAAAGTTACAGTCCGACGCGTTGGTCGTTCGCATTACTTATGGTTGTTTAGATTTATAAATTATCCAGGCACGGGGGGAAAAATATTGGTAGCTGCTTTTTGCCGGTTTTGTACCGATTGGCGGAAACAAGCCATTCGTATCTATTCGACGCGCACGCTCGATACGTCACGTCGATTAATATAAGTTTATATCGGTGACCTAGCGTGAGCGCGACGATATATTCTTCGCGGCGGGTTATTTATGCGAAAACAAGTGACTCAAGCAACGCGTCCGCTCATCGATGTTCACCAGTTATGTGGTCTTTTTTTCTTCTATTTCTACAGTGTTTTAGAAAAATGACAAAATGATTGTCAAAAATCGTGCTCTTGGATTCTCAAAGAACGGTAATAAAATGCACCAAAAATGAGACTTTCGAAAAGATTAAAATTTATAGCCTTTTATTGCTGGGGATTTTCATAAAATTTTTAGCTACTTTACGTGAGAAATGTAATTTTGTCACTTTTTACTTTTCACACGGTAAATACATGTATTATAATAATACACATTTTTTTTTGTACTATTGCTTAAGTGATCTGATCAATAATTTTTCTCTGAGCTATTTTAGGAAACCAATAAAGTTTATATTTGTACTCAAATTTGATATATTCAGTAGTAAAAAAGGTTAAATACGGAAATTTTTGTGATTCAAGTTATATTTGTATAGTTCTTCTAAAATCTAATTCTTTTTCTATTTTAATAAATTTATTTAATATTTTAATTAATTAAAAACATCCTATACTTTCTTTAAGAAAAAAATTGTCCCTCTTTCTATTCGATATTCCAGTTGATAGTTTATTTATTAATACTAATGTATTACCACCATTAAAATTGTAATTATCGTTTCTTTTTTAAATAATTGATATTTTTGTAAGTTTCTACCAATGACCTTCCACACTATGTTTTACTTCTGTTAGTATAAATTTATTTAATTTCGGTTAAATACAAAAATTTCTGTGATTCATGTCATATTTGTATAGTTTTTCTAAAATCTAATTTTTTTCTATTTTAATAAATTTATTTAATATTTATACGGGGGAAGATAGCTTCTTATAAATTTGATTAAAAATATCCCATACTTTCTTTAAGAAAAAAATTGTCCCTTTTTCTATTTGATATTCCAGTTGATAGGTTATTTATTAATACTAATGTATTATCACCATTAAAATTTGAATTATCGTTTCTTTTTCAAATAGTTGACATTTCTGTAAGTTTCTACCAATGACCTTCCTTTGACTTCTGTTATTCAGTATAAATTTATTGCCAAATGTCCTGCTTCTATTTTGCCCATATTTTCAGAAATTGTAATTTTTTGTCTTGTATTTGTTATTAATGATACAGGCTAGAATTATGTAGTCACAACATATTTTTATTCATTATTCCGGAGCATTTAAAGACAGCTTACTTAAATATTCAGTGAATATAATCCATATTAAATTTAAACACCGCAGCGATTTCCAATGATATAATAAAATGTGGATTAAATATGAATTTGTTCCAACGATTCTTCGTTCTCCATTAACAACAAAAATAAAATTTCAATAAATATGGAAGTTTCACAGAATAAATTATGTTCGTCGTGGCTTCTCAACCCCTTTTTATATTTTGCAAAAATCAAATTATTTTCCCGGTTAATTATATATTTATAAACTGTCGAATGTTTAATTTTTTAATCCACTGCAGAAATATTGCAAAATATTCTTTACTCTGTATCCGTGTTTTGGAAGACCGTTTGGTTAGAAATATTCTAATTGTAACAAACTTCTTTCATTTAAATACCGTTGTAATCATAACAGAAAAGTGAGTTAAAAGTAAAGGAATGCTGGAATTGTTAAAAATGATAGAAATCCAAATTATGTACGTTAATTAAAGTAGGATCGCAGTCGGCTCGGATGTTTGCAAGTTCGAGTTGCATGTGTTCGTTCATGGTGTGTCTGGGTGGGAAGAAAACATTCATGAAAACGGGGTCGGTGTTCTTTTCGATTTAGCCGGAATAAATTTCGCTGAATTTTGAGTCGTCGTGGTGGATGGTCGGCGACACGTGCGTACGCGACCACGTAAATTAATCAAACGGTAGAAAAATTGGAAGAGGAAGCTATTGACAGCCGACGCGGTATAAAAAATAAATGAAATTCAATACCCCGGCCCAACGGTGGATGGTTAATAAGCAAAAATTTGTCAGCTGGTACAGAGACGTACTTAATTGCCGCCTCTAATTCTGTGTTCAACTCTTCACGTGGTCGCCTTCTTAATTATCTCCATTCTTCCTCTTTGAATTTAAAGAACTCACTCAAGGAACTGTTATTTTACCTTTCGCATTAAGCAGGATTGCAACTAATTAATCCAGACTTTGTAGAATTTATTTAAAATCGCGATCGTAATACGTAGGTTTGAGAAATAATATTGAATAGACTGTTAATTAAGATGAAATAACTTTTTGTATCATCGAAGGATGTGTAACGAAAGTTCACGTAGCAATAAAGAATTAAGTATTTTGAGGGCTGTGTTTGTTTTTTAAAGAAAGAAAGTTAGAAATTTGTGTACACGAATTTCATGGTCTGCATTGGTGCAATGTTGCTCAAACAGCGAATGAAATTTCACTTTGTAACTCGATATTTTAGGAACATTCGTTGAAATCAGTCACTGTGCTCCTGAAATGCTTTTATCACGATAAAAAAAGTTTAGGAAAACACACAGTCATCATGGAAAGATCGAGAGCATTATTTGCTCATAGAAGGGGATGAAAATTATCACTTGTCACTCGAATAATATTCGTAAATAATATATCTGTAACTTATTCAATTCGCACAGAGCCAAAGATTTTTCTGTTAGTTGTATAAAATTTCATTTTCACTTTTAGTAGTTTTCATTAATAATGATTGAAAAGTTCGTCTGGACCAGTTTCATTCGAAAAATGTTTCTGCGCGAGGAAAGAAAATTGAGAGAAGCGTAGAAAAATTATTTAAAAAATGTACCTATCGACAGAAACAAAGCTTTTGTTATGTTGAAATGTTTCAAATTTGGATGTTTCGAACGCCCATTAACATAATAACTTCTAGAAACAAGTATTTTAAGTTAACTAGAAATAAATGCTAGTAAAAAGGCATGGAATGAAAAACGAAAATGTCGTCTATTATCAGTCATTTTTAAGCTTGCTATCTAATATGAATTTAAAGCTTCCGGTGCATCGTAAATTTCAAATATTTCAAAGGTTGAGAACGTAACTAACGCGGCCATATGATATTTTCCAAGTGCAATTTTTAAGTTGATCAAGACCGGGATTAAAGGTAAATGAGTTATGCGAATAAAAAACACGAAATAAATCGGTAAATTCATACCGGTGTCACGGTACAAAGGAGAACATCGTACGTAATAATAAAAGAAATTTCAAATACGTCTACGAAACGAACGTCCCATTATGTTTGATTTTTCTTTGAATTATAATTATTAGAACGTTTATTTCCAGCGTGAACCAACGGAATATCTCTGGTTAATGCTTGCTTGAAAGTATAAAGTTATCAGGAATTACAACAGCCCTAAATGAACGTTGAAAACGAGTCTGTTAACATTTAATAGAAAGAATGACTTTTTTCATTGAAAAGCTTTGAGAAAAGCATTTGGAAGTTTGTTCCGACGGAAACTTTTCGCCCAGTCGTACTCACAATTTTGACAAACTTATTTATTTATATTGCATTTCTTTAATATAATAATAACGAAGACAATTGAGTTTTTCTTTTCCACAAAAAGTTCTTTGAAATCTATTGTTATATTACGATCGAGTGTGTAAAAATCCTGCCGTCGGCACATAAAAACTGCGAAACGTGACACGCATTTTTTCTATTTTTCTTTCAAACGTTTATAATTATTTCAACGCATAATCATTCGAAAAGATAATAGATTTCGTTTTTGTATCCTTTTGATGGTAAATATGTTGATTTAGCGTAACATTAAATTTATTAAAGCAGCGGTTACTTACGTTTCTGGCGACTTAAATTTTTGGCACGGTTCGTTTTCGAAATACCATTGTGAAATATCGGTTTATTAAACGCGATGGAAATGCGTGTTGATCGTGTCGGATAAATTTGCAGATTTTTAAGGTCACGGTTAATGTTTAAATTTAAACCGTTTCGCTTTTACTTTCCGCGAATTACCCATAATTTTCAATCGGTTTCGCCGTCGAAAAATGTTAATAATTCGAACGAGCGGCGCGCGATTAAAATTCATGTGCTTAACGAATTATATAATCGTCGATAATAATGTCTCATAAATTATAACGAAGCGGCAACAACTGAATTTCCGCGATCGCATTTATCCCCGTCGCAAAAATCAATTGTTTTCGATGTAAAATTATCCGCGTTTCCCGGTTGTCGCGACCCACAATTTATTTTGGTAATATGAAAATCACGAGAATAACACCAGCAGGAAACAGAGACGACAAGGCGAACGCGTCCGGTCTCCATTTTTACGCCGAGCAGACGTCCGACGGCAGGCGTCGCCACCATTACGCGAACTTTCACGAGCAACTTCGCACTTTTCTCGGTTTTTCTTTATTTAAATTAACAACACTTCGCGCACAACTTATTTTTCACTACGTTCTCTGAATCCTCCACTCGTACAAGCCGATTTCGATCGAAATTTTTTATTAAACACCGTAGAAACAGTAAAAATGTCAATTTTTCTACTTGATTATACAAAAATTTGTCTAAAAATCACATTTTTCTTTCTAATAATAAGAATTCTTTAACGAAACGGAATAAATATTATTGCTTTTTGGATGCTGATTCTTTTCAAGCTTTATCGTTATTTTTTTTATTTAGTTTAATGTATTTTTCATCGAAACTGCCTCTTGAATGTTTAAAGTAACGATAGATTTAGATTGGAATGAAATTCAAATGAGTCGCGAGACGATAGGAGCGTTTTAAGTGGAGGTAAGTTAGACTGGCGTGGCCGCCATAAAAATTCGGAGACTTCAACCGACGGCAAGCGCAAACTCTGCTCCCGTCACTTTATTTTCTCACTTTTTTTTTATATTTCCTTGAATACCGCCGATGATACTTAATGTAATCACTTGTTCTACGGTTTCTCTGTCACCGGTGACAATCGTGAACTTGCAAAAGTAATTCCTCGAAGAGTAATGTTCGAACTTCTCGTCTCGTCGCGTCACTTGTTTTACAACTTTATTTGTCACTCAATTTCGCATACTGCTTTTATAATCTTGTACAAAGAAATTGATTCGTGTCCGTTTGTACGATTTTTATCGCGCCAGCAACGGATCTAATAACGGAAGATGTTAAATGAAAATTTCCCTAACTTAATTCATAACATCGAGTATTGTGAAACACAAAGGGGCACAAAATGGCCAAAGAAGAGAATAAAATGAGATTGCGTTAAATTTTAAGGTTGGAAATAGATATTTTCACATGGAAATAAAGTGAGAATTCTGGCAGACATTTAATGTCAGAATCCAAGATGGAGGTTCACGCATTCTTTAAAAGAACCACAAACTGTTCCCGAATGTAAATATAAAGTTCCAAGGAATGTGATGAAGTATCTAACCATTAAAAATGCTGCACCGGTCGTTGTTATAAACTATTATATACAAACAGTTCTTTTCTCGACATAGTTCGCTTTAATATCAAAGTACTTATATCGCTTGATCATGATTCGTACACTGTTATTAATAAGTTTTTTGTATTTTTGTATCCTTTGTATGATTGTGTGTAAGGTATAAAAAAATTAAATAAGAACATGATAAGTTAATCGAGCCCTAAAATTGTTTACAAAGGCATGTGTCGTTTTCAAAACAATTTTTATAATTCTAATTACAGTGGAAGATGAAAATTGCAACGAGGGTTCAAGAGATATTTATAATTCAGTAATATAAAATATAAGAAATACAAATCAGAGTCAGGAAATTTCAATTATTAGTTTTATCATACGAAAATTAATTATATCGTTCGACAGTAATTTCAGCCAAAAAACAGTGTGAGGGACCACAGAAAAACGTAACAAGTAAGATCAAATGTGCATTTAACTAGTTCACGAAAATTAAAATTGTTTTGGAGTCGATTAATATAGTTTTTATATCATGGCCGCAATTGCCCTTAGGGTAAAATAATTCTGTGCCACTGAAACTGTATTAGTCGACTCCAAACAAATTTCAACTTTGACAAACTTGTTAAATGGGCAATCATGATTATTTCAAAATAAACTTAGGCTTAACCGTCGGCCTGACAACTTTGGTACGCGTATTTTACGTGCAGTATTTATTTAAAAATGATCTTTCAAACATAACGTGTCCTATCCTCGCATGGTAGCCTAAACCTACTGCAAACTATTATTTTTCATACTTTTGACAATAACAGAATTACTTCTTTTTTTCTGATTTTCAAGGATAATTTTGTCCATGGATAGCATAGCAATAGAACAGACATAAATAATATATTATAAATATTATATTTGATACGATTAGAAATAAAAGAATTACTTGTTTTTTCTGATTTGCCAGGATGTTTTTGATCACGAATAAAATAGATATAAATAATATAAAATGACTGTTATATTTAATAGGAATAGCAATAAAAGAATTACTTTTTCTGAGAATTACTTTGTCAGGCTAATTTTGTCCATGGATCGCATAGCAATAGAACAGACATAAATAATATATTATAAATATTAAATTTGATATGATTAACAATAAAGAATTACTTGTTTTTTTCTGATTTGCCAGGATATTTTTGACCACGAATAGAATAGAAATAAAACAGATATAAATAATATAAAATGACTGTTATATTTAATTGGATTAGCAATAAAAGAATTACTCGTCTTTTTTTTATTTGCCAGGATGTTTTTGACCATGAATAGAATAATAATAAAACAGATATAAATTTTATAAAATAACAATGATATTTAATACGATTAGAAATAAAAGAATTACTTGTTTTTTTCTGATTTGCCAGGATATTTTTGACCACGAATAGTAGAAATAAAACAGATATAAATAATATAAAATGACTATTATATTTGATACGATTAGAAATAAAAGAATTATTTTGTCTCATTTTTCAGGATAATTTTGTCCATGGATAGAATAGCAATAGAACAGACAAAAATAATATATTATAAATATTATATTTGATACGATTAACAATAAAGAATTACTCGTCTTTTTCTGATTTGCCAGGATGTCTTTGACCACGAATTGAATAACAATAGAACAGTCATAAATAATATAAAATAACCATTATATTTGATACGATCAGTAATAAAAGAATTACTTTGTCTGGTTTGCCAGGATAATTTTAACCTCGAATAGAATAATTAATAATTGTAAAAAATTTCAACAATTTGATAGATACTATTGTTAGGATAAATAAGGAATTTAATTTTGAATTGTTGCGTATCGCGGCAGGTGGTTTCTCCGATTGAACGAGACGAAGAAATAAAATGGTGGGTTTCGATCGATGAGTTGTCAGTTCCCTTTCGATATCGCTTGACCTTCGTTTCCGGGGCGGGGGAATCCTGAGAAGTAAATGCGAACCGTATAACAAATGCCGCTTTTCACCCGTTAAGAATCGGATTGGACGTTTTTGGCCGGCGATGAATCGGAACGCCGGACGAAGGAAATGGACGGGGGGCCCCGAGTGGGGGATTCGTGATCGTGAAAAATAGAACGACACCTGAGGCGGTCGGTCGCGGTCGCTTCTTTTCGCGGTTTCGCCGCGCGCGGATATCAGAAATCGAAAGTGATCCAAGCGTTTCGGTTTCACCGGGCGCAACAGCCCAGCCCGAAAGAAAACAAAAGTGCTCGCCGGCGCTCTGTTTTCCGCATTTTCGTTTCAATTGAACGGAATTAATCGGCGCTGTTTTACATGCAATTTGAATTATCCGCAATAACGGCGCCTGATACACTTTATAATCGTTTTCACTGAACCTGTCAACGGAACCGAGCCGACACCGTTTTAAATCGCGCTGTCAGGCCGACATTTCCGCGATTCCGATTTTCAACGAAATTACGCGCGCCTAGTTATTGTTAGACGTTTCGTTCAAACGGGAATCCCGACTGAGACCGAACAAACATGGCGACGCGTGACCTGTAATTGCGTTTCTCAGAATAATTATATCGCTCGAATCACTTTAACATTTGCCTATGCGTTGTATGAGCTCTCGATGTAAATATTAGTACACGAAATACGCGTTATTTTCTTCGTCCATGGCGTAGGATACGATCTTTTAATTTAATTATCGGTCGACAGAATGACGCAAACAGGTACATTTCCTTTTTCGTTTCTACCGTGAATTGTTTTTATTTCTTTCCGTGTATTTGTTACTGCATTGTTATTCAAATGTCTGCAAATTAAAAAAAGAATTTTTTGGCTCCTCTGTGTATGCGTTGCTAATGTAATGCATCCTGGAGTTAATTACTCAGTATAAAATATTATTATAGCAAATATACATTATTTTGTTCGTCTCTGGTGTTTCGATTGTTCTTTTGAATTTATCTAGCTGACAAAATGGCGCCTTTAACCATAGAATTTGGAATTAAACATTCTTTAAACTTGTTCTCTTGAATCTGTATTAGAGATTATTTTTAATTTGTTTTGAATATTTTTCGCTGATATTATTATTCTTATGTTTTATATTTATCACAAATGAAATTCAGTTCATCAGTCTTTCAGGTGCAAGGGATATTCTCAGTGAAATTATTCTATCTAAGTATAAGATTAGGTTTAGGTTATTCTCATTATTTTCATCTCTAAATATTTAAATTTTTAGGTTAACATTCTTTAAGTATAATTCTATTGCAGCGTTTGAAAATTCTGATCGATGCTCATACAACAAATCTTCAGCAAAAATAACATTTCTCAGAATATTGATACTTTTCTTCCATATTGATGTTTATTCTATTTACATAATTTGCTACATCGAACTAATAATTATTCTGAACAGTGTGTTGTGTTTCACTTTCTCTTGTTGACCAAATCAGCAAAAGGCGTCTAAATTTAGATTATCTAAACATGAATTTTTACGATCTATTTAAGTCGAAACTTATTAATGTTACTTTCATAAGCAATCAAATTTCGTAAGTTTGTTACATATGTCTTGCATATAGTTAATTTAAGAATCTTCCAAAAGAAAAGACTAACTTCAGACAAGCAGAACGAGACGAAAGAATTTGAGACAATCGAACTAAAGGAGTAAGAAATATTTTTCTGTATTTGGTGTTAAGTGACTCGGTATTAAGCATTTATCGACGACTTCACAGAGACAGAGAAACCGTAAAAAACGTGTCATTAAACAATATTAAACACACATCAAATGAAAAGTAAACAAAAACAAGATTCTATTGATTCCTTTACTCGGGATGGAATAATGATTTTAATTTAGATTTCATAAAATTTTGTTTGTTTTCATCATTTCCTCACGGCTGACGAGAATATTAAAACCAGCTTTCAATGTTGACCGACGAAATCGTAGATGTTCGAGCAATTTTCGATACGGAATTTCGTTTAATAAATTTATTCGTGGAAGTATCTATTGTAATGAAAACAACACGCCGCCGTGAAAATTATTATCCAGGATATTTCTAATTCCTCCATTTTTTAATTTACGCATTATTAAAAGTTACCCTTATTTTCGTTTCCATCTTTCCGCTCGCATAACAAACAATTTTCGCGATGAAAAATAAGCAGACGAACGTCAATCAGAGTTTCCATCCCCCGATGAATATTACATGACTCTGTAGTTTATCAAACGAAAATTCAAGGATCGATGACTGTATTACCGCGTACCATCAAACACTGGACGAATTTTCTAATTACATTATACAAAACTTCGTTCTCAATAAAATTTCACTCCGCTTCCACCGCGTTTAATTACACCCCGAGAAATAATATTCAAGTCGTACGGGTCGAAATTTCCTCCCGTCCGCGCCGTTAAAAGCTGGCACGCGAAACCAGCCACGGGAACTCAATTATCGAATAGGCTTCGATCTATTAGGTTGTAACATACCAAATGCACGCTCGAACGTTCTGCGTTCTTTCGATACATTGTGCCCAAGGAACGCGTCGTTTGTCCGCAATATAAGTAACATGCAATCGAAAATCGCCTCGTACACTATTGTTTTCTCTGTTTTTGTCCTAAACAATGCTGCAATTTATTCTGTGTTATATTTGAGTTATTTTTCTCCCTTGACCGCCACGTGCACTTTACATTTGTACGAAAAGAATTTTTGAAACATTTTATAGCGTTCCTAATGACACTGATATTATTTAAAAGTTGATAATTATTAGGGTTCGTTCGTAATAAACGGTGTAAGCTTCGAAGCGCCACTCACCGGTGACCACCGTGACATTCGTGTTAAACCGTAAGAATTAAGGATCCCAGAGCACGAGGCATATATGTTTACAACACGAAAAAAGATGCCATAAAAATAGAAATTTATTTGACATATTTTTTCTTGTTTTGGGAATTTTAAATAATCGGTGTCGTCAGGAATAATTAAACTTTTTGCTCTTTACAGAAAAAGAATAGAAAGTACGTGTAAAATTGTTTGGAAACTTTTGGACGCTTTTGTGCCCCATCTATATTTATTGTTTATGAGGCTGCAGTCAAGGAGTAGAAATAACAATACTTTGCAGCGGTTAATAGTATAATAAAACTTATACCATTATTTTTTTTTTAAATAAACAACCCCAAAAAAGTGTAACTTATCCACTTAAAGCAATTCACTTAAAAATAAATTTTCCAAATTAAAAGACTCCATGAAGAAATGTAAAGATCACTGCGTGACAACGTAAACACTTTCACGCTTGTCTTTATCGACTCGTTCAACAAATGAATATTCTTTGGGTTTTTTAATTTTTCCTGGGATAAAGCACACCGTGTGGAAATTGTCGACACACCGACAAACGAATTTGCGGAAAAGTGACTGAGAATATTTTCCAACCACCGAAACTGGCCTCGTAAAGATTCGAAATAAAATTTCCGCCCCCGCTCGACCCCGGCGTACCAGCACCGCGAATGCCAACTACCGAAACGAACTTTCATGACGGTTTCATTGGCCGATAACCGCGATTGATTCGACGCTCGACCGCACTGCCGTGATTCGATAAGGTATCGACGTAATATCGGAAGATAAAGTTCCTTCGCGTTGTTGCAAAGTGTTCCCCGTACGACGAGATTCATCGTTCGTGATTCGCGCGCGCAAATAACTCGATTTGTTTCGTCCGTTCGCCCCGAATCGACGCGTTTCAATCAATTTTTCGCTGATCGGCTCGTTCCGACGAAATAGGCGGTCGAAAATATTTCATTAATAACGCAATTTAAGAATTAATTTCCATCCTACGTTTCCGCCTCTTCTGTTCAGTTTTTTAAATAATTTTTGTTTTTTACTATTGACTGTTAGAAATCATCACCGCGAACGAACGTGGAAAAACTCATTACGATCATTTGGAGGAATGGAATGTAAAAGTAGCGGATAATGTTGGACGAAATTAGGGTTTTCGAAAGGAAATTGTTGGTCAGAAACTGGTCCACTTTCCAATCCCGTGCTTTTACAGATTTTTCGCGAAGAAGATGAGAAACAATGAATACTGCAATGTCATTTCACCAGAGAGTACATTTATCCACACCTAATGTAGCAGGTCACTAAAATCGACGACATACCAACTCTATTTATTAATAGTAGATCCTTATTTCATAATTTTATTACACGATATCAGAATAATCGTTTCAATGCCCGATGATTTAGGAAGGACTTTCCATCTTCAGTTTAGCGATTATACTTCATACTAAAATTATAGAATTTTACTATCAGAAAACCGTGTTATCTTTTGCTTTACGTTTTCTAGGTTCAATCATACATACGTCTGCGTAACTTTTTTTTTAGATCTCTACCGATTTAATTTTTGTTCTGGGTTTGTTTAAAGGCACTCGAATAGAGAACGGATTTGATTCGCAGCATTTGAGGAATTAACGTCGAAATTTAGCTTAGAAGCCTTCCAATAGACTCTCGCAGAATTTCAATCGTAGCTCGTAAATGTTATTTACAGAATCAGTAACAAATTCGACGATGAATGCGATTTGTTTCGACAATTTTCAGAGATTTAATTTTACAATTACAGAATTAATTTCGATCGTGTATATTGTTTCGCGTGATAATTGAATTCATTGTCCTTTGATCGAATAAAACGTCGACGCGATTAACTTGTTTTAATATCTGGGGCCTGTTGCGCAATATTTTACGAGCTAACAACATTAGCGTATTTACATGTGAAATTAACTGCCGGCAGATAAAGTTGAAAATTATTTTCGTTTCCTTCTGTGTGTTTCGGTGGTCGTGGTATTTAGTTTACAGCCATTATCATTCTTGATTATAACCCCGTTCGCGAAAGATGAAGCGAGACGGATAAACGTTCGATGAAAATGTATGTATCAATAATTTTGCAGGGATCGATATGTAAATTAGAGAACTAAGTCTCGTCTGACGGTAGGTTAAAAAGCGTTACATAAACGGCCATGTAACGTGAATTCACTCTGCTAACAACGCCCATCAATGTCGACGGTGATGGTAGATATTTATTCAATAAAATCGCAGACTGACGTATTCGCCACTCTCCTCCCCCCCCCCCTCCCCCTCCCATTCTGTACGTGTGTACGCAGATGAATAGCAGAATTAACTTTGTAGCTACCGTAGAAAATGTCTTCTAATTTATAGAAATCGATCGAATCCGTGGCTCGCGGCTAAGCATAATGGAAAGTGAAATTGCGAATCTTTTATTTCAAGGCGACGACTATTTTATCGTACTTTAATTTTATGTGTCCTTTATGGATCCATGGAATTTTTTGCACGTTAATGATTCTTTTTTTTTCGTACAGATCGTAAATTTGAATATGAAATCGATTATTATATGTGTTACTGCAAAGTTTATTTTTAACTTCGAAACTGTGAACCGTCTAATTCTCGTGTATAGATAATGAAGAATGAATTTTCTTACGATTGGGAAAATAAATTTTTAGTCGAACAAAGTCACCGAGGAAGTATCGAAATATATCTATTTTGATTCTTCTGCAATTTTAATAATTTTGGACAAATTTCTTGTAGAAGGTCAATAGTTCCAAATTTACTCAGCAATCTTCGAAATAGTATAAATAATTTAAGTTCGAGTCACCAACCGCGAAATAAGTCAACTATATGTATAACTTGTGATTTTTGTTGCAATTGTTGCTGTCTTTGTAAAAGACTGTTAGACAAACTTGTTGGAAAAGCCAGTGATTAATTATGGAGCACAGAGTTTCTCGGATGTTTAGTAACCAAATAAGTTTCACGATTTGAGAATAATTTCGATCACTCCGCGCACAATGTTTCGCGTTAGTTTTTAAATACTTTGGAAACTGCACTTCGACGACGTGTTTGCTACGAGTCGTCACCGAATTCTGAGTCGAGCTATTCGCGGTTTGAACTCCGATGAGTCCGCCGCCGAGATCGGCGGACCGTCTGTACTGAGGATGAGATATCGTGGGCCCTAATAAAGATTCGTGGGACCGTAGACAGCTACGTACGGGCAGCCAATGGGAGAGCTCGGCGGGAACGAGTTCGAGGTGCTTCGTGGGGGGACCGTAAAGGCCATTATTCTGCTCATGCTACCTGCACCACGAGCAGGACGCGAAATTATTATGCGTAAATTCGTGGAGCAAGAACTCGACGGCTGGGTGTCAGACATCGAGCTCTTTCGAGGAACGGGGTTACTTTAATTCGAAAAGAAACTGGGCACGTTTCTATAGACGGACGCGTCGAACATCTTTTGCAGAATGGTGAAACCGAGCTCTTGAAATAACCCCTTTGTCTGGTTGCTCATTTCTCATCTGTTTTTCTCCGTGTGTACGGCCACCCTGAAAAGACAAATTAAAATTCTTAAATTACTTATGGACTACCGAATGAGCTACGACGAGCTGGTTTAAATAAATATTTATTCAATCGTTTCAGCGATTTGGTCCTCTTTTGTAATAAACAGACGGACGTTTAGGCGTTTATGGGAAATTTTGTGTCTCAAAAAACTACTTATTAAAACTACCTATTTAGAGGTTGAGACAATCCGTTACAAAGCTCCCATTTTATTAATTAAGCAATGTTAAAAAATGTTAAAAGAACCCTACAATAAAAAATGTTTGGGTTAACGAATGTACAAAACGAGAGAATCATAGAGCAAAAAATAATAAATATATCAAAAAATTTACTTGTGTAACGGTTTAGAAAAATAATTAATTCTTCAGTTTTTAAAAGCTTTATAATTTATTTAAGTTTCGTTTGGTTGTTTCTAACCCTTTTTCAATTCTTACAAAGTTAACATAATTACAGTATTATTCTTCTATCTTTCGAGTTTTATTCGTCAACAGATTTTCAAATACACAAGTCATTTCAATAAGCGTATTATATTACAGATAATATTTTTTATTTCCAATTTATACCAATAATAATTTGCACATGCACCGTGAAAGTATTAGATTACAGTTGTAATTTACAAAAAGTAAACCCGTTATAGTTGCAACCGATTTTCTGTGTTAATAATGCAAGAAATTTTGCCTTTCCCTGCCCATTGTTTGCAGTGCATGAATAAATGGTTATCGTACCATATCCTTACTTTTATATCTATAAAGGGCCTCCTGTGTATCCACCTTCCATTTTCATACACGCTTCAAATATTCATGTCACATAGTGGCGCCCTATCACAAATTCCTCGCTGTGTTTGAATCACTTAATCGGTATAATTTACATGACGAAACTACAAAGTATTGCTTCTTATAATATTGTAAAATTGTGATACGATAATAATCATTAATTAAACTCAATTGTTAATTATATTTATCCATTTTATAATATTATAATATTATTCTCGCTTCTAAAGAAGCAACAAGTCCCTGGTTTTAATAAAATCAAAAAATTTTTTTTGCTTAGATTAATGTGTACTAAATATTCTATTAATTCTACTAATATTATTGCCCATATGTAAGATCCATATTATAAATACGAAAAATTTTTTGTTTAACGAAAATAATAATAGGATTTCTTACGTTGTTTTTGACCGTAACATTTGAATTTTCTTTAGTAATAATGAGCAGCACTAAATAAGAACAACACTCTATTTTTGCAAATTCACTCCTCTCTGAACAATGTTATACAATTTTTAAAGTTGATCCCGCCGTTTCCATTTTATTTCTAGTTTTCGATTGTGTTGAGTATTAACGATCTAGTCAGTGAAAAATACCGCAAAAATATTTAATCATTTAGCGGTCGGTTTTGTGTATTTTATAATATAAATATTCCGCGATATTAAATGATTCCGATAGGTTTTCGATGTATCGACCTTTGTATTCCGTGGGCGTGTTTCTTTCGTTACACGAACTATTCGTCCAAACATTTGTTCAAAAACCCAAACCCGCGTTTCGGAAAAACAAACGCCGTGCATTGCGGCTCGCCGTTTTCGGCGGAACGGTATGAAACATTGTTCGATCGATGTCATAATTGATAACAACATAACCAAATTCGTTTTGTTTGCAACGTTTGATAATGGGAGGTGTAAGTTCATTTCTCTCTCATTGAGAAATACCGTGTTTACTGTATGAAAATAAAGTGATCAACAATCCGTAAATGAATTTTCATTGTAGCGTGCAAGCCATTCGTGAACGCATTAAAAGAGTAATAAAATTAAACGAGCCATTAATTTAAGTTGTATAATACAGGGTTTATCATATAGAGAGCGCTGTAATTCGCGACACGGTCGAACAAGAGAGCGATTTGCCGTTCAAAATTATATCGAAATTTTATGATATTTAAATAAGAAGATTGCTTTCACTTTTTCATCCGTAAAGTAGATTTCGAAACAATATTTTTTACATATTTTCCTTTTTAGGACTTCCTTGTTTGGTATCAGGTTTTGTAAAAACAATCTTGATAATTTTTGCAATTTAATTTGTATATAATGTTAAATTATTATATATCGCAAAAGTGATTGTACGATTTTATAATGCAAGATATATTATATTGGACCCTTTGTACTTATAAAAGAATCGATTTTGAGTGAAATTAAATGGAATTTACATTCATTCCCCTTCTAAAACCTTCTAGAGATTTTTCTTATTTATTATATCATATTTTCCGATATTTCTGTCGAAATAATCCCCATTTGTGTTCAATGGGGTTTAAATTTGGTAACTAAGCTGGAGAAAAGAATTGTTTGGGTTTATTGTACAATAACTATTTTCAAACTATACGTACTGTATGGTTCGGGTCTCGATCTCGTTGAAAATTCAAATTATTTCCCGAGTGAAATTTTTACGAATTTGCAAATGGCTTTCTAATATTTCCAAGTACATCCGTCGATATATGATAGCGTCTATAAAAACTAAGCTTCGTATCCCAGCTGCCGCGATTGATCCCCAAACCATAACCGATCCATCTCCACAGGTTGGAGTCATATTTTTTAATTCCAGTGCTGTGACACAGTCTCTCTACTCTTTATCTTTCCTGTCGGAACCAAACACATTGGATTTGCTTTCGTCGGTGAGTGAAACACTTTCCCAAAATTCTAAATCCGCTTTTTACCGCTATTTCCTAAATTTAATCCTGTTTTCGCTATTCACATTCCTGGATTCACGTTCCTATCCGAGGAACGTGATCTGTTCAAATTTTTTTTTCAAATTTTCGGTAATTTTTACAAGTTTTCGCTTGTTAAAATATATTTTATAATTCAAGCAAAGCATCAAAGATTTTTCAAGACGCTAAAATCTCAGTCTGGATACAAACACGAGACATTTTTCAGAAACTAACCAACGCTTGCAAATTTTTATCATTGCTACGATTTTTTCAAGGGAACCTCCACACATATTTCTTGTTTTTCTCTGGACGGAGGTAACTCTTTAACACGTTTGTTGATGAGGTCAGGATACGAAATAATGATATAATAGTAAACTCAGACACGATTGACTAACAAATTGGAAAGATTTATACAATTGCACAAACGATACATTGAACCCATGCATTCGACATTCAGCAACGTAATGTGATAATCGCGACTACGCATTTTCAGAACATTTACAGTCCTTGTCTCAGCAGGCGATGACTGGAACACCTATACAGTGTCTGAGAAGAATGCTCGTCCATTTTTCTAACAACGTTAACTGTCAGACCAAACCCCTCAAATTAAAAGGAAAATTAAGTTTGGTTTGTAGACAATTGGAAACTAGCATACCAAGAATCTGTCATGGAATTTATTTTTACAGGCTTGTTAAAATTCAAGAGCCCTACCTAGCTTTATTCTCTTTGACATCTAATTTTGTTCATCCCTTGTTGAAAAGTCGTGTTATATGTGGGTGACGTAGAAGTCAATGTGTTATCTAACGCCATTTTCTTCGACGTTTTCTATAGCTCGATGGTAGCAAACGAAGAAGTTAGAAAACCGATCGCGTGGCTGGAAATCGCTCGAAAAGCCATCGAGACGGCAACGCCATAAGCGCACCGCCTCCAACCTCGACCCACACCCTCCGAAAAATGAGAAAAGGCACGCGGATTCTCTCCCCTTCGCTCTTCCCGTTCATCTCGTCGCGAGCGCACGCGTTCGGAAGATATTACGTTTTATTAATATTTGCACTGCACGGCCGGTAAACATTTCCAAATCCACGTGGTCCGCTGTTGTATACTCTGCAGCCGAGGCCGCCGCGGAAACGCCAGGCGCGTGATTTTTCTTTCAGTCGTCGCGCCCCCTCCCCCTCCCGCGACACTTTTCTCCGGGCATGGTCGTCGCTGCGTAGCACGAGGAGGAAAAAAGAGCGAAAAAAAAAAAATGAAAGAAAAACACAGAAAGAAAGGTAAAAAAAGAGTAAAAGGAAAATCAGGGGAACGAGCCAGCCTCGTCGCGTTCTCGTTCCCGGCAATTTCGTTACCGCCGTTGCGTTTCGAAAAATACCTTGGAGCGTTTCGTGTCCAGACTTCTCTTTCCTATCCGGTTCTCTTGATTTCTCTCCGTTCCTCCGCGTTTCTCGCGTTTTTACTTCCCCGTATCCGCGGGTCCCTTTTTAACGTTACTCTTTTCCGTCGCCTCCACCCCCCTCCTCCACCCCCTTGCACTCGAGGTCCCGTGTTCGTTTTTCTCGTTCTGTCTTCCTTTCGTCCGGTACGCGCGCGCCAACGAAGAGCCCTCCGACGTTAATACGTGCGTGCAATTACTTATTTTTGTTTCTTTTCGCCGCGCCGCCGTTCCGACGTCCGTACGCATGGAAATATTTAAGGTCTGTTTTGCGAGGGATGCACCGACGGAGCGTCGCGCTGCACGCGAAGCGAATTCCATTGGCAGAGAACGCGCCGCGGAAGCGCCCTTTTGATTGCAGAGCACCGGCGGTAATTTCAGAAAACCATCCGTGTTCTCGCGACAGGATTGCTCGAAACGAAGACACGCTCTTAATGGACCGTAGAAAAAGGGACTGTGTCAACGGAGAGAAAAGTTGTTGCATTACGAAACGGCTATGGGATGTTTCTGCGCCATGATGGCTGACGCGCGCCATTTTTACGCCGCGCGGTGGTCCAAGAAAATTTAAACCTTAATCGATAGCATTTGATTTTTGGTATACAGGGTGTATCCTTGGGGGAAATTTTAATGGGAGATTCTAGAAGCCAAAATAAGACGAAAATTAAGGATACTAATTTATTGATTGAGGCTTCGTTAAAAAATTATAGAAACATTTCCGGCCATACAGTATACTTTCGGTAAAGAATTTTTTTCTCGAAAGTGCGTAGGATTTCGAGGGTGTGTCTACTAATAAAAAATGATTGTAATTATTCCCTGCAGTCGAAAGTAATTTTTCCAAAACGATTTAAAATTTTTTTTCGCCGAAAAATTTAGGAAACTATTCGAATTTTTTTCTCGAAAATGCGTAGGATTTTGGGGGTATGTGTATTCACCAAAAATGGTTGTATTTAATCCCAGAACCTAGAAGTAATTTTTTTAGAACGATTTGATAACTTTTTTTTTGTGCCGAAAATTTAGACACCTTTTTTTTTATTTTTATTTTTAGTAATTTTGTGTGACACCCTATTGAAAAGTTGTTTAACACTTTTTTGTAGGTACCCATAAGGTCTGATTCAGAAAAAAGTTTCATTGAAATATATTCACTATTATAGGAGTTATGGCTGTTTGAAAATTGGACCATTTTTATGGGGTTTTTTTGATTTTGCGAGGTCAAGGATCAACTTTTCCAATATTTTTGCAATTTCTACATATTCTTCACTAAAATACGCGTTATTTGCATTTTGAAACATCAAAATCCTTCAATCCGTTCAGAAGTTATGACATTTTAAAGATTCGCATGAAATTTCGGGGAAGTATTTCTGGCCTCACATTAGATCTTCGGTAATGAATTTTTTTCTTCAAAATGGTTAGGATTTCGAGGGTATGTCTATTGATAAAAAATGGGTGCAATTGGCCCCTGCAACCGAAAATAATTTTTCGGTAAAATCAACATTAAATAAAATAATTCAGTTGAGATTTAGAATCCAGCTAAGGGTGAATCCGTAACATCGATTGATTTAAATTAGAAACTTATTTGTCGTATTTCCAGTTATGGTAATTTCAACGGAATATTTTCCGGAAGCATTCTCGGTAAATGTAGAAATAGAAAAACGATTGTTCGGCCATTGTAAAATGAGTTCTAAGGGCTGTATGAAATTACATCGGTAGAACACACTCCGCGGGAGCGCCCTTTTGATTACAGAGCACCGGGAGTGCAGCCATTTCGAAAAACCAACCGTGTTTTCGCATCACAGATTGCTTAAAACGAAAATACACACCATTGGGACGAGGAAAAGGAAGTGCGCCATTGGGAAATAAAGTTGTTGCAATCCAGGACAGTTTTAAGCCACCAGTAATAAATAATTATAACATATGTATATAGACATATCATTCATGCACATTCATATTTATTATAATTATTTATAGTAAGTGAAAAATGTACATTTCAATGGGTGATATCCACCATTTTTAAAAACCTTCTTTGCCTTCGAGACCATTGCTTTGCAGATTCAATCTTATAAATATAAATAAATATCGAAAGGGAAAAAATTTTTGCGATTAAATACGACAATCACATTTTACTATATTTAATTGATCATTAGAAAGTCTAAAATTATTCTTGCAACGTATCGTATAATAAATTAACACATTTGCAGTACCTTACATATTACATCTTTTGTACTAAAGGATTTATTCCCGTTAATAAATGAATGATAGTAATACTAGGAAAACTTTGAAACGCGTTTGATTAGAAAAATCGTGCAACGATAGACTAATTTGTTATCTATGTAAAAATTTCGAATTTAAGGGAAACAATTTTTTATCCGTTACTCGTCGAATAATTACAATTACCATATAGAATAACTGTTCATTTGCGCCGTTCATTATCCGAATAAAATTTCGCCCGTCTCTGGCCCGAGGGAGGCACGACGCGAACGTGTTGTAATTTTAGAAAACCGTCCGTGTTCTCGCGACAGAGATTGCTCGAAGCGAAGACACGCGCGATGCCCGCTAATTGGGACGAGGAGAAGGAGCTGCGCCATTGGAGAGCAAAGCTGTTGCTGTCCAGGAAAGTTTTGATTTCTTTATGTCTGGAGTCTAATGGCTGATGAACCGCGCGCTGGCTGCGAGCGCGACCGCCATTTTTACGGCGTGCGGCGGTCGACGTACGGTAAACAATAAAGCAAACAATCTATCTGAATTTTAATATGGGTATCGTAATGAAAATTATTTTCCTAGTTCGACTAGAATAACGTCAGAAGCAAAACTAAGTTTTGAGCAAATCGATCCAACAATTTGTTTAGCAAATATTTTAACTTTCATCAGATGTTCGTCGATTTTAACATTCATAGGCCCCGATGAAGTACAAAAACTGAGATATTGAAAATCTTTTGAGATGGCTTTTTAGCTTTTATATCATGGAACATGTGCACACATTGAGCAAATGAGTTTTAGTATGGTAAAATATTGCTATTGATTCCTTGTCGTAATACTTACACTTTGTACTTCATCAGTGTTGAATAAACGAGTGCTTTTAAACTTGCCAAATTAGATAATAGGTCCTGTATAACCTATCCCTTTGTATAAATTGCATAGAATGTATCTATTATACCTACTGGAACTTCTTCTAAAAACTTAAGCAATTGATTACTCCAGAAGTTAGTATACGACCTGTTAATCTTCGTTGGTTTAAATTATTTCGGCCTACGCGTTGAATTATCGTTGGTGGCTTGCTTAAAAAATGGAATTAATTAGAACGATTACTGTTTCACAAGTCTATTTTGAACCTAGGAGCCTATAACCTCCTAATCTGAAGATAGATGGATAATCTGGTTATTAGACTCGGGGCAACCACTCTTCTCGTTTTTGTCAAATCAAAGAAGATCAGGTACCAGAAGACTCTTCTTGACCCTTCTTCATTTTAAGTACATTCGATCGCAAGGACGTTTTCTCTTGGGTCTTTCTTTCCGAATAGTCTATTATTTGCTCGACTCTCCCAGGAACGAGACCTTTAAGGGTCCAAGTACAAAAGTTAACTCTGCAAGGCAAATCACCTTCGTCGAGTGTTAAGTCAATTCGTTGGACATGGTACGGATAAAGCAGTTGGTCTCCGCCAGCAAAGAGTTAAAGTACTTGTCGGTACGTACGCCCAGCCACATTAATTCGTTCCCGCTTCAAGGAAAAGTCACTAGCGTCGGGTTCCCTGTAGAGGTCCGTTATGTACTTCCCCTTCCCTTTCACGGATCGCTTGGAGTTGTCGGACTCTAGTGACTTTGCCTCCAAGCAGGAACGAATTAATGATGGCCGGGTTTGCAACTTCTTTCTTTTACAAACTGGGAGAGGTATACTTGGACCGTAGAATGGCATTACAACTCAAACACAATAAATGCTTCTACTGTACTTGGCATGAATTTACAAAAATAATATTGCAACTTTGTAATTGTTAAATTTTTTTACGATAATGTATCTAAACTGATTTACAAATTTTTAGATTTTTATTTGATATTTACTAGAGTAAACGAGGGTAAATATTAAACAATCTATATCAAAATTACAATTATTTGTGTCACTTAAAATCTCAGCTGCAGGGAAACATAAAATTCCTATTAAATGGGGGGTTGTTGGGTACGCCGAGTATAAAATGTACGATATCTCACTTATACTTGCTTTCACGACAAAAGTGTTTATAATATAATTTGTTGGAAATTAAATTTAGAATCTTTTCTATTCCATACAAATTTTCGATACATGGACGCAATTACGTTTTATTTACATATAAAATGACTCCATGGCGGATGTGATAAAGACAACGTAAATTTGTTGTCGTCCATATTTTGGTGGTTTAATAAATAACGAAAGAGGCCATCGCGATACCTCGAGACGTTCGTGGTCGCAGGATCAGTCATCCGATAATCGGATAGGCGGCAGACGGCTCTTTATTAGTCGTCTGTTTTGCAACGAGTCAAACAAATTATTCAGCGGCGAGTGCTCGTGCTAGTACGCAGTCGAAAATAGTGGTACCGTCGCGTGTAACGACCGCATAAATTCCGCGAAATTGCCCGATGCTCGTTCGTTATGTGTGCCAGCGTAGGAGCGAGAAAGAAACCGGGCGTGCACGCGACGACTGGCGAGAAAGAGTGGTCGCCGAGGATCCGGTCGTGGATAGGGGGAGGGGGGATGAAAAGTTGAAGAAAAACCGTGGCGTTGTTTACTGGAGCCGGCGGTGGAAAACTTTTCAGACGGTGGCTTTTGAATGGTCGTCGATCGTTCGACGAACTCCGTTGGCCCGTTTCACGATGCTCGGATTTACCGGGCACACGCACGCAAACGCTCTCCTCGTCTCTCTTTACGCCCCGCCGTATCTGTTTCCTTCGCCACTCGTTTGCCTGGCGTTTTATTTTTATCGGCGAATTCGTCGTAAATTTATCGAGCGCCATTTCCAGCGACGCTTCCCCGAAACGAAAGTGTAACCGTGCAATAAAACTTTATTTTCCACCGGTGAAGTCCAAACGCGCGGGATTCGCGCGTTTAAATTAAGACGTGACGATAAATTACGACCTGATTAGTGATCACCGCGCGTCAGAAACAACCCTTGTCTGCCTCCCTTTCACTCTGTCGTTTCGCGTAGAAGACGATTTCTTTACCCCTGGGTCCTTTATGACTCGTGATGTATACGTCAGAAGTACCAGAACGAAAGTGACATGAAAATAGATTACATTGAAACAAATGAAAATTAAAACAGTTATTCTACTATTTCTTTACCCCTGGGTCCTTTATAACCCGTGATGTATACGTCAGAAGTACCAGAACGAAAGTGACATCAAAATAGATTACATTGAAACAAATGAAAATTAAAACAGTTATTCTACGTTCACTGTTTGACCTAACTCAAAATGAAATGCTTTCAATTCGTACATGTTTAAAAATTGTATATTTACTCTTTTTTACTCTGTCGTTTCGCGTCGAAGACGAATCTTTTACCGCTGGGTCCTTTATGACCCGTGCTGCTATAGAGGGTGTTCGACCACCTCCGAGAAAAATTTTAATGGGAGATTCTAGAGGCCAAAATAAGACAAAAATTAAGAATGTCAATTTCTTGTTGAGGCTTTGTTAAAAAGTTAAATTAGAAAAATTTCAAATCATTCTGAAAAAATTATTTTTGGTTCCGGGGGTCAATTACAATCATTTTTGGTGAATAGACATACTCCCGAAATCCTACGCACTTTCGAGAAAAAAATTCATTACCGAAAATGTCATGTCTGACCACGCATTGATATGTTTCCCTGAAATTTCATGCATATGTTTAAGACACCATAACTTCTGCACGGATTGGACGATTTTTCAAATTCTTTCAAAAGTTGTGAGTTACAGGATGTAAAAGATAGAACAAAGAGAAAATTCGGTATATTTTACAATTTTGCTTCGATGAAGGCGAAAATGTAAGCTAGGCAGTTGAAATTGTGAATGATGTTTATGGTCCCGGTACTGTCACAGTCAATGTCGAAATGATCGAAGTAGATCGATGTGTTAGCAGTCGTAACACCGCCCAAGAACTAAAGTTCGACCACAAAACAGTTTTAAACCATTTGCCTAAAGCTGTATTCAAAAAGAAGCTCTATGTTGAGTATCACACGAATTGTTGGAACGAAATCGAATGGCAAGAAATTACAAAATAAAACATATTTGACCCAAGTCGTACAATCCGAAACATGTTAAAACAATGGATTCCTTTCCAATAACCTAATATTTACTCAAACCTTTCCGATCATTTGAAAGTATAGTCTCTTTTCTTAAACGTTTTAATCCTTCGACCTCAATTTCAGTACGTCTTTTATTACATAGATCGTCACTTCCAAACTTCTTCAAACGCTGTGCCTAGTTTGAACCGCTAAACAAACGCGTCGTATATCCTACTGAACTTCCAATCATGCTTCCGACTTCGGTGTACTACTACCAGTTGCATATTTCCGATGCGATACCACGAGCCATTGATACGCGACGTCTTATGTTTGTCACGCTGTTTGACTTCTCTAAAGCTTTCGACACGCTTGATCATGATCTGCTGATTGCTAAACTCCAAGCCATTGTCGTCATTCTCTACCTTGTGGTTACGTTCGTACCTAACTAATCGCAGCAGGCCACGACCAATGTCAGAACCCCACTGTTCTCATCTGTTTGTTCAATCAAAGGGTCTGTATCAGCCGGAATTTGACAAATTTTATTCATGACTGACCAATACAAATTTCAGATTGATTTATCGCCTAACTTCCGTTTATATTCCATTCCTAAATTCATCGAGCTAAATTTAAACTCATTTGTTTTTGCTCTTTATATTAATACTGTGTTATCACTTATTTGAAATGCTGAAATTTAATTTAGTAACACATTAGATTGCAGCAATCGAAATAGGTGATTGTTTGATGGGGTTTGGTCCAACGAATACTTTGCATGCGGGATAATTTTTTAACTTAATGCAGAGATGAGGAATGGCGGTCAGTATGACTTCTAATTTCATGCTTCATGCTTCTAATTTCTTATTTTGATCACACGTAGGAGAACTTCTGCTATACTCTACTTGTTTGTTATTGTTTGATCAAATGCATTGAGAAGAAGGAATTCAGGGATGAGGAATTGGTAACCAGTGTGGTTCATACTTCTAATTACTTATTTATATCAAACGTAGCAGGACTTCTACTCTACTCTGCTTGTTTATTACTGTTTGGACAAACGCATTGACAAGAAGGAATTCAGGGATGATGAATTGGCGACCAGTGTGGTTCATACTTCTAATTACTTATTTATATCAAACGTAGCAGAACTTCTACTCTACTCTGCTTGTTTATTACTGTTTGGACAAACGCATTGACAAGAAGGAATTCAGGGATGAGGAATTGGTGACCAGTGTGGTTCATGCTTCTAATTACTTATTTCGATCAAACGTAAGAGAACTTCTACTCTGCTCCACTTGTTTGGACATTGACAAAAAGGTATTCAGGGATGAGGAATTGGCGACCAGTGTGGTTCATACTTCTAATTACTTATTTCTATCAAACGTAGGAGAACTTCTGCTCCATTCTACTCGTTTGTTATTGTTTGGACATGCTCATCGACAAAAAGGAAATGCAAGAAGATGGAAAATAAATTCCCCATCCTTGGTCTAATACACAAAGGATATCCTTTGATCCTTTCGTGTCACATGGTTGAGTGTCGTCGTGTTGCAGAATGACTTTCCTGATTCCGTTACCAGTCCATGGTTTCTTCCTCTCTAGTTCGTCACTGAAACGAATGAGTTGCTGTTGGCAACGCTCTGAATTAATGATATGCCTCTGTTCCAGCGACTCATAATGAATTATGCCCTTGAAATTCCACCAAATGCACGGTAAAACTTTTCAACGTTAAGGTTAAATTTCGCAGCGGAGGTTGACCGTTGGCCAGGTTGAAACCATGATTTTTTTCGTTTAGGGTCGTCGTATAATATTTTCCATCCCTCGTTAAAATTTTATGCAAAAAATCCTTCCTTTCATAGGGAAATTAAAAAAGCGTATATGCAAGTCATTTTTGTTATACGTTCGTAATAATTAATATTTATTTCCTCAAATAAACAAACTTTTTTTCCGAAAATTTATTTTTGATTATTCACCCTATATCATTAAATACAATTTTTCTTTGTACTGATTTTCATTACCACATTGTAAGTTAATTGCTAATGAAAAGGTTCTTTCACTCTTTTTTTTAACATTTCAATTTTATACCGCTAAACTGCATACTTGAAAGTACTTCAGGATATTTTTGCATAATTGTTTATGTATTCAAAGTGTATTGGTGAAAGTGTCATTTGGTGAAGTTGTTCAGGTTATCCCTCTTCGCAGATTTTGTTTATTTTTAAATATGTTATACAGGACGATATTTTGATATTATTTCGACGAAAAGAAAGTCTGAATAAGAAAGAAAACATGTGGAACGAATTATTAATTGGTATATATCAAAAGATACACTTACGCACATTTCAATAACTGCTAAACTGGTCGTGGATTACACAGCGATGCTTACAGCGAGACAGGTAAACGAACACTGCGACATTTCCCGACAGTTTGCGACGAATAACCTGGGATCTTCGTGAAACCGAAATTTTACGATCCCAGGCACTATTTATTTCCATACCTCGACTCGACCTCGACTTTCAGAGTTTCTCTTCTCGGAACGTAAACTCACCAATGGTTCATTTGAGACCCAAACATTGCATGTAGAAGAAAACTACCAGTAGACAGTTGGTAATAAGGTTAGAAAATTTATTCTAACAGCCTCATTGAAAGTATGAATATTATTAACAAATGTAATTCCAAAACAGTTCTTTCAGGGGAGGGATACTAGCTCTTCGACTTCGATTTTAATGTACTTTTGCAGAATGATTGTAGAGTGATCTCTTTTTGTGTATATAAAATATTAGGTGGAGACTGAATAATTAAACAATTAAAGAGGGACAATTATAAGTAGTGGATCTTTATGAAAATTCACATTTTTATTAATAGAATTAAACTTCTTAAAAGACATTAAAGTATACCAATTGCTCTAAATATGATCAGGTTCCACTAGGAAACCCAACTGTGGTCACTAATAACCAACAAGGTGCGTGTGACCTAAAACTCTCTCAAAAAAAAAAAAAAAATCTATTTCATAATATGCACAAAAACTTATGAACTGAATTAACTTTAAATTGTACGAGACATCCTATGAATAATCAATGGAGTCATACAGAGCTATAATTGTACCCCTTTAATTATTTACATAATATATTAAAAACTATCGAATATCTATACCTAATATTTTACGTACACCAAAAGGGATCACACTGTTATCATTCTGCAAATGAACATTAAAATTTAAGTTGAACAGTTCGTAATCTTCCCCTGTACCTTTCAATAATAATTGCAATAGAAAAAAGTTGTTCAAAATACTGTTTTGCTGCAAGACAGGCAAAAACTTATGAACTGAGACATCCTATGAATAGTTGGAGTCATACAGAGCTGGTACCCCTTTAATTATTTATATAATATATTAAAAACTATCGAATATCTACACCTAATATTTTACATACACCAAAAGGGATCACTCTAGTATTATTATACAAAAGCACATTAAAATCCAAGTCGAACAGTAACCTTCCCCTGTACCTCCCATAATTCCAAAAGAAAAAAGTTGTTCAAAATAGAGTTTTGCTGCAAGACAAACAAAATTCCGTTCGCCATATTTAGCCAAACTCCCTTGAGGGTTTAATGGCCCTTTGCCACGCGCGTTGGAACGAGCGGGGGACGTGTTTTCGGCCGAAAACGGTGTGCGTTACAAAAGTGGCTAACTCGTTCAGCCTCTTCTGCCGCTTTACGGGGGCGCTCGTGAACGTACGCTGGATTATGTCCGAGCGGAGGCGTACGGCACGCTTTGAAACCGGAGACGATTCCGAAGTTTCGTATTATTTCGAAAACACCGAAGCGTCGTGTCCGGCCCCGAACCTCGACGATCGGCCGGCGTGCGCTTCTTTCGCGCGTGTCAGATTGCTATCCGTCGGTTTTATTTATGTTCCAACGGGCCACGCTTTATGCGGACGTCCGATCCGCGCGGAAGTTTCTGCACGCTGACGTCTAATTACCGCGATCCTCGAATCACGATACGCCGCGTACTAATTAGCAATTACCCGTCACGTCGTACTTTCTGAGCGCGGCTCGGGTGGTTACAGCCGCGAAAAGGGGGGGCGGCCGCGGGTCGGGGGGACGACGGTGAAAAAAATACTTCATCGATCCCCGGGTGTTCGTCTCGTTAACCTGATTTAGGGGAACCATCCGTTCCGTTGGTTGCGCCAATTTAGCCTATTGTGCGTGGGCGGAACGAGTTTGTTGACTCTGACCGACGAAACAATTTCATTCATCGGTTGAGCCGCGACGTAAAAACCTCAGCTGATTCCGCGCGGAACGGATCCCCTTGGCGTTTAAGTTTTTCGATCCCGCCAGGATTCAGCGCTAAACGCTCCCCCCGCGGACCCCTGCAAAGCGGTGAAGAGGGATTTTTCAGGGAACCGTGACGCACGGTGCTCGCGACGCGAAGAATGTAGGATGCTTTTTGCCACCGGGGACTGGCGAGTCCAAATTTTTGCCGGGTCGAAAGAATACGCGGGGAAACGAACTGTTTGGGCGTTCGTAAATTTTGCACGATTTTGTACCGGCAGTTTGTAGCGAAATTTGCGGCACGGGCACGAAACCTTTTTGGAATACTAAACGAGGCCGGCAATGAAAGGTTAAAGGTAAATGTACACTTTTGCTCTTTGGACGTGCATTGCCGATGATTCGCGGCGAACGCGGAAGATGAAAGTTGGAGTATTTTCGACCGGTTCGATGGGTCCATTTGTGTCACTGGTTCTCGATAGTTTGGCGAGTCGAGCGTTGAGTGTCAGGTTACAGAAATCGTTGAAGAATGAGTCAAGCTTGATTTTGCCAAAAGAATGAGTCAAGAGTCATTTTTTAGGACAGCTTTAGAAATCCTTGCTCTTAACACTTGAGATATGATAATTTAAAAACAAATAGTGTCGATTGGCTCAAAAGAATACATTAAAAAACTTTGAGTACTCGATAGTTTGGTGAGTCAAGTGGCGAGTATCCAATTACAGAAATCATTGAAGAATGAGTCAAGCTTGATTTTGCCAAGAGAATGAATCGAGAGTCAATTTCGAGGTTAGCTTTAGAAATACTCATTTTTACAATTTGAGATATGATAATTTAAAAACAAATAGTGTCGATTGGCTCAAAAAATACAGTAAAAAACTATCAGTGCTTAATTATGAGTACTCGATAGTATGGTGAGTCAAGTGGCGAGTATCCAATTACAGAAATCATTGAAGAATGAGTCAAGCTTGATTTTGCCAAGAGAATGAATCGAGAGTCAATTTCGAGGTTAGCTTTAGAAATACTCATTTTTACAATTTGAGATATGATAATTTAAAAACAAATAGTGTCGATTGGCTCAACAAATACACTAAAAAACTATCAGTGCTTAATTTTGAGTACTCGCCAAGCATTCTCTAATTACGTTCAGTCCAAGTCAATAATTTTTATTATTTTTAAAATTCCACGTTAGTGTGACGTAGATTGACGTGGCACATGACGAGGAATACATTTAATTTTCTCACATTTTGATTTAGACCACTTTCGTAGCTACATGCACAAGTAGTAAGTAGCATAATTACGGAAATTCCTGTAGAACATAACTTATCATTAGCGTACAGACATCGTGGATGTAAATCGATTATTGTTTCAGGGTGAAATAAGTTTACCTCTCTATTACAACAAACGTAACTGTTAATGAGGAAATCCCGTTCAATGGATGTACGCAATTTGGTACGGTTCATCATTGTATTAAATTCGATACATCGATTGTGTTGTGTATGATCTGTTACTATGTTAATTGTAGTTGGTGTGTGTCTGTTGTGCTGTGCAAATCATGTCAGGAATATTTCTGTAGAAGACGCCATTGATTCGAATTTGTTGTTATACCAGCCTCACGCAGATATTCTCCATTGTTACGTTATACGTAATAAAACCGCTTTGTTTATAATTATATTAATAAATTAAATACTAAATGGTGTTTTTAAAATTCATGTCTATTTTCTATATTTTATATTCAAAAATATAGTACTAAACAGGTAATATGATTGTTTCGTAAAAATTATATTTTCCTTTAAATTGTCATAAGATACTGGCAATTAAAAATATCTAATATCTTTATGTTTACTAAAAAATTATAACAACGTAAGTTAAAATTAATTTTATTGATCATAATCAGGAAATATTCCAGACTAGAGAAATCATGTAAAATATTGTTGAATATAATTTGTTTATTCATATTTAATTAAAACAGTTATAAATCTTCGTGTGTTGTTCTATTGTCATTTCTGAATATCTAAGAAGTAGCAAATATTTCATAGTTTTATTAAGAAAAATAATAGCAAGATAAATATATCGTGCAATATTAAAATTTTTTGTCCCCCAAAACAATTAGCTTCAGGCCTTGGAAACTCTAGATCCGCCACTGGTTTGTAGGTGTAAAAAATTTGAGATTTGTATCATCGGTATAGCCTCACGCATCATAGTGAAACTATTTATTCGAATATTGGTAATTTGTGGGACTCTTTGTATACGTTAACTCTATTTTCGAAGTGGTTTGTAGCTTCAGTAGAATCAGTTTTGCTAAATAAAGCGAACGCATTGCGACTGTAGTACGAGTCGGTGTGACGAATAACTGTACCGACGCTATAAAAAATGAAACAATTGTTGCGTTGGTATAAATCCCTTCTTTCATTCGAGATACGTTCCATCTGCGTCGATACAGCGTTGGAAACGATCAAGTAATAAACGGAACGATTTTTGTAGCGCTGAATTCGGAATCGCCTAAAAGGGGTGTTCCAGCGTAACAGGTTTAAAAAATTACATTCCTCCAATAAACGAAAAATACAATGCTTCGAGAATATATTTGAAAAATAATGTGGGGGGTTGAAATTAACCCCTGAATATTCGTCTCTTTTATCTTCAAACTCGCAAACTGTACAGGAACAAAAGTATTCCGACAATAATTACTCCTTTTGATTCGATCTAAAATTTTGATTTCAGACCATTGTAAGCTACATAACCTAAAATTTGTTTCAGTATTTATTTTCGTAACCTTATTAAAATGCCCAAATTCTAATCAAATATATTTCCCTCGACGTCATAACTTGAGAATTAATTTTTCTATTATCATAATAGTAAATCCTGTCACCCATGGGTTTCATGGCAGTCAAAGTGTTAGAAGGGTGAAAAAATCGGTTTCCAAACGGTCAGTGGCGTTCTTTGCAATTTATGTTTGCGAATGGTGTTAAAATGTTGAGCGAGAGCGCAGAAGGTCCGGTTATTTATCAGACAGACTGCGTATAATAGGAAACGTTGGAGGCTGTTAATCGACTTTCATTATCGGCGATCTGCGGAACCGGTTTTACATTAAGCCGACCGGGGGCACGGATAACGCCGCCTAATATCAATCTCATTAACGGCCTTAGCTTGAGACACGGCTGCACTTGCACAACGTGCGCCGGATGCACTTCGGGCTGCCCTCGTATCTCCTGACGAAACGAAAGCGACGGTCGTGCTGCGACGAGAGGCGGAGGCGACGACGAGGCTGGACGGCGTTTGAGTTTTCGATCGGCGGGCAGGGTGAGATAATGCGATTAACGCCATGCAAAATTGGACCTCTTTGAGCAACGTGTCGTTCGGTCCACGATGCAACGCAGTTACCGCGGAAAAGGGCGCTGCTCCGTGCAATAACCTGCACCTACACCCGGCGTACGTATAACGTACGTGTACCGACCTTCTCTGGCCGCGCGCCACGGTCAAAGTGTGCAGATTTTTCGGGGTATTCGCAACGAGCAAATTTACCTTCGCGAGCCGCCGGAGCTGATTTGGTATTTCCGTCTGGTCGGCGATTAAAGGAACGTTTTCCCTATAATTTCGAAGGATTCGTTTGGCCGAACAACCGAATTATCGATGCCCATCGTCCTTTTCACTTCCTCCAATATAAGAATCTTAAACATATTTGGGATCGTTGATTGAATCGATGACGGTTGATTCACTTTCTTTCAACAATTTTAATAATGGACTGTTGGAAACAATATTTGACAGCATATTGAATCTAACAACCGAATTATCGACGCTCGTCCTTTTCACGTTCCTCCAATATAAGAATCTTAAACAAATTCGGGATCGTTAATTGAATCGATGATGATTGTTTTACTTTCTTTCAACAATTTTAATACTGGACTGTTGGAAACAATATTTGACAGTATGTTGAATCTAACAACCGAATTATCGATGCCCATCGTCCCTTTCACTTCCTCGAATATAAGAATCTTAAACAAACTCGGGATCGTTAATTGAATCGATGATGATTGTTTTACTTTCTTTCAACAATTTTAATACTGGTCTGTTAGAAACAATATTTTACAGTATGTTGAATCTAACAACCGAATTATCGATGCCCATCGTCCCTTTCACTTCCTCCAATATATGAATCTTAAACATATTTGGGATCGTTGATTGAATCGATGACGGTTGATTCACTTTCTTTCAACAATTTTAATACTGGACTGTTGGAAACAATATTTGACAGCATGTTGAATCTATCAACCGAATTATCGACGCTCGTCCTTTTCACGTTCCTCCAATATAAGAATCTTAAACAAACTCGGGATCGTTAATTGAATCGATTACGGTTGATTCACTTTCTTTCAACAATTTTAATACTGGACTCTTGAAAACAATATTTGACAGTACGTTGAATCGAACGAAATTAAGTTTACCTGGTTGACTGCTGGACCAAACTCCTCAAATTGTCCATGAAAACGATACTTTGCTTTTACCTCGTTAAAATTCAATAGTCCCATCTAGAATTAATATTAAATTTTACTAGACATCCTGTGAGTAATCGATGGAGTCATACACAGCTATAATTGTACCCCTTTAATTATTTATCAAGAATATTTCTTGATTGAGGCTTTGTTAAAAAGTTAAATTAGAAAAATTTCAAATCATTCTGAAAAAATTATTTTTGGTTATGGGGGTCAATTACAATCATTTTTGGTGAATACACATAACCCCGAATTCCTACGCACTTTCGAGAAAAAAATTCGAGTAGGTGGATAAATTGCTGTTCTACAGACAATACTTTGAACGTTAATAACTTTTTAACGAAGCCTTAATCAACAAATTGTTATTCTTGATTTTCGTCCTATTTTGTGCTCTAGAATCTCCCATTAAAATTTTTCCCAGGGATGGTCGAACACCCTATATAATATATTAAAAACTGTCGAGTATCTACGCCTAATACTTTACATACACCAAAAGAGATCACTCTAGTATTATTATACAAAAGCACATTAAAATTCAAGTCGAATAGTTCGTGGCCTTCCCCTGTACTTTCTATTATTGCAACATCTAGATTTATTTTTGTGACGACTTACTGTATGGACGAAGTGAGTTAGTGGTCGATCGAGTACTTGTGAGAGCGCGTAGCCCTCTGCGGGCAAATTTGAGAGGCTGCATTTTCTCTAACGTCCAATCTTGAGAATTAATTTTTTTAGCTCTTCAATAAATATCATGTCACCAATATACTAACGAATCGGCGAGAAAAATTAGTTTTCTAAATGCATTTATATTTAAATCAAGTAAAACCAGCGTATCGAGTCGTGTTCAACGATATCAATCATACATAGTATAGTAGTTACGAATATTCCATAAAAACGATTCGCGCTTTCACCGTATTCCTTTTCTCCGCATTAAAAAAATATCTAAATTTCATTTGGCAAAATTTAAGCGACCTTGGAACATTGTCATCGTTCCAACCTACCAACTCCATTCTGAGTAATTTTTATTTAATTTGGGTATCATACTTTATCTTTAATATACATCGCGCAGATAAATCCATTTACAGATTAAAACGTGTCTATCGGTATTTCATAAAACCGGATACCTGCAGATTTCATCTTTGAACTGTATAACGCAATTAAATGAATGAGCAAATACATATATTTTAAGAAATTATTTAATCTGAGAGCAGCAATGAAAGATTAAAGAAAATATGTTACTCACACTTACGAACTTTCAATGTCACGACAGCCATCTGAACAAAACTGTTCCATTTATTTATAAATCCAACCTGGGAGCGGAGACGTAGATTCGAGGTAGAACGCTGAACTAAAATGGCGGACGAAAGATTGACGAAACTCTGAACTCGAGTCACAGCAAAGGACCGTCGTAACGAGCATCGTCGATATTCGGCGTTTATTATGGCGAATGTAAACATCATTATTATGCCGATAGACGTAGGCGTAAATACGGAGTCAAAGTTCTCCTCCATTTTGCACGAGTAATGAGAAGACACGCGACGCGTTCGACACGGACAGCTGGAAATTAACGTGGCGATTCTCTAATATTTGCGTCGGTTCTTCTACTTCGTGCTTCGACCGTTGATTACTGATACTGTTTATTTGGAAACGTTTATTCTGCGGTAATTGGCACCCTTCGGGCTATGCAACGGAACTCGACGATGTCTGGGACGTCGAGCGGTTAGAGTTCTCTTTGCTCGATAGGTCGAACGGTGTTTCGAAACGGGCATTCTGACGAAATGGTCGCCTATCTTTTTGCGGAGCGAAAATGGCGGGTGCGAGGTCCTTTTACGGGAATGCTTTTTGCAACGTGCAGGATGTTTACTTCGTCGTGAACATCTGGAGTATTTGTTTCTTTTTACCATACGCAAAACAAAGATTTTTCATCGCGCTACCAGGACCGTAACCTTCTGATTGTTCGTTTCGGAGGGTCAGATATTTTAACAGGTTTTTTCGTGGATCATTTATATTTTTTAATTCATCTATATTTTCTAAATTGGGATTTTTACGTAGCTTATGGAAAAATTGATTCGAACGAACATTGTGTTCTGACCTTCCAACAATCATTTCATTTTATTTCAATTCAAAATTTGTATACGTTATTGCGACAAATTTATTTAAAATGTGAACTTGTCTAATTAATTCTTCAAAGTAAATAAGGATTATATTTTACGAAATTTTGTGATCATCTATATTTTCTAAATTGAGATCATGTATTCTTATGTAACTTATGGAAAAATTGATTCGAACGAACATTGTCTTCTGACCTTCAAACGACCTTGATCCAAAAATCACATTTATCACGAGTTCCACACAGCAGCGACGCAGCGCCACAACATATAAAACTACATCGACGTTGCTGAAGTTACGGGTAATGGTTACCGAATGTAAATGTAAAAAATTTATTTTGTATTCCCAAAGGATAGTTAAGTAAATTGTGAAAATAAGTTACATGCAGCGTTACTTTCATTCCCAAAAATCAAGATCAAACAATTACAAAAGATACATGTTACTGGATTACGCATTAAAGGTCGAAAAAATTGGTTTCCAACGGGTCAGTAACGTTCTTTGCAATTGGGCGCAATAAAAACATGAGAAGTCAATAAAAATTATTAAAAAATTTACTTTGTATCCCCAAAGGATAGTGGAGTAAATCGTGAAAATAAATTATAGAGTTAGATGTATAATTTAGTTAAAAAAAATTAATAAAGATGGTTAAATTTTCCAACATACTCAAGAGACTGCTCCCTTAAGGGATTCTTTCATTCCCAAAAATCGAGATCGAACAATTACAAGAGATACAGGTTGCTCGACTATGCATTAAAAGGACGAAAAAATCGGCTTCCAACGGGTTAGTAGCGTTCTTTGCAATTGGGCGCAATAAAAACACGAAAAGTCAATAAAAATTATTAAAAAATTTAGTTTGTATTTCCGAAGGATAGATAAGTAAGTCGCGAAAATAACACACGGGACTGCAACACCCAAGCGTTAGTCGCGAAATCGACAACGAGCAATCCCTCGGAACAATCGTTATCTGGCTCGGAAGATCAGCGAAGAAAAACGAGAGCAAAAACCAAATCGAGAGTCGAACCGATACTCAGGGGCCGTCCGGACTGTAATTTCGCGTACAGACGCGACGGTCGCGAACCAGCCGAACGGAACCCTTAATACGCGGGCATTGTACGTTAGATTGGAATCGCCGGTAGCGATTCTCAGTCCCGCGGGCTGTTGCATCGTAGACAGAGAGACACAGATTGAAAGCATCGGTTACCATAACCACGTCTCTGAATTGTCCGATGGAGACGATCGGGGTGACCCATTGCTGCGATTTACCCAGTACAACGGACGCGGGGGTTAACACGGAAGAGGTATGGCCTACAAAAATACAGATTTCCAATAACCGATAGACCCTCTCTCTTTCTCGATCGTTCTTCCTCCGCTCTTGCTCTCCCGCAGTTTTTTCGCCTTCCTCCCTCAGACGCGGGATACAGAAACAATACAGAGGGTTCGCCGGGAGGGTGTGCTTCCCTCTCTTTGCCTTTGTCCCTCTTGTTCGCCGGCGGTCCGTCTCTCTTCATCCCTCCGGCTGCACGCGATTCTTTTCCAACCACCCCTGACCAACCCCACCTATCTTCCATCTCTGCCTCGATCACCTCGGTGGCCTCTCTTCTCGCCTGTTTTATTCCTTCTTTTTTCTTTCTCTTTTTTCTTTTTTTTTTTGTTGCGAGCGTACGATGCATGTGTACCACGGGACCACGTGTTAAGGTTCTCCGTCCAAACAAACCGCGAACGGACTGGCTGCCGCTTCAATCTCTGGAAGGGGAGAGGGTTTCCTCCATCCCCCTGTTCGTCTGTCGATTCTCCGCGATTCTCTCTGCGATACAACCGACCGCCGACTCTCTTTTTCCCTCTGCGACAGCGTCGCTGTGTCTTCGTCCTGCCCCAACCGTTCGTGGCCGTCTCCGTGGTTCGCGCGTCGGTTAATAAACCATTGATTGGATTGACACCGATACAGAGAAACCTGTCCGAGCTGAATGAACATCTTTTCCTCTCCGTTTTCTGGCTCTCCGCCACTGGGACGCTCGTTTCGACTCTTGTATCGTTTCTTGCTCGCCTCTGCCCCATCGTTCCCAATGTTTCTTTCATTACTTTTTTTTTTCTTTTCGTTTATCGCGATCCTCCAATTGTTCCCGATATGTCTTCAATCGGACACGTTGTCCCGGTTAAATCGGTACCGTTATGGAATAAACTCCTTAATCGCTTGATAGCCACTATCGCCATTTTTTTTGAACCGTAAAATACTAAATAAATTCAATAGATTTTGTCATTAGACACGTAGATAGATTTATTTATTTCAGCTTTTAATGTCTCTCATTCGTCACTCGTCTCGTTTATAGATGATGCATATCATATAATGTAATAAAATATAGCTATTTTATTTGTATCTTTCAATTCTTTCATCCTTTATAATTCTTTCTCCTCGACTTTTTATTTTTCTTGAAATTGTGTTTGATAATATGTTCTTCGTTCTTGAAATACAGTTACAGCTGATATTTTATCTATCTTTCTTCTTTTCGAATTTTCTGCAACTTTTCCTGTCTAAGAAAAACAATTTTGTAAAGTAGATATTTTTTATTTATTCTCTTATTGAGCGTTGCCATTTTAGATTATCGCTCCCAATAACTGTTTCCCAGAATAAAATTGGCTTTTTATAATATTCCTGAGCAAATCTTAAACACTTTCGAAATATGTATATGGCATTTTCATGATATACGACCATGCAAATTGCTCACTTTTGTATAAGATTTTATTTGCCGTAATTCTAATGGACAAACATAAATTTGATCTCTGGCGCTTAAAAATGGATTTTTTTTAATTTCTTGAACTATTTGTCTGTCTTGACGGATGGTTGCCTTCCTCCTTTCAGTTCTAGTTAAATTTTCTGTTTTTCAGAAATATCTTTCTTACACTTTCTCTTGAAATGCTGAAGTTCATAAGAATTTTTTCAAAGATTCACTATTTGCTCGACGATTATAAATTTGTACTCGTTTCGTTGCACTCGACTCTCTAACTTTTGGAATTTGTGAGAAATTGCCTATTATAATATAAAATATATCATTTAAACATCTTTAGATATAAAAACATGCAAAAAACTAACTACAAAAACCTAATATTCTAACAAAAAAAAATTTAATACAATTCAAGAATTACAGTTTTAATTGAAAAATTTAAAGTAATCCTTCGGTTTCTTCTTCGATTCTGATGCATTGTCGATGTGGGGGAAAACGATAAAGAATAAAACGCTAAATTTCAAACAAAAGATACACGACAGAGATACCTAAGAACGCCTAAAATTGAAGGCCTCAACATAAAACATAAATTTAACTACAAATCTAATATTCTAAAAAAAAAATTCAATACAATTCAAGAATTACACTTTTGATTACAAAAGTAATATTAACAGTTCGGTTTCTCCTTCGATACTGATGGATTGTCGATGTGGGGGAAAACGATAAAGGATAAAACGCCAAATTTCAAACAAAAGATACACGACAGAGATACCTAAGAACGCCTAAAATTGAAGGCCTCAACATAAAACATAAATTTAACTACAAACCTAATATTCTAAAAAAAAAAAAAAAATTCAATACAATTCAAGAATTACACTTTTGATTAAAAAATTTTAAGTTATATTAAAAGTTCGGTTTCTCCTTCGATACTGATGGATTGTCGATGTGGGGGAAAACGATAAAGGATAAAACGCCAAATTTCAAACAAAACATACACGACAGAGATACCTAAGAACGCCTAAAATTGAAGGCCTCAACATAAATATCAACGCAAAGTGTATATCGTACTGTCTTTTTCGCGCGAGCGTTTCAACGATCGAGAAGACCTGTGGCGAAACAATGCGTTTTCGTATGTTTGGTAGCGTTTGCGTGGACGAGCACCCTTAGACGGAGTCCCAGTTTCACCAATAGGCACGATGGACGCGATTCCTCTGCGCTGGCAATTTCACAGGTGCACGGGCCTCGAAATGGGCCACGGCACATTACCATAGGGGATACACAGAAGCCAACGGGACGTACGGCCGTGCGTAATATCGGTCATTGACAGCGATAGTGTTCCGCAATGTTCCGGAGAATGTGCGTTCACGGTCACGCACATACCGGGTGGCGGTGGCGGCGATCCGCTAATGAAGACAGGGAGTGTAATTAACTGAAATGAACAACGATTAATTGACTTTGAACGCGGGCCTCTTAAATCACACTCCCATTTCCGCTGACAAACCGTGTAAACGAATTACATCGGTTCTCGTCGGCTTTAATTAGATTCATCGACCTTCAAGGTGATCCTGTTTCGAGTGGAATGCACACATCCCCTTCGAAGCATCGATCGCTCGCGCGAATTGCTAGAAAATTTTAGAAAATCCGATCCCTCTCTAACTTTAGAGGGATTTCGAGAAACGACGATTTTATTTTCCATGTGGACCTTGACCGATATCGCGAACGAAAGATAAATTCGTTGCTTAATTGTATCGTGTATCGTGAAACTATTCCAAGATCGAAAAGCTCGCGTGTCATTGATTTAGAACATCAACGGTCATTCAGAGCTGCTTTGCTCTATAATCATGAAATTGCATACCAAACGGTGCGATCCACCCAGTATACAGTACGGTTTCATGTATGTGGCTGTTAACGTGGTACATGTATGTACAATAGCATTGGACCACCGATCGGGGGAGGTAAAGG
Organism: Colletes gigas; assembly: GCF_013123115.1. Taxonomy (NCBI): domain Eukaryota; kingdom Metazoa; phylum Arthropoda; class Insecta; order Hymenoptera; family Colletidae; genus Colletes; species Colletes gigas. The sequence continues at coordinate 2,329,293 of NW_025106648.1, forward strand.
GATAGGGGGACACGAAGGGGGTCAACGCGCGTTAATTGGTCCAGTGTCAAGGTCAAACCCCTCTGGCGCGTCATTTCATTATCATCGATTATTGGACATATCTCGTGGTCAGTTCGAGACTCGGAAACCTGACAAATCGATGACAGAGGAATGATAAGACGGCCATTACTGTTGTGACGTTCGGCGTCCAGATTTAGGAATTCTTTAGCCCGCCCGATAAAATTCCGAAAACCTTTCGAAGCTGTTGCAAAATTTTTCCAGAAATTTCTTATCCGTTTCACCGATCCTGAAAATAGTATGAATTGTTTATTAGTTTACTGTTCGTGTCATTCTCATCTAAATTGGTCGAAGCATATTAACGTTACCTTTTGAAAACAATTCTATCGAAAGTACTTTATGATTTGATTTAAATAACAATAATATTGATGTTATTGCGATGATTTGTTACAAAAGCTATTGTTTATGGAGTGTAATGGAAACTCACATTTCAATTTTACCATATTTTCAAACACCCAATGTAATTGAGATGCTAGTTTTTAAAAGAACATTATACTTTGAAAACTCGAACTGATTTAATTGTAACAATAATCATTCTAGTATATGTAATGTGTGTTTTTTTTTAATAGATTGTGTAATAAAAGTGAACGCGATGTAGATTCATTTATCTCGTATAAGCATTGAGTGTAACATACAGGGTGTTTGACAACCCCTGGGGAAACATTTTAATGGGAGATTCTAGAGACCAAAATAAGTTGAAAATCAAGAATATTAAATTAAAAAATTTAAAATCTTTCTGAAAAAATTATTTTTGGTTGGGTGGGTCAATTACAATCATTTTTTGTGAATAGACATACCCCCGAAATCATAACCATTTTCGAGAAAAAAATTCATTACTGAAAATACAATGTCTGACCATAACAGTCTTCTTTCCCTGAAAATTGAAAAGTATCGAATCATTCTGGGAAAATTATTTTCGGTTGCGGTTGACGATTACAATCATTTTTGGTGAATAGACATACCCACGAAATCCTACGCACCTTCAAGAAAAAAATTAGAATGGATGCCTAAATTTTTAAACGAATTTGAGAAGTTTCAAATCGTTCTAAAAAAATTACTTTTAGTTGCAAGGGTCAATTACAATCATTTTTGGTCGTTATACATACCCCCGAAATCCTACTCCTTTTCGAGAAAAAAATTCATTACTGAAAATCTAATGTGAGGTCAGAAATGCTTCCCCGAAATTTCATGCGAATCTTTAAAATGTCATAACTTCTGAACGGACTGAAGGATTTTGATGTTTCAAAATGCAAATAACGCGTAGTTTAGTGAAGAATATGTAGAAATTGCAAAAATATTCGAAAAGTTGATCCTTGACCTCGCAAAATGAGAAAAACTCCATAAAAATTGTCCAATTTTCAAACTGTCATAACTACTACAATAGTGAATATATTGCAATGAAACTTTTTTCTGAAGTAGAGCTCATGGGCACCTACCAAAAAGTATTAGACAACTCTTCTGTAGGGCGTCGAACAAAATTATTAAAAATCGAAAACGAAGTTTTAAGAAAAATCGCCAAGGGCGCTGCTGAAATTGTTCGACGAAAAAAAAAATTTCGAATCGTTTAAAAAAAATTATTCCTAGATGCTGGGATCAAATACAACCATTTTTGTTGAATACACATACCACCGAAATCCCACGCACTTTCGAGAAAAAAATTCAGCAAGATGGACAAATTTTTCGGTGAAAAAAAATTTCAAATCGGTTTGCAAAAATTATTATCGGTTGCAGTAGCCAATTACAATCGTTTTTGATGAATAGACATACCCCCGAAATCCTATGCATTTTCGAGAAAAAAATTCAGGAAGATGGACAAATTTTTCGGTGAAAAAGAATTTCAAATCGTTTTGCAAAAATTATTTTCGGTTGCAGTAGCCAATTACAATCGTTTTTGGTGAATAGACATACCCCCGAAATCTTGCGCATTTTCGAGAAAAAAATTCAGTACGGGCGAAACTTTAAACGTTAATAACTTTTTAACGAAGCCTCCATCAACAAATTGATATTCTTGATTTTTGTCTTATTTTGGCTTCTTGAATCTCCCACTACAATTTTTCCCAGGGGTAGCCGAACACCCTGTATAATTCGACGAACAGTAAACTTGAATATTGTTTATTTGTTCTTCAAAAACAGCATTTTTATTTATCTATTTAAAGACTTTACTCCCCAAATAGGAAAAGTAAAATTTACAGTCCAATCTAAGGATTCCAAGGTCCTCCTGTATTTATTAGTCCTTTTTTAACTATTTTCAAAAGGCAGAAAAAAGTACTTCTGGAAGAAGAATATTTCGAAAAATAAATTAATAAAAAAAATCGTTAAAAATATTCTTCGAAAAATTACGAAAGAAATAATAGCCTTTGGAAACGATAGTTTAAAAATATAACCGCAATGTAAGAATCTGAACCTACAGAACTCGATTTTGTTTGACTATTTTAGTCCGTTGTTCGAGGGTTAATTATCGTTCCTTCGAAAAGAGACGCGATTAATGAAATTAAAATTGTAATTAAGATAAACGCCTCGGCTGGTATCGTTTATACGAGTGGATAGTAAAGGATTAACCACGTGCTCGATCTGTCAGACCACGTGGATGATCGCATCTTTATCGCGACAAAGGTTGCGCGGATTACGCGGTGGATACCGAAAGGTGGAAAAAGCGACGAAAAGGAAGAAACTGCGCCGGCGGACGCGGCAATAAATCGGTCAGGCCAGCCATCCGTTTCTTTTTTGCTCTTGTTCGATTTTTATCGTGGTCAGCTGTTGCATCGATCGAAAAACGAACGAGACGGCTCGTTCCACCTATCTATGAATGTAACCTGATGAAACAGCGTCTGTTTATATCTCTAACCACATCTGCAACAAAACGATCAGCCAGTAACCAAACCACTTTATCAATTTTCGATCGTAGCTAAACATTTCTGGGTGAGTTTAAATTCTTTCACCGCTTTATTACCAACGCGATCTATTTTGTTTATCCGTAAGGAAAGCAAGAATCATTCATCAGTCACTGGGAAACTGTTTTAATTACATTTTCAACTTTTTTAAATACGCGAATGCACGTTATGCGAACAAAGGACAGATTCATTTTACTAATATAAAACGTAAAAATGTACGGATTTTAATATGTTACACTTACGCGACGAATGTAGTACAATTTTGCATGAAGAAATTATAACGAGCCAGCCTCCATTCTGTACGACAAGGGGTTAATTAATTATGCTTTCAATGACGAACTGTTAGCCTCTCAATTTAATATTATAAGTAGCTATATACAATAGTATGTTCTGTTTTATGGATTGTTCATCTGATCGTTAGTTTTAGACATTCTGTTTTGCTCAATAAGTGTTTTTATAGAAAATAATTTATTTGTATTGAGAAAAATTTATAATGCGCAGTAATAACTTACTAAGGATTTGAATAACGTATAACGAATTTTACATATTTTACACGAGTGAATATTTTGCATATATTTATAATAGATTTACGTATATTCATACATACTTTACATATTTTAATGCTCGAACAACAATTGTGTTGTTTTGGATAAACTGCAAATTAATATCAACAGAATACGTTTATTGCGCCATTATTGTTTCGAATAATTAATTTATTTTCAACTCGGATTCATATTATATTTCAAATTTACATAGTAGTTCGGTGAATATTATTACTATGAAGTAATTTTTCTACAGAAATGAATGAGCAATTCTGACGTAAGTAATTCCTAATATTATATTTACGAAGTTCTGGCAGTTTCTTCTACGTTACAATTATGACAAATTCATCCATATGATCCCTTCTAACTCTTAAATAAAAATGTTTAAATATTAAACCGGGTAACGAAATTATCTAGTTAATAGTATTTAAAATTTAAACATGATACGAATATTAATTACTCGTAAATAATTATATTTTCCATAATAAATATGTCGAAAACATTTTTTCTTTGACTTTTATCAACAGAGTATTAAACATTCGAGTTTCCACTTTTATACTGTCGTTTTTTCATCGAGGGTATGATCTTTTCGCATAGTTATGAGAACCTAAAACTCCCGGTGTTCTTTTTGTAGTTGGTAGGTTGAATAAAATCTTTTGCAAATGTACACAAATATTCAGCGAAAGATGCTTTTCAAAAATATGCAAATAAAAACGTTGTATTCCCCTTAGTTGTTTTTATTTGATAGAATAAACTTAACAACGTCCATATTACTTCGAGATTTTTTACACGAAACAGAAGCGTGCTGACAACTTTTTCAAAAATGCCATTGTTACATAACAACGGATCGTAAATCGAGATCGAGATCGATACAAGTATCGAAGAGCAAATCAAGATCTCACAGAATTGTTGATTCTATTACAAGCATGTTACATTAGGTAATAAAGAGTTCGAGTTATCACTATTTTTCATTATCCTTGACTGACTCTTCGATCTTTTCATCTTTCGAAACATTTACGACAACAGAGTATAAATATGACTATATTTGCTTGTTTATATTTTTGTTCGTGAACGACGTTCAATAATCAGATAATAGGAGTCCATTAGAAGTTCATCGAATCGGACATTGATGACAATTCCGTTCCAATAAATGGAGTTCCACAAATTCACGAACCTATCTATATACCGAGAGAATTATTGAGTAAATATCCCAAAGGAAAATGGGGTAAACTTACCCTTAAGTCGATCAAGCCTGGGACGACATCATAGTCGAGCATTCATTAGCATGTGCACACTTGTAGAATCTAATTTTATTTGGTAGAATTTTTACAGAGTAAAAATTTCACCATGTCAACGTATTCGCGATTGCTGTAGCGAGACACGATTACAATTCGACTGACACAAACAGACTAACGATAAAAGTAGCCGGTAGTCGTACTACCGAAGACGGAATGTAAACATTACAGAGGACAATGAGTATGAAAATGTAAACGAAAACTATCATGCTACGTGAGGGCTTGAAACAATTTTCAAACTCTATTTTCTCCTAAACGAAACTTTAAAGGGAAGAATGTTATTCCTGTTCGTCGACTTATTTTCGTACGTAGAATCACCCTCTGTCCGATAGTACCACCCTGTATATTAGTGTATGAAATGAAACACAGCTAATAAGATTGATAGTAACTGCTAGTGGACTAAAACTCCAGCAGAAATATAGGTGGTCAGTCGAGTACTTGCGAGAGAACGTAGCCCTCTACTGGCGAGTGCACCAGGCGTCGCCACATTTTCACCAATATCCAATCTCGAGAATTAATTTTTTCAACTCAGCGAAAAGTCATGTTACCCATATATGGATAATGTGAACAGAACCTCCGCATCGAACAGGTTGAACTTGTTTTCTTCTCCTATTCATCAACTCTGTTACGACGCGGGATGATGATCTATCAGTTGCTCAACGGATCGTTTACGTTGCTGTGTTTTAGGATGTGATTTGAAGGGTTTTTGACGCAGTTTCACAGTTCTTTAACACTATTTAAACTTTAATGAAAATAATAAACTGTACAAAGGTTGGATTCGCTGATGGTTTTTACTATATGCTGTTAAGTGATTTTCATGTGTTACTTGAGTGAGTTCTGTTTTTGATGGATGTGTGTTCGCTTGTCGATTCGATTAAGGTTGTGATTGGTTAAGATTATTTTGTGGAAAGGTGAAATGTATGAATTCTGATTGGTCGGTTGTGGATCTGAGATGGTCTTGGGAAATGTTGGTCGGTCAAAATAGCAGGTAATTGAGGTGATTTGCACGTGATGTGCAGCTGTCGAAGAGGTCAAGTTTTAGGCTGGAAATAGACAAGCGACTTTCCCTTGTCTTGCAATTGAAAACAACCAACAAAACAGACATAAAAACGTCGATATTGTCTATCTTCCTCCTTTTAATTGCAAAACAAGGAAACAGTCGCTGTGATGTCGCTAGTCTATTTCCAACTTTATGGGGACGGTTTTGGTCGCGAAAATTCTTAATTGCCGAGCCTAAAAATGCGATGGTCGTTGAGGCCCTTCTATGGCTACCTGCGTTGGGTCTCAAGAAACCCTATCTACGCTTCTGAGATGGACGCCAAGGAGTCGCGAGACAGCAACAGGGCGGTAGCGTCGATTGAAAATGAAAGTAAATGACGCGGCTGGATACGGGCGGGCAAACGGACAATAACCAATCATGTGCAATTAACCTGTGACACCATGACACCTAAATACTGCGAGATAGCTACATAGCGGTTATGTTCCCATTATGTGGCCGTATCGACATGTGTTTCGTGCCATGCCACGCCGGGGCGTACGGTAGCGGCACGCTACGCCACGCCGGTCCGCGCCACGCTGTGCCGTAACCGGCACACGGTCGCGCATTGTCCGATACCGTTCACGGGATACGACGCATAGACGGGCCTGCATATGTACACCAGACATATTGATACACAGTACGATACACACCGATTACATAATAGGCCTATGTCGCGCAGGTCGGGCCTCGGACTAGGAAACCTGGCTGGATCGACGTCGCTCGATCTGATGTAGTTTACTCGATCGAGATAACTTGCTTTACCATGGACTGTTACCGCGTTCGTTCCTCGTGGAAACGGGCTGCCCTTTGCGGAGGAACAGGTTTCAGGAGGGCAGGGGCCCACGAAACTCTAGGGGAATCTTGTACCAGACGAATACGAAAGATGGAATTTGTTAACACTTTGGTTACCATGTCACCCATGTCTGGGTGATGGGATTCACTATGGAACTAGTAAAATTGATTCTCAAGTTGAGACGTTTAGAAAAATAAATTTGAATTGAATTTGTGTATTTTCAGGAGGGCTTGTGTCCACGAAACTTTAGGGGAACCTCTTGTGCCAGACGAATACGAAAGATGGAATTTGTTAACACTTTGGTTACCACGTCACCCATGTCTGGGTGATGGGATTCACCACTATGGAACTAGAAAAATTGATTCTCAAGTTGAGACATTGAATAAGTGCTTAGACAAATTTCGGAGTTGACAGAACTTTAGGGGAACCACTAGTAAATAGTTTCAAATACAGTACAATTCTGATTATCCGGCAAACTCAGAGCTGGTGTAATACAGGAAAATCAAATATGGCGGATAATTGAACTATACCTACATATGAAGTGATAAAAACGAAGAATATAATCGCAGATGAGGTATACGAGTAGACCTTACATCCAATGTATTTTTTCGACCCATTTTTCTGGGGCACAAGAGCCCCATTACCATTTTCGTGCCACTCGCAGCATTACCATCAGGTAACAGAAATGAATGCAAGAGGAAGTGAGACAGTAAATGAAGTTACAGAAACATTTCTGTCCACACATTAGATTTTCGGAATTTTTTTTCTCGAAAGTGCGTAGGAATTCGGGGGCATGTGTTTTCACAAAAAATAATTAAAAATGACCCCCGTGACCAAAAATAATTTTTTCAGAGCGATTTGAAATTTTTTTTTCGTCTGAAAATTTCTGCACCTATTCGAATTTTTTTCTCGAAAATGCGTAGGATTTCATGGGTATGCCTATCCATACAAAATAATTTTTATTGACCCCCGTAACCAAAAATAATTTTTTCGGAACGATTTGAAATTTTTTTTTCGTCTGAAAATTTCTGCATCTATTCGAATTTTTTTCTCGAAAATGGGTAAGATTTCATGGGTATGTCTATTCACCAAAAATAATTGTAATTGACCCTCGCAACCAAAAATAATTTTTTCAGAATAATTTGAAATTGGATGAAATTGATTGAAAAATCCGTACACTATTTTTTTTCAATACCACAAACATGTAAACTGTACGATACAAAGTATTTGGAAATTACAGTTTTAGATTAATTTTAATAACAAATTCCATAATTTACAGCATTTTTTTTAAATAATACCTTGAACCTAAAATTGACAAATTTTAACTTGAGTTTTGTTTGAGTTATTTTAATTTTAATATTAATTATTTCCACTATAGCTGTATAGAGTGGTATATGATGCGAGATGAATATAGAAATACTTCGTTCCACTATCTGTCCTCGACCTGTTCAATATAAACGTAAACGTAACACATAGTAGTCATACAAGTGTAATTTTATAATAGTTTATGAAAGACCAAAAAATATTAATTTGTAGTTACTCTGGCTACTAATACCCTTTATGTACGACTAATTTTCTAGTTGTACCAATAAGCAATATTGCTGATGAAATTTTTTTTCACTACCCTCGACCATTGATAGTATAAAGTTAATTCTAAAACTTAGGAATGTATCTTATTTAACAAAGAAAAGGCATGAAAATATATGAAACAGAGAACAGAATAAAAGAGTAACTACAAAAATGTAATTTATTTATATCGATGTAAGTAGCTTAGAACTTCGACAGACATTGTGCTAGGACTTATCTATACTAGCTTTTTTGAGAAACGTCCCTTGCTAATGCCAGCGCATTTCAGTCCAGACAGTATCGGGTAGCATTAAATACCGGCGTGGGGTCAAAGGTTGTACCCTCAGGACGAGACCTCGGACCCCTATTTACCATGGACTGTCCCCGCGTTTGTTGCTAACGAAACTGAGCTGGTTTTGCGAAGGAACAGGTTTTTAGGAGACGCTGGTGACCGAAAGAACTTTAAAGAAGCGTCTTGAAATAATATTTAGAAATAGGGGTATTTATCAACCCCTAACTACAGTCACGCGATCTCAGGGGCTGTGCAATTTCTTTCTCACATTCCTCAAGAGAGTATTTCCTGGAGACGCAGATGACTCAAATAAAGAATTATTATACTACGTAGTCTATCTAAGTTGACCAACTTTACTGTTTGGATCAAAATTTTGTTGAAAACGAAATTATAGGGTTACACATAATAAAAATTGAAGGTGACCTTAAGAATCTATTTGAAAAGAAAAAAAAAAATATCATTACCTCGAAGGTTCTTCCAAATCGTATTATCCTCGATGAACAAATTTTTCATCGGTCCACTAATTATAAAAATGCTTCAGTAGGTTATATTAGGTGATCGTTTATTTTTTGTTCTATACGATGGTGTGCGCGAGATTTTTAAATTAACTTTCTTCTGACGTAAAATACATGTCTTTTTAATATTTCACCGACTGCACATTTTTCCTGAACCGAGGCGCATTAACATAGCTTAACTTAAACTTCTACAACTAGCAATATGGGAATTAATACGTTCGCTACCACCATTTTACCACCGATTCTATTTAATGTAATGTATGCTTTTAACTGTAATAGAAGCTCCATTATTTGAATTAATTCGAAGCCAACATGCTTTGGTTATTAAAAGTTTCGGATAATGAAACTACTTTTCTGATGTTATTTGTTTCATACTTAAGATAAAATAATAAATATGATGCTAACAGAAATGTGAAACGATATTAGACAATTATATTATTATATTATTATATGATTATAACGACAATTTTTACATTAAAGTTAGTAGTAATAAACATTGATTTAAATAAAATTAATATAGAGTGATAGGCCTAATGTTAGCCAAATATGTTCATAAACGTATGAGAAATGAAATATCATAAATATTTTAATTAAGGCAAGCAAGCTTCGTTTTCTCTATTTACTTTTAACAGATGATTCATTTATTATTAGTAAAATGTTACGAATAAGTGAAAAAACATGTTTTTAGCCGTAAGTAATATAATTTTATTCTACGTGTATCTTTGCATATAAACGAATGAAATTTGTCGTACGCCCAGTGGTAGCATTAATTGTTCGTTCTGGTCAGCAAGATACATTATTATGATAGAATATTTATGAACAAAAATGAAATACTGACGCGCACTTGACGAATTATTCCTCCAAAATGCACCCACTTTGTGTCAATCGAGTAACATATTTTATAAACGAATTAAAAATTTCATTGGAATATAGAATTATCATTGTAAATTCATTATTTAATACACCACCTATTTCAAGCATTTATATGCATACGAAAAAATAATAAGATTTGTGTAGCTTGTTATAAAGTTAAGAATCTTCGTAATGTAAATGTAAATAATTTTCCTGCAAATATATGCAACAATAAACGTTAATGTAATAAACCATTTTTCCTCACAGATGTTTATGGTCTAACAAAAATTTATTGTTTCTCCGTTATTTTTAATTATGTTACGTAGGTGTCTACTTTCAGTTAAAAATATATTTTTGCGTCCGTTTTGAACACCAAAGTTTCGTTTTAATAACAAATGAGCAACCCATCGAAAGTTAACAAAGTAAAAAAAAATTTGGTCCAGCTGGAATTTGAACTCGTTTCAAACAGTTAGAATGCAGTCTGTGTAGCCACTCTGGTACGATCGCTTTTGTTGAAGTATGGTTGCTAACAAACATAGACCAAGTTAAATTTTCCAAATTTTAACCTCTCTGTTCTCGAAAGTTTAGGAACATGTTCGGACAATATTGTGTCTACCGTTTGCGTAGCTATGGTCCAACAATCCCGTAACAATTTTATTGAAAACGACGTTTCATACTATTAACCAACACTGTGTGGTTTCTGTTTATAATTTTCATGAGCACATAATTCTTGAAACAGACCATGACAATGTTTTATTTTTCAATATATTGAAAAGAATTTACTAATTTTTTCAAGTTTCCTTTTTCCTCGCACGACATAATAATTAACGCGAGTAAAAACTACTACAAAGAGTCATTTAAATAGCTTCGTTTGATAACTGAAATAGTATTTGAAAATTCATTATAAGTCAGAGTGACTGTTCGTCGAATATATTTATTTCAAGTGCAGTGGTCGAAATTATTCATTGAAAGTGCACTATTGAACAAATTATCAGGAATTCCAATTCGACATACTTGAACTGTTTCAAGTATCAGTGATTATTTCTAATACTATTGTATCGTTTCAGTCGGGAATAAAAATTAGAAGCAGTCTGTACATAAAATTGTCCAGCGAATTGTTATTAATACACGAATAGCTTACATCTATATTCGTATACTTTTTTTGAAATATTCATTTCAAATTTGCAGAACCAACTAAATATTTCAAACAGAATATTAATTGATGTACAAATAAATTATTATTCCACGTTGGACATTATAAACTCGTATCAGAAATAGCTTGCGTAAACATTATTGTAAATGTCATAGAATTATGTTATATGGTAACAATAACGTGGTAAATATATTACAATTGAAAATTAATGTATCACGTTGTGTGTGAATAAATGGAGAGTGGTTGGTCGTCGACCAGAAAATTATAAACTTTTAGATGAATTTCTCGTGTTTCATAGCGAACCATAGAATTTCTAATACCGTCGGCCATGCAAATACTCGCTGTGCTAATGATATTTTTATTTTTTATTTCAAGCACTATTTTTTCGTAGTTTTGATTACGCCTTTCATTCTCTTACATTTAATTTTTACATAGTTACATTTTTACTTGCGCAAAACTTGTAATATCAGTCTTTTGTATTCTTAGGCTGTTGAAATGTCGCTTATAGTTTTTTCGAAATAGAGTCCATTCGATTGACACTTGTTTCTTGTTTCCTTTTATTTCTAATCAATTCGAAATAAACGCTGGATCAACGTCGCTCGGTTTGATGCAGTTTACCCGATCGAGATAACTCGGTTTAACAGGGACGATTCCCGGTGTTCATTACTGATGGAATCAAACTGCCGCGACGAACAGGTTTTGGGAAGATGTTAGGTATCGAATGAGCTTTAGGACTGTCGACTAGCAGTGGTAGACACGTGATCTCGTTATTTTTTCCTTCCTTAACACTTTGGCTGCCACGTCACCCATGTATGGGTGACAAAACTTTCCCACTATGGAACTAAAACAATTTATACTCTAAAATTAAAATTGAAATGTTAAATAAATTTGTATAGGACGAAGTTTAACGTGGCTACGAAAATAAGTACCAAATACGAATTTTAAGTTGTGCAGTTTACAATTACATATTTGAAATTGAAGTTTTGATCTCGTAGAAAATTGTACGGTTTTGGTGTGACAATCAACGTGTTAATAGTCGAGAAACTCGATTTGAATAACATTTTGCAATTTTAGAAAAGAAAAGGAAATTGTATTGCCGGGACAAGACGTGTTAAGTGACTTGTAAAATTCAGGTGATTGTTGTAGAACATGATTAATCCTGGAAGGATCTGCAAATATTGTTATTTGTATATATTCTCGTTACTTGTCGCAAGATTGAACACATTTTATTTGAAATTAAATAACATATAACCTTATTTTTTGTGACACACAAATAAATTATTTTAATATAATTCGGATAAAGTAATAAATTACCGTATGAGATTGTGGCGTAAACTGTTAACTATAGAATATGGGAATTTTTTTAGTTATTTGAGAAATTATTTCAATAAAAAATAAAATAAAAGAATTATTTCTACCGAGAGTTAAATAACAGAATAATCCACAGAAGAATCGTTTAACTGTTCAAATAAACTAACACATGTATAAGGTAATTTACTATTTTAATGACTACTTTTTAAATGCTTTATTTCAATTTTGTAAATGTTTGACTTTGCTACTAAATTCCCCTTTAATCTGGCATTGATCTCTCTTTCTTCTTGTAATACTAATAAAGATTTTTATGAATTTCGAGAATGTAAAACTAAATCTGAGTTGGTAGAGTTATAAAGCTGTTTCATAACGTGATATAATAAGAAATACACTGCCTGAACTAGAGTTTATCTACCCGTATTATTTTCTTGTTATTTTATATAGTGGTCAGATCGAAAGTTTTTGTTATAAATTACAAATGTCTTTGACTTATAAAAAAAAAAACTTATAAAAAATAAAAACACTTATAAAAGATTTAAAAATAATTTTTCAAGACAATTTTTGATCTGAAACATTATTTTTCATTATTTAACAGGTATTAAAGCAAATTCAACGAGCTTGAAACAAAATTTTCTGTTTCTAATACATCCACCTTTTCCAACTGTACAAATAATATGATCTTCGTTTTTAAGATTTCTTGCTACTTTATAAATGAATAAATACTTTTTAATATACATCTAGCAATATAAATTAAATTTTCGAAAATTATAATCGAATAATTCAATGAAAATACTTAAAAGAGGAACATACAACATCGATGCAACAATAGTAAACTAAAATAATAAATTTTGATACCTAAAACAGTTGAACAAGTATAAAAAAAAGGAAGTATTTTTCAAATTATAAAAGCATAAAAATAATCACTAATTTCAGTTTTCTTCATTCTCATCTACCTTGTTCAATTTTGCAGATATTACATTATCAATAAACGCCCTCTAATCTTCAAGTACAACTCCATTATTCAGGAGATGAACTCTCATTACACTTTTCATTTAATGTCAAGGTTGTCCAAGAATATTACAGCCTTCTAATATGAACTTCAAGAAACATACGATAAGAAAGAATATAATTTTTAACAAATTTATAAGACAAATATCTACGCGATACTTCCACATCACAAATGAGCTGTTTGAATTCCTTGCATGTAGAATCGTAAATTTCGCCAAAAATACATGTGTGCAGCGAGCCATCGATACATTCGTTGGTGGCTGGAGATGTGTTAGAACTACCCGTCAGCGTTTTTAGAAAACATCCCTTGCTAATGTCAGCAAATTCGGATCCAGACAGCGTAGGGTAGCAACGAATACCTGTGCAGGGTCAAAGGTGGTACCCTCGAGGTCAAGACCTCAAACCCCGCTTGGTCTCCGTTGAACAACCTGTCAGCCCTGTTTCCAGGACCCCTTTGAAAACTAGTTTCAGTCCCTCTGTCATTTTTCGAAACCGTGAACTCTATGCAATGGCTCGCAGCAACCGGTTCTTCGCTGGGGGTCCTCGCGGATCATCTTCGGGACAAAAATTGTTTGCACGCTGCGCGAATCAACGCGATCCATCGATCGTAGCTTTATTCATTAGGTCCGTATTCTCACGAAAGGGTGATACTTTAAGATAGCAGCTAGAAATAGAAGGATCGTTCAGACGTTACTGTCTGGACACGAAATTCGAGGGACGTCTGCGCGAATCGCTGGAAAGGAGTGGGGAAACAAATTCTCTTCCGACGAATTAATAATAAACGTCAGGGCAACGACGATCGGCCCTTGCATACGAAATTATGGGATCCGCTGTTCGTTCACGATGACAGGAATTAAATGAATCTTCGCTTTATGCAGCGATTAGCAACCGAAGTGTCTCGTGGGAACCTTCCACCATTTTTGCAACCGTCCTTTTTTAGATTATTTTACGTTACAGCTTCTCTTCCAGTCTGTTGATTATTGTAGAATTAACTAAACACATTCCTTTTGTAATATTATTTAGTATTTTAGATTTGTATTACTAGTTTTGACATTTTTGAAGATGTCTGATTCTTTAGTGTTTATCAGAATTTGTCTAATAATGAATGGAAAATAGAATGAAAAATTTAAATTGTATTTCTTAAATTAATCATTACATTTGTATTACAAGTTTTGACATTTTTGAACATGTCTGATTCTTTAGTGTTTATCAGAATTTGTCTAATAATGAATGGAAAATAGAATGAAAAATTTAAATTGTGTTTCTTAAATTAATCATTACATTTGTATTACAAGTTTTGACATTTTTGAAGATGTCTGATTCTTTAGTATTTATCAGAATTAGTCTAATAATGAATGGAAAATAGAATGAAAAATTTAAATTGTGTTTCTTTAATTAATCATTACATTTGTATTACAAGTTTTGACATTTTTGAACATGTCTGATTCTTTAGTGTTTATCAGAATTAGTCTAATAATGAATGGAAAATAGAATGAAAAATTTAAATTGTATTTCTTAAATCAATCATTACTTCTGTATATTCGAGAGATTTCTTACTTTTTGTTTTGAATTTTTAAAAGATCTTTAATATTTTGACAACCTATAAACTACTTTTTTAACCTAAACACGTTTACTTACAGGTTTTATAGTAGAGAGTTAATGAAAAGGATTCACTTCTAGTATTTTATTTAGCATTTTTATAAATTTCATATATTTCATAAATTAATCATAACTCTCATTTAGACCAAATAAGTTCAAATGAGTTATTAAACAAAGTATAAATAATTCCTCAATATCGAATTTTTAGAATATCGATTCAGAGGTTGTTTAAATAAAGTGATTTTGTGTATTAACACAAACGAAGGTTTTTGAAATATTTCAATGATGGTAATGCACTTTTAATATCAATTATTAACGAGTTATAAACGTTTCGTGGCCTTTTATTTTTTGCGTAGCGTAGAACATTATGTGAAGGAAGATACGTTAATTACCATTTGCATAAGTATTTTCAACAAAATTCATTTCAGCGATTTTCCGGCACGATCTGGAAGGACTGATACGAGGAGAAACTTTATGCAAGTTAAAAGCACGACACAGTAAACTGCAAATAGCTCGAGCCGCAAGCACGAAAAGTTCTCACAGGCGTATCATGAGACGTTCTAAAACAGAGTATGATAACGTCGTTGCATGTTTAAACGCGAAACAATAGGTGCTTCCTCAAGAACATTTAACAGTCAATGCGACCCTCAAGAAGTTTAAACTACGATACGTTATTCTGTAAAAGGGTTCTAATAAATTCCAATGATCGTTTATATAAATCTGAGAGTAAAAATTACAGTAAAATTAAAAATTAGTGAATTCTTTTGTAAACGAAACAGCACTGAATTTTAATATCAAAATTATTAGATTTAATGAAACTGCTCCTGGGGAATATAGACAGAAAAGAAAATATGAGTATTATTATGATGGAAAATTTAATTTTGCCCTTCATGCTGATGAGCAACAATTAATCCCAGTAGCACAATATTATTGAAAGTTTTATGAATGCAAACAGCATTGTTGGGAACATACGTATGCCTCCATAAGAAATTTTAACGATGACTAATAATTTAAATTTTTAGTCAATTGACCATTTTAATAAGAGACATTTAAAAAAATTTAGTTACTCCTGGAATTTATTTAACGTTCATCTGGAACCAACGACAGCTTTGTTTTAAAAAACTTTCCGTTTAAAATGTCAACTAATATCTTTTGAGGTAAAGTATTCATGCGAGTAAAAAATTCTATCGAGAATGTACAAATTGTTGACGAATAATGATATTTATGGAATATGTGCTGCATGGGACATGTTTGTTCTTTTAACTAACAATTGTTTAACACAGTTAGATTTTTAAAAAATGTCAGCTTATTTTGACAATAAGATTACTATTATTCGAGTTTAACTTGTATTAGTTATAGAACATTGTGATACGTATTTTCTTATTGGAATTAAGTATTTATTAAAGAGTCGAATAGTAAAGTCTGACATTATACGATTGGATAAAAAAGGACCCTTCTCTATGCAAGAGAAGGGAAAAGTTAAATACAGTTTTTTCTAACTTATAGGATTTGAGTTGGAGTAAATATTCAAATTATTTATAATATCACATTATTGTTAAATGGTTTTATATTAGTAAAAAAATAACAATATATTAGATAAAATTTACTTTTCATTAAATATTGTATATTGAAAATATTTAATTTTAACTAAATTTTTTATTGTAAACAATTTTTAATGAGATATTGTGGTTGAAAAAATAAATTTTGAATAAACTTTATATTATAAACAAATTTAAATCTAGTTTTTCTTAACATAAAGGATTTGAGGTGGATTAAATATTCACTTTATTTTTACAGTTAAATTATTATTAAATGGTTTTATATTCGTGAGAAAATGACTAAATACTTGAGAAAGTTTATTTTTAATTAAATATTGTGGTTGAAAATATTTAATTTTGACTAAATTTTTTATTGTGAGCAAATTTACATACAGTCTTTCCTAACATATAGGATTTGGGTTGGAGTAAATATTCTATTTATTTATATAGTTAAATTATTATTAAATGGTTTTATGTTAGTAAAAAAATGACTAAATACTAGACAAAATTTGTTTTTAATGCAATTTTGTTGTTGAAAATGTTTAATTTCGAATAAACTTCTTTTTGTAAACAAATTTAAATCCAGTTGTTCCTAACATATAGAATTTGGGTTGCATTATCCAACTTTATTTATCCACTTTATTTATACCACTTTATTTATACAGTTGAATTATTATTAAAAGGTTTTATATTCATGAAAAACTGACTAAATACTAGGCAAAATTTATTTTTAATGAAATATTATGATTGATAATATTTAATTTTGAATAAACTTTCCATTGTAAACAAATTTAAATACAGTGTTTCCTGACATAGAGGATTTGGGTTGAATTAAATATCCACTTTATTTTTACAGTTAAATTATTATTAAATGGATTTATTTTATTAAAAAAATGACTAAATACTAGACAAAATTTGTTTTTAATGCAATTTTGTTGTTGAAAATGTTTAATTTCGAATAAACTTCTTTTTGTAAACAAATTTAAATCCAGTTGTTCCTAACATATAGAATTTGGGTTGCATTATTCAACTTTATTTATCCACTCTATTTCCACTTTATTTATACAGTTAAATTATTATTAAATGGTTTTATATTCATGAAAAACTGACTAAATACTAGACAAACTTTATTTTTAATGAAATATTATGGTTGATAATATTTAATTTTGAATAAACTTTTTATTGTAAACAAATTTAAATCTAGTTTATCCTATCATATGGGATTTGAGTTGAATTAAATATTCACTTTAGTTATACAGTTAAATTATTATTAAATGGTTTTATATTCATGAAAAACTGACTAAATACTAGGCAAAATTTAGTTTTAATGAGGTATTGTTGTTGAAAGTATGTAATTTTGAACAAACTTTCAATTGTTTTCACATTCGATCTGCATAAATAGAATGCATTAAAAGTATTAAGAAAATAAATCACTAATAAACGTCAAATTTTTCTAATAAAAATTGTAATGTTAAAAAATGATATGGGGAACGATGGCTGAGGTAGCGTCTTGCGGAACAACGATTCCACCAAGTGGAGGATTCGCAAAGTTCTGCAGCCCCCCTGCACGCTCGTGCAAGCCATTCTGCAAGCACGGGGCACCGTGGAGGGGGTCGAGCTGCAGCTCTGCTGGGGGTCCAACAATGGATGGCTGCTCCGCCATAAAAGGTGGCGGCTCGTCCACCATGCTAGGCCACCCTTTCCAGCTAGATCTCATTCCGGTTCCTCGGTAGCTCTATGCAAATCGTTTCGAAAGCGTTGTCGAGATCGTGGAGCGTCGTCCAGGGCTCGATCAGTCGAAAATCGGTCGCGATTCGAGCAACTCGACGGAATCGACGCTCCTGGAGGTCCGACGACGCGGACGTCTCCGCGGCTAAGTACGCGATCGTACGATCGAGGTTACGACGAAGGTGTCGGGACCAACGACGCGGGGAAAAATGGCGGGAAAAATCGGGGTGTGCGTGGGCGCAGGATCGATGAAGAGCGCAAAATGGCGACGCCTGAGACGAGATAGGGAACTCGCGTAGGAGGGAGAAATCGCCGCGAGGGTGTCGTGGAAGGGGACGAAGGAGCGAACGACGGAATGCAGAGGGTCGGGGTAAAAGGCGGAGAGAAAGGTGAGTATCGGAGGTTAAAAAAAAGAAAGAAGGGTACGAGGGAAAAAATTGAAGCCGCCCGTTGGAATCGAACGCGCTTTCTGGGTCAAGGATGCCGAGAGTGAAAATCAAAGAGTGGCCCCGCGCGGGTATTCCTTTTTCTTCCTTTTTTTCCCCTCTACCCTTTTGTCCAGACGAATGAAATACCATTGTGCGAATTCCGGGTAACATATCCTCGGCCAGCCATCGTGTTGTAATCGTTAAATACATTTGTACAGCAGGAGAGCACTTTGATCGCCGCAGAAACACGCTTCAAGCAATCGATCGGTGTACAAAGCGTGGTTCTTTACAGTTGTCTCGGAAAATACGCTCAGACTCGGTCGCAACTAGCGCAAACAAAATTTCTTTGTGTGAACCGTTGCTTACTTATATTCGATTTTGTCAAATTTGGAGTAAATTGATAGAAAAACATATCTTTGGAGATCAAAAATAATGTTAATGAGAGAAAAGTGATCACACGGTTACAACTAGCACAAACAAAATTTCTTTGTGTGAACCGTTGCTTACTTATATTCGATTTTGAACAATTTTGAGTAAATTGATAGAAAAACACATTTTTAGAGATCAAAAATAATGTTAAAAAGAGAAAAATGATCACACGGTCACAACTAGCACAAAAAAAATTTGTTTGTTTGAACCGTTGCTTACTTATATTCGATTTTGAACGATTTTGAGTAAATTGATAGAAAAACACATTTTTAGAGATAAAAAATAATGTTAAAAAGAGAAAAATGATCACACGGTTACAACTAGCACAAAAAAAATTTCTTTGTCTTAACCGTTGGTTGCTAATATTCGATTTTGAAAAATTTTGAGTAAATTGATAGAAAAACATATTTTTGAAGATCAATAATAATGTTAAAGAGGGAATGATCATTCAATCGTACGAGTAACTTGCAATACATTTTGCAGATAATTTACTTTTTCACAATTTTAAAAACGTATTTTTAGAAGCAATATTAGTAACGAACATGATTTGAAAATTAATGCCATGTTATACAACTCTTAAAATGAGACAGTATTAGAAAACCTCATATTAATAATGTAAAATGGGAACAGTGTTAAATGCTTTCTCGAAATATTTAGAACACTAAGAGTATATTAATTTCTTTGTTTTTGCTTCAAATTTCATGGAAATTATGTTTATATACCAAGTAGTTTAGAAATCTATTACTTTGCTCAAAATTTATATGGGAAACGTGGTTTTATAAAACTTTTGAAAAATTGGACAATATGCTATAATGTATATTGAGAAGTTGATGTTTGTAAAATATTAAAAGTGTAATCAATAATTACTACTGAAAAATTCAGCATTCAAATTTCAATTTAGCTTCTTTCGAAATTGGAGAACTTATAATTCTAAAATAATTATAGCAAGATAGGAATTCTTAGTATCTTAAAATGTATTCAACTTGTGATAGACCTCCCATGAGGAGGTTTTATTATTATATTATGTACATACTGGGTGGTTTAGAAACAAACATAACAGATAACGATTTTCAACCTAAAACAAGAAAGGATCCACTAATGGTATCTTTTATATATGTTGTAGGTAATTGTGTGAGGTGAAATTAAATTTGATTTAACATAGTAGTATTTCTAATAAATATTTCAAACATGCAACATATTGGAATTTCTCAATTTTTGAATACCTCGGAAAATTATAAAATATATTAACAAACTCAAATTGTAATTATTTTAAGCAGTTTAGAAAATTAAAATAGTGGTCGATAATTAATAATAGAAAATTCAAAGTACTTCGCGACAGTATTTAAGCCACAGATTGGCAACCCTGAAATTGGAAAAGTTTACAAAATTCTCAAATTATTAATGTAAAATGGGAACTTTTAACAGCGTTTAATATATAATAGTTCTGCAATATTTGGTATTCCGTAATACAAAATATTTCACTTTTTACAGATAAAATTTTGTCACTAACATTTTTTTCTTAAAATTCTTGATTATTTTGTCTTAAGGTATTTCATGTTCGTCGATTTGTAGGACACTTCTGATGTGAAAAAATCAAGAAAATTAATTTTGACCAGTAATATGAACGTATTGTAAGTCAAAAGGTTTAAAACCATTTTTTTTAAATTTCGTCTACTTAGGTTTGCTTAAATTATATTGAATAATTCCTAAAATGAATTCAATTATTATAATATTGTATTACAAATATTTCTACGAATCAACGAAGTCTTGCTATACAACCTTATATAAAAGAAACTTTCATTCTTAATTTACCTAAACTATTTTTAAATAAACATATGTGTTCGCTCATTTCTGTGGAAGTTACTTTCTCTTTTCAATTATATACATTTTTGTGAATGATATATATTTTGTATGACTGAAAATCAGCCTGCGAAATAATTTTAAATGTTCTAAAATAATGGTACAATTGCCGCATTGATATGGTAACAAAGTAAAAATTGAGCTTAGGATTAAAATAAATTTAATGAACTTAGGTTAAAGTATCGAAAAAAACAAATTAGTAAGTTAAATTCTGATTACTTCCAGCAGCTTAGAAAATCAAAAAAAGTCACTAATTATGATGAGAAAATTGAATAATTTACAATAATATTTCAGATTATAAATCGACAATTCCCAAAATTCAAAAACACTTCAAAACGAAATACAAACTTTTGACAAAATTGTTAAATGTTGTGCTGCAATATTTAGTGTTTCAAGAACAAATCCATTTTTCACAAATCCCCGTCGGATTAAAGTGTTAGAAACGCCATTTGGTCGTTCGTAAAGTAGATTAACAAGTTGACATTCTAATTATTTCGAGCAATCCAGAAAATCGAAAGACTACAAACTAATTACAAACTCTGCAATCTTCAGTATTCTAAAAACTACTCCATTTTCAATAACTCCTCGTCAGGCCAAATTATCTAAGGCATTACTGCAAAATAAATTTACAAACAGATATTGTAATTATTTCAATCGTCTTAGAAAGTGGAAAATCGAAAAACTGGCTACAAACTAATTACAAACTCTGCAATCTTCAATATTCTAAAAACTACTCCATTTTCAATAACTCCTCGTCAGGCCAAATCATCTAAGGCATTACTGCAAAATAAATTTACAAACAGATATTGTAATTATTTCAATCGTCTTAGAAAATGGAAAATCGAAAGACTGGCTCTAAACTAATTACAAACTCTGCAATCTTCAGTATTCTAAAAACTACTCCATTTTCAATAACTCCTCGTCAGGCCAAATTATCTAAGGCATTACTGCAAAATAAATTTACAAACAGATATTTTAATTATTTCAATCGTCTTAGAAAGTGGAATACTCGATTCTTATTTAAAAGCTCCGTAATTTACGAAAATATTCAGATTACAGAGAACAGGAGTCTCTGTCAGTGTCAAAAATTGCTCTGCAATATGTTCGTGTTAAAAAAAAATATTCTGTTTCCAATGGATCACTTTGGAGATATTCCGTTGGCCGTGCAGAGCCTCGCTATTAAAATATGCGAAAGTTCACGACCGATGGGTAATCATGGCGTGGATGAAGAAGATTTTTCGAACGCGCTGCGCTCGGGCGCGTGCGCAATTGTGAGTCGTTAGCGGATTATTCCCCTTCGGCTCGCGTGATTCCTTTTTTTCTTTCCCCTCAACGAAAGCCAGCAATTCTGCGCGCGAGTTTCTTTGGCTCGGCCGGATATCGGCCCACCTTGTGTCCCGACGTGAGATTCATTAACTTACACGGACGCGGCAGCCCGTTTAGCCCGCTCGAACTCCACGGAAAAGTGTAATCGACAAAGTTTATCGAATGGCAGGAGGGTACGAAAAGGGTCGCGGACGAGGGACGAGCAGTACGTGCCGGCGATTTTCCCTCGTTTCTCTGGAGAGTACCTACGCCGGTCGTGGTTGGCTACTGCTGCTCGTTTCCACGACAGCTCGTAAAATAGGAATGGTACGCCCACGAGACTAGGCGAGAGCCATAGACTCGGAAGGCTCGGTTAATTAGACGTCGAATCGATACCCTGGACCCGAGATATTTATTAAAAACCGACGACGCGATGCGACCCTGATGATATGACGGATGATCGCGAACTAGACGATCACCCCATTCACCACTACTCACGCGATTTTTCGATCCATTGTCTTCTCGATGAATTATGATATGTTTCGTGGGAAACTTCTAACCAGTTGCACGCGAATAACACAAACTTCTCGTATTTGTTTATTGTGGTTCATTGAATTTCTTTGGACCTTTTGAAAAATGATTAAAATTTTGTAGTTTTATGTTGAATTTTTTTCAGTCGATGCTATTGTAGATATTTTGTACTTTTCACGACTAGTTTCGTGATATTTCGATGCATTGTCTTCTGGATGAATTATGATATTTTCTGTGGGAAACTTCTAACCAGTTGCACGCGAATGACACAAACTTCTTCTATTCGTTTATTGTGGTTCATTGAATTTCTTTGGTCCTTTTGAAAAATGAATAAAATTTTGTAGTTTTATGTTGAATTTTTGTCAGTCGATGCTATTGTAGATATTCTGTACTTTTAGTCGATCACCCCATTCACGACTACTCTCGCGATTTTTCGATGCATTGTCTTCTGGATGAATTATGATATTTTCCGTGGGATTTTAATTTCGAACCAATTGTATGCAAATGACACAAACTTCTTGTATTCGTTTATCTGGCTGGGAAACTGTTTTTGGGAATAACTGAATCTAGATGTATCGAAGAGTCTGCATTGAAAACCTTATTAGGTCCTTTTGAAAAATAATTAAAATTTTCTAGTTATATGTTGAATTTGTTTTAGTTGATACTATTTTCGATATTCTGTACTATTAGTTTCATTAATGTATTGTGTATTAATGTAATGCATATAGAGTTTTTCGATGCATTGTCTACTGAATGAATTATGATATTTTCCATGGGATTTTAACTTCTAACCAGTTAGTTGCACGCGAATGACACAAATTTCTCGTATTCGTTTATTGTGGTTCATTGAATTCATTGTATTTGGCTGAGAAACTGTTTTTGGGAATAACTGAATCGAGATGTATGGAAGAATCTGTATTGAAAACCTTCTTAGGTCCTTTTGAAAAATAACTAAAATTTTGTAGCTTCACTTTGAATCTTTTTCAGTAGATGCTATTGTAGATATTCTGTACTATTACTTTCATTAATGTATCGTGTATTAATGTAATGCATATAGAGTTTTTCGATGCATTGTCCACTGTATGAATTATGATATTTTCTATGGGATTTTAATTTCTAACCAGTTGCACGCGAATGACACAAACTTCTTGTATTCGTTTATTGTGGTTCATTGAATTAATTGTATCTAGCTGAGAAACTGTTTTTGGGAATAATTGAATCGAGATGTATCAAAGAATCTGTATTGAAAACCTTCTTAAATCCTTTTGAAAAATAACTAAAATTTTGTAGCTTCACTTTGAATCTTTTTCAGTAGATTCTATTGTAGATATTCTGTACTTTAGTTATGTTATTGTATTGTGTGCATATAGTTGGAAGCTGTTTTTGGGAATAATTGTATCAAAATATATAGAATCTAACGAAATATTAAAAAAATCTGCATTAGAAATCTTCTCAGGTCTTTTTGAAAAATAACTAAAATTTTGTAACTTTACTATTATGGATATCTTTGTAGTTTTATCAATATATTGTGTGCATATAGAGTGGTTCAGAAATAGTATGGCAAAGATTTTCCAGCTCACCAAACAGATGTACCGATAGTATTATGTTCATATTTTTATATTTCTCAAAATTATTAGAGGATCATTGTTGTAGAATATTTCTAAAATTATTTAACTTTTATTCTGGAATGAAAGTACTAGACAATTTATTAGGTAACAAAATCAATTAGCAAGGTGACATTATAATTGATTACTTAATAAATATTACTGTAAAGTTCAATGATTTAAGCAAATTAATAATTAGAATATCAGCTTGTATACAAAAGTAATCAATTTAGTATGTAGCAAGTAAAAGCAGAATATTATCGGTTAATCTTTTGTAGCTCCTTCTATCTACCTACTATGTTAATAAAATGATGAAAAAGCAATCAAATTGGTATAAAGAATACCAATATTTGTAAGTTTGTTTCTGAAATTAATACTAGTTCAAACTCTTTGGATAGTGAAGAAGATTTACATCTGGTATATAAACTTGTTAATTGAATTTGAAACGAAGATAAAACAATTCTTCGACCAGTAGTAACAACAAAATATAAAATATGTCAAAAGAAAATAATATATCGTGCGCAGAAATTGTCTCTTATTTTCTATAATTGCTGCTAACTATAAAATTAAAATTTTTAAAACATTTCATTAATCTGCACACTATTACTGAAGTCGTGAAATCTATTGTTATAATAAGTAGTAAAGATAAAGAAAAGAGATACAGAAATTCCAGAAACACTATTCAACGAATTAAAAGATATTTTAGAATACATGATTTAAGAAGTTGTCTCACAAATTATACAAAATAATTGTAATAGAATCTGGCATCTCCTCCATAAAGAAAATGATTTAAAAGTGAATTTTAGTAAGTACTTAATAGTTCAAGAATAACGCAAATTTTGGCCCCTATCAGTGATGTTTCAAAAACAAATAATAGGGAGAAAATTATAAATTAAAAAATGATATGTGTACACAAAGCAGCAAGGGGGGAAAAAAGTAATATTTCATTCTGTTTAGAAATGATAAAAAATCAAGTTTAAATAACAAAATAAACCATTGTCGATAGAAACAATAAATAAGATGTATACAAAATTACGTACATTGTCAACGATACCTCAATTTGCTAAAAATTCTTCCTTTCAATAGAAATAAAAAAAGGCATGTTGTGATAAATTAATCACTAAAATAGAATAAAAAGTAATAAAAATTTCAAATAAACAAATTACGATCCCAACGTACAATTACTCATACTACCGCCAGTACATCGTTTAATTTAATTTCCTATTTCACAGCTAGAAAAGCTTCCCTTTATTTGTTCTAATATTCCGCAAAACGCGACAATCGAAGAAAGAAAAATAAACTTCAAAGCGACCATTCGCGGATTCAATTACGATCCCGAAAAGAAAAGAAATAAAGATATTTTCACGATGTCGCGAGGCCGTGGTTTTTAATAAATCCGACGAGACTGCATCGTATCGGGCCGTCGGTCAATTACGCACAGTCCACCTATCTTATTTATACTTTTCCTGAGATTGTTTTCCCGGCCTCCCGCGAGAATGTGGGCCTCGATAACGTCGACGTTTCGCGACAGCTCGTAAAACAGAAGCAACACGTCCGCGAGACTGTCCCGCGAATCTCGAGGACCGGAGTTAATTAGATATTGAATTAATGCTCCTAGGAAATGCGCGCGCAACGAGAATCGCCGAACAAGCAAGTCTCCCGGTTAACGAAAATAACCTTTCCAATCCTCTTTGTTCTCATCGCCGGCCCGCCTTTCCATCTTTCGCCCGGCCATCGTCCAGAGACGAGATCGAGCCTCTTCTTCGCAGGGATTTTAATTACCGGCGTATCCTTACTCTTAATTAATTATCGCCCCGTGCGGCGCCTCTAAATAATTTTAATTAAAATCGTCGAGGGGGCCCGGCACACTCAGCGCCGACCGGCCGATTACAAAATTTAATTACCCGCCCGATATAAAGTGGTTCGATGCCTTCGCGGCTGATAAGAACCCACCGACGGTGTAACAAGCAATCGACAAAGGGCCTTTCGAGATTTCTCGTCCTTCGAACAGGGGCAGATCCAGGAGCCCTACTAATGGCTGGATTTGGGAGATCTTTGACTTTTGAATGAACGACAAATAATTTATTATTCTGATCACAATCGATGTAATAGTCGAGTTTACATTGATTATTTGTTTGTAGAATCTAATCTAAAGTGAATAGTGAATACATTTTTTAAAATTTTGTAACTATTTAGAGGAGGGCAAGAGCTCTACATAGACAAATTTGGAAATCTGTCACCCATATTGGAATATGAGTGACTTTTCACTGAAGAGTTGAAAAATAGGGCTTGGGGATTTGGGGGAACTTTGATTTTTGGTTGAACGACTAATAATTTATTATTCTGATCACAATCGATGTAATAGTCGAGTTTATATTAATTATTTGTTTATAGAATCTAATGTAAAGTGAATAGTGAATACATTTTTTTTAATTTTGTAACTATTTAGAGAAGAGCAAGAGCTCTAGATAGACAGATTTCCAATATGGGTGACTTTACACTCAAGAGTTGAAGAATAGGGCTGGATGGAGCTGGAAGGGCTGGGCGATTTGGGGGATCTTTGATTTTTGTTCGAACTGGTTACAAAATCTGGTTATAAAATCTAATGTAAAGTGAATAGTGAATACATTTTTTTGAATTTCGTAATTATTTAGAGAAGAACAAGTGCTCTACATAGACAGATTTCCAATATGGGTGACTTTTTATTGAAGAGTTGAAGAATAGGACTCGATAGAGGTTACAAAAATAATACTACTATACAATCAATAAATAGTCCAGTTTACATTAAGTATTTGTTTATAGAATCTAATGCAAAGTGAATAGTATAGTGAAATAGTAAATACATTTTTTTAAATTTCGTAATTATTTAGAAGAGACATACAGATACAGATTTACTACATAGACAGATTTCCAATATGGATGACTTTTCACTCAAGAGTTGCAGAATAGGGCTTGATAGAGGTTACAAAAATAATACTACGATACAGTCGATTAAATAGTCGAGTTTACATTAATTATTTGTTTATACAATCTAATGTAAAGTGAATAGTGAATACATTTTTTTAAATTTCGTAACTATTTAGAGAAGAACAAACATAGACAGATTTCCAATATGGGTGACTTTTCACTGAAGAGTTAAAGAATAAGACTGATTAGAGGTTACAAAAATAATACTACGACAAACTGTTATGGAAAAAATTATTCTTCACTTGCTAATGTTTGAAATCTGTTATATTTTTGGAGTTTGTTCATATCGCGTATGAGCTACAAAAGTGACACAACTTAAGAAAGTATATTTTTCAGGAGAAAATTATTTACTAAATTCATAACATCAGAAAAAAGAATAAGCTCAAGGAGACATATATTTTCGAAATTTTCTGGATTTATTAATAATTCAAAATGCGTTATTCTCTTGGAAGATAGTGTGGTTTATGTTTCGAAATTAATATGAACTAAGACTATTTATAAGACTATATCAACCTGATATTTGTCAATTAATTGAATAAAAAAGTGCCTGACCATATTCTCCATTTATTCTTTCCTAAAAAGTCCCCTTTATCGGGGTTCTCCGCAGCTTGTATTCGCAGATTCTTTTCAGTAACCTTGTACCCGACAAAATTTCATTTTAAAAACAAATAACACCGACATCGTTATTCCAGAAATTTGTACTAACGCTTTGATTGCCACGTTATTTATACATAGGTGATAGGAATTAATTCTCGCGTTGAAATGTTGAAAGAAATAAATTTGAATAGGATCAAAAAAACGTTTGAAAAAGTTTTAAGTTACGTAGTTTGTCTAAAACGAAAGTAGCAGGTCCCAAGCATTGGACATTTTCAGTCACGTTGAGAAAACGGAGCACCTACTGGATAAATTCGTCCCAACCGTGAATCAGCCGCGTAAGTAATCTTCATGGCCTCCGCCTAATTTCGTTTCTCATTGAAAATTACGGCCACGCTCTTCCTCAGTTAATACGCATATTTTGTTAATTCAACTAAAAACCCCTGATCTCATTAACCCGTCCCACGTTACGTACCGCGGGCGCAGTTACCTTCGGAACAGTTCCAGCTTATATATTTTTTCCTCTTTTAATACCGAGTACCAATTAGGACAACGGCGGAGTAAGTTCTGGTGCCCCTCTTGAGCCGCCATAAAGCTGGATAGTTTGGGGACGGGGGCAGGGGGAAGCCCCTTTCTCTCGGACGACTCCAGATGGGGGCTTCTCCCCAGGGTGGTGGTGGCGTCGGTTGAGCCAAAATGGTGGCTCCGTGGCGGGGTGACCTCCGTGCCAGGCTACTTCGTAATGGCGAAGTTTACTTTGCCATTTGTATCGAGGTGAACGGAGAGGGACGAACCGAGCCGAGGAAGAAGGAACGCTTGACCGCGTGATAGAGACGAAAGAGCAACGGAGAGAGGAGGAGGTGGAAGCGAAACTGTAGGAAAACCGGTGGGAGAGAGACGCGGAGACAGGAAGAAAGGGTGGAAGACGAGGGGGTTGGAAAGAGACGTTGGATCGACGAATCCTCGGGCTCCGAAAAGGAGCGAGGGGGTTCGAAGCCAGGCTTTGGCCATAATAATTCACGATACAAAGCTTAAAGTACCTTGGGCCCGGAGGAAAGTTTCGGAGTGGCGCGCGAACCGTCCGACGTCGATAAATTAGCTTACACTTTTTACATAATACGACAACGAGGTCCGAGGAGAAGGCGTCTGCCCGCTCCGCGGAGGAGTCGGTGGTCGTAGCGGCCGCTAGGGGTGCGCCCTCCCGCCCCGTTCGTTCTGGCGTGCAGAGGTGTACCTAACTACCTCAAACTCGTCTGCCTCCTCGGGTCAAATTAATTCCGGTATTAAAATTTGGCTTGCAAATATTCCCGACCCGCGGCTACGCGTGTGTCCCGGCACACGCGCGTGGTCGAGCGTGTGCACTCTTCGTCGTTCGACAGCGTGCGCATTCATCTACATTCCGGTTTTCCCTGGTCACGCACACGTTACCCACACGCGTGCACCGCGGCGCACGTATATCCGTGTACGCACGTAATTTACATCTGTTATTATGGAAGAGGCCTCGGCCGGTTCCGCTCGCTCGCTCGCTCGCTCGCACGCGTTTCGATGTTTCGACTGCCCTGTAGAAAGCGAAGGAAAACGCCCTCGGTCACCGGGAATTTCGTTCGACAATGAACGACGCTCTCTCTTTTCTCGCCTTTTTGCAGATAATTTTCTCTATATGCCGGTTAGAACGTTCCGGTGGCCCTCTTGGCGGCCGCCGTTAATCGAGCCTGAAACATTCTGTCACTTTTTCTTTGGACACTTGCTTTCTTTGTAACCATCCGTTACATCCATCCCAGTTTTTTTTTCTCGAGGAGTTCGAGGATCTTAACCGTTCCACCATTTGCACCACAAAAATTTATTTTGATAGGAACAACTGGCTACTTGAACTCAATTTTTTGATGCCATTTTAAAGTATATCAAAATTGCCCTTTTTTCGGAGAAATCAATAAATGCTTGTAATTTAAAATTTTCCCGTTTGTTTGAGACACTTGCTTTCTTTGTAACCATTTGTTTACAGACTTTTTTTCTCGATGGTCATAACCTTTCTACCCTTTGCATCCCAAGAATTTATTTTGATAGAAGCAACTGGCTACTTGGATGCAATTTTGTGATACCATTTTAAAGTATATTAAAATTGCCCTTTTTCGGAGAAATCAATAAATGCTTGTAATTTTAAATTTTCTCGTTTGTTTGGGACACTTGCTTTCTTTGTAGCCATTTGTTTATAGACTTTTTTTCTCGAGGAGTTCGAAAGTCTTAACCTTTCCACCCTTTGCATCACAAAAATTTATTTTGATAGGAACAACTGGCTACTCGAATGCAATTTTGTGATACCATTTTAAAGTATATTAAAATTGTCTTTTTTCAGAGAAATCAACAAATGTTTTGTAGATTTGGGTTACTATATATAAACCTTAAATCGAGTTGTGGTAGATGTAATACAATTGGAGTACTCAGTTTAAGTCGAGTTGAAGAAAATACAAAGTCATTATGAACGAATTGTCATTATAAAACGAAATTAATTCGTACCAACCCCATACGTTACAACGGAAATAAAAACTATATTTTATTGTCGATAATTTTAATAGTTAAACAATCATAAATTTTCTGTTCAGAAATTACTTTATCGATGAACTTCGTATACATTTCTCAATTAATTTAATTTCAATCTTTCTGAAATATTTACTAGTTGTTTCATTGTAGATACGTTTATCTTATTTATTGCACATTTATTTAAATTTTGTAAAATGAAATCCATTTATAATAACTCAACTGTATGAAATGAAAAAAGAACGAAAGATTTTACAGAACACCAGGTTGCAACAATTGTGTAAAAGTAGTAGAATAGGTTCGATTCGTTCGATAAATTTATTTTTTAAAACAATTTAAATAATAGCCAAAAGGAAAAAGTTCGAATGATTTGAGACTCAAAAGGAATGTAAAACAATAATACTAAATGTAGAAAAGGTTTTGAGATCCGTAAATTTGATGTTTGCTTTTCATCATACAATATTCATTTTATAATGTTGACTCTTAAATATTGTATATAAAATTCAAAACTAAACATTTGATTTACTAATTCATATAATGGATATTGTTATTGTTCCTTTTCCCCCAAGATGAATTTTTGTCATTTTTCAAAAAAATTTCATAATATTTTAATCTGTTATTTTGGCCATATCTCTGTTTATGTTTATATTCATCTATCTACTCATTATTTAAGAACATTTACAAATTTCTGTATAGACTAGTTTGTTTAATTAGTATTTAGAAAGTTATATCCCCTGGAACATAAACCCTCTTTAAATTTTAATAGATCCACGGCTTCCATGATAACATTCATCCTGTTGGCTCGAAATAAATAATTCAAAAATATTGTTAATTTATAAAGTTGAGTATTTCCTAATCGCAGTCATTAAAAAAAGTAACCGTATTCTGTAATCAAATTCTTTATCATTATCATCAATTATACTAAAGAACCCACTGTTTCATGAATAATTGCACCGAAATGCAATAGTCGAACAAATGAAATTTCTTGCTAAATAAAATATCGTTTTTATCAATTTAGATAATAAAATTCCATTTCAAATAAAATTGCATGAAATTGATAATCCCCTATTACGATTAACAATTTGATATTTCAATCGACTTAAATAAATCGTTGCTATTACAGTAGAAATCAATTTATTTTCACAAGATAATTCGAACACCTTCGAGATGTTTGTCGCGTCTATTTGTATTAAAAAGTGACGTATCCCATAATCAAATTCTTTCTTCGTCATGATCATCAATTCCCAAAAATCAAATCAAATCAAATCCCAAAGAAATCCCACTGTTTCGTAAATAATTGCACCGAAATGCAATAGTCGAACAAACGAAATTTCATGCCAAATAAAACGTTGTTTTCATCGATAAAGATAAATTCTTTCTATCATAATAAAATTGCATAAAATTGATAATCCCCAATTACGATTGATTAAAAATTTGATATTTCAATCGATTTAAATAAATCGTTGCTATTACAATAAAAATCAGTTTATTTTCATAAGGTAATTCGAGCATCTTCGAAATGTTGTCTGTTTGTGTTATATGAAACACCGCCATAGACGTGATCGGATCGTAGATGATCGATCAGACACGGTCGGGAACACAAACCGTGCGCGTCCATATAATCGCGACGCTGAGAACACACGTCACCATCGCTATACGCCGGTGAATTCTCATGGAAATTTTCATATTCATGTATTCATTGTTTATTGGCGGCCGTTCGGGGGGCGGCGGCACGGAGTATTGCGCAGTCACGGACAGAGCCAACGTAAGAACGACCAGCCGCGTTCATAAAAGATTTAGCGACGCGACGACGTTACGTAGCTGCCGTCACGCTCGATCTGTGATTGCTTGATCGCCCGGAAAGCTCGATGCGCGATTGCAGTTTACGCGCGAGTTTACACCGATTGAAAGCGCCGCCTGCGCGCCCCGACGTCCGCCGTGGTTGTGTACTTTGCTCGAGAGGGTGGATATCGGGGTTGCGTGTCTTATTTCGGTGAACGGTGATCGATTGATTCGTTGGAAATTGTTATACGCCTATCGGCCACCGGCGCAAAACCACCGGTTGGGTTTTCATTAGTCGTTTGCCAGCCGGTGGTTTTTGCCTCTCGATCGCGGTGGGCACGATGAAATTGCAGTCAATTGTAGATGTAATCGTTCGACCCTCCGCAGAAATCGGAACGGTTTCCGGTTTACCAACCCTTACGAAAGCTTCTGTCCTCGAGACGTTCCGGACTATTTTCATTCCCGAATTTCAGAAAATTCTCAAGCTTCGTCAACGTTCAGGCTTGAACAATACCATTTTTCACGTTTATGCACAGCCAAATAGCCTCTTTTTTTATTTGTTTATTAGTTTTATGCGATCGTAATATTTTGTGTATCAATTGTGCAAATTCAAGGAACTTGTTTTAGCATCACTGTTTTGTTAACAATTCGCACAATAAAATACGATTATAGTAAAGAAATTATTTATTAAGAAATTATAGTAATCGTTGATAACTCGAGGGTATCATTGATAATTAAAATCAGCAACATAGTAGTTTTCTGTCATTTTTTTTTATAGAGTTACAAATATAATTATCAACGCCTAAAATAATCTTTGAAAAAAACATTGAACGCGCAGCTATTCATTCTTAAATCGTGCCAATTCTTTTGATAATTATAATTAAAATAATTTCGACTATCCATTTTGTTGTTAATCCTGCGTGGACACCAGGTCTTCAAAGGCACAGTTAATTTAAAAAAAAATTCATTTTCTTCACTTTTTTGTTTACATTTGCAAGCATAGAAAAGAATAAACTGTGTGACCATTATTACCATTGTAATACATTTCTGAGATGTCAGAGATAATACCTAAATTTTTTCGGAATTTTTAAAACATTTTATCACGTTGAAAATCTTAATTGGATTCAGAAACCACAAGGCTTGAATTTAAAAACTGATAAAATGAATTTCTAAAATTTTTGATGAAATTGATTACAATGATAAATTTATTTTCGATTTTTCATCATTCAACAACTAATTATTAATCGTTAAATTGAATTGGAATATTATTACCATTAACATTAATATCATTTGCTTATTGTATTTGACCATGACGGTACCAAATTATTTGAATAATATATATATATATATAATTATTATTTACAATGTATTAAAAATATCAAAATGACATATTACGGGAAAATTACAGCAACTTTAGTGTTTATCCTAAACTACGTTGATGCTCATTGTGATAATCATTTATATTAATTAATTGGTAAGAACTAAATTTATGATTATTAATTTTATTTGTATCTAAACTTCGTCCTTCAATTTAATTACACAGATTGAATAATCGACGTTATTTTGGTTTAACATTGCATTTTTTTCTTAATCATCGAACTAGCCGTAAATGTATTAACAATAATCTTATTAAAAGGAACTTGCAAATTATTTTTTTAAATTTCTCCTTCGAGTCCTAACAAAATTTAATTAATCGCTATTTTATTAATGAATGATTCGATTTTGTTTCCCTAAGAAATGCTAAGTAGGTTTGCAGCTGTCAAAATGATGATTTGCTATTGATACTTATTTTCAAGCTAACTTGTTTTCAAAAAACTCTTTGAAAATGGAATTCGTTCTCGAATTGTTTCATATCAATAGCCTCTGATTGTAGTTGACAAAAATTGTAATTGCGATGCTACACAATAACAGTGTTTCATGTAACGAGCAAGTATAATAGTAATAACAAATAGTCTATCACAAAATTAATAATAGCATTAGAAATGATAACTCATTATTACATTTTTCTATTATATAATAAGATTATTACAAAATATATATGATAGTGATTAGAAAAAAAAATGAAAACAAAAATTGCAGTTGTTAAACTTTTAAAAATAAAAATGGAAGCTTATCCCTATTTTTCTACACGAACAATTTTCTTTCGTGCCCCCGTTGGATCGTAACTCACCCCTCCCCATACTTTCAAAAACACTATTTTTACACTGCCCAAGAAATAACATATTTCATACTAAATTTAATTATTAAACATTCCTACCCATTCTAATCAATAAACTTTTATCGTCGTATTAAAATAACGCTCAAAGCATTCCCAAATGTTGATAGTTTCGTTCCATTCATGAAATCGATGACAATCGAAAGCTGATTATTTGCCATTTAGCATTGAAATTATTTCCAAAAAATATGACGTTCGCCTATTAGCTTTGTCATATATTTTAATATACGAATTTTCGTTCGTATGAACGATCCGGTGCGTTCTTTCATCGATCAGGTATTTATTATTTTTGTGCTATGCGAAACCATTTTGTTTTTTTCTCTCCATCAGTCGGTCGAAAATGTGCGTCCATTTCGAAATTCCGAATTAATTGTCGTTTAATCGCCAGCATCAAACGTGCTCACGGACCACCGTCTCGAATCCCCTTTTGTTTACCAACCTTGTTCCACCGCAGCGACGTATGAAATTTTCTACAATTTTCACCTTCCTTCCCGTTCTTATCGTCCTTACTTAATACTTGTTTGTCGCGGAGACAGCTTTCCAATGGCGACCGTTTCTGAAGTCGTCCTCATCGCCGTCGTCGTCGTCGTCGTCTCCGGTACGTGACAGCACTTTGTTTCGAGGGACTGCGAGAAATTCTCAGATCCATTATGTTTCCAAGTCCTTTGACTCTTTGTCGGTGATAAGCGCGTCAGTCTCCGGCTTCGTTCTCCTTTCACCGGAAATTTCTTTCAGAGGCCACTTAGCGCATGAAACGATTACCGTCGAGTTTTCACGATTGAACTACCGCGAAGTTATCGTGCCTTTTATACCACGAATTTCCTGGCTGGCCTCTTCATTGTCCCGGACAACGAGGACTTCGATAATGTCCTCTACGCGGAGGCCTTTATACTTTCCGCGGTCCGCTTTGCGCGCGGCATTACGCAATTAATAACAATATCGCGAACATTGACGTTTCGCCGACGATTGTTCCAAAGTTTTTTGTTCGGCCGCGCTTTGATCCACGGTTTGCCGCGAGATTATGATAATTTGAAAACCGAAATTAGGGACTCGCACAGAGACGAACGCGGATTATCGTTCTTTGCCGCGTAACGTAGCTTGAGTTTTGCATAGGGACGGGGGTGAATAAATGTTTAAATACGATTTCAAGGAAAGTTTGTCACGGATGAAAAAACCACGAAGCTGTAACAGTGATTTTTTCCGTTCAAAATACGGGAAATTACGTAAAGCGCGGCGTACCTATCTTTGGAGAAACAAATTGATTTAAAAGAAATCTGAGTACAAATTTTCGAAATTGTACATTCGCTGGGAGCGTGTTACGAGTTATAAAAATTTGCTTGTGGCTTTGAAATGGAAAAATTGAATTTATTAGGGGCGGATCCGCGAGACTAGGCGAGGGGGTGAAATGTGTATAGTGCGGGCCATGATATAGCGAGGTCGTAAACTAAACTCTTGAGGGTTGGGACTGACTACTGCTGCTGCACATCTTGCTTGAGAGTTTTTCATTTTCTACATGCATATATTATAAGCAGATAAATTAAGATATTAAACACTTGAGTGAGACCTTTACCCGTTACCTCTAAAATTGGCTTTCTAAAAATGGCGACACTAGATAAAACATTTCTTCGTACGGTCTTGACTATGGTCTGAGGCCCTTAAACGTGTAAACTTTGACACCTACTCGTGTTTACGACCTCAAAAAGTATTGTGAAAGATATAAAAATTTTTAACTAGCAATTGTCTGTGAAAATGTTACGAAATATATAATTTTTAGGGCTAGACAGTTTTATGATAACGAACGCGTGAAAATAGTGCGGGACATATGCGCGCGGTTGCAAAATGGCGTTAATTTTTGTCTGCTTTAATCGCGAGACAAATCTCGCGACTAGTACAAACGCGGAGGGTCGTTTGTAAGCGTCGACTTACTGGATCCGAACGGCCGCGAGTCCTACAAACATTTTATATCCTCTTGACCATTTTTAACGAACTTTTTCCAAAACTTCAATCTATATGGCTCGTCCCCGGCGCAGATGGCACATTCATTTTTCCACGGTAGTTGAGCTTTTACATCGTCTGCGTTTCTTCACCGCCCACTGGCCACCCTGCATAAGTAATTTTCTACCCTGCATAGGTAATTTTCATGACGACCTCGTAGTTGTCGGCGTTGTTCAAGCTAATGTCTAGCATCTGAATAAACGTGTTTATCCCCAAGAGGGGGGAGGCGGTAGAGAGAATTGCAGGAAATACATGGTTACAGTGCAGCCGGGACCAGAAACGCTGCTTCTCGGTTTTAGCAATTGATAAAAGGCGCCAGTCTCGACCGTCACACATTATATTCCCGTTTGAAATTATCCAAGAAGAATGTAATCATAAATGTACATTCAGCGAACAACAGCGATGGTAAACTCAATTTTATCTCATTTTGGGGAATTGTATAAAATTAACCAAGAAACACGTTTATATTTAGTGTGTCGACGATAATATGATGCTTTCTAAAATAAATGTTACAAGATTATACAACTTTTGATATTGTCAAAAATAAACGATTATTATGGAACTTTCTATCTAATTTTACCGTGGTACGAATTTCAGAAGTAACATTAAATTTTTAAATAGGAGGGAGCTAATTCTATTTATCTTAACTTAAAGAAAAAGAAAAACGAAATGAAACGAAGATAATATTTTTTGGTGCTTACTAAAATAAACGAATGTTAGAAGATTATACAGGATGTACAGGAAATCAAGAATATCAATTTCTGGATTGAAGCTTCGTTAAAAAGTTACTAGAAAATTAAATTTAAAAATTTCAAATCATTCTGAAAAAATTATTTTCGGTTGCGGGGATCAATTACAATCATTTTTTATGAATAGACATACCCCAAAATTCTGTGCACTTTCGAGAAAAAAATTAATTACTGAAAATATAATGTCTGACCATAACAGTTTGTCACCCTGAAAATTGAAAAGTTTCAAATCATTTTTCTTTGCAGGGGTCAATTACAATCATTTTTGGTGAATAGACATACCCCAAAAATCCTACGCACTTTCGAGAAAAAAATTCGAGAAGGCGTGAAATTTATCGACAAAATTAAAAAATTTCAAATCGTTCTGGAAAAATTATTTTCGGTTGCAGGGGTCAATTACAATCATTTTTGGTCAATAGGCATACCTCCGAAATTTTAACCATTTTTGAGAAAAAAATTCAGTACGGGCGTAACTTTAAACGTTAATAACTTTTTAACGAAGCTTCCATCAATAAATTGGTATTCTCGATTTTCGTCCTATTTTGGCCAGTAGAATCTTCCATCACAATTTTTCCCAGGGATGGCCGAACACTCTGTACACCTTTCGATACTGTCAAAAATACACGATCATTACGAGCCCTTTTGTCTAATTTTACTTTCGTACGAATTTCAAAAGACACATTAAATTTTTAAATAGGAGGGTGTTAGTTTCACTAGGTCGCCCCATAAGTTCGTGTCGTTCGATATTTTGAAATCGAGGAGGATAAGATTTGAAATTAATAGAAAACAAACAAAATTTGCTAGTTCAGGGAATTTGTGAAATTTTAAACATGCTAACATCTACGATTCATAGAAACTTGAAAGCAATTAGAAAGTAAAATATTGTGTCAAAGCTCGAAGTTTGGATATTTGGAATTCCCATTGGCTTACGAAACAAAATTTTCTTAATCGTATTAATTAAAATATAATAAAACCAATCCTTACGAGAAATAAAATAAAACAATCTCCAGGCTTATTAGTAGGTGAACAATTTGAAAATATCAACGTTTCAATGAAAAGCATTGAACTATGTACATTTAAAAAAATAAAAAAACAAATTTTGTATCAACGATACAATAGCTTTGCTAAAGGAAGGGGAGGGAGTTGTCTAATGAGAAGAGATTTACTATTTTTCATAAAATTCCGTTAGCATATAATAAAACCTTATAAGAAATAAAATACAACTATCTTCATTAGTGGATAAACAATTTGAAAATGTCAATGTTTTAATGAAAAGCGTTGGGCTTCACTTTAATACAAAATCAACCAAGTTTTTCACAAAATTCTATTATATGTATAAAATATTGCTTTAAGTTATAGTACACAACTTACCACGAACATATGGGACGATATTTACCTTATTAGTGGGTAAACAATTTGAAAATGTTAATGTTTT
Organism: Colletes gigas; assembly: GCF_013123115.1. NCBI lineage: Eukaryota > Metazoa > Arthropoda > Insecta > Hymenoptera > Colletidae > Colletes > Colletes gigas. The sequence goes on from NW_025106648.1 coordinate 2,367,901, forward strand.
AATAAAAAGCGTTGAGCTTCACTTTAATACAAAATCAAACAAGTTTTTCACAAAATTCTATTATATGTTTAAAATACTGCTTTAAGTTATAGTATAAAACGAACATATGGGGCAACCTAATATTTACATTAGTTATTAAATATAATATTCAGTTATTTAATATCTACTTTAGTAAAAATAAAGTCGATGATAAAAGACAACAATATAGTTTTCCTTAACTGTCCGATTATTGGGGCCAGTTCGCCTGTCGTTCCTAGCGAGCGATGGCTGATTAGACGCGCAACCCGCGCGCCTATTCCGTCGATTGTAGTTTTGTCGCGAACGGATTTGTTGCCGATACGTTTGAAGGTTGTCGTCTGTACGAGCACCCTTCCAGGATCGCGGTGAAAACACAAAGGGAGCCTTCGAATCGTTTGCGAGAGCGGCCCCGTTCGCCGCGATCATATTCGCATCCGGGCGCGGTCCAGCGATCACAGCCGGCCACAAAAGCGGGGAAACTCGCGTCCTTTCCGATCGGTCGAGCTCGCGCCTCCGAAATAAAGTCGAAGGGACGTTCACGGTTCGACGGAGTCGATCAAAAGGAGAAAGAAGAAAGAGACCAGGCGGTTTCGCCCTCTTAGAGGGAAACGAGTTTGCCCGGGAGAAGGCAGCTCCGTGGCAGCCGCCGGTTCCAATTGATCCCCGTAGCCGCTCTTCTGGGTCGTGATCAAAACTACGGGGCATACCGAATTTGATCTGCTGAAAGCTTCTTGTAATTGGACGTAATGCCCTCGTTCGCCGCCGCCCCGTGGAAGAAAACCGGGGGCGGGGGTGGACAGACGGGGCAACGAAGGGTGGAGAGCCGTGGAAAACGCTCCAAGGAAAAGGGGCGAAGATGGACGAAACGTGGTGGGTGGGGTGGATTGGTCGCCAAAAGGGACGACGAGGAAATAAGAGAAGGCTCGACGAGCGGTCCGAGACGGCTGTTGCGAATTCGATTGTCCTCCGGCCGGGTCCCTCGCTCGTTCCTCCTCGCCTTGAAAAATCCCCGGACCCTATTTTCCAACGCAACCCTCGCTGCCCGCTCCCGGTCTCCCGAGGAACATGCCTCCCCCTCTGACAGAACACCGCGCGAAACCTCTCCAAATAAAGCCCCGGCCGCGTTCGGGGGACGGCGTCAATTTTTCGCTCGTTGCACCTGCGGCTTTTGGGGCCAACCTATCCACCCCTCTCTCCGGCCACGTCGAAACCTGTTCGACGACCGATCGACGATCAGAGATGCTTTAAGGGGGATGCTCCATTATGCGGATAAAGGAGATAGGCGACGCGCGCGTTCGCGCGAAGGGGGTGGGGAACAATTCGTGACACGGGAGTATCCGATACGTGAATCTGCGTGGAATGGACGGCTCGGAATTTTGGCTACGTCAAGTATTGGGTCACTGCAAATGCTCTGTCTGTTGGTAAATATTGGGGAGGAATTTCTGTTTTCAAGAGACATTCGCGTTCGAATCGGTGCTAGGGAGGGGAGGGGAACGAGAGAAGCTAATGTAAACAGTTGTTGCGGCGGCGACTCTATTTTTAATCGTTGCGTGGTACAAACGACAGGGAACTTAATGAAAACGATCTGGATTCTTTGAAGAAATTTTATTCCTACGGAGACCAAAATTTTGATTTTTAGCAATTGTAAATAACTTGAAATTTGTCCCGGTACTTATTTTTGTAGCCTCACTAAAATTTGCGAATTCTATTTATTTATTTCTACATCTCAACTCGAGAATTAATTTATTTAGTTTGATAGTCTTGTCATCTATGCATGGGCCAGTCAAAGTTTTAAAATGTTATTGCTTAGTTCGAAGATGTGAAAATAACGAAACAATTATTCTTTGTAAAATGACATAAGCATAGTTGGATATTTATCAGATTTGAAATTGGTCTACTTAATGTGTTATATTCTTTCAATGGATTTGAGAACCAAAAATGAAACTCAATGGTCTAATTGTAGAGTACTCCTGTTGAAGAAGCGAAATTAAATCCTATAGTGCTTCTAGCGCTCTAATAAACAGCCTGAATAAAGAAAAAATCATCAAACAATATTAGAACATAATTATCGCCGTTCGTTTTAATCTTCTAAGAAATGTTTAATGGAATTTATTTCGATATGTAATCTACTATTATAAATTTTCAAAATTTGTAGGCTACCGAGTTGTATATCGTGAAATTAACAGTATTTCTTGAATAATCATATTGGTCTTGCATGTTCTTCTGTGTTAATGAATATATATGTTAACCTGTTCTCCTTTTTGAAAATAAGAATGCTTTCCTATCAGAGATCATTTGGCATCGTTAAAAATAATTCAAATTTTAATTTTTTATAGAAAAATTAAGTACTTGTCTTATGACTCAATTCAATGACATTCTACTCGATCGAAAGAGAGAAAGAAATAATCATAAACCAATATACTAGAGTGGGGCATGCGTGGAAAGCAAAAATATTTGTATCATAGTGCTTCCTTTATAAACAACTTCTGATACTATTTAAGCAATTCCGAAATAATAGATAACACTGAAAAAAAGAATTATTTTATTCTTTTTCTAGAAATAAATACTTCTTTCTTTAGATATTTTCTCACGTTATGAAACAACAGTGAATCTGTTTTACATATTGATGTTAAATGAGCCATTTTGAATATCTTCAGCCTTTCTTATGGCAGTTTGTCATTATTTAAAAAACAGCATGATACCTCTATTGTGAAAAGAATTTATTGAATTAATCAACATTATTTATAAGTTATTATAGTATAATAAATTTTTATCTTCTGCATTTAATAAGATATAGTATAAAGTGAACTGGTCTATAAAAACAGAAGTTCGATGAACAAATTTGTAGAATTTGATAATTTATTCCGATAAAATGAAAATTTTATCTATGAAACTGTACCAGGGATTTCATCAGAGTTTTTCCAATTTTTTCAGAAGGTATATACAAAATCTGCTTAATAAAGAATTGATAACGGGTAATGGATTCGATATCGAATCATTTGATTTTTTATTTCTATCGTTGAAAATAACGCTGAACAAATGTTTATGGTTCACCGCCTTATTTTTCGTGCTACTTTTATCGATAAAAATAATACTGAAAACATTTACGTAACATGTAACATATTTGATGTTGAAACTAAAAGCCGCAGGCATTTGATCCAGTTGGTATACTTAGTTGGTTAGCCGACCAAAAGCTTCGTTTCCATGCAAAAAGACAACCTTGTAATAATTAAAATTATCTATCGAAAACTTAAAATGCAAAAAATAAACAGTTCGATATTTATTGAACTTATCAATTTGTACAATATTCTATACGAATGTTACCTTGTACTTCTTAATAAACGTTCGATTGGTAATACTCTTACATAAATCACAAAATTAACATTTCAGATCAAAGTTAAAATATAAAATGACAAAAGGAACAATTGAAAGGGCTCTTAAGAAGAATCATCTTAAGAAATACTTTCTGAGGTTCGTCTTTTTTCACTTTACGCAAACTTTATTTCTAAAAACTAATTATCACACGAAGGAAAATGATACTAAGTATAAAAGCTTCATTTTAATGTCTTAGGTTTATCCCAGGTTCGATCGAAAACGCTCGTCGATAACGGAGCCAGCGAGCATTGTGAAAAATGGCACGCAATACGCGAGACCGACGACACGAAAAGCAAAAACGCACCACGTGTTGCGTCCGAAATAAATAGCCGGTCGCGTAATAATGTAAACAGTATAACAATCATCGGCATTACGTAATTATATCGGGGCAACGGTGTTATTACCGATAAAGCGGCGATACCGTAATTTGTCGGGTGTCAAAGTTTTCGGGGAAAATATCGAAAAATTTCCACGCGCCGGGATATATATCGGGCTCTCGCAGTCGCGTCGCTTCTGCGGTCCGCTGGATATTATCAGATGGAGTATTGCCAACAGGTGATTCCGAAAATAACAATAATTTAATTTCCCGGAATATATGGGTCACGGGGACTTTCGATTTCGCGTTAATTAAGTATCGCGCGCCCATTACGCGTCGTGTTCGTTCGCGTCGCGACGCTGTAAATCGCCTGTAGGCCTCGGGGTTTGCGTATCCGTCGCAAAGTCCGACGTGGAAAGATTCGATCGTCGACGGGGAACCGTAATTAATTAGAAACAGTACCCGCGTTATTGTTCCGGTTAACGATTTTGGAGATGGTTCGATTTTGAGAATCAAGAGGAAGAAAACGAATCCCCGATATTATCCAGCCAATTTTCGAGCAATTAAACCGCCATCGTAACGAAACCTACCGTACGTACCGTAACTTGGAATTATCGGAAGTATCGCGCAGGGATCTTTCTATTTGGGGGGGAAAAAAGGCTCTTGTTTAACCCTCCATCCGACCGTGATCCTTCTCCAGGAGACAATCATCCCCTGGAAAAGCCCGAGAGGCTCGTACGACAGCCGGAGATCTCCCAAACACGAATGTATTTTTAAAGTAAAACGTTAGTGCCTAATGTTCGTCCACATTTTGCGCTTAATACAAGATCGTATGGACGCGGAAGGGCGTGGGGTGGCGGGTGGGGGTATGAAATCGAGGGAATAAGAGCGGTCGAGGGAGTCTCGCGCGCGTGTGTGTGCCGCGCGGAGGGGCGAGGAGGGTCGACGGTGGGCTAGGCGAAGGATGGAGAGAACGCTGGAGCGAAAGAGTAAGGGCGAGAAGTTGGACGAGAGGGTGGAAGGTTCGCGGGGTCGGTGGCAGAGACCCCCTTCGCGCTATCTCGTGGTAGGGCTGTTTTTCGCGGCTCGCAAAATGGCCGCCGCCCCCACCACGTCGGTCAGCTCCGGTTCGAGGGTGTAGAGAACTCGAATTTTCTCCGTCCTGCTCTCTTTCTACCCGGTTCGTTCGTTCGCCGTTCGTTCGTCATTCGTTAGTACACCCCCTCCCTGGCGCCGGTGCTCCGGCCTCTTTCAACCCTCTCCAGCAACATTCCCCTCTACTTTCCGTTTCCACCACCATTCTTCCGACTCTCCCTTCTCCGGGGCAGAGCTTGCTCAGCGCCACTGGCGGGAACCGGAAGCTAACCGTTCTCGTTCCTCTCTTTCTCGCCCCCTTCGCGTCTCACCGTTCCACGTTCTCAGCTTCTCTTTCCACCGTTACGCCACCCTCTTTCTCTGTCTCCTTTTTTCTCTGGCCTCCGTTTTCCACCTCCTCGACCCCGCCATCGTTGCCCACCTCTTTCTCCGGCCGAGCTCCGCTCCTGCCTCCCTCCACCACCCTCTTTCGCCCTCCGCCCTCGCTCGCGAGTACGCGTTTCTCTCTCTTTTTCCTTCCCCTCGGCCCTCGGCGGTCTCACGCACGTACACCGGCGCATACACGATGTTCCGGCGAGGTCGCGCAGGAATATTGTTACCGTAGAACGCGAATGAAATTTATAACTAATTACGGGAAAAGTTTAGATGACCGTCGGGCCGTTCGGCGGCCGGAAAGGGGGTGGCCCGATGGGTGACTGGAATATACGGAAAACGGGTGAGACGCCGAGGAGACAAGCGGGAACGAGGAGTGGGGCCAGAGAGAACCGTTTCGGTCGGACAGTTGGGATTTGTGCCGGTATAGAAACCAAATTACATTAATTAGGGTATTAAGCGTCCTCGGTCGCGCGGGAGAAAAAAGACAGGGACCGGGTCCGGAGGGTTGCTGCCCGGTGAACGCGGCTTAAGACGGATTCCACGGTTTCCGTGCGACAGAGAATTTAAAAGCGCGTGCCACGGCCCTCTCTAATTAGCCCTTATCAGAGCGACAACGTGTTTCGGCACTATCGGTGAATCGACCCAATCAATCGTACGGCTTCAAACTTATCGAAATACGCGACCCTCCCATCGATACGCTGAAATTACATCAAGCTTGATGCCTCCTCTTAATTACGGCTGCGGACTATTTATCTATTTATATTTATTTATTTCAATATTTTGCGCCCTGAACAAATATGTGGAAATTAGTAATATTTGCAGAGTATTATGTGGATCATGTTTCTCGAATTCAGCGTTCTTTTCTAAATTTTATTTTTGCTTAACGTGTAGTTTGAACGATAGATATTCTATACAGGATTTCTGTTTTGACGAATAACTCTTTAAAGGAAAAATAGTCGGAGTATTTAAGAAATATTTTGCTAATTTTTCCACGATCCTTTAATTTCTATCTTTTCAACTGTTTTACGTTCGAATGATAATACTCAATATTGATTTATAGTATTCGAGGAACTATAAAATGGAAGAATTTTTCATATAATCCCAACCATGTTTATTAATATTTACGTCCTGTCGTTGTTTCTTGCCTGTTCTATTCGAATAAACTTGTATACGTTTTAGACGACAACGTCGAACAACGAATACTAATGAATTCAATCGAATCATTATCTAGATAGACATTTGTATTTAATTCAATTGCATCGTTACATTGTCAAGTTGAGATGATATTCGACGTATGAATTTTCGGAAAGTGGATCTTACTAATGCTAACGACTACTTATTTCGATATCTGTTTAGTATCAGAACGCAATGCTTGGGAATCGATACGTGCTGGTATTAATGAGTATGTCATTAGATTTGTCCCATTACTAGTCCTTACCCCAGCATTCTGAATTTCGAGGCTGAGCGGAGTTGTAACAAACGAGTCTCTTGTATCGCGGATCGCTTATCGATTCGATGAAAATCGCCGTCGATGCGTACACCAGGCATTTCATTTTGAATTTCAGGAAGGCGAATTGCCCCCGTACAACGCATCGCCAGTAATGAGGAATTTTAATAGAATTTCAAATTTATTATGCAGGGCGCGACAGTAATATATGTTTTTAAAAAATATAGTTTGACCCTTTATGGTCGTGACGCATTGAACGATGGGCACCCTATGGTTGACGCTATTCTCTGCGTAAAATTGTCCTACAAAATTTATAGACGATTTTTTTTCTTAATGAATTTTTCTTTGCTTATATAGAATAGAATATTTGTTGAAAGATTTACACTTAAGGAAGACTTAATTTACTAGTTCAAACATAGAATACGATCGTAAAGGGTTAGGTCTGGGTTACTAGGGAAATCAGTGACCATATATCATTGATATAAAGACATGCATTTTAATTTTAATTGTATTTGCTTGGTGTGCTATTAATATAAATAAATCAGTGTTCATTTGCTTCTTCCTTGATCATATTTTTGGCATTCTATAATAATATAGTTCATCAATAGGCTTGAACTATGGGCACCCTATGGTTGACGCTATTGTATGCGTAAAAATTGTTCTACAAAATCTATAAACGTTTTTTTTTTTAATGAATTCTTTGCTTATATAGAATAATAATTTTTTTAAGAGATTTACACTTAATGAAGACTTAATTTACTAGTTCAATCGTAAAGGGTTAGTTTTGCATCAAGAACCGAGGATATCCATTAATATAAATTTGGCATGCATTTTAATTTTAATTGTATTTGCTTGGTGTGCTATTAATACATTAATACGAATAAATTAGTGTGCATTTCCTTCTTCCTCGATCATATTTTTGGCACAATAATAATATAGTTCATCAGTAGGCTCGAGTTGCAAATATCACATTTATTCAAAATATACCAATGAAACATTAACTGTGTACTAATTTTAATTTAATTCAATTAATTTCTAAACCATACAATTAGGGATGACTTTTTTTGTACGTACGTCAAATTTTCTTTACGTATGGTTCGATCTGTTTATTAACATCTGAAATTTTATTGCATATCGAATGACAATTTGAGTCTCCAGTGATTTTTGAACTTCAATTTAAAAAAAAAATACTAGGACAGTGAAAGTAGGAGAATTATTATAAATTCGAAGATTACGCTTAATATTATTTTGGACGATGATAATTTCTGTACCAAATCGACTCTTAGAAATCAAATTCTAATCTTCACTGTTGCTGAGGTAAAATGCGATATTTCCACGCCGAATCGAAAGCCTCAGAATTAATAGGGGTGGTCGATTGCCCGTTCGAAACCGTTGAAAAATATTGCGAGTCATTTACCGACGAGTCAATTATGTATGCGCGTAATCTGTTGTTTTTTCAAGCCTGAGGCCTTCGATTCACCTCTCTTTGCCGCATATTATCTCAGTAACCCACCTCTTGCCGCGGTTTTTTTCCGCGGTAGGGTCCAATGCGAGGCACGATTTCATGATTCAATCGCAAAATTCATGGCGCGCCAGGCGTTCACCCGCGCGTCGACCCCGCCCGTACAAAAAATTATTTCGAACGTTTTTTGAACGGCTATCGGGCCGAGTACGGTCTCCAGAATTTCCAATTTATGTAACGCGCGTATTACTTTTGCTTAATTGTAGATTTCATTGTTCTGCCGGTTCATAGAGCGATTCTCTCTTTCATGTACGCGGCACGGAAATTACTGGAACATGTTCGATTAGAAGCGCAGCCTTAATGAGATTCGCGAGCGTAAATTAGCGCGGGAAAGTGGCACGTGCTATAAATTAGTGTCTGCAACCGCTCGAATTACGTGGTATCGTTTTTAGCGCGTCGATCGGCCACGTCCTTGACGATTACTTCTCAACGCGTTGGGTGACATATCGTAATACAATACAAAAGTGTACACGGTTCTCGTTAGTGATTTCTAATTTTATATGGTCACACGATGATCGAATTGAAATGTTTATTTGGACTATATACGCTGTAATATTATTTCAAAAATTATTTACAGTGGCTAGAGAAATACCCAGCCATGGACGCGAAATATTGCAGCGACGTTCATCTCAATAACCCTGGCACGTACGCGTGTAATTTCGTTTTTTTTTCAACTCGGTTTAAATACTACTAAACTCGCGAATAAATATTTAGAATTTAATGAAGATTTTACGGTTGAACGCAAAAAAATTGACTAGGTGTACTCGAGGTAGATGTAATGGAACGGTAGAACTTCAACAATAGTAGAAACCGAAACGCAGGAGAAGCAGGTAGAAAATTCGATTGTATCCCAGGCTCGAGAAATCATTCCCACCTTCCAAACAGAACCAGGTTTCGTTCATCCATCGATCTTGTTTTCAATCGAACGGTGAAATTCTAACGTATTTCGTTTTTTTTGCTCGCTATTCAGGGACTAAGGCTACACAATACATTCCCAGAATTTGTAAGATAAAAAATATACACAACTTCTACGGTGAAAAAAATTTATCGAACGTATAAATGCACCATTTCGTGGAATATTCGTTATCTGTCAAAAGACGTTACAAAATTGTTCGTGGTTGATATGAACAGTGTGCTTTTATTTGGAAAATTTAGGAGTTATTCGCGAGACAATTATGACTCGACGGTATGTATTGTGCTGAGCTAGAAAGTTGTCGACGATGGTCATTTGTCAATTGTCAATTGTCGGACCGAGCGTCGAAATATAGTATTTATACTATAAAGAAGAAACTACTATACTTGCAAAAAAATATTTATTGTTATTGTTATGACTCGACGATATGTATTGTGCTGAGCTCGAAAGTTGTCGACGATGGTCATTTGTCAATTGCCACTTGTCGTATCGAGCGTCGAAATATAGTATTAATATAGTAAATATAGTATTTATACTATAAAGAAGAAACTACTATAGTTGCAAATAAATATTTATTGTTATTGAACTTTGACAATTCACAATCGCGAAACATTTATGACTCGACGGTATGTATTGTGCTGAGCTCGAAAGTTGTCGACGATTGTCATTTGTCAATTGCCAATTGTCGTATCGAGCGTCGAAATATAGTATTAATATACTAAATATAGTATTTAAACTATAAAGAAGAAACTACTATACTTGCGAATAAATATTTAGAATTTGATGAAGATTTTACAGTGAAACGCAAACAAAATTGGCTGCTGGGGGTAGACGTAATGGGACAGTAGAATTCCAACAATAGTAGAAACCGAAACGCAAGGGAAGCAGGTAGAAAATTCGATTGCATTCCAGGATCGAGAAATCATTCCCACCTTCCAAACAGATCGAGGTTTCGTCTATCCATCGATCTTGTTTTCAACCGAACGGTAAAATTCTAACGCAATTTTCCGACGAACGCCACGCCAGTGTTTTACGTGCGAAACCGCAAGCGGATGATCGGCGTGGCCAGGCCGGTGTATCGAAATTTTTCAATTTACGTGGCGCGCTCGCGCTCGTCGCGCGCCATGGCGACTTCCTGTCAGCGTTTAATTACGGATCTCCCGCCGGATGTCCGGGGCCGTTCGCGGTCGAGAGTCGCATTCGCGCGCCTTCCAAGTTTCGGGGCCGAAAATTACGGCAGAACGGGCAGAAACGCAGCGCGCTAACGAGATTCGCGAACGCAATTTACCGTGGCTAAGTGCGGCCCGCGCGACGAATTACGAATGTGCGAACGAACAGGCTCCGAATGCTCGCTATTCAGGGACTAAGGCTGCACAATATATTCCCGGAGTTCGTAAGATAAAAAATATACATAACTTATACGGTGAAAAATACATTTATCGAACGTATAAATGCACCATTTCGTGGAATATTCGTCATGTGTCGAAAGACGTTCCAAAATTGTTCGTGGTTGAAACGAACAGTGTGCTTTTGTTTGGAAAATTTAGGAGTTATTCGCGAAACAATTATGACTCGACGGTATGTATTGTGTGGAGCTCGAAAGTTGTCGACGATTGTCATTTGTCAATTGCATCGAGCGTCGAAATATCGGGACAGTTTCCTGATTTCTGGCCTCTGTGACAAACGTTTGCAATTTGCGATCTTTGCACAGTACACTGAATCGTCTCTGATTACTCGTTATTTTTCTTTATTCGAAATATGTTAGTGTTCTTCGTTTTAAAAGATGGCAGGGATAGTCACGCGACACTTATGAACGATACACTGTACCAAATTTTTACATTGTACTTGTACTTCCTCTACCAACATTGCTACTATATTCACACAAAATTCTATTGGAGTAAAAAAATAACCAATAAAAAAAATATACAGCAATTCATTCGATGCAAAAATGTAAACTTTTGAACCATCCATTGCAATATATTTTCATTCAACGATTTTATTCGCGAAATAAAAATAGAAAAGTAAGTACATAGACAAAGTATACTAAATAGGGTGAAATGCTGAAAATAGAACTATTTCTCTTAACTTTCGCTTCAGACTATTCTTCCTTTCAGATTCCTTGATTCTATTGCCTAAATCGTCGACAGTGAGATCGTGAAAGTTCGCGAAAAATCGACAAAGTTCGCGTGTACGTCGCGACCGTTTCGAAAATCGAAGGAAAACAGACGTGGGTTCGCGCGCGCGCGCTCTCTCGGTAATTAATTTTTACTCGCAATTTCTGCAGCGCCTGTGACGGGGTAGCTCTCCCCGCGATAGATGAACGAGGACGCAGGTGTAACTTTAAAACGTCGCGCGAAAGTTTTGTCCACACCTTCGGCAGGTGAAAAATTGTCCTTGAAATTCGAACGAGTCTCTTTACCATGAATTTCCACTGATTTCCCTTTTCTCTTTTTCAAGGCTTACGGTCGCTTCAACCGTAGCCAGTTATATCGAGAAACAATCTGTTCTCTTAGGGTCGAAACACCCTATTTTTGAATCGATGTTGATTTCCTAAATTCTAATCTGTCTCAAAGGGTTGCTCATACTAAATTAATAAATAAATAAATTTTTGAACAACGAAAACACACTCTACCGTCTCGTTTTTCCAGTAAATAATGAAGGTACGAACGCAAGAAATATTTATGGTGAAAATAGCAAAAGGGTAATTTTAGTAAATGAAATAATTCTGTAGAAATTATAGCACCCTAGAAATATTTCAAAACGTTCAAGCGTCGTAAAAAAATTTAAAGACAGAGATAGGGGTGGAAGCGTATTACGCGGATGTAAAAATCGAAATCTCAAGTGGAAAACAGTAGAGGAGCCCGAACAGAAATGACAGAAACTGTTGTGACTCCGTATTCGCCGTGGTAGCTGGACCGGTTATGCAATCCGTTAGATGCACCCTCGCGTGCATTTGCCTCGTTGCAGTGCGGAGCGATCGTACTTTCACCGTGGAAAGTTCGACGTGCTCCCGCCAAACCGATCAGTCAGTGTACCGTAACGTGTTTTCTCCTGACGCATCGCACGTGCCAATAAATGGGAACAGAGCAATACTTCCAGCGAGCGTTTTAAATCTCTCTAAATTTCGAGCGAGAGGGACGGATAGGTAGCCACTTGTGCTCGCAGTTCCGCTCGCTTATTTGCAAATACCGTAGCGGATGACCGATTCGTTTTCGAACGCGAAAAACAACAGAACGAAGCTGAGAAACTCCCGTAATTATTTTACCCAAACTAACATCCCAATATTCCGGCTACGGCCCCTCAACGCGACTACCCTGTAATTTCGAATTAAATAATAAATACACGGTTTTCATTGCGGGTGCATTCGGTTACGTATTAATTATTCATTTTCGTAGCTATTATACAACGATAAATCCCAATTACGGTGATACGAACAAGAACCCCAGACGGTTCAGTGACTTCGAATCACGCGAAAGTAATGCACCCCGATCAGGCTTATTTGTTTCATAACTTTTCCACGTCCGGCCGGCTCGAGGATTAAAGATGCGCGTCTGTCAGGTAACCTATAACTTCCGCTGCAAATTGATCGATCCGTATAGCTGTGCTATAACGCAGTTCTCCGTGACGCATCGCACGTGCCAATAAATCTACGCGGAGCGAGATACCTCCTGGAACACCCTATAAATTTCTCTGATCCTTGCTCGATGAGAGAGGGCGAACCGGGGATTGTCCTGCGATGGATTCACTTTTTCTCGGCCGTCTCTATTAATACATTAACGCACAGGGTGGTTTGATAGAAACCGGCAACCTTAATATTCTTACTAATTTTGTAATTATATTAAATTATTTAGGGATGGACTACCATTGCAACACTCTGTTAATCTACGTTCACTAATAAGACTAATAGTTTTCAAATGGGTTTTAAAATGGTATTAAAACATTATTTACTTATTCCTATATTTACAATCCTTGTTTTCTCATTGATTAAAATGATGAAAATTTTGTATTTATAAAGTGTAAAAATAGTTGGGTTTTTGTAATAATAAAATTAAAATTATTCTGTTGTGAAATTAAAATTATTATGAAACTTTGGATTTCTGTAGAATATTATTGAAAAGCCTAATATGGAATGAGAAGGAGATTAAACAGTATAATTAATTAATTACAGTGGATATTTCTTGGTTGGATATTTTAACTCTAAGAGTTTCAAAATTTAGCTAAAATTATCATTTAAAATAAAGCTGTATGCGAAATTTCATTTTTCTAACATGTTAGGTTTTTAACACTAAGCTATTAGGGGACTTAAAGCAAAGAAACAGTCTAATACCGAGTGAAATTATATAAAAGTGTATACTTATACATTCTTAGTGTAATAAATATGGTATTTTTAATTATTTAAAACATTCCAGGCCTTTGAATATTTTGTCTTTTCTATACATATAATCCGCCATTGGTTACACGTGTATTTCATAAAAAAGTAGAAGTCTAATTATATTTTTTTGGAATTAATGTTATATGTAATTATATTGTTCTCATGGAAGTGAATGTTCGCAGTAAAAGTTTATAGAAATTCAAAAAGCTAATTAGATATATTGTATAATTCATTATGATTTAGTTCGCAACAAATATCAAATATTAAATTTGTTTCATAATTTCCATACATTATTTCATTATTCTTTAGGTTTTATAGAAGTTTATCATGAAAGAATATTTAATTATCTATGAAATCAATTCCATCCGAGAATAACGAATTTTTAATGCTTGTAGTTAGCACAAATAGAAATTTAGTGATCTAACCTGTACTAGTAGACTATATTTTCATTCCTAACAAATTCGTAAACATTTTCACTCGGTTATTTGTAGAAAAAATTTGTACATATGCAGTTTTATTAATTTCTCTTTTTTTACTAACGATTTTACATATTTTGGTATTGCATTATAAAACAAGTTTATCTTACTTGCTGATTTTATTGAATTCTTTTGCTATTTTTAAAAGGTTCTTCTGATGATGTTCTAGCATGAATTTCTGAAAATTAGTACACTTCTCCAGACAATGATTTTCTTACGTTTACCTTGAAATACACCTATCTGAACAAATTTAGATCTTCTCTATTTCATTATAATTTAAAACTGTTTCCTAACCTCAAAATCGAAAGCAAACGTCGATACAATTACTGTTTGCGAACACATGGTACGTTTTTACAGTCCGGATTACGTGGGATTTTATTCGATATTTCCGTTATAAATTTTTAATAAAGCATTTACGAGTCTCGGCCGCAGAACACGGTCCGTACGTGGGTAAATCTGTGGGGGCAGTTCTGTGTGTCGTCGGTATCTTGCCCCGCGGCCGATTGATAAAGCGAAATAATCGTTCGATGAACTCCGGGAACCGTTGTTTTTAATTGTTGCGCGTCGCGTTTCTGACGTGAAAGCTGGTACGCCGGTTTTCCATTAAAATCCCGTCAGCGGTAACAATTAACAGCGTCAGGAACTTTAATAAAAACTGCGAAAACCCGCGGCGGTGATCGCGTAATACGTTCCTCTTTGGTCTTACGTTAATTCTCGGCGACCGAATCGCTCCATTGATCCGCGCGTTAATAGCATCAAAGCCGTACAACGTCGTGTGTGCATCGGTCAGTCGTTAAGCGCACTTTTATCCTGTAACGTTCGACGGTTTCCCGCCAAACCAATCGCTATAACCCGCGTCAGACCCGGTGACGCATCGCGTGTGCCAACAAAGTCGGCTGTAACGATACTTTCTGGAACACCCTGTAAATTTCTCCGATCCTCCCTCGAGAAGTCGCGGGTACTCGAAAGGGGATGTCATTATCCGCCCCCTATCCCCCCTCGAACGGTTAGACTATTTCGTCGTTGCTTGATTTTTTCTCCTCTTGAAAAACGATCCCCCCTCCCCTCTCCGTCGCGTGTTTTCGTCCCTTTCCGGTTCTTACGTTCCCCGACCGTCGCTACGCTTTTGTTACCAAGGAAGACCAATCGCGTGGCCCCCACCACCAGCCGGGCTAATTTTTATTTTCCCACAAGCGACGTTTTAAAAATTACCCTCCGCTCTTCTGGCGCCCCCACCACCGTCGCCCGGCGAACCGGTGGTGGTAGAAAAATAGAAGGGATGCCGGCGACTGCGTGGGTGGAGTTGATTTCCCTCACCGCTGACCGACGCTTCCGAAAAAAAAGGGAGCGATAAGATGGAAGGGGATCGAGGATCGAGCGAGAAAGATCGACGCGGAGGAGTCGGCGAACGAAGGACGAAACGAACACGTAGGAGAACGGTCATCCCCTCCGACGAAGGACTCGACGTTTTATTCATCCCCTCCACCCTGTTCGTTTCCTTTTTCGCTTTTTATCGTTGTTTTCTCCGTCGGTCGGGAAGAATGTGATGCATTGTTCCGCGTGTTCCCCGTCGTCGCGTTTGGATTCGTTTTTCCCGCCAAATTCTCTGCCAACAAGCTGCTGCCACCTCTCTGTTTGGAATACAGCCTTGTGTCTCCACCCCGTGCCAGCTTTTTTTCCCGTCGACCACCTCCACCGCCGCCACGGTTCACGGTCGTACGGCTTTCTTAGCTTGATTAATTATCGCGTCGAGCCAAGTGTCGGGATCTGGAGGTCCCCACCTTTTTTTTTTCCTCGCTTTTTCTGCCTTTTTTTCAACCGGGGGTTAGATCCACCCTATTTGCTCTTGTCCTTTCCCTCCGTAGTCGCGGTCGAAACGCGCCCGATAGGAGGACATTACGCGGAATTATGAAAAGGCATCCGGCCGTGAACGATTTCCTGAATAAAACGACTGCTGGGAGGACGTTCGACGATAAATTGAGCGCGACACGATCTATCTGCCGCCATGATTATATCACGAAGCCTCGTCTGACGGAGGATCGCGTGAATTAGCCTTTCGAAAGTTATTTGAAAAATCATCGCTGTTTTGCTGAATCGTTATATTTTAAACACTGGATATCCTTCCACCAGACGTTCGTAAAATTCTCCACCCTCCACTGGGTAATTTATTCGCGCGAACTCGACGGAACATCGCGAATTTATCGGAAGGTATTTCTCAAACTGTTCCGGGAATCATCGCTGGAGAAGGAAGTGGAGATTGAAGGAATCCGAACCTCCCCGAGCGAATAATTTGAAGGATGAGATAATTAAAATGGGTCCGCGGAAAGGCTGTCAGCCGTGACGGGCAGATAAGTCATGCACGAGTCGTCTAGAACGAAATTATTCTATGAATTCTGATCGCTGCGCGTATTATGCAAAAGCGCAGCTGAAAGTGACAATTTTTACGTTTCGAGAGCGGCCGCGTTCGTTCGTTCGTTACGCTCGAACGAGAATTTTCCATTAGGCGACAGGAAGCCTTTTACTCTGTTTATTTCAACCCGCGCTCGAAAAGACGCCGAACATCTATTTTTCGAAAATTAATCTCGCTAGGCACGCTGTTCGACGTATCGATTGAAGGTTCAAGGATAATCGCGATAGTACAATATCGTCTATATTCAACGGTACAGTGGTACATCCCCCGAACGCAATCATGATGATAATACTGGATTTCTTCGCGCGGTCCAGGATCTGAATAATCGTGGGGAGATTGATACCGTGCGACTCCGTTTCAAAAATATTTAATTATCTTCCAAGCCTCCGTATTTCGTTCCGGAAAGTACAACGATCTCGGTCTGTTAGAGTAAATTCAGAAACAATACCGATATCGTGTAAACGTCCAGGGGCGCTTGGAAGTTCGTGGCACCCTGTGCTCCTTCCACAAAGAAAAATATTTCCAGGAAGCTCGCGGCGAGGGTGAACGGAACGACTCGGGGGTGATTTTCAGGACAGCGAGGAAAGATGAACGACGCTCGAAAAGGTGCCCCACCCCGGGATGACGGTCCAATCCGGACTCGGCGTACTTTTTGCCTACCTTTCCACCACCACCGTCGTCCGTACGACCACCACCACCACCACCGCCACCAGCAGCGACATCGTCGGCTACGGCACCCTCGCGACCCGCGCACTTTCAACGTGTATTTTTCCCCTCTGAGGTCGCGCGAGGGTGGCCTCCACGGGCCTCCCCTCGCCTCGTGCCGCGTTTCCTCGTCCTCGTCCGGCGTCGCAGGGGTGGCAAAGGGGTCGTAGAAGGGGCTCCGGTGCAGGGGTGTGCGCAGTACGCGACTTTTCCACGGACGATGGCGCCGAGCTTGGGATCAATTTAAAAATAACCTGCCTTAGACTTTCAAGGCTTTCGAATCGATTCGAATTCCGTGTCCACCGCGGTCGACCCTTCGCGCTCCGTCGTCCTCTTCTTCCTACGACTCTCCCCCTCACGCACCCCACGCCCCCACGCGCCCCGTCGTTGTTCGCGCGCGACCCTCATTTTTAGACAGACAGCTTCGGGGCGTCGGAACGAAATTTTGGCTCCGCTTTGCCCTCCTCGTGTTTTGCTACCATCCTCTGCCCCCCTCGCCCCTTCCCTACGGTGGGCTCTTCGGCCACAGCGTGGACGCTGATCGATATACAGATGAGAAGGATTCGATGTATGGACGGACGAGTATGAATGATAGTGTCACGCGGTCGGGGGTGTCACATGGTCTTGGCTTTAAACTGTGTCAGGGTATATCGGAGACCAAGAGTAATCCGTTTCTGATCGATAATACCGGCGTATCATAGACCGCAAGACATCGTACGCGGTACGGTCTATCGAGTGCCTCTTTAAGTAATTGCGTAATAATAACGATGCTCGCGACGAAATTAATAATACACGGTCCACGCGATCGTTCCGTTTCGACGTCTGTTGGCAATTTATCTACCGATTTCTCCGCAAGGGGAATATTTCAAACGGTAGAGTTTGACAAACATATCCTCTGATTGGACAAACAGAAACTGTGATTGTACGGTCTGGAGACTGTATTTAAAAAATTTTCGAACACCGTCCTCCTCGCTCTTTGCTAATGGAACAATAACATGTAATTGATTGTCGGAAAAATAACTCCCGGGCGAGGATTTTTTTGTCGGTTATCGTGGCCCGCGAAATTTCGTCTCGTATGTGATCGTTGCTCCTGTGTCTCTTTCTATTCGTTACCTTACCCGCCATTTCTCGGGGAATGACCCTCGATGTACCGACAAAAATCAATGATTTTACACGGTTAGGCGCGTCTCGTGGCCCTTCGGCGTTTAAAAATATTTTTCATTTCTACGGGGATACTGTGTTAATTTTAGAATTATTTCGAATATCGTAACACGCATATTTCCCGATTGGTACAATACGAAAACATGGCCGCAATGTTCATAGATATTCGAATAAAACAATTCCATAATTTGTACAATTTTGTTCTATTTTCTTTAATATTATCTTCTACTACTTATTTCGATTGCAGCATAAATGATGAATTTTTTCGTTTAAAAATTGACGCTGAATATCCGATACCCAAGTAACAGATACACACGGTAAACATACAATAACCATAATTAAGTCTTTACTTTCACGAATTACGTTTCGCGTTCATGAAAATTTCACGCGTAAATCGTTACGTGTCCTGTTCCGCTGCACATGCAAACACATCGATACAGTTTGTACAGCTCGTATATATTTTACAATGAAAATTTCTTCCTGGTCCCTTGGTCGATACTAATCGCTAGACACATCTGGAATTCAACTGTATCGCTTCATAACGAGGCAAAGTAAATACTTGCTCGACTAAACGATTCTAGATCGTCAACTACCGCGACAAAGTATGGTTCCGGTTGCTGTTTAAACTGTACTTTCTATTTAAATAACCGGTTGCTGCGCTGTTTCGAAGTAGATATCGCTCCATATTGAAACCAAATTACATTTGAAACGAGGCAAAATTCAAAATTCGATCAGAAATTGGTGACCTCGGAAGCGATTATTCCGCCATTTTAAACTCTTCAGGGATGAAATCTTTCTGTCGAAATGAACTAAAATTCATCTTGGGCTTAGACTATGCAATCTAAAATGACTTTTGTGGAAAACTAGAAAATATAATTACACATAATATAATTTGATTTGAATAATTTAATCATTTCTTTTTCAATTGGAAATTAAAAAGTAAAATTATATTCAAAATGTTTTACGTATATATTGCTGATGAATAGGACTGATAAATAAAATGAATAGATAAAAAACGTACTCGTACATGCTAGAATACCTCAGAGTAAGTAAATTTCTAATTTAAATTGCACAAATTAATAGAAAGTACTATCGCCACGCAAATTAGCTGCTAAGTCTAAGCACAGTCTTCGTAAAAATTCACACGAGACTGTTCGACGATAATTATATCAATCTTTAAAAATCAGTTTGTATGGAAATCTACACTCGAATAAGATAATGTTTTCTTTATCAATTGAAAAGCGTAATGTCTGCTTCCACGAAAGCTCGTCGGAAGAAGCAATTTTGGGTAGGAGGATCGACGTCGAAGATGAAAATATAATCAGCAAGGGTAAAAGGTAAATTGGTGACGGTCCGCGCTCAAAGTCGTTAACAATGTAATTCGGAATTCGCGTGCAAAATCCGGGCTGCAGACGGCAGTAAATCGAGGGTCCTTTTATCAAAGACGAGGACACGAGAACGAGCATTCGTAGGACGTATACTTTGCCTCCATTTACATCAGTTTCTTGATGCTCGGAGCGAGTTGCTGCCGTAGCAGCGCCGCCGCCACCGGCAGACCACCCTTTTCCACCCGCCCCCCGATCCCCCCTACCGACCCATCCTTTTGCTACTTTCCTCTCTCCTACCTAGCTCCTCCTCTATCGCGGTGCTCTCTGCGTGCTCTCGCGAAAATCCTCGCGATAAATTATGCCGTGCGGGTGGGAAATAAATGACCCACCCCCTTCGGCCCTTCTCTTGCTCGTCCACCCCCGTGCCGTCCCGAACTTCAATCCCCAGCGTGCACGGACCCACCGACACCCTCGTTGCCGCTGCCACCCTCCGACCACCTCTTTCGCTCTTCCTCTTCCACTTCCTCCGAGCCACCCTCCTCCTCCTCCACCCATCTCCTCCTCCCCCCCGACCACCCTCCGCTGCCACTTCCTCCATCTCCTTTCTCGTCCTCCCGTTCTGTTCCTCCTCTTTTACCCACTGCCAGAACTCCACCACCTCCTGCGGTCCAACGACCAGGCGGCGGTGCTGCGAGGAAAGCCGGCTTTAAAATTATAATGGCACGCGCAATTTTGATAACCGTCGCCCGAACCACCACTACCACCACCATCCCCGGAGCGACACTGTCGTGAATACTAGCTCCCCGATGCCACGTCGACCACCACACCTGCGACAGCCCGAAGCTGAAGCAGCGAGACTCATCGCATCGACCTCCGACCACCACCCCCTGCGCCCCCCTTTTCTTTTTCTTCCGCCGGGAGCCCTTTTGATATTTCAGCGCGCGTACACAGATCCACGGAGCTCCTTTGCGCGGCTTGTTTGGACAAGTAGCGCGGGATAAGGATCGAATCGCCCGTGTTTCTCTACCTTTCATTTGCAAACGCGTTCTTCGGTGATTTGTGGGAGGGAGCGAGACGACCGGCCGCGAATCGTATTGGAAATTTTACGGATTTAGCTTGGCGAAGCAAATTGAGCCTGTTCGGGAGCAGTTTTCGATGTTTACGAGGGACATACCTGATAAGTATACAACGAATGGTCCGGCGAAAATTTGAGAAAAGTTTTAGCGATATCGGAATTATTTTATAAACAGAAGTTGGACCATGCTCGATCGCGGTCGATCAGTTTGTATACCGGCGAGTAAATAGCGCGCGGGTTACAATGATATACATATAGGAATTTTTTTTATTTTGTTCCCCTTTCGCGGATGAATTCGAAATTGAAAGAAGTATATATTTTATTTTTGAGCTTTTATTTATACTCAGTTTTCGGCTCCAGGAATGCAAATTTAATGACTATTTAATTTTACACACGGCCAGATGGTAATTTCTGGAATTTAATTTGTTCCTTTTCAAAAAATTAACATATTTACTCACTTTGACTAATTTTTATTTGTACATTATCAACTGTAATTTTTATATTTTTTGGGTGTCAATAACTATCATTTTTGTACCGAAGAGGACCTAAATTAAACGTTGTTTGGATTATATAGGCTGTAATATTTGTAATTCATTAGTTTGATATATTATTGTCAAATAATAATTACAAAACGATTGTCACAAATAAAGATAACTTAGTAGAAGATGAGCTTAAATGCATTTAAAATATAATTACTAAAAATTCTTTATCTTCTAAAGTCACTGAACTTGAAACTCTTTTACGTGAAAACGATCGTTTACACAATATTGGATATTTTATTCAAAAATATTACGAAATTTTAAAAATTAATCAACGTTCGTTTAATAACAATTTTTGAGTAATATAAACCATTAATGATTACGAAGGTAAAAAGTATTGATTTAATTTCAATAAAAACAGCACAAGTTAGTGGAACGGTTGAACCTGACATAACCAAACTTTTTAATCTCGATAAAAATATACATTATCCTGAAACACTAAATTATAGACAAATCAATCTCGGACGTTATTATTTTTGCAGTTAAGAGTTTGTATTAGAAATAGTTTGCAAGAGATTAAGCAAGAGTTTGTATTAGAAATCTTATAAAAATTACTTTAAATAAATAATCTGAATTTTTATTTAATTTTGGTTATCCTCTAAGATCGAATACCTTTATTTCTTAATTCAACGCTCCATTCAGAGAAGATTTTAATTTCGCACCCTTTGTCAATTAAGTACCTTTTATGTTTATAAATTATACATTCTCCAACGGCCTTTATTTTAATTAAATTTTGAAGCTCGATATTAAAAAATTAATCACCTTTACTGATCTATCCATTATTTTATGATTCGTGTGTTCCTATATTGTATACAAAATGCAGACGAAACATAGACTAAAAAATCGTTCGTTCGCTACTGGACTTCTGAAGAGGCAGTAATTATTGAAATTAAGATTTTTAAAATAGTTGGCTCTAGTTACTCAACAGTTTGTACAATTTGCATATATTATTATACAAAAATCATGTGCAGTGTTACTTTTATACATTACTCCATTAAG
This sequence comes from Colletes gigas, assembly GCF_013123115.1. Taxonomy (NCBI): domain Eukaryota; kingdom Metazoa; phylum Arthropoda; class Insecta; order Hymenoptera; family Colletidae; genus Colletes; species Colletes gigas. The sequence goes on from NW_025106648.1 coordinate 2,390,027, forward strand.
TACGAAATTCCTTGCTTTCCAAAATTATTTATTTATTTTATTTAAGGTTGCATTAACATTTAAGGTTTTCTTATTTTAGATCACGCTATTAAATGTTTTTAATAATATTACACAAAAAAAAAGTTTCAACATGCTCTACAAATAGGATTTCACATAGGAGTCACTTGCCCAGAATATAGTAAAAATCAAAAAATAATAAAATCACAATATGGGGATATTTCAGTCCAAAAAAATTAAGTAAATCATTGCTGTATACAATATTTAAAAAAAATCGTATTATATTAATGCTCGCAAGAGGAATGCAGAGTCCCAATCTCACGTTGTAAAAATCGTTCCCCAAATAAATTTTAATATCAGCGAAAAAATGTTGTTCCGTGCACTCTATAAACAGGACGTTATTATTCAACGAATTAAACATTACTTTCTAAAGGTACTTTTCCCAGAAACGCGAAAAAGATGCTCTATATTACGCCCCAACGGAATTCGGATTTATAATGTTAAAAACCGTCTGCATACAACTCGTTCTCCTTCTAAATGCCTTCATTTGCGCCCATCGTGAAAATGCCCGTCCAAATATTTCAGAAGCTCGTTCTCGCCGCTCGGTTGGGTCTTCTTCTAAATAGGGCACCGAGCGGCGTGCCCGTTAAAGCGATATCGCGTCCACGACATATTAACGCGCACCCCTTACATCCTGCCCGTGGACCAACCACCCTGTCGCCCGTAAGACCAAACAATGACGCGACGTCGGCCACGAGAATGGCCGTGCTTTTGTAGCCGGAAATTGTTTAAGCTTTTGTTATTTTGCGGCTTCTAAATCTCAGACGTCAGGCGCAGGAGCTGGATGCTCGCACAGGAACGACCGTACACGGTGTAGACGCGGCGTGTGCACGCTCGAATCCACGTTAACCACCCCCCGCGCGTTTCCGATCGAAATCGAGACTCCTTCGCGGGGTCGTTGCACCGACCTCAAACTATTCCGTGCAATTTGCGTTCGACGAATTTGACCCCCTGTTTTCCCTTGTCTCTTCTTTATCCCGTCTCATTACACGCGAGGATATTTTGAGCTTCATTTAATTTAGCGGCGCATTCGATACGGAAGAGATGGTTTTCGCGTGCACGCACACACACCGCGACCGGTACTTTTTACTTCGCTCGTTTTTAATTAAACTTCGAAATGAATTCCTTTGTCCTGCATTTGCATATTTTAGGCGTCCATATGAATTTTCGGTTAATCGATTCTTCGCGGACGTGGATAATAATAAAGACACGCCCGTTACCGGAGGTAAAACAGTCGATCATCGTTTCCTTTCAATTTCCAATCGATACTAATTGCCGTCAATTTCGTTTTTTTTTTTCCACCACCCCCCGTTCGCCGTTCCGTTTCGCGACTTCGTTCGCACCCGACCGTGTTTCGTTTCTTTCGCGGAGTTTATTACCGGCCCCTACAAAAGGTAAATCCGTTTTCGAAACGCGCGGATAACGAAATTACACCCCGGCGCTGCTCGTTCCTTGAAAATTTGCTTTCGGGGTAAAAAAGGGGGAGGATTTCAGATTTTCCTCGGGGCTCGAGTCTCGGGGAGCGCGTCGCGTCGTGCAAATAAATCGCGAGAAGCGAAGATAAGCGTCCGGGGCGATCAATATTTCCTTTGAAAATTCACCGCCGCCCAACCTATTCCCCGCCATTTTTCCATACTTAATGAACGCGTGCAAGTACTCGTTACCGTGCTAATGCAATTAAAACGCTTACGTTGAATTATAAATATTTGCATGAATGAGTAAGTATCGAACAAAACCAGATTATCGCCGGTTATCGCCACTCTTACGTACAACACACGCCCCTCTGCCCCCCGATAACTATGTCTACCGCGATCCCCGTTATTAACATCTATCGTCGAAGGCGTTAAAAATCCTCGATATCGATCGTCGTTCGCAAAAACGCGCCTATACAAATTCTTCCACTGTTTTGCAAACTGAATAATTTATCTGGATTCATCGAATTTCGGTGTCCGTTAAAGTTGTAATTCGCGATTACGTTCGAGATTGAAATTATTAAGTTCGTCGAGTTGAAAAAACACCGTTACCAGAATCGATATTTCGAACCGTAAATCTTGGTCGAAATTAAACGCGTTCAACGCGAATTCATCGAAACCTCGACAAATTAATATTTATCGAGGGCAAACGTGTCGACAAAGGTCATTACTAAAATTAACAACTTGTTCGAAAGATAAACCTTGCTTCCCGCAAATTGAAAACTTCAAGTGTAAATAAACGGTAATCGGAATCTTTGAACAAACAAAAACGCAAAAACTAGATCCTAAGAAATTTCTTTCATTTATTTATTTAACGTCTCATTAACTGAGCCACTATTCTGTTTCACTTTTACACGCTTTATGACGCGTTACGTACAAATTTTATATTAATTCATTACGTATAGTGCGATATGTAACTGTTTGGTAAGAATCTATAATTTATGACTTTTAATATTTTTTAGATCGACGATAGCCAACCTTGAAAATTTTATAATTTGATAGACATAAATATCTAAATAGTGTATAATGAAAATATGACAAAATCTCCATTAATAGGAAAACTCGACAATTTGGTTAAGGAAATTTTTTGATAATAGTTACATTTCCGACATTTTATATTTAAAATAGAATAACACAAACGAATGGAAATGGAAATGACAAAATAATACAAATTTTTTTAAATTATACTCACGTGGTAGCGCATTCTTTTCGTGCCCCAAATCACTTTCGGCAGTACCATAAATGTTCGGCAAATTTCTAGTAAAAATAAACAGAAATTTATTAATTATTGACCATGAAACAGTAGGAACTACATTACACTAAGGACCAATGTGTTTCATTTTTGATCATCTTTTTAATGAGAATAATGAATCAAAATTTTTCGATAAATACTAATATACGTATACCTTGACAGTCATAACAAATTTAATTTTCTTTGTGTTTGAAAAAGCTTTCCGCCATTGTCAGAGCCGTATCTAGGGTAAATAGAACCTTGGCCATATGCACATTCGATTCAAAGATGCAAATTTATATTGTTGTTTACACTTTTATTTGCATTAGTTAGAGCTGCTTTTTCAATTTTGAAAGTCATTGTAAAACTTTATTTATTCGAAACATTTCTACTGATTTGCGGATTCTGTTAACGCTTTCAGTAAGAATAAGCAGAGACTTTAATAAATTAATAATAATTAGAAAATGTAACTGCTTTTTGCAACACTTTTCAATTTTAAAAGCCATTGTAAAACTTTATTTATTCGAAACACTTTTATTGGTTTGCAGATTCTGTTACCATTTCCAGTATGAATAACTAGAGATTTTAACAAATAGATAACAATAAGAAAGTGTTTACGTAATTGACGAAACAAAGTCATTTAAAAATTCCAATGAATGTGCATACAAAAGCAAGAAACAATAAATTAATTAAAAATATTGCCAATGTGTCTTTCTTCTGTATTAATAGTCTATTTAGATCATATATAAGTTGACTCTAGTCTGTTTAGTGTAATATTGAATGGTATCCACGTATCAAATTTTGAATATGCAGTTAGTAACTATCCAAAATACTTATGTCGTCTTCGTTTCTGCGTAAAAAAGTCTCACGTCAAAATGGTTACCACGGGTAACATTGAACCCAGATACGGTACTGACCACAGCCGTGGACAAACGCTATCGACGCAAAACAGAATACATTTTCGATATCGAAGTCCACGAAAGTAGAGGCGATAAATCGTCGAAACGTATGCTGCACGCATGCAAACGCAATTTTTCTTTACGCCACATCAAGTAAACCCGTACGGACTAAATTCATCGCTCCGGGAGCAGGTTGGCGACCACTGTTCCACAAATTGTATCGCGCGAATTCAGTGAAAGTGACCAACAGCAAACACAAAAAAAAAGAAGAAAAAATAGAAAAAGTAGAAAAGAATTTCAATTCGTTCCCTTTCGAGATCGAACAATTTCTCCGTGTTCTTAGGCGCGTCTATCGATCGCCCGCCCCCAACATCTCGCGTAACCCGTCGACGTATAATGATCGCGCGTGGCCGTTGCAACTAATATCAAGCGTTCTCCTTTGGTGGTTATTTTTCTCTAAAATTAATTTTTTTTCTTTATTCTTTCATTAGTAACTAGCGAACTGTTTAACGTCCCACGGTAGATATTTATAAAGCGGCCGTCGCCACCCCCGGCGACCGTTCGTCCAAGGGGGCCAAGAGGAGACAGAGGAGGCGGCAGCAGAGGAGAAAAGGGTGGCCGGTGGCGGTAGTGCGCGGACTTTTGGGGTGGTCGGTGCCCACCTATCGACCCTCTCGGCTCCAGACTCCGCGCTGGTTCTCTTTTCATCCCCCGTTTTCTCTCTCTTTGGCCGTTTTCTCTCTCCTCCTCTCCTCGTCCTCGCGCCTGGCCAGCTACCGACCTTCGCGCGCACACACGAGAAAAAAAGCACGCAGCCAGAGGGTGGAAGCGAGAACGGGGAGCGTGAAGGGCGACGGAAAAGGACGGCGCGGCGCGGGGGTGGCGGGACGGCGCGGCCGGAGAGGCCAAGCACGGCCGAGAGAGCGCAAAAGCTTACGGACACACCTCCACCTGCACGCGTCCGACACACACACGTGCACACACACACGCGTATAAACGCACACGAACGCGAGCATCCTAATTTTAGCAGGCATTCGGCGCAGCTGTGCCACCCGCATGTATCGCGCGGGCTCGAAACTCCGAAATTTCGTGCAAATAGCACGGGAAGGAAGCCGTCCCTGATTAAACCGGTTATTTCCTAGGGAAAAAAGAACGCTCATTGGGACGAAATTTACAGGAAATCGAGTTATTAGTCTTCGGGATCGCGAACGGCTATCGTCGTCCAAACGACGGCGTTACGCTTCGATTCTCGTCTCCGCGCCCTTTCCGCCCCCGCGTCTTCCCCTTCACGAGCACCCAAGAATATTTTACCGTACCATAATTATTTCGCGTTCCTTTTATTTTCGCTCGACGAATTTATCGGCGAAAACCGTTCGCGAAATTTAATAATCGAACGCGTTTTTATCTTTGCGGCCCTCAACGGATTAACACTTTCGCGAACCGTGTCTGGATACACCGATGGAGTTTTATCGTTTTCGTTGCCCATGTTTTATAGAAACTAACCGTCAACAATCAGAACAATTTCATTTCTTTAGTGTAATAATAAAAATTTGTACTTATTTTTGTAACCTTGCTAAAATTCACAAATCCTGCCCCACTCGACGTCAATTGATTTTTCTAGTTCCAAACTGATACATCCTGTCACCCACATATGGCAGTCAGTGTTAATAAGCATGTAACGTTTCATTAAATCAAAGTAAAAATGTATTAGTTAAAGCAATTTTCAGATGGACGTTGTTTCTCTGTGTTTCCCCAGCGTTCGTGCTCCGTCTGCAAAGGGGTTGTGATTCTGGTACGGCCATGGAAATAATGGCGTAGGGTAAAATTAAAAAATAGTAAAGTCAAAATAATCTTTACGAGTAAGAAAATCAAAATGAAGAGGTCACTCGATACGAGCATGTTATTATTTGTTATAAACGTAGATTTTATTTTCAATTTCTATGTAGCATCAACCAGAGTTGGGCGAACAAGACTTTGTTTTCTTTTCCTCCGATTGTAACAAGTATTCATCGCAAATTATAATTTGAAATTGTTCTGTGAAGAAACATCATTTTTTTCATCGTTTACTTTACAACTTTACAGCCACGAAAAATGTTTAATTCTAAAAGGACTAAACCACAAGACGAGATGCTGAAGATAGAGAAAGAGCACCCAAGTTTTCCATGTTTCTTTATTTGCAAAAAATTGTAATTCCAGTCTCGTATGTTAGGAAATTAAAAATGAGTTCAAGAAAGTATTAGTAATCCCCTCGCCTCTGTTATAGGGCCAGTATTTTTCAGAATCGTATTGGGTCAGACATAGTCAGCCTTATCGTGGCAGAACTACTTAATCCTGGACTCTTCCCTGCAGAAGCTGATTCCCGTTAGTTGGTAGCGCCATTTTGTTCCACATCGAACGCACGTATTTAACGAACCAAATATAACTATCATTCCAAACTGAACTTTTCGACAAACTTCCACTCAAATCAAAAACTCATAATTTTTCTCATCGAGTTTATTCTTAAATCATAATTAGTGACGACTAAACTCTGTTTAAACCGACAAAATTGCGTTCTCGTAAATATCAACTCGCACCATTTTAACCCTTCGAAGTTGAACAACTAAAACTTATTTCTATTTTATTCCTATTTATATAGAATTTTTACAATCTTTCATTCCTCGCAAAGAATTTATGAACCTCAAGCATTGACACAGAGCTCCAAACGTTGAACTGGTCCACCAAAAATTGACCCTGTTTGGGTGCTTCGAGTACATCGATCACGAGCACCCGTACACTTTAAATTAAAAGTGAATACAAACGATTCGGTGCATCTTATCCACCAACGATTGCGTATAATTGCAAAATTCGAATATCATGCCAACTATAAAAATGTACAATTGTTCTTCCTGTGTTGGCAGGTTACATTGACGCGCGGCAACTTATTTTCGTAGTATTTCTATTTTCAGCGAACATTTTGCTACAGCATTTTTCGGGCTGTTAAAAATATTAGAGGGCGCCTCTTTCGAATTACGCGTTTAGAGGAGCGAGTCGATCGCGCGGATACGTACATAGATCCCGGGTGCGTTCAATTCAATTAGTCGGTCGTGGCAGATTTGCATACGAAATTAGAAACCGGTTGATATGTTGATCACTCACGATGATAACGCGATTCTAACCGGAGGCGTGTTGGAATTGTCATTAATTCGATTACTCGCGTCCCGGCTGATTATTTATGTTTCGTCAGGATTCTTCCGTGACAAGGGAACGAGCTTGGACCGTTTTTGTTATTCATTCATGACCGCCGCTTTGATGCGGAACGGATCAATCAGAATGATATAATTCTGCGTACACATCAATTAGCAATAATTGTAATTATCGCTAATGTTTGTAGGTAACTGATACTAGCGGACGCATATAGCGATAGACGTATTTTTGGAAATTATGTATCCGCGCTAACGGCTACACACATCGCGCATCGATGGAAATTTATGTTTAATATCTACCCCCGTGTCATTCGAACGTCTGGGTTTATCGAACGATATTTCCATACGTAGCTCCTGTAATCGCAATCTTTATCGGTTTCGAAATAAACGAGAACAGGTGAAGGAAAACTGTTCGTTTCGATCGCGAATACAATTTCTTTTTTTCACGTATCTTCGAAGGACTTTAAAATTTCTACAGAAAGGACATTTTGGTAAATTAATTTACGCACTTCCTTGTCGTTCATTACAATAATTGGTTGACGATATTGTTTTACTTTCAGAAGGAAATCAACAAAAAAAATAGTTCAACTAAAAGTTATTTTTAAGAAATTTAATTTTCGTATCATTTTTCGCAATTAAATTTTTATTTCGACTATAATTTCTCCCTTGAAATAAAAAGGTGACACGAACCAATTACAGCTAAATTCTTAGGTAGATATAATGATCATTTGTGCAAAGTTTTATAAAAATTCATACATACATACTTTTGAACAGTATTCTAGATTTTAATGCATGTAGATTCATGGCTGGGTTGCTAGGGTGGTCTTTTAATCTTGTTCTGCATCTGGTATATAGACGTTCAATTTTTGTTGCTAAGAGTTTAATTCTGAGATCGTTGCGTACGCACGTATGTAGCATGATGCATTAAATATAGTTCGAAGGATGATATATTGTAATGCTTCTAACTTAGTTACATGGCTTTTAGCTGCCATGCTCCACAATTCAATCCCGTATGTTCATATAAATATAATGCAGTATAGAATTTCGCGATTATTGTTTCGTACAATTTTCATTACTGAAGTTTGAACCAAAATTTAGAAATTTAAATAGTTTAAAGATGGGAAAAAAATTTTGTCAAAATTTCATATCAGTAGCTGAATAATTTATTTACTTGTAAACAATATATTTATTTTATTTTAATATTTTCTTCAGTGTGACCTCGTATTTTATGGACACCCTGTACAATAAATTTAAAAAAATTAATTATTAACCCTTGATTAGCGTAAGACACCCTTTTCTAACCTAATGATAATATATTTGTGCACCTTTTACACGTTGTTGTACTTTGAACAATTTTGAAAATGTATATTCATTTAATTTTATTCATTGGTACCTCGATAAATATATAATCAATAAATTCATCGCTTGCTAAGTCTACACATAAAAAAAGGAAAAAGAAAAAAATATCTGCGTTATTTTAAAACCAAAAACACCGTTATTTATAGTAATGTAAGTGACATTGTTTTACATTTTTATAAAGCTTTTTAATATCCAGCTTAATGGAACATAACTGAATTCTCATGTCTGCTTTTATATCCAATGTGTGGCCATTTTTTGTTTCGGTTGAAACACGCGAGTCGTTCAACGTTAAGTTTGGCACTTTTCGGAGTAATATTTTAGATTTGGCTCGAATTTGTATACGTTCTAGACTTTAGAAATGTTGAAAAATTTAAAAGATTCAAATTTTTCGAGAAATAAATTCGATCTAAATAAATGTGGTTTCCTAATGGGGTAAATATACAATTTTGCAAAACGCTGACAATATTGTTTCTCTAGTTCCCTTTACCTAATTCCACGTATCGCGAAAAGGGGATTGAAACGCTGCTTTGCTGTTTGTCCGAAACTTGTTAAAAAAAAAAAAAACATTATCAGTAAGGTAAATCGATTGAAAACCGCGTTTAAATTTCATGCTCAAAAGGGACACAAAACGTGAACTAAAATTTCGTTCTCTCGACACGTCATGTAAATAGATAAATAAACCCGGGCAATAGAATGTCGCGATCGTCAATGGTTTAATCCCGCGATCGATGTCACCGTGAACTCGTTCGTGCACCGAGCGTAAACTGCGATCGAAGCCGCCAGCCACTCTCGTGGGCTAATTTTTTCCTGCGCGGTTGTTGGGGTATCGCGGATGAATTGTCCTTGAGTAAAGGAAACCATGCTCGTAGAACTCCCATTCATCGCTGAAAAATTTCGATTCGGACCTTTCGAAATTTCGATCGAGTCTTCGACACACGTAACGACCGATGAACTCGTAATGCGCGATCAGCGATCAGCGATCGGCGATTCCAAAAATGCGTGAACTTCGTTAGAAAATATTTTTCGTGGTCTGGCCAGGACCTGTCCAGTGTTTTATAATAAGTCAGACCAGCGTATCGTCCTGCCGTTCCCGTTTTAGCTACGTTTGTTTCCCTTTTGTACGTTCCAATTGTTCGCCTTTTAAATGCTGTAACGCGCCACGCGGCACGGTTCATTCGCGGAAGCTCAACGCCTACGGAAATTGGGGCGCGGTTATTAATCAACCCTGCCGCGAGTGTTTTGTACCTTGGACGCGTGTTAAGACGAGGGATGCCCTTTCAATGAAACGAAATTGTCACGTATAAATTTAATATACGAATATATACGAGTATATTCCTATAAAATCTCTCCGTTCTCGAAAAGTCCATTTATGTTTAGAGCAATAAATATTTTTTATATCGTTACGCGTGTATACATTATAATAAAATTCCAATTTTTTTTGTTTCGTTTGATGTGGTTGATAAAATTGTAGAACATATAGTATTAATAGTGAAAATTTCTGAAAAGATGTCCGGAAAACAGGGGATGAAAAGGGGAGTAACGTTACAATTTAGGAAGTATGTACATTGTGGAATGGTCGATAGTTGAATGTTTGATAATATAATGAAGGGAAGTAATTTTGAATCATTAAATAATCTTAAAATTGACGTTTGTTTAGAAAATGTTGCTCCGATATTTCTCAAATTTCCTCTTAAAACAAAATTTATTATCAACATTTATACAGTATATCCGGCAAGTACGCTCGTTATAGAAGCGAACAATTGTATGGGAATACGCGTAAATTACAATCATTATGGCTTTTTGCTAATTACAGCCACGATCTCGCTATATTCGTGCTCGTTATAATCTAGTTCCACTGTCTATAAATGATCCATTAACGGGGAGATTGAGATACAACAAAGGTCGAAAAATTGGAATTTTGGAAACAGGATTCCAGAGATTGTTAGCAATTTAATATTTCTCAATTAGAAAAATTTCGAGTTTAATTTTGTTTGATTATCATCTATACTAATGGTACCTTTCCATGAAAATTTTTTTATTTCGTTTGCAAATGTTTATGAAGTAATTTTTTAATAAACGTATTATTTACAAGTATTTTATGTAGATCAAATTGAATGGAAATTTTATGTGGGATTTTGTTCTCAATCCAATTTGAATATCACATCGTCTTCATAAACAGACAAAAATACAAATTCGAAATTTATCCGAAGTTTATTGAAAAATAACGACAATTTATTTTAATTTTTATTTAAATTGAAAAAGAATATTTCCTGTTTTCTAATACTTTCTAATACGGTATCTAATTGTAATTGATAATATCTCTAAGGACTTCTCATTAGTCGTTAATACTTATAATCATCTCAAAAATGTTACATTTGTAATTTTGTTCTGAACTTAATGACGTTTAGAAATTATAATCTCTATATGTATACACATTATATTTTTGGGGAGTAAAATGGAAAAGGTGCCATTAAAAAATATTGATATTATTTTACGTTATTTATAATCGAAATTGATCATTTGTGGTTTTATCGATGTTAAGTTGCACTACGTTCGAAGAATTTGAAAAATTCGTTTCTAGAATTTGTAATTTACAATAGCGTCGCTATCTTTTAATGGGTGCCATTAAAAGTTACATTTTTGCATGAAATTTTTCAGCTCTTTCGACATAGAATAAAAAATAAAACCATTAGAGGAAGCCTCGACCGAACGACAATAAGCATAGTTGAGAATACACTGTTAAAATTTGAAATCAATAAGTTCAGTACATTTCGAAAAATTAAAGTTTCGTAATAAACGGGTTCAAACGTGTTAAACGGCGCGCTTAAACAATTTCACACGCCCTCAAAAATATTCTGCAACTTCGTTACGCTTTCGAATTCCCAAAATACAATTTTTAGACTACATTTCTAATCGATTAAACTTTCGAAAAATGCAAAAAAAATTCTGAAATTCGTCCACCACCGCGCCAAAATCATCACCTTTATATCAACGAGATTCGAGTCGCCTAAAATTGCGCAAAATATCCCGTGACATCGTTATTTCTCGAATTTAAAAATACAACTTCAGGAACACGTGTATCTACGTAGCCAAAAATTTTACTAAAACAAATTTTTTGTTTCTTCAAATCTCGTTCAACCCCCTCAATTAGTGAAAGGTAATCGTATGAAAAGATTCAGTGTCGCGCTAAATGTTCAAAATGGTCACTACCGTTCGTACGAAGGCTCAACTTGCACGGTTGTATTTACAAGCCGGCTTCGCGGTCCTAAACGCATCCTTCGGATCGAATTCTTGGTTTCGCGGGTCACGTAGTACAAGTTTTTTCGCGTGGCAGTCGGTCAGGGCCGCGGAGTAAAAAAAAAAAAAGGAAACAGAGGTAGGGGATCGCGTCGATGGAAAACGAAAGAGCGATATCTGCTGGCCGATCGGTCGTCGGCGCTGACCGCGTAGAAAGGGGGTGTCGATGCCGGGAGGAGGGACGGTTCGATGATACAGAGGGATGAGAGTACAGTTTACCTATAACCCATAAATCGACCCCACTTTTCTATTAAGAGACGCACGATTGACTTGCGTTGTTCAGTTTCCTTCCCCCGATACCGTCGCCAGGACCGTTTCACTCCTTCCTTTTGCTTTCCCAACTTCTCCTACCACGCTGGTCCAGCGATCGCTACCCAGCGCGCAACGACCGCCATCCCTCCTTCTTTCCTTCTCCGAATCGCTCGCCTTTTTCCCTCCCGTCTCGATGGCTCTTCCCACCAGGAGGTCGTATCCTGCGCAAAGCTTCGTTCAATCCCTACCAACCTGTTCGTCGTACCGACTATTTAGTTTTTTCTCCTACCATCCCCCACCGTCGCGAGACTGCTCCCTCGCCCGCGCGGAACAGCCCTGAAAACACGGCCAACCCCGTATATATCGACACGGGGCAAATACTACTTGGCCATCTGTTTTCGAAGAGACGAACGTACGAAACGCCGTTCCCATTGACTCCGATGCAACCGATCGCAGCTGTCCGATCGATCGCAACCCCCGAGGTGAACGCTTCCTGTCCCATCCACGCGTTAACGTTGCGGATCCTCCGTCCAGACGATCCCCACGCTGGCTCGCGCGAGCATAATTCGCGCTACCCGGACCAGTTTCGAGGGCCTCGATTAAATAACTTCCGGGAATTTTGAAGCTTCGTTAGACGGTGCGTTTCGTATCGCTGGATACCTCGAGGAGCTGCTCGTCGCTTGCACGCAGAATTTCGACTCCGGAGAGTTTAACACCCCCCCGCACGATCGACGATGAGAACGTAACAGACTTTCGAACGAGTAATTACGCACGCAGCAAATTGGAAGTCCGCAACGCCCGAACCCTGTTCCTTCATCAAAAACCAAGTAACAGTTTTCTATTAAATTCGCGAACTAGTGCAATTAACGGGTTTTGGAACTAATCGACGCCAATACAAACTTTTCTATGGCGCGTCAACCCCGCGCGAACTTGTTTCCGTTTTATTAATATTCATATTCCCCGATCAGGCGGGTTAAAAATAAAAATGGTAGGAGGTGGTGGGATCGCGATCTGGTTTAAGGAACTCGGTAGAAGAATAATCCGTTGGAACAACCTGGATCCGCGAGCTATCGCGAGCACGCCAGGCTGAGGTTTTGCTGTTATATTCGGGTAAATCCGTGATTCCCCGCGGATTATAAAATTTCTTAACATTTTGGGAGCGAGCGTATCGCGATGCACGAGCATTGGACGTACTAATGGAAATCCAGCGATAATTACGCGGCTGTAGCATAATTATTGAAGCTCGCGAACCAGACCTTTAAATTTCGTTAAATTTTACACGCGCCCGCACGCGTTACGGGCTACAGTGTCCAAGGGCCGGATACATATACAGGGGTAGAGGAGTTCATGGCAGTTCATACGTGCGTAATGCGGGGAGTTATGAACGTTTGTACGGAGTAGAGCAAATCGGACTGCTCTTGATAAATCTCGTTAATTTCACTCGTCGCTGATAAACATAATTAAAGCGCGATCTTCAGCAACGTAGCCATCGATGAACGCCCCTCGCCGCGATGCCTGTACTTCCGGTTATTTCTGCCGTATTTATATTTCAAAAAGGAATTTTAATCCTTCGTTGGGTTTTGTAATACCTTCGATTTGCGGTGCCGTTTTAATGGACACGCGCAAACATCGTTCAACCGTGGTCCACGTCGAAAAACGTTTCCGGATAATAGTTGAAGGGTTTCGCGAGGAATTACATGGGGTGCAAGGCTTTGTTTACAGCGACCAGGCTTTTCGATATTTTTGATATTGTGTTCTCGTCGTTTGTATAAACGGTATTATATATTTCTTTTTACCTGATATTGGACTTTACGGTGAAACATCGGTCAAGGTCAATCATTTAAAAATGAAGGATCAAAGACTCATCAATTATTTAGGAAACATTGTGTATGTTTTAGAAACTACTATTATAGATGAGTCGTATAACAGGTAATTTTGTTAATTAATGCAATGGCTCCAAATGAATATAAGGATCTCTGGAATCAAATGTTGTTACATCTGGACAGATCTAAGGGCATCTTTCCGAGTATCGACGTTGAAAACAACGTATGTATTTGGTGTGTATTTCATTATTTAGCAAAATAACATACAGTTGGTATATAAAAAATAGTGATAATACTTTTCCTCCCAATTCCTTTCACGATTTGTAGTAAAACAAAAAAAAATTAAAAACGATGAATTTTGTCGATATTGGCGGGTGTATATGATACCACACAGTATAAAATCCACATGACATTTTGGTCAATATGCTCTTTTATAGCAAAAGAAAATGGCACTCTTACAATAAGACAGTACAGAGACAAGTGGTCGAACTAAAATAAATAATTTGTATTAAAAAAAAAGAAATTGAAAACGATGAATTTTGTCGATATTGGCGGGAGTATATGATACCACACAGTATAAAATCCGCATAAAATATTGGTAAATATGCGCTTTTATAGCAAAAGAACTATTACAATAAGACAGTACAGAGACAAGTGGTCGAATTAAAATAAATAATTTATATTGCACCAGTTGTGGATACGTGGTTGCAGAGAATAATATCGTATTCCATGCGCATTAAATTATTGTTTTCCACGGTAGGTTTATATTCTGATTACCTTATAATTGCGAGACATTTCGCGAAATAACTATGCGTCGGATTTGCATTTATCAGCTAGAATGTTTCGCGCAGGCTGGTTCCCCTATTCTCTCTTTTTTTTCTTTTTTTTGCGAATGTCCTTCTGGAAGAATGTTAATTACGCGAAAGATTTGTGAGCCAAACGAATTTTTTTAAAACGGTATTTACTTTTCTGTTTCGTATTTATTTATACACCACCATCGCGCGCGTTTTAATTTAGAAATTTTTTTTTAATTCACCTTTCACCATAAATTGAGATCCGTTTAATCTCGAATCACGTTTGTCCGCCAATGAATTCAAAGAAACTATTTTGATGCTCTATAATCATTATCCGGTTATTGGATCTTCGTTTCTCGTTTGAGATAGTCTTTCAGTAAAAATTATATAAAAATCCGTTCGATCGCGTAACACGGTTTTGAATATCCCAGTTGTTTTCAGCTGCTTGCACTTCGAATTTTAATACACCGATATCGGCGTAACTTGCCGCGCAAGAAATGGAGGCCCCGAATTTCGTTCTCGTTTCGAAATAAAATCCACGTGGCGAGCGAACGTTGTTTGAAACAGCTTTTATGACAAAATTCGCAGACAAATTTCGACCGTTGGTGTATCGAGGTACCGCGTCGATGGTTGTTCACGATATTCCGGTCTAATTTGATGTTAATCATTCGTTCATTTCCGTGCGTTCCAGAAACGCATAACGACGAAGAACGAACTACTCGATTTCATTATCGTGCGCTCGGTAGAACCGCGTTAACTCTTCCGTGATGGTTCGCGTTTCCATCGACAGAATCGAAAAAGTCACGCTTGCAATAAATATCTGCACACTGGTTGATAACGGACAGTCCGAATTCTTGTTTTCTTCGATCGATCTTCGTCGTTATTATCCGTGAATTATCCTAATCGAGTGCCCGTCGAAGGAAGCCTCAACGAACGGACCTTAGTAATTATTGACTCACGATTAATTAGCATTAAGTTCGTGGCAAACGTTTAAGGTGCTTGCTCGTGCTGAGTACACATTTCTGGAAGCTAACCAATACTAGGTTCATTCGAGTATATGTAATCAAGAACCGATGATATCGATCGTATCCGACGAATTAGAATCGCGTGAAAGAAAGTAAAATAAATTTTCAAGATCGGTCAAAGAAATTCAATTTCGCTGAAAGTTACGTTCGTTGCGCGTGTAAATATTAATTTGATTACCAGACGTTTCTGATTACGTTCTCATAATCGTACGTAAAATTTACTTGAATCTCGTTCCTCTACATTTTAACGCTCGAATGTAAATATGAAATAACGGTCGAGAATATTACTAGCAATCACGGTGCGTCGAGTTTGGATTACATGCCAAATTCTAATCCACAGATACCGACTCTTAAATCCTGCGAATCTATCGTTTATAACAACGATGAGCTCTGCTAATCGTTCAGCATAATCGGCTGTTAAATCGAGTTCGAGCCACCCCCGCGCACGAATGTTATAAAATAACGCGTTCCATCGATTTCAATAACGATTCGTATCGTTTAAACCAATGTTCTCTGTACTTGAAGATTAGGGGCTAGGATGGATAACTTAACGCACGGTCTTTGAATAAATTTATATTCGAAGTATTATTCAAATCATGTTGGTGGAAATAGACTAATACTTCTTTTAGCTGAAACAATGGCGATAACAAACAAAATTTACAGTTGGTAATTCTAAGCATGCTGTTCCTATGTGGGAATTGAAATCTTATACAAGACCCGAAGTAGAAAATAAATTCAGTTTTGGGTATAAATAAATGTAGAATGAGGTTCAGAATTACTATAAATTGTACAGATATCGCTAATAAATTGCCCCTAAATGAAAGATAAAGTTTAGAAAAGGACGACTCAATGAATTTAATTTCCATAATATTCGAATATTTATTAATAAAGGAAAATTTGACAAGTAGTTCCAGCCCTGCTACCACGAGCTTTCGATCAGCATCGATGAAGAGCAATCGATCGAAGAAGCGCGTCCCTCGAGGCTCGAAGTCGCGATCGAGACGCGAGCAATCGAGTCTGTTCTCAGACACGGGGGTGGCTTGGAAACAGTGAATTTCGATTCGGCAAACAGCATATTAGCGATCGATCGACCGTAGCGAGAAAGTTAAATCATCCCAACGAGGGCAGGCGCGCGTCGGGGTGCTCGCATTTCTTCGACATCGGCCGGTAAAACCGAGCGTTCCCCCATAAATCGATCGGAAACATCAATAGCATTCAGCCTCGACTCATTAACCATTGAGACCAATCGATTCCTGAACAGAGTCCGTATAAACACTCGATCAAAGACGTGCGTACACATTACACGGGCCAAGTACAATGCACACAGACAGCCGGCGTCGTAGCCACGGGCCTGTTCGAGGGACCTCTTAAAACACACCCCTGCGGCTCCCACGGCGGCGCGAGAAGGAAAGCTGGTCGCTGAGCTTCGTCGTCGCGGTCGTCGTCGAGGCTCTCTTTCGACGGGCGAGAGAGACGGGAGAGAAGAGCGGTCGCGAGATGGATCGCGAAGGGGTAGTCGACCGGGGGGGTTACGCGGGCAGGGGACCGGTAGCGTTGGAAAAATTGGAAAAAAAGTGGGGTGTGTCGGGTGAGGGAGGTGGAGGACGAGGGGGAGGAGGTGGGGGGTATGTTCGAGGTGGAAAAAAGAGGGGCGAGCAAGGGCGCGAGCGAGAGGGAACGGGACCGGGGGTACGGCGGGGCGAAGGGTGACGTCCCCGCGAGGAATTTCGGTCTCGCGGCCATTGCAGCGGGAGGGCGTGGCCGCGCAGACGCTGGCAAAGAAAAATCGTCGGCTCGTGGCCAGGAAAAGCAGCGCGCGCCGTGCGGTAGACGCGCGACGAGTTGCGCGAGACAAAAAAAGAAGCCTTGCCGTGGGGGGTTGAGGGGGGGTGCAACGACTAAGAGAACAGGAAGAGGGTGGCAAATGCGCACTGGCGGCGCACGGGGGCGCCCTTTCGCTCCGGCGAACGCGCGCTTCTCCGCGCGCCGGAAGTCGTCCCTCTTCCTCTTTTTCGATCCTCTTTCTCCCAGTGCCTTTTCCCTTTTCCCGCCCGTTTTCGCGGTCTCTTTCCCGCGCGGCTGGCCGGCCCACGTTCGAGAACACCGGAGTAGCACTTTCCGGTCTGTTCTTTCACCACCCGGCTAGCTCTCTTTCGCTCTCCTCCGTCATCCCCGTCGCGTCACGGTTCCCGACCGCCACCCCCCCTCGCGACACCCTCCTCCGCGTGCTGTTGGTAGACTCGACTCTGTCTGTTCCGCGTTAGTCGTCGCTGGAGGAACGGCGGAGACCCGGCAGGGAAGGAAGAAGAGGGCGAACAGCGGGATTTGCGGCCCGAGGGGATTCAGGGGGGTCGCTGCCGCGAGATCGCGTGCATGTGTGCGGCCCACGGGGGTGGTGGCGGAGAAGGGGACGGCGGGGGAGGGCAGGCAACGCGCGTAGAGAAGTACAGAGCGAGCATCAAAATTATTTTCCAGCGGGCACCACCGCCGGCGCGGTACCACCCCGAAATTTCAGCCCTTTAATTTCAGATGGTATGATAATTCGCGGCGATATTTCACACGAGTCTGGAACCTGGCTCAACGTGGATTTTATTGCGGCCGGCCGGCAGAGGCGGGGCCGGGTTGAAAATTTCCACGGAATTACGGAAAGGGGTCTACGAGAAGGGACGGTCTACGAAGTTGTTAATTAATCTAGGCGCCTAGGTGCTCTTTGCCGTTGCTTCAACTCCGGGGCTCCGATGAAATTTGCGCCGCGTTTGTGCGCTGGGCGCGGGGATCGATGCGCGACTCGCGAGTCCGCGACTTCGTTGCGATAAATTATCGCGGACTGTTCGCCGGCGAGCAAGAAGGGCTCGCGTGCTGGTCGAGACAACAGACAATTCGAGGAAGATCGAACATTCGATGTTTGTTGGTCTTTTGGGCAATCCTTGAAAAATAGCCGATTCTTAATGCACAGTTTGTCCTCTTTAACGAAAAATTATGTATCAGTTTTGAAAAACGAATAATGTATATGGAATTGTTTGGACATAAGTGTTGTACAGCTCTAAACGAGAGAGTTAGATATAGTTTTTTTAGAATATGCCAGTTACTGTAGTCTTGGTTTGGTTATTAAATGTTCATACATAACCTACACTTCCTTGAAAACGTGAAATACGATGTTTAAAAATAAGGAAAAAGAAATACATAAGAACCGGACGTTGAACGTACCAAAAAGATGCGAAGCAATTAAAAATTGTGATATAAAAGATCAGGCTGATGATCGCTGGTGAATATGTTATGAGGCGTAATGTTATTAACAAATCAGTCTTCACTATTTTAAAGTTGAACTACCATACAAAAATCGTGCAATTTGTAAAAAATAGTACATATATACTTTGATTTCTGAATGATTTTCGAATCTGTAAAATCAACAAACGTAGAACAGTTCTCTCTATTTCATTCACTCTGAGTGTTTCTCACTTTTACGTCACGGTTAAGCCTGAAAGACCTAACGATCGACAATTCAATAAGTACCTCCCTCGATAACGTTCGTGTCAGCGAACATTAACAAGGGATCACTATACTTGTCACGATTACAGCCCTATTTTATAGCGCCTTGGGTCAATGAACCTAGAGTAATACACTAGCTCAGATTGTATTTGTAAATATTTATAAACGCTGGAATCAACTCATTTGATCTACTACTTTTACTTTACTTTTTGTGCCCTACTGAACTCTACGAATATTCGAATCAATTAATGTGAATACCTATATCATCCTTTTGTATTCTTATGTATCAAAAGGTTTTCACCCTCAACTACAAATAAATATTATTAGTGTAACATATGGAATGAGATTGTTAAGGGTACAACAAGAATACAAGTAATCCAATATAGAAACTTCAATAAAAGCAATATTTATATTATACTGTTTCAAAGTACTAATGCAATGTATATATCTATCTGAAATAGTTCATTTAATTCTGAAAACCCGTGTATAAGTCCCCCCCAAACAGAAGCAACATAAAATTGCCGAAAGATCGATAATGTAAAATAATATTTAAAATTAGTGCACTTTTGATTGTCCCAAGGACCAATAAATATCGAATTTTCGATATGTATCGCGCGAAGTAACAAAAGGAGAAGATAACAAAGAATTTCTATCGGACGATTGTTTGAAGAAGAAAACCTGCAATACTCACATCGCTGATAGTCTCCGTTTTATTTTTACAGGTCGAGCGGAAGCGTGCTGGGGATTATGGAGAAGCACCGCTGGAAACTGGTTCTGGAATACTGAAACACGAATTCAAGTTGACGGAACGGCAATTTAGCATTTTTATTTTGATATCCGACTGATAAGTGATGGAAAACATGTTATTTTTTCAATGAAATAGAATATTTTAACAGTCCCAATATTACACAGCAGTGTTTCTCAACTTGCTGTCCTCGTGTTGGTGGCAGTAATCAAACTCTCGAAAGAAAACAAAAAGTATAGTACCTATATAGAGCAATACAAAATATACTTCGCGTAGTATTTTATTCTAATTAAAACGACCCTTTAAAAATTTAACAAGCCTTTACATTGCTAATTAGTATAAACACAAAAAAAGAAAATGGAATCTAAAAAGCTCGAATATTTGGAACAGTTGAAATTAATTTTATAGTTTTATCAACAGTAATGCTATTCAATGAAGCAAATTAATTTATTATTAACCTTATTACAAACTACGTGAGCTTGATATATTTTAAAATTTACTTCTGCACATTGCATCGACAAACAATATACGAAAAGATTAAATTAAAATGTGTGAAAAACAATACAATTTAATGTTATATAAAAGAATAATTTAATTCTATTCTAAAGGATAAATTAATAGTTTTGTTATTGAGGACACCAGTGGGCAAGTGAAGTTTGAGAAACACTGTTATACAGTGTATTGTACTGGTTTTCGTATATATTTCGCCATTGGGTTTCGCGATTAAAATAAAAAAACGGTAACATAGGTTATAAAATATAAAAGCAACGACGATGGCCTTGGCACAAATATTTCTCGTACAAGCATTACACACAAAGTCCGTACTTACGTATTAATCGTTTGAAAATTACTTTGGCGTTTTGAAGAACAAAACCTTCACGAGTCAGAATGTAATTGCAACTTTTTAATAAAATATTTTTTGTGTTTACTGCTTTTCTTACGTAAATTATTTATACAACAGCAAGAAAAATGCATTTGTTTGTAACAAAAAATTTGTTAACTATTGTACAAAACTGCTAGATAAATAAATATAAATAATAACGATTACTAACGCTTATGTGTGAATTTTACCACCAAACATCCTTTTACACACTTGGTAATTGAAAACAGATTTAGTTAATATTTGCTATTGGTTTGTTTCATTTCTGTATTATAAACGAAGTAACAACACTTATAGGTTGTCAGTTGTAACCAACCTTTCTATCGTAACGTTTGAACTCTTGTGTTTTTGGTCATTTTCAGAAACAAAACAAATTATTAATATACGCTCATTTAGATTCGCGTAAACTGTTTCTTTCAAAATCGTGAAGTTTTGGATCTTAATCAATTATAGTGAGATTGTAAAATTAACGACAATTACAAATAGAAAATTTGCAAATACAATAATACAAAAATTCAATGAGTTACCTTGTACTGGACTGAGAAATAATAGAATTCAGATTCGGGTCAAGGTAGACCCGCAAAGTTCCACAACCGAGCTCCATACTTATACAAGGTGTTCGGCCACCCCTGAGAAAAACTATAGTGGAAGATTCTAGAGCCTAAAATAAGTCGAAAATCAAGAATACTAATTTGTTGATGGAGGCTTCGTTAAAAAGTTATTAACGTTTAAAAATCCGCCCGTACTGAATTTTTTTCTCGAAATTGCGCAGGATTTCAGGGGTATGCCTATTTACCAAAAATGATTGTAATTGACTCCCGCAACCGAAAATAATTTTTCCAGAACGATTTGAAATTTTTTTTTTTATTGAAAAATTGAGGTACCTACCCCTTTCTAATAAATTTGATTGGCGCTGTACAGAAAAGTTGTTTAATACTTTTTTGTAGGTATCCATGAACTTTAGTTTTACCCAAAATTTCAATGAAATATATTTAGTATTGTAGGAATTTTGGCTGTTTGAAAATTGGACCATTTTCATGGGGGTTTTCTCATTTACCGGAGTCAAGCATCAACATTTCGAATATTTTTGCGATTTCTACACATTTTCCACCAAAATACGCGTTGTTTGCATTTTGAAACATCGAAATCCTCCAATCCGTTCAGAAGTTATGACGTTTTAAAGATACGCATGAAATTTCGAGGAACCATTTTAGACCTCAGATTATATTTTCGGTAAGGAATTTTTTTCTCAAAAGTGGGTAGGATTTCGAGGGTATGTGTAATGACCAAAAATGATTATAATCGATCCCTGCAACTGACATAATTTTTTCACAACGATTTGAAATTTTTTAATTTAATTTTTTAATAACTTTTTAACGAAGCCGCAATCAAGAAATTGATGTTCTTGATTTTCGTTTTATTCTGGCCTTTAGAATCTCCCATTAAAATTTTTCCCAGGGGTGACCGAACAACCTGTTTATATAATTTCGTTGAATTCATGATGCATTTCTTTTATACCACTGAAGTGATTTTAATCAAATGATATATTTCATTTTACGAGTACTAAGTAAATTGAATCCAGAATTTTTATAAATCTGTAAAAAAAGTTACATGATGGTAAATTATTCATAAAGTAACGAATGATACTTCTTTTAAGAAATCTAAATTAATTTATCTTTTTTCGGTCTTGTAAAAAATAACTCGAAACGAATAAGAATTTTACTTATGGGAGAGTCATTTTTCCAAGAAGCTGAGAAGCCATGCGAAAAGAAATATTCTCTTACATTCTTTTAACTCTCGAGTTCGCCTAAAAATATTGTACAACCGTGTTCGATCGATTCGAACGTAAACATGCTCGATCGAAGCGTTCGCATTTGAACGGTCGAGAAAGAACAGATCCCGCTACCCAGGACCCCCGGAAATTCCGTGGACGTATTCGTTCGTTGCTTCTTAATGTCTAATCCCGAGCGGCGCGCGTAGACGACCGGCAAATGGGCTAAATGTTCTCCGTGTTTCAACGTCCGCGGGGGTGTCCCGGAAGTTCGTCGTCGTAGATAGGCGGCGAGGGGTGGCAACGGGAACAGAGCGTCCAGAACTTTATCCTCGCCGGTGCAAAGCGGCGCAATTTCGCTTCGTCGTTGGGAAGGGTGGCTGCGCGGAACGGGGGGAGGGGGCGGAGAAGGGGGAGGGGGAGGGCAGTTGTACGAGCCAGGTAGAAGAATAAGAGGAAACGGCGGGGAGCGGAGACTGTCGACGGAACGAGGAGGGATGGGAAACAGGGGGTAAGGGGGGTTTGTGCAGGTGAGGGAGAGGCGGCAATTTTTTAAAATTAAGGCTGTTAAACCTAATCTCCAGGTGTGCAGGCGCACGCGCGCAGAAGTCGTAAAAACTCCGCTACAGCGTCGAGGAGCCCCTTCTTCTCTCCGTCCCGTTCGAACTCTTTCCCTCGCTTCTGTTCACCCTCCCGATATCGTTCAGGCTGGCTTCGCAGCGACGCTGGTGGCTGCGCCGCCCTCGGCGTCCCTGGTCGGTGGTTAAATTGCCGCACGAAACGTTCTTAATGTCCAACGGCGGTGGGCCTCCCTCTCTTTTCGCCGTATCAACTCTGCTCGTCTCTGCCCCCTCGTCCCTTCGTCGCTTCTTCGCCTCTCGCGTTCGCCAGCCTTCACTATCTCCCCCCTTCCCCGCCGTCGTTACCCTGCTGTTTTCCTCCTAGCGATCCCTTTCGCGTCTGTCTTTTTTCCATTCCTTCGTTCATTTTCTGTTTATTTCCCACCCGTCGTCCACCTTCCACGGCTATCCGTCCATCTGCGCGTATCGCGGCGTGTTTTCGAAGGGTCGTCTCTCCCTTTTGTTCTCCGGGAGGCTCTACTGCTCGCGACTCGAACGACGCCATCGCGCGCGGACGCGTCGAATGCCGGATTACGAGCGGTCGCGGCGCGATAAACGCGCGAATTATGTTTAATATCGCCCGGTTATCTGGCCGCGCCACGACGCCCGGCGTCCGTATTCGCGGATCGTTGCCCGGCTTTTCTACCCGCGATACCATCAACCGGCTACGGAGACTCGCGAAGGAACGCAAACGTCCATGGTCGTTGCCTTAATGGGCCCCGATACGCGCAATAAGCAATGCCGTGGAAAACGTCCTCGCGATTAAACGTCACAACCGACGACTTCCTGGCGAGCCTGTAACGCCGGGGCGCGGTTTACCAGGGCGTAGGGGGTCGTTCTGTTTCATTTGCGTTGCTCTTGTCGTTTTGGTTGGAAAGATAGACCCACGAGAAAACTTTCTTAGAATCAAATATGCTTTATATTGAGAAGAAGCTTCTATAATACGAAAAAGTTGAGGATTGCAGGCTTTACTTTAAGCGTTGCTACGTAAAATTAAAATCAAAGTTGCGAAAAATCTGTGAACTAATTACGCTTACCACGATACGATATGACTTTAATTACGTGTGAGTAAATATAATTCAATTCGATGAGTTATTTACATTACAAAGTCACCGTTCCATTTTAAAAAATTCCCCCTTTTTCATCGTAACAGTCGTGTTAGCAGAACTTGCACTTAAGAGGATAACCCCATTATTAGATCATTTAATTAAACAAAAAATGGTGTCGATATTTTCATTGGGTTTTTGAAGAAGCTCATAACCTAGCGATTAAGTGTCCCAACCGACGACTTCCTGGCCAGCCTATAACGCCGGGGCGCGGTTTACCAGGGCGTAGGGGGTCGTTTTGTTTCATTTGCGTTGCTCTTGTTGTTTTGATTGGAAGGATAGACCCAAGAGAAAACGTTCTTAGAATTAAATATGCTCCCTGTCGAGAAGAAGCTCTTATAATACGAAAGCCTGAGCAGTACAGGCTTGATACTTTAACCCTTTGTACTCTGAATTATATTTCAATTTTGTTACCAGCAGCTACCAACGCTTTTAAGCGTTTCATTTGAAATTTACGTTAACTAAACAATAGGGCAATTTAAAGAAATTCAATTAAATATCTGTCTCATTTACACTATTGTTGTATTTTGTAACTTTCAAATGTATCATATCACATTCGACATAGGAGTGCAAAGGTTTAATCGTTGCTACGTAGAATCAAAATCAAAGTTGCGAAAAATCTGTAATCTGATTACGCTTACCACGATACGATTACGCATAAGTACATGCTAATTAATATATGATTGTAATTACGTGTAAGTAAATACAGGGTGTTCGACCACCCCTGGGAAAAAT
Organism: Colletes gigas; assembly: GCF_013123115.1. Taxonomy (NCBI): domain Eukaryota; kingdom Metazoa; phylum Arthropoda; class Insecta; order Hymenoptera; family Colletidae; genus Colletes; species Colletes gigas. The sequence goes on from NW_025106648.1 coordinate 2,414,764, forward strand.
TGTAATGCGAGATTTTGAAGATCAAAATAAGACGAAAATCAAGAATAGCAATTTCTTGGCTGAGGCTTTGTTAGTAAGTTAGTAAGTTATTAAAAAATTTAATTAAAAAATTTCAAATCATTCTGAAAAAATTATTTTTGATTGCAGGGCTCAATTATAATCATTTTTTATGAATACACACACCCCCGAAATCCTACTCATTTTTGAGAAAATATTTAGGTAGGTGCTGAAATTTTTCGACGAAAACAAAAATTTCAAATCGTTCTAAAAAAATTATCTTCGGTTGCAGGGGTCGATTACAATCATTGTTGGTCATTACACATACCCCCGAAATTCTACGCATTTTCGAGAAAAAAATTCCTTACCGAAAATATAATCTGAGATCTGAAATGGTTCCCCAAAACTTCATGTGAATCTTTGAAACATCATAACTCCTGAACGGATCGGAGGATTTTAATGTTTCAAACGGCAAACAACGCGTATTTTGCTGAAGAATTGGTAGACATTCCAAAAATATTCGAAAAATTGTTCCTTGTACTTGTAAAATGAAAAAAAAACCCATAAAAATGGTCCAATTTTGAAACATTCATAACTCCTACAATAGTGAATACATTACAATGAAACTTTTTTCTGAAATAGAGCTCATGGGTACCTACAAAAAAGTATTAGACAAAATTTTCGTGCAGCGGCAAACAAGTTTGTTCAAAATTAAAAACGAATTTTTAAGAAAGATCGACGGTGCCTAAATTTTTCAAATCGTTTAAAAAAAATTATTTTCACTTGCAGGGATCAATTACAATAATTTTTGGTCAATAGACATACCCCCGAAATCCTGCGCATTTTCGAGAAAAAAATTCTGGTCGGGCGAAACTTTAAATGTTAATAACTTTTTAACAAAGCCTCCATCAACAAATTAGTATTCTTGATTTTCGTCTTATTTTGGTCTCTAGAATGCCCCATTAAAATTTTTCCCAGGGATGGCCGAACATCCTGTATAATTCAATTTGATAAGTTATTTAAATTATAAAATCACCGTTCAATTTAAAAAAATTCCCCCTTTTTCCCCCTAGCAGTCGTATCAAAAGAACTTGAACTTAAAAGGCTAACCCCATTATTAGACCATTTAATTAAAAATAAAAAGGAAGTCGATATCTTCACTGGATGTTTAAAGAAGCTTGTAATATCATACTTGAACGAATTAGGAACTGTGAATTACAAATTTTTAAATAATGTTCCGCAACCAACTTGTACGTGTTATTTAAATAAATATACGATAAGTAAGATAGTATATGTAAGTCCAAGATAAATGTTGGAATAACATTAGTTTAGAAATATGAACGAAATTGGTCAGTGAAATGATACGACTAGTCGATGCAACCATTTACAAACGAGGCTTATACGTTGATGAAGGGAAAGTTTCCATTGGTCGTTAATTGTCTGGTAAAATCCTTAATATATATTATAACTCATGTGTCCTTTGTAATGGAACGAATTAATGTTTCATTACACAATTGACATCGTTTCATAATCTCGATTCATTCTTGTTCAGCATGTACGAAGTGTCCGCTGACTTTTGAATGGAAGTATAGACGTCAACAGATCGTATTGGTCACGTAGAAATACAGGTTTCCAGGACTGACCGCTCATTGTTATTAACGTCAATATAAAAAGATCTCCTTGTTCCATGGAAATTCCTCCGCGACTCGTATAAGCTAAATTGCAACATAGTAGTAAAAATTAACTCTAGGATATCTTCGTCGAATTTGGCTGCAGAAGTCATTCGAGCCTCCCCCGATAGTTAAATTTTATCAATCTTAAATTATACGAACTTACGTATAGTACGTATGGAAGAAAGTTGTGGTTATTTGTAAAAAAATACGTCTGTTTATTATAAATAGAAGTATAGAGAGTATAGAAATTGAAATGAATGCAGAATGAAAGTTATCGATTATTTTACCCAACGAATGCTGCATAAAGAAGATGGATAGTTTTTCTGACAAACGCGCCAAAAACAATAAAATTGATTTGAAACTTGCTTTGACGTCACGTTCCAGCTAGTATTTATTGCAATACATTGCAAGTACGAGTTCGTTGAATATTTACGTAACATCACATTATAATATTTACGTTTATCGTTTGTCTCTATTTTTATCATAGTTTGTCAATTTACGTGTGGGTAAGATAATTACAATGAAATTAAGCAAACGTCAATCGTTAACAATGATCACCCTGGAAATTCTCGAGCTAAAAACAATTTATCATTCGACACTTGAATAAATTAATCGTTACTTTCATGATTTTTCAGAATGATTGCATAATTACGTAGACGTTTTTTAACGAAATTATTATAATACGAGGCAATGCTATTAATAATTCAGTCACCAAGGGCACGCGAAGGTCAATTTCACTTTGCTAAGTGACAGGAAGTCCAGAACCGTAACAAATAGCTGGAACGTAATTGGTATTTCAACAGGAATACTGTGAAAAGATAAAAGCGCTTCGTTCCACGAGTATTAATTCATTAAGTATTATTCTAATCCCTATCGAGTCTACGCTTTCGCAATTAGCACATCGCAGGTCTTTCCTAGTATACACATTCGAATTATAATCAGCATTATTTGCGGGCGGTGCTTAACAACTGCGCTCCCTGCTCGCCAAGGTCCAAAATGGCGGTGGCTTTAAGGCATATACGCACTTTATTATTACAAAATTGAAATCGTTCCAGAGATAATACCATCTGACGTAGCGTGTGCTCTTCGTGACATGCAATAAATTGAAACTGCAAATATAGCAATATTATGTAGCTGTTGTTTCATAATTTCAATAAATACTTCTAATGAATGATAAAAAAGAAATTATGAAAGAAAAATGTTTTGCTTGGGAAAGAACACCACGAGGCGCCAAGGACATCTGAAGGTCAATTTCATTTTTTCAATTATATACTCTTTTACGACAAAATTCCATAGAACATTAAATTCTGAAGGAATACGTATTAGAGTTTATGTATATTAAAATTAATAAAAATAATCCTCGAAATATTTAACTTTGAGTAACTGTTGATTAAATCAGAGTGTCGCTAACTAGTTGTATCGTTGTAAATGATAAGGTCTTCCAATCTTTCTTTTAATGGAGGTACGTATATTATTGTTAAAACAATTATCGCGAGTTTACGTTTGATAATCTTTTCGAAATCGAAGCCGAATCGAGGTCATTTTGCAGGGAACAAACCAAAAACAATATGTAGCACACACACTATTTTTGATAGCATTAATATCTGTAAAGAACGAAAAATAGAGAAACGTAACAAAATTTATTTTAAACGGAACAAAAATCACTTCCAGTACACGCATCCTTTGATGGCATTCTCTCTGCACATTTTGTATACACGTTTACAGGGTTGCGCTACTTTGTTCTCGTTTTAAAAATTCAACAACGTAACACGCCGAAAATGTCCTCTTTGGATGTTCATTTCTAAAATTATGCCAAAACTATAAAACAATTTTAGTTGATACCAAATAACCCTGTGTTTTGTAAATTTGTAATATTTCAAAACGCCTGAAGACAATTAAAATCGAATTGTTTGATAAACTGAATATTTCTTACGTTTTAAGGTTAATGTGCGATTTTTTAATTTTGAAAGGTGTTATCTTTGTTTTATTAGTTGATAGGGTAGTATAGGGTGTGCTGGTGATCATGGTAAAATCGTAGATATAGTAAAAAAATGAGTATAAGTTGTAATGTTTCGTTTTACTAGAGGCGTCTGACCATTAATTACTATTTCTACTTGCACTGATGCTCCAGTGATACTCTTTTAATATTGTCGATTTTCTCGATATCGAAAACATTTTATTCTACATTTTCAACTTATTTTCCACCTGTGATTATCCCTATAACCCACTATATCAATATAAATTTCTATATATACAAAAATTCAATTCTAAATACGAATGAATTCAGTGTTACATTTAAGTGATCCTCAAAGTTTCTCGGAATACTTACACGCAGAGTCTCATAAATGGATCTTTATGCAAATTGGAGCTTTGTAGAGGGTTGTCTCAATCCCTAAATTTTTGCATATTAACTGCAATTTCTCGAAAATTTAAATTTCCCATAAAACTTATAAATCGACATTCCTATAGTCGATGGATCGTCTGCCAAAATAGTACCAAAAGGTCAGCTTTACGCAACGTTGAGAAAACTTTTTAGACTTTTTAAACCATATTAAACTCATCACTTGGGTGTAGAAATTTTCTTTTTCTAGAGATGGAATTTTTGAAAATGTTGGGAAGCTAGTGGCCTGTACGAGGAGACTCGAAGTCGTAGCGTGGAAAAGGTCCCGGTGTTTAAAATCGATTTCCACTCAGCGCGAGAGCCTTGATCAGCCAATGATCGGCCCCGCGTTCGGCTTTAAAAGAACCGAAACGAAGCACCAGCAATCTTATTACTTTAATGTACCGCTGATGGCATTCTGAAGCGGCGGTTGTTACAGCAATTATCAGTCGATTAGCAGGCACCGGCGTAACAGCGTTCCGGGTTTCGTCCCGCGCAAACGTATTCGACGCTCCTCCCGGCGAGCGGATCAGTGCGAGGGAGTAGCGAAAACCGCGAATACCCGGGAAGCTCGAGTTGCTTCCGGTCGACACGCCGAGGTAATGCGAGCACCGATTTTCAAAATGGTGGAGAACAGAGAAACGAGCGTTTCGGAAACGATAAATAGGAATATTCGTTGTTTCCCGGGCGTAGTTTGCCATCCTCGCCGTTTCGAAGCGATTTCCACTGTTATTTCGCGACGCAATACCCTGAACATTTTTACGCAACGGACCCAAATATGGTCCCCAATTTATTGACACCTCGTTTCCAACATTCGACGATCGATATTTGCTTGAAATTTTTACTCTACGCTGATCGAGCACCCTTCTTAAGGGAGGATTACCGATTCTCATGTAACAGCTTTATAAAGAAGCTTTTTTTAGGAGGTATAAAGAGACATATTTAAAACACAGATATCAATTTTTCGATATCGTTTCTTTTCCTATTTATTAACACTTTAATTGACATGTCATCCATATATGAAACTGAAATAATTAATTCTCAAGTTGAAATGATGAAGGAAATAAATTTGAATAGAATTCATGAATTTTGGTGAAGTTACATAATTTACAATTATCTGAAATCAAAGTTATGGTCTCGTAAAAATTTTACAATTTTGATCTGGCAGTCAACGTGTTCATTAACGTAGAATATTGTTAATCTATTGCAAAATACAAACTACCTATGCTTAAAGTTGATCGACCAATTAATTTCTAACTTGTTCTAGACGCCAATTTGAAGATGTATTTAAAAAAAGAAAATGTGTTTAAAATTTTTAATGAAGTTCCAAAATATTAATCTGCCGCTAACCATTTCACACTTTGACGATGGAAATGCTCAAATTTTATTAAAGCATGTTACTCTGAATTTTGTAATTTCCTATTTCATAGCACATTATTTGGATTATATGGTGTGGTGAATATAACTTATTTATTAGTGCTAGTGCATCGCAAGAACATAAATATTCAACGAGCAAAAACGTTAAATCGACCAAAATAAATACAAACAACTTAATTTTGAATCGATTAATGTAAATATAATAAAAGTCTTTTATTCGTATATTTTGAAGCTTCGATGTTTATCGAATCGATGGCGGAAATGTGTAATCGGTAATTAACGGAAATGAATTAAATAGCGAGTGAAATATGCAGAACGTCTAGTAATTATTCCGCATTACGCTCGAAAAGGGTAGTTCTACCCTTCGACAATAAGTTGAAAACAGTGAATAATTTTAGTTTATTACAGGGCTTCGATGTGCTTTGAATTCGCTGCTCATGTTGCAGTAATGCCTCAATATCAATTCAATCACTATGATATTATATTATTGTTAGGGTACAGATGTATATTTAATTCGAATCTTGACGATATATGTTACTTCACTATTTTTTTAAAGCAAAAATAATGTGATTGTAAAAAAATTTGAATGAAGAAAGGTGTAATTCAAATTTCAGAAAAATTCACGATTATCATTGAAATACATAAAAGGTAAACATACAGTTGATTCTACAATAACAATATAAATTATTCGTAATTGATGTGTATCGAAAATACTATAGATATGAAAGATTATAGAAATATAGTACAAACATCGAAGATTATTTCTTTAATTAAGACAATCAAATCTGAGGTCAATGGTTTATATAAGATCATTATAATTCATCAAAAATAAGCACAATCATGTTTTCATAAAACAAAAGTAGTTACAAAAATTAAATGGCATTCTTTCTGGTTTTCAAACTCGAAAAAAACTAAACTTTTGACATTCCAAATCCACAATTCTTTATTTAGAAAATTCATCGAAACTAAGATTCTAGATTCAAAATTCTGTAGGTGCAAAAACGTTGCTTCTAACTTTTGTTTCATTACGAAATATTACGATACTCGAGACAACCAAAACACAGATTTTGATGTTTTGAATCTATCAAAATCGTTCGAGTCTTCGTTGCAGTCTGCTTTAAACCGATCAGTACTTCTCAACCAGCGATTTTTTCTTGCCCGTGAAATCGGTTAAGCAGTGGAACCGGCAAGGGTTCGAGATCTCGTATTTCTGGCAATTGCCAATATCATTTATTCTACGTTTCAAATCTCTACTGGTGCGCTCGACAAAAATTCACCCCAGCGCCCCTAACGCTCGAGGAACGTTATTGAAAGAGCAATACAAATACAGGCCGCAGTTTTCAGCAGGCGCGTCCCTTTGAAGCAGAAATTGCAACGTGGAATGATGGAATTATGCGACAGAAAACTGTAGATCCCGATGCGAACGAAATATAAAATCGTCACCGGTAGGGTACCTGTAACTCCAATCCCAAGCAAATGCATTTGCAATTGAATGCGTTCGCCTCGAATTACGTAAATGAGCCAGAATTCGTGACTTTTTTCTGTCGCGCATTTACGTCATAATTGATGGTCGTTACCCGCTGCATGTTGCGTGTCGCGCGATTGATCGTTTACTTTTAAGAATATTTTTCGCCCTGGCGCGACACAATTTCAGTCAACGACGCCTCCGAGACTAAGAGATCACCGTATATAAATAACAGGACTTTCAACTAAATGACTAAAAAAAATTAACTCTTAATTTGTATTTATAAAAAATTCTTTTCTCTTCTTAACATTGTATTTAAAATTCTGGTAATATTTTCCCTCGAACAAATATTACAACCCTTGGCAGTTTATTGGACAGTTGAGCAACAAGAAAATACTTTTATTTGATTCATTTATATGTCCATTTCACCAACATGTGCAGGGAGCAAGAGATATGTGATTCTTCCCGCTGAGAGTCCCTGAATTAAAATAATTAATCGTAGATGAGTGTTCCGTAGATCCGATCAAGTCGTTGAATGACAATCGAAAGTAATGGGAATGGTACTGAAGAAATGGACAATTCAATCGCGTTCGCTTATCAAGAGTTTTATTGGGAAATAAATATTTATTTAGGGAGGACGGGGGCACAGCAAACAGAAAAGTTAAAGATATACCTGATGCTTGATCTGTCTGGTTGCAACCGCTGAAAGACAGTTTAAAAGCATTCCGATGCATGCCAAAATAATACACGAGGCAAGAATGCAGCCACGTGATCCGCCATCGCGTTACTTAAGTAAAGAGAAAAATAACGATATATGAAACGTCCCTAAATTGATAACTACCGTAGAATGACAGTTACGGAATGAAACGTGCTTACGACAGTAATGAGAGCTTCCAAAAACGAAGAGAGAGAAATTATTTCATTAACGTGACGCTTTCGAAACTTCGGGCGTCAATCAAGATATATCAAGAGTTACAGCGGCAAGAAAAATTCCCCCCAATTTCGTTATTAAAATATCCGTCATATCGGGGGAAAGAAACGTACGAAAATTTGCATTCTTCCTATAGGACTACGGGGTCTGCTTTATTGTATAAATGCAGACCAAAATCAGGTAATTATTTGGGAATTTACAATTAATATATAACGAGAATTTTTCTTTGGATCGGCTTTGTTTACCGAAAATGGTCTGAATTTCCAAGAATATTTAATGAAGAGCTTACGCATTGTACAATTACTATTAAATTAACATGTATTATTAATAATACATCGGTCGAATATTTTATGAGTATTTAAATGTCACGAATATGTTTAAAGAAATTGAGTACTCGAAAATTCCAAAATCACTGTTCGAATGTTATTATTTATTGGCAATTTTCGTTAATTAGCAGATGGGTATTCAACTTTGTGAAAATTTAATAATGACGGATAGAAATTGTAATTCTAATATCGAATTTGTATAGTTTACATAGAGGGTCCCAGAAATCGGGATATAATCAAAGTGGGGGATAATTCTATGTGAAAAAATAAGTCGGAAATGTACAATATAATTTTTTCATACGAGGCTTCATTTTCGAGAAAATAGACTGTGAAAATTGGGTGGTTAGGATACCATCGTAAGTAGAAATAGCAAATGATTGGTCAGCCGCACCAGGCGTGTCGTATTAATTGCGCGTATTTACTACTTGATTGTGCAGTATTAGCCAGTCCCATGCTTTCTCGATAATATTTTCCTATATTATTTTGTTACTATTTTTTTAAATTTTATGCGACCATGTGCTATATTTTTTAATACGTATCACAATTTAATAAACTTTCATACGAAGGGTCTTTATTTGCCTCAAAATGTCTAAAAAAGAAAAATGTTACTATTACTCTACGTATCGTGAAGAATTATTTTTTAAAACAATATTTCTTTAACCAGTCTTTCAACAATCATTTTAAACGACTGTAATGATACTGATAGCTGGAGCGAATGTAAACATTTCTAAAAATGGAAATATTGTCCTATTTGTTACGTTAACTGTCACGTTTGCGAAAATTGACCAAACGAAAAATTAATTGAAGTTAATTCTACATCGAAACACGCTGTTTCGATCACGCGGTGCTAGGCGCGGGATCAATTGTATATCCTTTGCCAAGCTGCCATTTTATAATACACAATTTGAAGAAAATAAAAATATAAGCAATTCTATTTGTCCATTTCACAGATCAATTTTTAAAAGTATTGATGTTTTTAAAAATTGATCAAATGATGTCAAAGTTAACACTATATGTTTAGTTTAATTTCTGTATAGCAATTTTTAGACATTCGTGGTACTATGCCCTTTTTTATAAATAAGTTTACGTAAATGTGGCTTAACAAAAAATTCAAATTAATCGAATGACGGTTTTGTGATCCAGAAATTTCCAAGACTTATTGTTGTTACTGGAAGAAATCATGTAAAAGTTTTACTCTAGAGAATCACAATTTTATTTGTGCAGGTTATAGGTCGACAGAAGCACCAATTTCTTATGCAGTGTGAAATTGTTACAGAAGTTGTAGGGTTTAAGAAAGTATGTAATATGGTATAAATGGTATTTTTGCAAATGGATAAAATCTAACACAATTTAGATAATCCATATCATGTAATTTCTGGCGAAGGCTAATATAATAAGGATAGTACTTGCGATGAGCGAGATTAGTTTTCTCGTTCAATTTGACATAAACTAATATGAGAATTAACTAAGTTTTAGGATAAAGGTACTTTAGTATTTTTGTTCTCAGAATCTGTCGAAATCCAGCATACAAAATTGGACATTCCATTTAAAAAAAACAACGTTGACCTCTATATCTCCTCTACGTCTACACTATGAAAGAACATCATTTATATTGTATCATGTACTTTCTTAAACCCTACAACTTCCGCAAGTAACATTTTCTCGCATTATTTGAAACAATCAAGATATTCGAGTGGAACAAAATGCTAAAAATAACACGACAACCATCAGTTTTAACTCGCCGAAGAAACGCAAAAACCATCCCCAGCCCGTCACGAAACGAAACGTCGACGCTAAAAAAGCAGCTGTTCAACGAATCGCGAAAGTCTCCGCGGCGCGTTTCGAATCTCGAGATCGCCCATCCAGTATCGAAGTCTCCAGGGGTGGCGTTTCGCAGGGGTAGTTTGAAGGGCGAGATGAGCGCCGCGGCGCGGCCAGGTTTTCCCGGGGGTTGAATTCTTCCCCGGCCGGTAAGGTAGGCAGCGTTTCCCGCGCCGCGGCGTCGAAAAGGGGACCAGTTACCGACGCCGTGCACACCGGCCGGCGGCCATCTTGGAAAAACGAAAGCGACACGGCGACGTACGAAAAACAAAATGAAGGCGCTTGCGCCGCCGCTTCGGTATTGAGCGAGACCCCCGGCGCCTTTTTGCATTTTCACCCTTTACTCCGCTCCCGGCCTAGCCACGGCCGCCCTGACCCCCCTCCGTCTCGGACCCCGCGAACCGTCCTGCCGTCCCCTGACATCCCACTTCGCCAGCAGCCTCGCTCGTTCTCGTGCTCGTCGACCTTTCTCATCCCGGACCTTCTCTTTCCCGTTCGCCTCGCGCCGCTTCCTCCAGCGACTCCGGTTGTTTCCAACTGCCCCGCGCAACCCTCACCCTCACCCGACTCCCAAGCCGTTGGCTTTTTTGCATTTTAACACGTTTTTAAATGGATGGAAAAATAAATAGCGCTCCTTGATTCGATTACGTCCCCCCGGGTAATCGGCACCGGCGATTCCTCGCGAGCCACCGGCGCCCAGCCGTTCATGATTGCCGCCATACTTTTACCCCGCGATGTCTTTTTCTTCGTCGTCGCCCAGCCCCCGTTTCGTCCCTTGCGCTTCGAGCCCCGTGTGCTACGAACTCGATCGACCCTTATCGCGCGACGATTCTTCCTCGAACGATCGAACACGCAGAGAGGGAGGGGGATGGCGGCCTAACGCTGGAAAATGCTAATTCTTCGCTTACGGTGGAAACGACGCACGGTTACGTGGCGCCCTCTTTTCGCAAGGGATGCTGGAAGTTATCGAGCGCAGGGGAGAATCTAATCATAGAAACCCCTCCGGTAATTGAATGATCGCGCCAAGAGGTTTGATTCCGGAGAATAAGAATTACGTTCGTAGGGAGCGATCGAGAAACGTCAGGGTTTAATTGTTCGGGGTGGTTTGAAGGCACGCGACGAGAAAATTCGCAGAGACATTTTGTTGCGGCGCTGGTTGATTTAGAAAGAAACCTAGCACTATTCGATTCGTTTAATAATCGAATATTTCACGCGTATTCGAATAAACAGCGTATATCGTTATTAGAATATTATTATTCTAATAGAAAAGTGTTCGTTAGAATTATTCGAGTGACACGGATATTGAGAATGTATTTAAACGTTAATTCTTTGCGTCAGAAATCCATCATAATTCACTTATACATGTAATTGCATACGATTAAAAAATATCGAAGTAGTGGTTATTCGAACACAAGTATATCGTTAAAAACTATATAATTAGGTCATTTTCGTAAGACAGTATGTCATGGTTTATTTAAGATATTTCACCTTGTTTGTACACTAATTTTCCTTTATTCATAACTGCAGAGTTTTTAGAATGTCAACGCCATCGCGCCAAATATCGAAAAACTCCTTGATACGGACATCGTAATATAACAATCTTATACGTTAATTGCTTGCAAATCTTTGCACTTAATTTTCATTGGAAATTCTTTAAGATGTACTATAAAAATTAGAATAAATACTTGCAAATATGAGAACTTTGACGTTCTTCTTTTTGAATTTTATTAATGATGTTAAAATATGTTCGATGAAAAGAAAGTTTGGATAATAAGGAAATTTTTAATTGAGATGTATCAAAATGTGCATTCTCATGCCTTTCGTTAACCGCTAAACCGGTCTGTTGAAAATTACACAGCGATACGTACAGTAAGACAGGTAAATAGATACTGCGGTGCAAAAAAGAAGACATCGACAGTTTCCGACAGTTTGCGACGAATGCCGGAAATTTCCGTGCACGAAGGCATTCATTTTACGACATTCAGGTAGTTGTTAATTATCTGGTGTCTTTGTGGAACCCAAATTTTACTATTCCAGAGGTAATAATTTCTTTATGTCGGGCCGCATTACTAACCAGTCGACACTGACGTAAGTGCATTTTCTGTTCTCTGAACTATACAATAAAATTTACTATAGAAATATAATTATTTTTTTAAAGAAAATTTACTTTATACTTTTGATAAGAAAATTTATATTAATTTATTTTTGTAAATATTACTTTTTAAGTTTCGTTCGAAGCAAGTGTACATTCTTTGAGGACGAAACGGTTAATTATGCAAATTCTTATATATTAAGCTTGTTATCAAGAACGACTTAATTCGTTATAAGTATTTTTATAAGATAATGAGTAAGGTATGATTTAAGTAATTAGTTTTCATAATTGTAGGACCTCCGAATGTAAGAAATTTTTGCACGAAATTTATACATAATATGTGTGCATAACACATGTGTGTTAGTTCGATAAGTAAACAAAATGAAAATATCAAATGTATAATGGCCAGAATTAATAATGTTTATTCACATTAATATGAACATATTTCATCAACAAAAAGCAAAACGAAACCCAATATTTGTTGATAAATATTAAATAATAGTATTCGTTTTGATAATACTGTTTACGTATTTATCGTACTTCTTCATAAATTTCATTAATTTCTACACAGTTCTTCGTTGCAGAGGAATACAGTCTCTTTTATCTACAAGTTAGTTAAAAATGTTCATTTTATCCTTAAAGTAATTGCGATATGAATTCACAATAAATGTAAGATATTTTATAAGAAACTCGTTTCTATAAAGACGTAAACATTTAGAACAGAAATTATCGTTCATAATAATCCTTCAACTGTCTGTTTATAATTTATATTATTTAGTTATCTTATATTTTCGAACTCGCGTACTATAATCTCATTTAGGGTGGTCGTTGAGTTTGAGAAATTTTTCTAAATCGATATTCTCTCGAAGGAAGCTAATTCTGAAAACGTCCAGTATCCTTGATCTTCGATTCTCGATTCGTGTTTCTCCGGATTACGGGGCGCAACGAGCCGCTTAAAAATTTCCTCGAGAGAGGAAAAAGCGCCGTCGGGTTTTCGTTCCGTTTTAACAAACTTGAGAGCCTCGGGGTTAGTCGTTGAAACTTTAAGAAGCACTCGCCGAGGACGGTCGCCGTCCCTCGAGGAGAAGGGACAGGGGGGGGGATGAAAAAAGAACCAGAAGAGCGGGCGACTCGCATAAGGCAACGGGGTATAATATGTGCTTTATAATGCGCGGACGTGAGGAAAAGAATAAAAAGCGGGGAAATGTTTTCGCAACCGTGCAGTATCCGCGGGGGCGGCGAGTCAGCGGTCTCTCTTAATAATCCCACATTCTTAAGCACGTCGACTTAATTTACATTTTAACCGCTCTGCAGAAAAAAAATTCCGTCGTTTCCAGAGACGACTCGACTCGTGGCTCACCCTGCGACCGTCCCAACCGGCCAACTTTCGATCCCCCAACCCCTTTATACGGCCCTCCAGCGACGTTTGCGGCGCGTCATTAGAGAATGAGTTTTTATTCCCCGTGACACCGGATGACGGCCCCGCTGGACCAGAGGATGCAAATCTCTGCCCCGACCAACTGGTTCTTAGACCGCCCCGAGGAGAATAAAAAGATCGATTCAAACTCCAAGGTTCTATCTAGTGACCAATTATCGGTGACCTCGAACGAAATTTCCGCGTAAAGGGTAAAAATTACCAACCCTCTTCATCCTCGACCCTCGAGTATCCAGTTTATGTATTATCAATGTTTAGAGTAGCAAGAATACAGCTGGGATTTGTTGCTTAACCCCCACTGGATCGCCCAAATCCCACCCCTTTATTATGTTTTTAGAATTCTTTCTGAGTTTATTCAAAATCTATTAAACCACTGTTCTATATACATTTGTGAACAGGCTATTTATCAATTTGGAATAATATAATCGTCGTTTAAAAGACACTTTAAAGCCACAATTTAAAGGATTTTAATTTAAAGATTATTTATTATATATAATAAAGTTATTCCTTTTTCTATGCCTTTATACATAGTTTTTATGTTTGTTAAATAAGATTTTTCTTCCTAAAGAATGAATTTGATATTTTTTATTCGAAAACAAGGTTACATGCAAGCAATTAAGAATCCTATAATTCGTCCAATGTATAGTTCGATTTCTGAATTATGCTTTCCGAGCAATGGCCCATTTTTGGACAGAATGTGACTGGAACAACGATAACGTCATCAAATGTGGATCTTTCAGAAAGATGCCAAGAACGTCAGTGGATTTCACACATTTTGGCAGCTCTAAAAAAATATTTCTCTGAAACAAAATATGCTTGCGTTCGAGATAAGTGTGTTCAAAACGATACAAGGAAAATATATAGTTACGATGCTTAGTGATTTAATAGAAAGAAACTATTGCATTACATGCATTTTTCTGCACTAAAAATTTTCTTTTGTACCGTCCTTGAATTGCAAGATGTCCTCTTTTTAGGGTTGCGTCCCCTATTATAGAAAATCTACCGTTGATCATCGTATTGCAGTTGTAATTAACGAATTACAATTTCCAAATGAGCAATATTTTTTCAGCAACTGAAAAGGTATTGTTTGTGACTGTTCAAGCCTAACTTGGCAATTTACAAGTTTCACACAAACGCATGGAAGACGAATTGTAATTTTCTTCATAAAGGTGTTATAAATAATATTCTCGAATGTGACAATAATAAAGATAGATTTCTCAATCTTTATTTTAAAAAAGTATTCCATTTATACATAGAATAATATTTTTAATCTTATTGTACTTAATTTATATTTAAAGAATGATTGTGTACTATACTTAATTGTAGCTTCTAATACCAGTAACAAACGATCTTATAAAATAAAATCCCATAATATAATATTATCATTTAATATAATATAAGAATAACATTTACTCGACGCTACATGTGTTTGAATTTTCAGCACAAGGAAACAGAAACCAGAAATTCCTTAATTTCACGTAGAAAGACGCCCTTTGTCTAAAATCTAAACCACTCCCACGGCATGGAAGATGGAGATAGGGTGGGAAAATCCCGCGATAGAAAAGTCGTCCAAACCGGTGGTGTCGCGAAAGGTGTAATTGCGGTTTCAGCGTGTTGTGAAAGATTCGTAAAATTATGGGTTAATCTCGTAAGACAGCTTGGCGACGATATTTCTTAATGCTCTTTTACGAGTCGCTGCGCCCTCTTCGAGTGCGCATTTATTAAGGGTTGTTACCCCTTCCAGCTCGATCCATACACCGTTATTCGGTCGCATCTGCGTGTGTGCGACTTCCCCACCAACTTCGCGTAGCCCCTCTCCAGTTCCTTCCGTAGCCCTTTCATAGAAAATAGTGGTGGGGTGGCGCGATTAGATGCATAGGGGAGGTTAGATAAAAGTTTAGATGAAACGCAGGGTGCGTCAGCTCCACGATCCTTCGTGCGCACGAACGTGAACGACCTGCCATACCCTTCGCTTTCCAAGCTTAGGTGGGGCATTTCGTACCACCATTTGCAAACAATTTCACGTATCGCGTTATTCCCTCCTTTCTCGTCGTGTTTTTATTCTCGTAACAGTGATAAATAGTGTATTCAAGTTTTACTTCTGAGGATCAAAACGATGTATGTTATTTGATTCACAATAAACGTTTTCATTAGAATGTTAAGATACGAATAATTTGCGAAATTTAGCAAGATTGATAAAAATAATTAACGAAGTTACGGTACACATTATAATTAAAGTAATCGACGGCTTGAATTTATCGTTGCATCGACGAACAATTTAACTTTAAAGTGAATTGTTCCGTCGTGCATCTGCAAGAAACGTACACGTTTGTACACGCTCGTCTAAAAAGCCATTATTGCATTAAACGAAGCATACGGATTAAAGATTTAAATTAACGAAAATTTATTGATACGTTATACTCTATCGCTGGATGTCCTGTTAATTAGTGCGATACATTCATTAACATTCTCTGGATTTTCTGTCACGTTGCTTTTATTTTCCCGAGTGACTTCTCGACGTCCCTCTTAACTAATATCCTTTCGCTATTTAAAGATTTCCAATATCGAAGACGGAATATGTTATGTACAATCAGGTTGGAACGAACACGTTGAATTATTAACGATTAAATGTCGTTTATTAATACTGTTACTTTACTGATACGTTGAAACACACAGGACAGCGTAAACAGTTAACATAAAAGTTTTTTTTATAAACAGATAACGACGCGTACACGAATATCGATTTACTGTCGATTTAATTCTCTATAATTACCGACTTCTTTACTCGCGATTATTTTCTTCTTTTTTGATGAATCTTGTTTATCTTTCAATTTAATTTTTTCGTCGAAGAATTAAATTAATATTACTTTGCAACAGAGAATATTCTTTATCGTGTACACAATTATATACCGTTCAGAAAAACTGTTGAGAGTATAAAGGGATATTTCTATAATATCAATTAATATATCTTGCACAAATAACAGTTAAATTATTTTACAAAATAATTAATATATACATAGTAAACACATAGTAAAACTAAGCAATAGATACTTTTGTGAATTAATAATAAACGAGATTCGTTCTCTGAGGTAAGAAATAATCACGAATAAAGAAGTCAGTAATTGCAGAGAGTTAAATCGACAGTAAATCGATGTTTACTCGCGTACGACACGTTACACGGATGGACGTAAAACGTTTGTGAAGTACAGTAAACAGAAATACATTCGTCATAAAAAATGTATACAATACGTGTACGATATTTATACAGCATAAAGAAACAGCCAAGAGCTGCTTGTAGCATATAAAAACGTAAATTTAACAAAAAGCAGGCGTACAATACGCGTGCTGTAAACCGTGGGTACGTTCTGTTCTTTCTTATTTTTCCCCGTCAATACGTCGATACGAACGTACAATACATTGTTTTTGTGTATCTCTTTTTATTACTATTGATAGTATAATATTTATAAAGTATCTTTCTGCCACTGATGTTGGAGCAAGGTTTTCTTTCACGCGAATCCTTTTTTATTTGGCGTGAATTGTGTGGATTTGATGCCACGTGCCATGCTTCTGCTGAAACTATCGCTTTATCGGGATCGAAGTTCAATGGTAAGATTATTTTTGAGAAATGCAACTGACAACTGGCCACGAAAATCCTGTGATTAAACTTTTTCTAACGAGGCTATGTTAAGCTTTTTGTTTATTTATTATGATGATCTCAAAACAAACTTGCTCGAAACTTGGGTTTATTGTACTCGTTTAAATAATGTCATCGAATGTGAGTAACACAACGAACACCAAATCATTTTTTTTGTAGTTTTCATCTTATTTTGATTCAAAGTACTGCCCTAGCATAAGAAGAGCGTGTTTACATCCCTCTTGCAGTTGACTTTTCCACCACCACAATTATTGCGATCATATTGAGACTGATTGAGACGAAATATTCACTCATTGTCAACAGCATTGGCGAGCATTCTGTCTCACTCAATCACAAATTAACTGCTGATCTTCGTCACCATTTTCGGCCAGTAGCGATCGATATTAGTGACGATAGAAGAATCAGCGAATGGCAACAAGAGTGGGGATGTAAGTACGTTGTGCCATCTTCTGTACTATCTATCGAAAAACCTATGAGTTTTCAATCATAAAAAATTCCTAAAATCGTGATCAACACCAGCGCGCCCGAAAAAATAAATAAACATGGTCATTGAACAATGGGTCACAAAAGGGAGAAAATATTTTCAATTCTATATCAATAAAAATTCCAATAAATCCTCGTCCAAAAAGCTACCCAGAGAATTCATCAACACAATAAATTGAATCCAAGCCAACCTTTACAGCCTAGCTGCTTCTCTAGGCCGTATAAATATCATAAGCAATGCAAAGTATAACTGCAAAGAGAAGAAGATATTAATCATGTGGCAATGTAATCTCTACGACACCCAGAGAGTCACAAATTGATCCGAAGTATACGTTAAATAAAGCTGTTATTGCCTCCTATCAATGCATCTATATCTTCTCCTTCCTTAAAGAATATAATTTAAAACTGTTAGAAACTGTGTCTTATGTCAATCGAATAATGTAATTCGATTGTATATAGGCATATAGAGATCGTATGTGAGCTAAAATAAACTTCTTCGGAGGCTTCAAATGCTCAATAAAGAAAAGAACGTTAGTGACTAAGAATTATTTTCGATACTTCATAACAATGCATCTATATCTTCTTCCACCTTAAAGAATGTAATTTAAAAATTTGTCAAGCTGTGGCTTATGTCAATCGAGTAATGTAATTCAATTTTATGTAAGTATAACAAGATCTTATGTAAACTGAAATAAACTACTTCAGAGGATTCGAATGCTCAATAAAAAAAAGATCAATGACTGACTGTTTTGGATACCTCATATTAATGCATCTATGTATATCTTCTTCCTCAAAGAATGTAATTTAATTGCATGTACGTATATAAAGGTCTTATGTAAGCTGAAATGAACCTCCCCAGAGGCTTCAAGTGCTCAATAAAAAAAAACCCCAGTGTCCAAGAACTGTTCTGGACACCTCATATCAATGCATCTATATCTTCTCTTTCCTCAGAGAATGTAATTTAAAAAGTTTGGAAACTGTATCTTATATCACTCCAACAATGAAATTGAATTGTATCTAGGTATATATAGATCGTATGTAAGCTGAAATAAACTTCTCCAGAGATTTCAAATGCTGAATATAAAAAAAGCCCCAGTGTCCAAGAACTGTTCTGGGTATCTTATATCAAGGTATCTCTTTATATATTCTTTTCTTCCTCAAAAGAATGTAACTAAAAAATGTCAATAAGCTAGAACGAACTTCTCCAGAGGATTCAAATGTTCAATAAAAAAAAACCCAGTGTCCAAGAACTGATCTGGACACCTCATATCAATGCATCTATATCTTCTCTTTCCTCAAAGAATGTAATTTAAAAAGTTTGGAAACTGTATCTTATATCACCCCAACAATGAAATTGAATTGTATCTAGGTATATATAGATCGTATGTAAGCTGAAATAAACTTCTCCAGAGATTTCAAATGCTGAATATAAAAAAAGCCCCAGTGTCCAAGAACTGTTCTGGGTATCTTATATCAAGGTATCTCTTTATATATTTTTTCCTTCCTCAAAAGAATGTAACTAAAAAATGTCAATAAGTTGAAACGAACTTCTCCAGAGGATTGAAATGCTCGATAAAAAAAGAATCGCAGCGTGCAACCGTTCCGTGTACTAAATAAGAAAGAACGTCGGCGTCCGCCCCGTTGGGGATGCAGCCGAACGCAAGTGCGCGCAGCTCGTTGGAAACCACGAGCATCGAACTACATAGGCCTCCTCGCAACGGCGCCAAAATTCCAGAAAGAGCGAGATCCCGTTTCACCGGGTATTCCGCGCGTACCCCGGAGTGCGGTGCTCCGACGTTGCATCGTGCATTATTTAATGGACGGTTTTTCGCTTTGTTCGGTCGACTCATTAACCACGGGGGCTCCCGATTGTACTTTGCGCCGGTTCTCCGGTGCAACAGAGAACCTGCGCTCGTTGTACCGGCGAAAAGGGGGGGATACAGTCGCGTCGTTGCATAATGAACAGGACGCCGCCACCCCCTAGAGTTCCGTCCGTGCCTCGCCAACCCCCTGTCACCCCGTAGGCGCCTCTCGCCGCTGCTGTTGCCGTTCCCTCCTCCCCCTGAGCCCCCTCGTGTAACCACGTCCATCCCCCTCATCAACCTATTATTTCTCCGTATTACGTTACGTCGCGTTGCGTTACGTGCGCGCCGCGCCGTGCCGCTGTTCGAGCCTCGTCCGAACAACAAAAATGATGATACACGCCACGGCGAAAAAACGACCGCTGAACGTCAGGAGGAATAACGGAATAAGGGATGAACCCGGTGCTGGACGATACGCGGCATTCTCGAGCCCTTGACGCGTCTTCGTCCGGACGATCGACGAGTTTATGATCGTCGAGCGCCTCGTCGCGCGGACGACCGCGGCTCTTTCTTTCGAATCTTTCGCCCTGGGTCGTCGACAGCGCCAGAAACGGGGAAAATAATTACGTGCAAACTTAGTTTGACGCACGCGGGTGGCGCGGTTCGCGGTTCTCGCGGTGACTTGCTCGTCGTAGGGGAAATGAGTCGCGGCGTTGCGGTGGTCTTCGTACGATTTGCGGCCGCGCTCCAGGCCGGATTGAGAATTGAAATTTCTGGGAGGACCCCATCGATCGCGAAGATCGACCGTCGTTTTGGACCCGCCATTCCCAACGGGGCGCAGCAATATTTGGGGGAAAGCTCACTTTTCGACAAGAACGGTCGAAACAGTATGTGAGAAATGATCGTCACGAAATGGCACGTTGGCTTTTTCATGAGAAGTATGCCCTCTTTTGTGACCTCAGTTTTGGTATAAAACCAATTTCTTGACATAGAGAATTTGATTTGATTCGAGGAGTTGATTTGATTTGATTTGATAGAGATTTTGTTTGCTCATGTCATTTTCTTGGCGATGTGATCCATTTTAAGTACTCTGGCCTCAGATGTAAGCGCAGATTTTCCTTAGAGTTCCTTTATCAGACTAAACAATTTAACTTTTCTTCCTTGAAAATACCGCTGCATAAACTATTATACGTGACAGACAGCTGAGTTTTGGAAATTTCTTTTGCTGTTAGAACAAACATTTTCGAATCCTCAACCTAAATATCGTTCCTGCAAGAGTTTATATTTGGTTCCAGCATTTGAAATATTGCTAATGACGAATTACATTAGTTTACACAATACTGTATTTTAGAAAGTGTCTAAAGCTAATAAAGAGGAAAACCAAAGTTGACTCAATCTAACACTCTCGTTTCGTGCTGTTGGGTCACAGATGACCCTCAAAACTATTTCAATTGACGTTATTGTGGAATTCGTCTACAATTATGTGGAAGAATTACTTTTGCTATATATATTTGACACAGATAATTGAATATGCATTTTTTTGTCACTGCCACATCAAATGTTTACTTCTTTGTTTTTGTTCATTACGAACAAACATATTGTGGGAGCTTACTGTTACTGTTGCAGAAAGAAATATTCGAGTACTTGTAAGAGAGCTCTAATTTCTAGTTTCTTTATTCACTTATATAAATGGATAACAAAAAGAGAAAAAAACATCTTTGGTACACATAATTCTTTTTTTTAAAAAAAGTAGTGAAAATCGCCCTTTTCATAACAGGGTGGCATTGAATTACTTGCATTTATCAGTGAAAATGTCCTGCATCTTATGTTTGTTCACGAATCGTAAAAGATAACGATTTCTTGAAGTAAAATGATTTGAAATACAACCAAAAAACCTACAAAAGTTTAGATTTGCATTTATTTATAGAAATTATGTCGAAGACAGCCTGAAATAAGCTGAACACGTTTAAAATAGATTGTAAAATATAAAAGAAGATCGTAGAATAATAAACAATACTTCGTGTTACGATTTCGACGAAAGGTTCACGACGCGGAAATTCGAATTTCATTTTCGCCCGATAATCGGGCGTTAAATTTCCAAAACTACGTCGATAAAGATCGAACCTATTCGCAATTACGATTATGTTCCTCGCTGATACATTATTTTGTATCCCTCGCGGAAATACGAAGAGAAACCGTGCGCGGCGAGCGAGCGAAATTCGAAATGTATGAGTACTTTGTACGATTAAAGTACGTTCGTCTTACTCCCCCGCCCTGTTTTTCCTCGTCTGTCCCGGTAATCCGCTTCGAAGCGCGGACCGCTTTATTGACGATTCGATATCAACGCTCGATTCTTCGATCGGGCGAATCGAATGAAGCGAACATTATTAACCGACTATTTGCCATCGATGGCAGGACTTTTTTCGTACGCGCGCGTACGCTATTCGCTGATAATACGAACCAAGGAAATCGATTAGAAACGGCGATAAATGGTAACGAATGCCTGCAGGACGTTTATTAATTATCTATTTATTCGTTCAATTTATTTGATTGAAAGAACTGAAAAATAAGACAGAGGATGAAGGAGATTATTAAGTATACGCTTACAAATCACTGTGTATTAAAATCCTCTACTTTTAACCGCATATTTGAATGCATTTAACAGGTCATTGTATAAATAATGCAAGTACTTGTTTCCTTTTTTTCGAGGAGGATTAATCAGTTTTCTATGTGCTCAATTTTTTAAATGATCTTCGTTTCTTAACTCCTTTCCAAGAAAATGGCTTCGCGATCTTGAATAAGTAATCATCACGAAGTCACGCACAAAAAGCAAATTCGTCACATGTGATAGAACGTTGTCTTGAAGAAAAAGAACGCGTTTTTTATTAGGCAAATTAGGCTGGATATTTCAATGCTAACTACAATTGTAGCTGATAATAAATTGTTGGTCAATCGATTATGTTCCAGCGAAACATAATGAATTATTTCTTTCATATTTCGTCAAACAGAGAGGAAAATCTTTTTGCTTGGAACGTAAACAGCTGTTCCCATACTCAACTAAAAATTAAGTATTCAATAATTTGCAAGTCCATTTTCCTGAAAAGGAGTTAAACAATATTAACGCAGTCACGTCGAATTAAAATTATACCTTGCTTGTTTCGAAAACAGAGAAATATTTGGATTATTTGTGGGACAATTTAATACTGGTAATTTTATTAGACGCAGGTTAAGTAGCTAAGAACTCTGTTCTTCGTCACTAATTTAAGGCAACTAATCGTTTCGAAGTTGATTCGTCCAATCGCTCTCATATCCGTGACTCCCGTTAAGCTGTTTCAGATCAATCGAAAATTGGACCCTCGTCATGATCGCGATGGCGATTAAACCGCGTACGCGTCGAATCCGGAAACACTTACCTTCGTGCAAATTATTTACAACCCGAGTTACGCTCCCCAACTGCGGTGATGTTTACGGCGATGAACGCGGTTCATTCGTCGGTTCACTTTTAAATTAACGCATTTTTTATTTCTATCTTTGTCAGCTGCCCGTGGCTATCCACAGGGTGATTGTAAAATCTAGAACAAGTTATAGCGCCTTAAAAAATTGACGCAGAAATGTTCAATTCCGCAACGAGACTATATTTTGATGACATAATTTTCTTCGGGTGCAAACACATGATAACTATTGCACTTTCACTTGTTTTCTAAATACACTTTTTATGTATATAATAATCATACATAAATTACAAAACAGATGTTCAAACGTTCCACACACTTTTTTATGATTACTTTGTATTTTTCATTATTGTTTAAAGACACTCAATAGAATTCTAAATATCTACTGAAACAAAGAGTAGCGAATACATAGAATTTGTTCAAATTGGACTAACGACCCAGTTAGTGTTGTAGGATTTCCTAGACCATACTATTTTTGCTTTACGATGTATAAAAAAAAAAATTGTAATCACGAAAAGAGTAGAACAAATTTTTTTTATAGAGTATCGCGAGTTGATTGAGTTGACTATTCATTTAAATGGATCTCAAAGAATTTTTATATTTTTATTTTTAGATACTGCTCGTTTTTTCAAATTTTTATTTCCAAGTTGTACAAAATGATTCCACACTTTTCTAACACAAAAATGAAATATATTCTTTGCGGAAACTTGACTATTTAAAAATATATTATTGAAGTTTCCATAATTTTTATTTACTTAAAATTTTGTATGGTAGTTCCTAATACCATTCTCTTCAGTTGCACTTATGGAATTTTCGATCGAATAATTAGTTTTGATGTGATCTTAAAAAAAATATTGATTTTATCACAGTTTTTTAAGATTCTTCCTTCAAAGTTCCATCATTTTATAATAAATAATTATTTTTAAAAATCCGTACGTCCAACTGAAGCTTCTGTCTTATAGTTTAAGAA